>NC_063161.1:59506109-60106109 GCF_023159225.1 Perognathus longimembris pacificus | reverse complement strand
TCTAACTCACATTACCACAGAAACAAAGTTTTTCACCAGTTATATAACTGTTCCTTACAAAACAGGATTTCCTGGGTACTGTCATAAAGTACATTGGGTATGTGGATAATTTCATAATCTTCACTGGACTTTATAAGGATAAGAAGTCTCCCCTTAGGGCATTGCCATTTCATTGGTACTTTCTTCACTCCTATTACCTTTCCTGCCACCACTAGAAACACTTGTATATCACTTAATGTTAATGGATGATGGATAAATAGAGGTTTATTGCTGACACAATAGCAATATCATTCACAATATCTACAGTGAAGAAAATAAACATAGGCTCAAAAAGATTACACATATGCAAAACCAATAGAAAGAACAAATCCCAGAATAATAATTGATAAATGCTAAAACTTGAAAGAGACCTGCAAGCAACATGCTGCCTGTTCTGTCTTGCTAGCAAACATCTTAATGAAAGCAGAAAATCATGTTGATTGATCATTTCTGCAGATAACAACATCAAGCTGAGAGTCAGATACCTCAGATGACAAAAGCACTTCTTCAAACTACTCCAATCAAGGGGAAAGGTGAGTCAAAATCACTAAGATTGTATTTAGCGTAAGTCTGAGTTTAAGAACTAAAATTTAATAGTATAAATTTAGAATAGGGGGCCTCATTTTCTTATTAGCTTATGAAAAAATTGCACTGGCATAGACAGAGTATAATTAACTAAACACTTCCACAATTTTGAGGTATGTGGTAGAAACTGCAAGTTGTCTAATAAAATCTATCCTTCCCTTCCTCCATTATAATTGAATAGTAGACAGTCAAAAGACTGCCTAATGAGACTACATTTTCCAGCCTCCCTTCATCAATAGTTACATGTCTAAGTTCTTGCTAATGGAACCCAAATGGAAGTATGTGTGGTACTTCTTAACCCAAAAAAAGCTGTGTCTTATTCTTGCTGTCTTTTTCTATCTCTGTAGCTAGAATGTACACATAATGGCTGCTATTTTCAACCAAGAAAATTCTAAGACCTGAAGAATGGCAGAAACATACACCAGAAGGAATCTGAATCCCTTAATGACAACATGTAGTAGGCATTACTACTACCTTCATGTCTATTACATGAAAAAGAAATTCATTCCTGGGCTGGGGATATGGCCTAGTGGCAAGAGAGCTTGCCTCGTATACATGAGGCCCTGGGTTCGATTCCCCAGCACCACATATACAGAAAACGGCCAGAAGTGGCGCTGTGGCTCAAGTGGCAGAGTGCTAGCCTTGAGCAAAAGGAAGCCAGGGACAGTGCTCAGGCCCTGAGTCCAAGGCTCAGGACTGGCCAATAAAAAAATAATAAAAATAATAATAAAATAAAATAAAGAAATTCGTTCCTGCTACTTTAATTTACTGATTTCTGGAAGCCCTGTTTTCATAACTTCTGCCTATCCAAATAAATATAATGTGCATCACTAGAAGTTTTATTTAGCACTAGTCAATTATGTAATTTTTTCAATAATCAAACCTGTTACATTGATACCATGAAGAGTCCTCAAAGATCAAAAGCTAGCTCAAAAGGAAAACTAGATGGTCTCCTTTTCATGACAGAGAGGGAAGGGTTGAAGCAAACATTATTAAGGTCCTATGACAAGCACTTTTCATGTCATTTCTTGTATCTAATGCCATTCCATTCTGGGAACTGTGTTTAACATGGAGTGGGAAATGCCACCTTTACCTACTTGAAAGGCCATTCTAAAGGAGAAAATAAATATATCTCTTTTTTTAACCTTATTGTATACTTCTTATATATGAATGTATCCTCACTGTAACAGTCTCTACAAATAAAGCAGGACAAAAAATAAACCATGATCATCTGTGTTCAAGCCTCTTCCCTCTTTCCAACTCATCTTTTCCACAGTAAGACAGCTTAACAATTACAGGTGTGTCCATCTATAAATTCAGTGTTTGTAGCTCAATGTAAATGCCAAAGCAAGTCAGTTGCTATGACCTCTAGGAATCCATCCTTGACCTTCTGGATCTCAAAATGAGCTAAATTTGCTTATCTATTACTGTCTTCTATCTCTGTCCTTCAATATGATGGTAGACTTTTTATATTTAATCCTTTGTCTAACCTGGAAGATTATATGTTCTTTGAGGACAATAAGCCTTTTATTTATCTAGACAAATACGTAGAGACTTCATAGTAGGTTAAACTGACCTATCCCAAGGTAAATGAAAGTGAGTCGAAAAGGGTGTTTGATTTGACTTAATAAAGCCAAAGTCAAAGACTTAAGAAACCACTGTTCAAAGTAGAATCAAATGCTTGTAAATTAACCATCTTTAAAGCCAAAGAGTTTTTAATCAAAGGTTTTTATTCAGTCTTACACTGTGAGAGAATTTATTCATCCATGATTGGTACTTCTTAACTCCAAAATTTTAATCCCCTATAAACCCTTGTTTCACTAAATTGTGTGTGTGTGTGTGTGTGTGTGTGTGTGTGTGTGTGTGTGTATTTCCAAGAGCTGTAAGAGAGGATCAAAAATCTAATGGTCTCTCCTTCAGTCATCATTCTTTTCTATTATCCTTCCTGGTCTTCAAGCTTTTGAGAAAAGACTAGAAAGTCAACCTTTTGTTCTAAAAAGAATAAAATCTCTGGGTCCCATTCTACTTAAATGGCTTAATCTCATATTCTTTCCTTCTTTAACAAAGTAAGGTGAATATGGTGAATACAGTGGAATTTTTAAAGCAATATTCCTACAACATATATATAGGGGAAAAACCATGCTTTTATATTTACCAAGGTCTTGGATGTTGATAATTTTACTTCTCTAACCAGAATATTTCAAAAGAAACTGCACTTATATGAAAGCCACATTAAATCTGAAACAGGGTCGTTTTTCTTCTCTTAGGGATAAAGAAGAACTATATTAAATTCTACTTAATGAGATCTTTATCCTGTTTTTGTTTCCTGTTTCCTCTACTTTTTACATGTTTCTTCTTTTAGATCTATTATTCCTATTAAATTTTCATAATACCCCATAACTTAATAAAAAGAATTCTGCATGATATGAGATTAAAAGAAAAGCATTTCCTTTCAGTATTATCATGAGAAATTTTTGTGGTAAAAGATGTTTTCTTCTTCCTGTGGACCTTTGCTTTGCTCTCTTTCAGGATTTTCATAATTATTCTACTGTTATCAGTTCTCCCTTAAGGCCAAATTGAATTGCTTTGAGTTTATCTCCAACCTTTAACATTACTTTCAGATTATTGGGTATCTAATTAGAGCTGGTTCTTTTATAAATAACATTTCAAAACCATCCCACTGAATGGCAGAACACCTGCTGTTACCTTCCCCATCTATTCTCTCAGGTTCTCCTAAAACAGTTTTAGCTAAAGCAGTGAGCACTGTTGCTGTATTGCAAAGATGAAAACACAATTCCATGTGTGAAACACAAATTGAAATCACAGAAGGAAGGATTCACACTGCTAATTGTTGCTTAACAATAAAATGTACAAAATATGCTAATGGAACAGGAACACCGGGCACCAGAGGAGTCTGTATCCACACTTGCAGTAGATAAGGGAATGAGAGAGCCAACAGGAACTGAAAGAAAAGGAATTCCATCCCTGAGGATCCCAGGGAGGGCCTGGCCCTCATTCCTACTTACTGTTCAGTTGAAAGGAAGCCCCCTTCCCCATTAGATACTAATGCTGAGGTACCTGAAGATTGCAAGGAAATAGATGCTTAGAGACTCTGATGGAGTCAGGAGTCAGGAGTCCCTGACAGATATACACACACTAACAAGAACTCCAGTTTTTGTTTCCCTGTTAAAAGGACCCTCAGTGTGGACAGACATTATATCCCAACTCATACATTTGCAAGGGAGCCAAGTGCAAGGGTCCCCAGCTGTCACAGCCCCCTGACACCTATGTTCTTTAGGTGCTACCTCTGCCACCACTATCTGTCTGTTTCAAGAACTGGAAAAAAAAATTTTTTTTAATGGCCTCACTGCAAAGGAATAAGCTGACATGGAATCTTAATCTGAAAAGAGACTCCAGCTTTCTCTTCTTTTTTTTTTTTAACTTTTGTTCTACCTTCATTTGTATATGAAAGGATTTCTGATAAAATGTGTTCCAAAGGAATCTGGGTTACCCAGGACCTCCAACTTTTGTAATTACATTTCAGTAAGCAGGATGACGGTCAGGTATACACGATTACAGATTACATAAATAGAAACTTGCTTCATAGTCTGTCAATTGTAAGGAAAACTCATAGACAGAGACAGAGACAAAGAGAGACAGTTTTCAGAGACAGATGAAACTCCTTTAATGTCAAGTCAAACCACAACAGGCCCTTCCTTACTATCTCTCAGGAAAGTCTTGCTGAATCTGTCTACCTGACCTACTCCTTACTTGTTTTGGCCTACACAAGTATTTTATATTCTGTTCTCTCAATTAAAACAGCAAAAATAATACACATGCTCCAATCAGGGACATACAAGAGACGATATCAAACTAAAAGATCTTCCATGCCCATAGTGCTCTCACACACATAATACATCTTCCTAAAACCATCAGACTTCCTATGTATGGTAAGTGTCAGCCCCAGGAAGTAACTCAGGCCATAAGCAGAAGGACTTTCTATGACCAAACTTAGGTGATTTCTCAGTCAAAGGCTAAGAGTACAAGGAAAATTATGCTGAGATTTGAATTGGTAAACCTGGATGCAGATCTAAAAGATGCAGGCATTTTGCCTTGGGATTAGAGAAGAGAAAGGACCAACTCTAGTTCTAAGCTTCATCTTTTTTTGTTTTTTTGCCAGTCCTTGGGCTTAAACTCAGGGAGTATGTGCTATCTCTGACTGGCTTTGTGTTCAAGGCTAGCACTCTACCACTTGAGCCACAGCACCACTTCTGTTTTTTTCTGAGTAGTTTATTGGAGATAAGAGTCTCACAGACTTTTCTGCTTGAACCAACTTTGAACCACAATCCACAGATCTCAACCTCCTGAGTAGCTAGGATTACAAGCATGAGCCACCTGTACCTCTTTTTGTGTTTGTTTGTTTTTTGCAATAGAAAGACAACAAAACCTTAAAGTTATGTTTAAAAATAAAAAGTAAAAGTAAAGATTTCCCTACTAAAAACTAATTCATGGATTTTATAGAATTACCTACCTTCCTTTAATGATAATCTATTCCTTAGGTATGTAGATGAGAAATGTGGACACTTACTAAATACACTTGTCTCATGATAATATAACTCACACACTGTCACATATACAATTCACAATCATTTAGCTCAGAAGATTTTTCATTCACCACAAAGATCAAAATATAGAAAGGTCCAATATTATAGAACAGTCTTACAATCACTCTAGCTCCATGAGCAACCACTTGTGCATTGTACTATACAGACTAACTTTGCTTGCTGTAAACAAGGTCACATTACTCTTTAATATCTGGCTTCTTTCATTCAACATGACGTATGGGAGACTCACTCATGTTGCATATAATAACTTTTTACAACTTTCTTTGCTGTACAGTATTCTGCTGTGTAATATACTGTATCTATCCATTATCATTTGATGAACATTTGGCACTTTCCTTCAGTTTGAACTAATAGGAACTAAGCTGCTATAAACTTTTCCAAGTTTAGCTTGGAAAATACAGTTTTTCAAGTATTTTTTTCCAGATGACACACCCAGCAGATGTAGTTTTAGTGCCAGAAAAAAAAGGAAGAATGAGTTACATATCACTAGAGCTATTTGAGCAAAAACTAAACAAAAAGGAAATCTGTATAGGAATAAAAATACCCAACTAGAAAGTGATAAAATATTTCCTCCAACACTGCTGTGTCTTCAGAGAAATAAACTGCTAATAGATCAGTGAAAAATGGGAAGCTGATAGCAAAAACAAGAAGAAGAAACTTTTAACTGTTGAGCATCTCTGTCTACTGAAGACGGTATTAAGTCTTTACACTCATGATTCTACTTAATTCTCACAACAACCTTACAAGGGAGATATGACCTGTATTAGCTATCTCTTGCTGCATAACAATATTTTTTTTTTTTTTTGGCCAGTCCTGGGCCTTGGACTCAGGGCCTGAGCACTGTCCCTGGCTTCTTCCCGCTCAAGGCTAGCACTCTGCCACTTGAGCCACAGCGCCGCTTCTGGCCGTTTTCTGTATATGTGGTGCTGGGGAATCGAACCTAGGGCCTCGTGTATCCGAGGCAGGCACTCTTGCCACTAGGCTATATCCCCAGCCCCTGCATAACAATATTGTGACAAACTTGGCAATTTAAGAAAATGCACACTTACTCTCTTATGCCAGGAGCTCAGGTGTGATAAAGATCTGTTGCTGGGGTTCTCATGTCAGGCTTGACTGTGGAAGGTTCAGCTTTCTAACTTCTCATGATTGGCATCCCTCAGTTTCTCACAGGCTGCCAGGCTAGAGGGCCTCAGTTGGCTATTGGTGTCTTGATCTTTGCCACATGACCCCTTCAACGAAACAGTTCACAACACAGAGGTAGATTTTTTTTGGGGGGGGGGCAGTCCTGGGGCTTGGACTCAGCCTGAGCACTGTCCCTGGCTTCTTTATGCTCAAGGCTAGCACTCTGCCACTTGAGCCACAGCGCCACTTCTGGCTGTTTTCTGTATATGTGGTGCTGAGGAATCGAACCCAGGGCTTCATGTATATGAGGCAAGCACTCTTGCCACTAGGCCATATCCCCAGCCCAGAAGGTAGATTCTTCAAAGCAAACAAAGAAAAAAAATTCTAGCAAAAGAAATGCTGCAAAAATATATAACATAATCATAATATATAATCACATATATTTTGTAGCATTTGCCACATTCTAACAGTTAGAACAAGTCACAGGACTTGTATGCATCTAAAGGAAGGAATGATACACTAGGCCATGAACACCAGGAGCAAGGGACATGAAAGCCATCTTAAAAGTCTAGCTACTAACCAGGCACTGGTAACTCACACCTGTAATCCTAGCTACTCAGGAAGCTGAGAACTGAGATCAGAGTTCAAAGCCAACCTGGGCAAGAAAGTCCATAAAACTCTTATTTCCAGATGAAAGACAGCCTGCCTGGGCAGACAAGTCCAGGAAACTCCATCTCCAAAACAACAGGAAGAAAGCAGGACTAAAGGCATGACTCAAGAGGTAAATTACTAGCTAAAGAAACAAGCCAAGCAATCATTAGGCCTTGAGCTCAACTCCAATACCTGCATCAATGCATGCACATGCACACACGCGCACGCACACGCGCGTGCACATACACATACTCACAGAGTCTATTACAATATCATTATTCTCCTTTCTTATGACAGATGAATAAAGGCTAAAAAAATGTTAGTCCAAAGCTAAGTCAGAAGATTTTGAGAGTCCATCTCCTATTCACCAGCAAACAAGCCATAATCCAGGTGTGGCTCAAGTTGGCAGAGTACCAGCTGAGCAAATAAATTGAATGAAGCATTACGTCTTGAGTTTAAGCCTCAGAATTTACCAAGAAAAAAAGCCAGAATTTGAACACAAGCATATCTAAATGTAGGGCTTCCCTTTGTAACACCAGAGAAGGAGCAAAAAAGAGGTGGGACAAAGCTGAGATGAATTGGAAGTCTAGAAAATGAATAGGAGTCCTACACTAGCAAGGAGTCCAGAAAGGATTGGGTGCATTGTAGGATGACAAGGAGCTGGATTCTGCTAGAAACAACTTATTTATGGGGGCAGTGGATGATGAAAAAGACTAGACCACCGAATTAGCACTACACATATAGAAGGAAGCAGTAATGCACCCACTGATGTAGGTATTCATAAGGGAATTGCAGTAGGTTTTTAAGCAGAAGTTTTTTGTTGTTGTTGTTGTTTGTTGTTGTTGTTGTTGTTGTTTTTGCCAGTCCTGGGGCTTGGACTCAGGGCCTGAGTACTGTCCCTGGCTTCTTTTTGCTCAAGGCTAGCTCTCTGCCACTTGAGCCACAGCGCCACCTCTGGCTGTTTTCTGTATATGTGGTGCTGGGGAATTGAACCCAGGGCTTCATGTATGCGAGGCAAGCACTCTTGCCACTAGGCCATATCCCCAGCCCCTAAGCAGAAGTTTTTTAAGAATAACCAAGCACGACATTCTAATCAATATATCTGAAACTTCTAAAGAATAAATCTTGATGTTAACCAAAGTAGATATCCATCTCTACTTTGTGATGCCTTTTAAAGAACAGCTCCAAGTGACTTTGACAAATAAATATTGGCTGTTAACTTACAAATACTTCCCTTAGGAGCATCTTTGTTGAGATCTAAATGGAAGAAGACTTTTCAAAACAAAGAGTAACTCTTTTTAGAGGGCCTTCTTTGGTCTACCCAAGTCATAAATCCCAGGGCCTGTGCTTTTTTTGGTTGTTCTGGTCAATGGAGAGCTTGGAGACAGGACACTTTGGAAATCAATGTCTCTAAGCATTAGGTTACCTAGCTCTCCCACCCAAAGGTGGCCAGCCAGTCCAAGATCTAGGGATCTTATATAAAATGAGGGGGAGAAACACTTTTTAAAAGTATCAATGGAAGTTAAAAAAGCAAGTGTTTCTTCTATCCAACATTCACACTGTTTTCCTTTTCCTTCCTATTCCTATTTCCAAGTGAACAAAATCACCACAATGTTCGGTGTTAGATAAACAAGCAGGTATCTATCTGCTACTCATCGAGTACGTGGGGTTAAGTGTCCCTGGCTAGGATCCTTTCTCTTCAGCTTGAGAAATGAATGACCACAAACAAGCCACTTTACTAGCATTCAAATGTTTCCTCATATTTCAAATGGCAAGTAAAAATGTGATAATGCAAGTAATATATGCATAAAGATAAAATGAGATAATGCATAGACAGGGTTTCATATGGGCGAACAAACTAGACATATCATAAAACAGTCATGATTTTATCATTAGTGCACAGTATAATGATTTGCTAATAAAAGTGTGATGAATTCACACTTGAATAAAACATCCCATAGAAAACAAAATCATTAATCCTTTCCCATCTTGTGCTTTTCCAACAAGAATACAAGTACCTCCAGGGAATACAGACACAAGATGAGTGAACAAGAGCCTCCTTTCTGAAGAATCCATTTCACCAGAGGTCTGAGGAGAAAAGAAATTTAATTCATAGTTGCCTTTTTAATTACCTTCATATCAAAGTATTGAGAAATGTCTTATATGGTTGAATATATATGACTTTTGAACAATTATTTCCCAAATAATTAAAAATATCTACAAGTCTACTCTGTGTGTGTGTGTCCTAGTTCTGGGGCTTGAACTCAGAGTCTGGATGCTGTTCTTGAGCTTTTGTGATGAAACCTAGCACTCTACCCTTTGAACTACAGCTCTACTTCAGGCTTTTTGATGGTTAATTGGAGATAAGAGTCTCACAGATTTTTCTGACCCAGGCTGGCTTTGAACTGTGATTCTCAGATCTCAGCTTCCTGACCAGCTAGGATTACAGGCATAACCCACTAGTTCTCAGCTTGCAAGTCTACTTTTTAAAGTCCATAATTGAAAACTTATATGTTCAACTTTATAAAGTTATAGTACTAAATTTTTGTTTCAAGTATGGAGTTAAACAATTCCATTCAGAACAAAGATTGATATATCACACCCACATCTTTCTCTGTATTTCAGATATATTACATTTAATTTTTTTGTGTTGTATTTTTTGGTGGCACTATGATTTGAACTTATAGCCTTGCCCTTGCTAGAAAGACACTGTACAACTGGAGTCACACGCCCAGGCCTTTTGCTTTATTTTTTTTAACAGTCTCACATTTATGCCCCAACTATTAAGGACCATGATCCTTCTACTTACAGTCCCCATGTAGCTGTTTTGACACAGGCATTCCACTTTGCCCAGATTTTACTGAGTTTCTTATCCTGCTTATTGCTCCAGCTGGCCTTTAACTACAATCCTATCTCCACCTCCTACACAGATATTATTACAGATGTGAGCAACCATGAATAGCCTAAAGCTTTAACTAGACACTTCAATTATTAATAAGATGTAAAAAAAATGCTAGTGCAACTTTTGTGTCAAAATAAATTTTACCACAGATCATAAGCATAAGAAATTGTCCACATCCTTGACCAGATGGATTGGGACAGAGCTAGATTCCATGCTGCTATTTAGAATATTGTGTCATGTAAAAGTTGGGAATTATCGCTAGAATTTCTCATTGCTCATAGAATTTCTCATATTTTTATTTTTCTGGAATTTTTGCATCCAACATTTTTGGGTGGTTAACTTCTGGTAACTGAAATCTCCAAGAGTGGTAAGACTATACACATGTTCAAGTACATTTCCATAGCCCAGGCTTCCTTTTAAATATATTCTGAACATTCAGCAGGTCTTTATATCCCTTGTTGCAAGTAGGACTCTGATTTTTGAAAGGCTCATTTTTTCCCATCTGCCAAAGATGTTTTTCTTCTACAACTATCAACAGCTCTCAGTTATATGCTTCAAGAGAGCTCCCCATGTCACATCTTTATATTCCTTTTTAGAGAAACAAAGCAATGGTATCTTTGCATAGCTTTATTACCAAATATGGGGATTCCTCAACTAGCAGAGAACCCCAAAGTGGAGATACTTGATATTATATACACACCAGAATAGTGGTATCTCTTTTACTGCCACATATCTGTACAATAAAATAGGCATTTTGAATCTAGTGTTTCCACTATGCCCCACTTATGTGACCTCATATCATTTTATCTTTGAATGTTATCCCAACCTCCTTATTCCCGTACATTGCCATGTGGCTAGTGATCTGATTCATAGTGCTTTTTTGTTTGCTTTTTTTTGTGTGCATACTGACCTTGAACCTTGAGCGTTTCTTTGGGGGGGACACGGGGGTTGGTTGGGTTTTTTTTTGCCAGTTCTAGGGCTTGCACTCAAAGCCTGAGCTCTGTCCCTGGCTTCGTTTTGCTCAAGGCAAGCACTCTACCACTTGAGCCACAATGCCACTTGCAGCTTTTTCTGTTTATGTGGTGCTGAGGAATCAAACCCAGGGCTTCATTCATGTGAGGCAAGCACTTTACCACTAGGCCACATTCCTAGCCCTTCATAGTGCTTCTATGGCACAGAAGAACCTATCTGAAGAGTGACAGTGGCACATATACTAAGGAAAGGCAAAGAATATTGTTTATTATGTTCCCAGCATCTATGCCAGGTTTAAAGCAACCAAAGGTTTTAGTTGTTGTCCTTCCTCCCAGAAGTTGACATGCTAATAGAAAATGAAGCTGACACATTGAAGTTATCTGCCAACATTTGCATGGACTTGAAATCTATGTTCCTTTTTTTTTTTCTTTTTAGAGAGCATGATGGTTGGAATAGGGAAACTCTAGCCTAGGGCAGCCTCAAACTCAAGATTCCCCTGTCTCAGTCTCCTGAGTTTGGGGATAACAGGCATGTTACATACCACCAGACCCAGCCTGTATCTAGGTTTCTGATGTCAAAGCTTCCATTGCTTTTCTGATGCTGTGTTGGTATCTACTATCATTTCCCCACTGAGAACTATCCACACATTAGCATCCTAGCGTTCCCTTTGGATTCTACCTCTTTGCTCCCCTGTTGGTATTAAGATGACCTTGGCCACATTCAGACTTATTTTTAGCTGCTTTGTCCTGATATCATACCATCACTTCCTTAGTCAGATCTTACCAGAGAAATAGAACCCATGAGTATATACAGCCAGATAAGAATTTATTTTAGGATTTGGCTCAGGGAATCATGGAAGCTGAGAAGTCCTACCCATCTGTATGCCATCTATAAGCCACACACCAGGAAAACCAATGACACCATTCAATCTGAGTCCACCAGCCTGCAACCAGGAAGCTAGTGATATAACTCCTAGTCAGGCCCAAAGGCCTACAACTGGGGGCACTGGTGTAGATCTCAGAGTCCAAAGGCTCAGGAGCTCCAAATGTCAAAAAGCAAGAGAAGACCTAGATGCCAGCTCAAGAAGAGAGACTCCACTTTCCTCCAATGTTTTTATTTCTTGGGGCACCAGTGATGATACCATGCACATTGCTAAAAGCAATTTTCTTTCCTCAGTCTACCAATTACAATGTTAATCTCTTCTGAAAACACCCCTTCAGACCCATCCAAAAGCAACAGCAGGCCAGCTATCTGGACATCCCTTATCCCAGTCAACCTGACACTAAAAATTAATACCCTAATCACTGACAATTACCTGTAAGTTATATCCAAAACAGCATAGTCTCCACTGGCTAAATGTGGCATGATTTATGATTCTAGCTTCAAAAAGAAAAATGAATTAACAAAAAGTAGAGTAGGGTAAATTTGATCAAAGTACATTAGTTGTACCTAACACAATAAAACCCTTTTGTACAATGTATGCTAATAATTTTTAAAGAATAATGAACACTGTAAAAACTTTGACAGTTACTCAAAGAAATAAACACAGAATTCCAAATGAGTTACAGGCTTGATCCACTGCACATGACTAATAATCCTAGATACTTGGGAGGCTGGTACCTGGAGAATCGTGGTTCAAGCCCAGTGCAGGCATAGAAGTTGGTGAGAATTCACTTCACTCACTGGCTGAGCTTGGTAGTATATGTCTGTCATCCTAACTTCAGAATAACCACAATTTCTGGGTCCATTGACTCCTGTCAATCGTCCCCAGTGACTTGGGGAAGCATAGATAGAAGGATCCCATTTTAGGCCAACCCAAGCACAAAACAAGACCCTACTTGAAAATATCAAGGCAAACAAAAGGGATGCAGGTATGGCTCAAGTGGTAGAGTACCTGTCTAGCAAGCAAGAGGCAAACTCTAGGACAGAGAGATAGAGAGAGATGAGGAGAAGAGAAGGGAAGGGAAGGGGAGGCCAGGAGAGGCCAGGGGAGGCTAGGAGAGGCTAGGGGAGGGCAGAGGAGGTAATGTGGTATGTTTATAGAAAGAGAATTCTTTATCCAGAACAGGAAATGAAATTCTGGTGCAGGTTGTACATTGGACAGGGCTTGATAGAAGCAGGGCAACACAGACAGATGTACAAGGAACTAGCTCCTGTAATTATGGAAGCAAGCTGGAGACCCGGCACCAGTGGTCTGAATCTGAAAGCCTGAGACAGGAGAGCAGATGGCCTAGGCTCTAGTCTGAAAGCCAAAAGACATGAGACTTAAGCAAAGCTAGCACTTCTGTTTGGTTCTTTCTTTTTTTCTTTTTTTAAATTTAATGTTATTGTCAAAGTGATGTACAGAGGGGTTATAGTTACCTATATAAGGTAGTGAATACCTTTCTTGTCAAGTTTGTTTCCCCACCTTCATTTTTCTCCCACTTTCCCTCCTCTCCAACTGCCCCCCTCGTACAGTTAATTTCCAACATATTGTCTTGTGAGTATTGCTGTTTCATTGGTTTGCCCTTTGCCCTTTATCTCACCATTTTGATGTTCCCCTTCCCTTCCCTAATTCAGATAAACATATATACAATACCCCAGGTACCAAAATCAAATACAGTGACAACAGGGGTTAAGCCATAGGAAAGAAAAAAAGAAATAATTTCACATAGTACATTAAAAATAACAACAATGAAAAACTCTTGTTTCCATATCTTGGAGTTCATTTTGCTTAGCATCATCCTATATGATCATATTACATAGCTATTCTGTTTGATTCTTTTTTTTTTTTTTTTGCCAGTCCTGGGCCTTGGACTCAGGGCCTGAGCACTGTCCCTGGCTTCCTTTTGCTCAAGGCAAGCACTCTGCCACTTGAGCCACAGCGCCACTTCTGGCCGTTTTCTATATATGTGGTGCTGGGGACTCCAAACCCAGGGCTTCATGTATACTTTGAGGCGAACACTCTTGCCACTAGGCCATATCCCCAGCCCTGTTTGGTTCTTAAATCAGGAGACTGCCAATGCCCTAGCTCAAGTGGTCAGACAGACCGGATGTGATATTAGTGCTCTTGTACACTCACAACAAACAAGGCCTTCTGCACTCTCAACAGCTCACTTACTTCTTTCTAGAAACTTGGCTTAGCTCCCTAATGGGTTCCCAGGGGTCCACTGAACACTGAACACTGCTAGAAGGCCACTGCCTTCATGAGAGGTAAAAATAGTAGGGTAATAGTAGACTCAGACAGACCTTTTGATTTGGTACTTCTGGGACTGGAACTTAAGATTCGCCCTTGCTAGGCAGGTGTTCTACCTGGTCCTTTTTCTTTTTCTTTCTTTTTTTTTTTATTTATTGTCAAAGTGATGTACAGAGAGGTTACAGTTTCATACATTAGGCCTTGTACTGTTTCCTCCTCCCTTATTTCCCCTTCCCCCCTCTCCCTTCCCCTCTCCCCCCATGAGTTGTTCAGTTGGTTTACACCAAATGGTTTTGCAAGTATTGCTTTTGGAGTCGTTTATCTTTTTTTTTTTCTCAAATTTTTATTATCAAACTGACGTACAGAGAGGTTACAGTATCATACGTTGGGCATTGGATACATTTCTTGTACTGTTTGTTGCCTTGTCCCTCATACCCCACGGAGTCGTTTATCTTTTTATCCTCTGTCTCTCGATTTTGATATTCCCTTTCACTTTCCTAGTTCTAATACCAGTATATACAGTTTCCAATGTACTCAGATAATATACAGTGATAGCGCAGGTTCAACATGCCATGTGAAACTGTAGCTTCTATTGTTGATGATCCTCTTCTTCTTCTTTTTTGTCTTTTTCCTGTCCAGGTCAGCTTGGACTAAGATCTTCTCCTCCCTATATATGAACCACCATACCAGGCTCACTGGATGAGGTGAGATCTCACGCACTTGTGCTTAGGCTGGCTTTGAACCACAACTCTCCTGAGTAGCTGGGACTACAACAGCAAGCAGCCTCACTCAAACCTCAGATAGACCTTGTTGAGAAAGCACTTACCTGCAGATAAATTAGATTGAGTAATGCACTAAAACAGTCAAAGTTTATGTTGTAGGAAAAGGTTCTACTTCACAGTAATGTTGACAAGTTTAAATAGCAATTTCCCAGATTCACTCTTCCCTGTTCCACAGTTTAGTGATGGCCTTTTCCTACAGGTGTCAATCTCATATCTCAACCAACAACTCAATGTGGTGTGCATTTTGTACAATTTGAACTCAGTTTCTTTTGTGGTACAGAGGACTAGGCTCAGGCCTCATGCTTGCTGGCTAGCATTCTACCATGCCGAGCCATGTGTCTAGTCCCTTTCACACTGGTTATTTTCTAGGCAGGTTCTCACATTATGCCTTTACCAGCATACGGTGTGGTCCTCATATCACTGGGGATGATAGGTGTGTACCACCACACCCAGGCCTTGCTTAAGGTGGAGTCTGATGATCTTTGATGCCCAGGCTAGCTAGCTTCAAACTCTGATCCACCCATCTCTGCTTCCCAAGTAGATAGAATTACAGGCTTGAGCCACTATGTCCAGCTTTTGAATTCTTTTTCGCTTCCTGATTTCAGAAATTGTGCTATGGTTCACGTGGTAGAGTGCTAGCCTTGAGCACAGAAAGGCTCAGGAACACCGCCCAGAACCTATCCAAGCACTACAACCGACAAAAAAAAAAAAAAAAAGATTTCATACATAGGTGTTAAAAGTTATACGGAGCCAGGTACTATTGGCTCAAGGTGGTGGAGTGCTAGCTAACCTTGAGCAAAAGGAACTCAAGGACAGTGCCTAGACCCTGAGTTCAAGCAACACAACTGACCCCCCACAAAAAATTATATGGAATAGGTAAGCCACAGACTGGGAGAAAAAGTAAATGATATTTGACAAAATATTAAAATGTAAACTTTGTGAGTAACTCTCAAAACTCAATAATAAAGAGATTTCCAGTAAAATATAGCAATAGATTTGGACAGACACATCAAAGAAGTATATGAATTATTGATAAGTTCATAAAAAAGTGTGCATCATTAATCATCACAGAAATGCAAATTAAAATCACAACAAAGTACTCTATAGAACCACCAAAGTGTTAAAATTATAAAGACTAACAACAGCAAATGTTGAAAGGGTATGAAATAGATAGAACTCTCCTACCTATGTGCCAGAGATTCTTCGCTTACATTTTCACCCAAAGACTAATCACTGAAAGACTTGAACAAAAATAGTGACAGAAGCTTTATTTAGGGCTGGCCTGGTGGCAAGAGTGCCTGCCTCATATACATGAGGCCCTGGGTTCGATTCCCCAGCACCACATATACAGAAAATGGCCAGAAGTGGCGCTGTGGCTCAAGTGGCAGAGTGCTAGCCTTGAGCAAAAAGAAGCCAGGGACAGTGCTCAGGCCTTGAGTCCAAGCCCCAGGACTGGCAAAAAAAAAGAAAGAAAGAAAGAAAGAAGCTTTATTTATAGTTGCCAAAAACTAGAAATGGTTCAGTCATCAATAGGAAATACAGGGACAAAATGTGGCATATCCATGCAATGAAATACTACTCAGCAATAAAGAGGAGCTGGTTACTGATAGACACAATCATGTGCATGAGTCTCAAACAGTATACTGAGCAAATGACAAGAGGATTTACATTGTAGTACCATTTATATGAAACCATAGCACGAGAAAGTTAAGGAGCACCTGAGAAATGGCATGAGGAAACACTCAGTTATGACAATGCTCTGTACATTGGTGGGTTTTGCATTACATAGTAGTTTGTATTTGTCAAGTACTCAATAGCTCTACCGTCAAGATTCTTTCATTTCTTTATATCTAAAAAAGAGTAACTAGCTGGGCACTGGTGGCTCACATCTGTAATCCAGCTACTCAGGAGGCTGAGATCTGAGAATCACGGTTCATAGCCAGCCAAGCCAGGAAAATGTATGAAAATCTTATCTCCAATTAATCACCAGAAACCCAGAAGTGGAGCTGTGGCTCAAAGTGGCAGAGTGCTAGCCTTGAACAAAAAAGCTCAGGGACAGTGCCCAGGCCCTAGTTCAAGCCCCACAACAGAGACAACAAGGAGGAAGAGGAGTAAACTATAAGTCTATTTAGGGGGAATTGTATCAATGCCTGCCAGTTTACTTAGAATGAGTCAAAAAATCAAATGGATTAAAAGATGATGAAGGGGGCTGGGGATATAGCCTAGCGGCAAGAGTGCCTGCCTCGGATACACGAGGCCCTAGGTTCGATTCCCCAGCACCACATATACAGAAAACGGCCAGAAGCGGCGCTGTGGCTCAAGTGGCAGAGTGCTAGCCTTGAGCGGGAAGAAGCCAGGGACAGTGCTCAGGCCCTGAGTCCAAGGCCCACGACTGGCAAAAAAAAAAAAGATGATGAAGGACAAAGAATTGAATGGCTATACATTAAAGACAATAGAATAAAATGTTTACATGGAATTCTAGACAACAAGGATAGGAGTATTCATTGTAAAATCAGTTGTTTTTAGATTAAATATCAGGAAAATTTTAAGGAATGTAAACTATTTGTTGGCCACTGTTAATCATTACTTACAATATAAAGTAAACAATATACAGTTGGGTAACATTCTGATAACAACAAAGCTGTTTTACTGGCTTTTGTGGAACCAGTTACTCAATGCAAAAAAAAAAAATAGCCTACATGTAAGGAATGAGTTGAGGTAAAGAAAAAGGTCAATAATTATAAATTTTTGTCCATTCATTTAGGCCAGCAAGGCCTAAATAGTTGAAATCTCTAACCAGCTGACTTTATATTTCCATCAACAGAGTCTTAGCCCATGATCCATGAGCTTTCAGAATACAGATTCTAATATTCTGTAAGAGAATGCTCACTATATAAACTTTTAATGAAAGGAAATCAAAATTGTCTTCATTTTCTCATCTGGGTGAGGGTAAGTTGTTGGTAGCAATAAATGTTTTCCTTTCAAGAAATTTTGCAAATCTATTGCATTTGCCTATCTGTGGAGGACCTAAAGTTTGAGGCTAGCCTGGCTACCTAGTAAATTCAAAGCCAATGAGCTGGCCTAGTGACCCTGACTCAAAAAACAACAAAAAACTAAAATAAGGTCCAGGGATATAACTCAGCAATACATCATGTGCCTAATATGTGCAAGGCCCTGGATCTGATGCCAAACACCTCCACACAAGCAAAATCTCCAAAACAAAAACTACCTATGTAAGTATTTTATATTTACACACACACAAACACACAAAAAAATGCTGGATGGTCTGTCAACATAGCAGTTTAAATCAAGTAGTTCTGATTAAGTTATAACCAAAAAAGTTGCCTAATATTTTTTAAAAACTTCCTGAATGCAAAGGAAATATTCTATGGTATTAAATATTCTTTTCTGATAAAGGAAGCAACTACAGAAAGCCTTTATTATATTTGTTCAAAATTACCAATGCTATTGAAGAAAAACAAAACAAAAAATTCAACAATGTTCCCAATACTTTCAAAACCAACATATCAAACTTGATTTTCATTAGACTGTAGTTATTGTTTCATACCATTAATTAAAAAACCAAGACTCAGATATGATATATATGCATATATACGTCAATGCAAACAGTTATTGAGCATCTTTTGGACAAAAATGCCAAGTTAGTCTTTCTTCATAAAAAGCAATTATAATGTGATGAGACTTCCTATACGCCTCTTTCGCTAGCACCAAGTCAGCTTCATCTGAGTCTTTCCATTTTATGACAAACATCAATTCTCCACTGCTGTTTGTGGCACCTAGTATTTGTTCAGGATCTAGATTCCTGGCAAAGCCCCTTGGTTTGTCAGCAGCATCTCTTTTCTTCCTTGATTTGAGATCATCAGATTCACTGTCTCATAAAGATTTTCTTTTTGTGCCATCCTGTTCTTTACCAGCTTTTTGATAACTAAGAAATGCTTCAATTAATTCTGGCCAATCTAAATTTTCTTCAGGTTCCCAAGTTATTATCAGTGTCTGTAAAAATCCCTTCCACTTCAGGAAATACAGTATTCTACCTTCTCATTCACTACACATAGGTCCAGTACTTCAGGCTCTGCTTCTTCAACATATATATACTCTTTCCATTCTGCTTCTTTCCCATTGTTTGCAATGTAGTTTGGTTAGAGGCCATCTTTAATTGTAGACCTGAAGAGCTATTGCTCAGATGCTCCAGGTCTCAATCCTGTAGCAGCATCTCTGACCTACGGGCTCCCAACTCCAGTCACATCCAAGGGGAGAAGGCTGGAACCAACACTGGGAAATCTTGAATGATTTAAAACTGGACTGCAAAACTCACTGGTTCACAATAATTGCTAGGGACTCTCAAAAACTTCACAGTTATTGCTGGGCACATTCCATGAAGGGAACAAATATCTGTAAACCCCAGACTTAAATGTATTCAGCCTTTTATAGTATAACTGATATTTCATAGAGCATTTACAATACTTTCTACTATATATAGTAACTCTTTTCCACCAAAGACACAAGAAAAAGTTTTTAAAAGTTACAATGATCATGAAATGACAAAATAAAGGCTTGAAAGAGGACTTCTTTAAAATGCATAAGTACATATAATACATAAATACAGATGTACATATAGATACATACACACATTGTATATATGTATGTATTTATAATTTAAATAATATTCTTAGCACAAGATCTCAATCTCAGAAGAGGATGAGGAATTATTTTATCACCAAAAATACTGTATTCCAAGGAGATAATCTACAAGAAAAAAAATGAATGAATGCAAACAGTTTTCCACATTACATTATATATCTGCCATTTCTCTGGTCACATGCTAGGACTTTGCAGTGTATTTTTTAAAGTTTCTTGCCTACATTTTATTCTTATTGCTTATACCATACATTTTCAACATTTGGTTCTTGACTTTCTGCATTGGTCACTGAAAATATCCACTGAAAATTCAAATTTGTAGGACCAGTCCATATCAGGAACCCATATCTGAGAAAGGTAGTATATTTTTTTTAATTTTCCATATGTGATTGAGCCAGAATTGAGACTTAAGACTTGGATCCACATCATGATTAGATACTAGATATGTTCTGACAGCAAGGGGCACGTAATAACAACTCTGGCAATCTCCTCAGGCTCTCCCACCAACTGCTGAACAGCTCCTGGTGTGCGTTCCCCAGTTACTCCTCTCCTTCATGGACACACTTAGTGGTCTCCTGTGAGCAAGGCACAAGCTCTGTAACTGTAGGCTCATTTTCCAGATGATTTATAGAGTAAGGCTGATTGTTACATTGAGAGTAACACGGGATCACTTAAGATGCAATTTCCACGGCTCCCAGCCAGGACTGGTATAATGGGATGTGCAGAGCATGCTAAGCATAAGGTTTCTTAAAGAGGAAAGGACTCAGACTCCCTCTACTGCTTTTAGTCACTTAGTAACAAATGATTTGCACATCTATGGCAAAGAGGACAAGTCTTTTCTTCCTTTGTCCTGTGGAAAGAATATATAACTGCCCCCCCCATGTTACCAGGAAAGACATGCTTATGGTAGACTCGTGTAAATGACTTAGCAGACATACACCTTCAAATCATTCATAAAGAACTAAATGGACTTATGTTGTAACTTGAAAGGCAATCCTAATGAAAAAGAAACCTATCACTTAGGGACATTTAGGAGACATTTGGTGGGGGCAAACCTAACCCAGACCTGTACACTTGTCTGTCACCAGAGATGAATGACCCTTCCTTGTCCCTCTGCTAAAGAATCCACATGCCTATACCTAAAACTCTTGATAGGAGTAATATCATCACTCCAGGAACCTGGAACTACTGTCCTCACTGGGAAAACACTATTCCAAAACACTTTTTCCTAAAGACTGGGAGCCACAAGAAAATGAGTTTTGGAAATTGTAGACAATATACCCTCTGGTTCACTGCATGGCTGCTCATCCAATTAGTGACTGAGAAATCCTTATTTAAGTTTCCTTCATGCTTTTCTGAAATTTATTTAACTACTAATAGTTTTTCATACGTAACAAATAAATGAATACCCTGAAAAACAATACTTTAGGACTGGCTATCTTGGTGATCTTTGCCTCCTGGAGATATTCTCTTTCCTGACTGCCCAAGACAGTAACCATATGCCATCGTCCAACTGTCTGAAGTCCCAGGTGAGATGCTCACTCCACACGCAGACTCAGCTCTGCCATTTTCAGGGCCACCCAAGGCAGATGAAGAGTGTGGGTCCCTTTGTCAACTGCTCTTATGCCTGTAATCCTAGCCACTCAGGAGGCTGAGATCTGAGGATTTCGGCTCAAAGCCAACCCCAGGCAGGAAACCCGTATCTCCAAATAATCACCAAAAAGTCAGAAGTAGAACCGTGGCTCAAGTGGCCTTGATTTAAAAACAAAACAGAACCTCTGGAACAGAGACCAGGCCCTGAATTCAAGCCCCAGGATGCACAAGCACATGCATGTACACACACACACACACACACACACACACACACACACAATTGCAAAAGAGCAACTACACAGCACAAAACAAAGGTTCTCTTTAGTCTGAGCCCTGTATGATTATATAAAGGCTGCACATCAATAAAGCCAACCCTGCCCAGCCCTGCCTCATCTTCCCAGTAGCCCATTAAAGAAGGAAACAGTTTAATTAATAAGTTATCATGTGGGTTGAAACTAATTATACAAATAGAGGAAAGGCCTTTATGCTAATAGAGAAAGTGTTTTCCTTGACAATAGGCCAAATATAAAAAGCATATTTAAATCATGGGCTGAATCTTTCAGAAGAAAATTTTATAAAGGAAGGTTGTGGACATAAAAACATTGTGAAAATATTTCATAGGTGAACAAATGAGTTTAGTCTACAACATGACTAAGCAAGGAAGAGAAAGTTTGGAGGTCAGAAATGAAGAGTGGGGGCTGGGGATATAGCCTAGTGGCAAGAGTGCCTGCCTCGGATACACGAGGCCCTAGGTTCGATTCCCCAGCACCACATATACAGAAAAAACGGCCAGAAGCGGCGCTGTGGCTCACGTGGCAGAGTGCTAGCCTTGAGCGAGAAGAAGCCAGGGACAGTGCTCAGGCCCTGAGTCCAAGGCCCAGGACTGGCAAAAAAAAAAAAAGAAATGAAGAGTGGCACCTATCAGCTACCAAGGCCTTCTAGAGGTAGGTCTTGAGCTTGTTTCTAATATCTGAATAGAATTTCATGAGGACTAGAGGCTGGAGCTCCATAGGGAATGGCAAATGTGTCAAATCACAGAGGAACGTAAAAAAAAAAAAAAAAAAGATAAAACGCCTATTCCATTTCTGTACTACTCAGATTACATCACAGTCTTTTTCATGTCATTTTATTTATTTGCCAATCCTGGGGCTTAAACTCAAGACCTGGGCACTGTCCCTGAGCCTCTTTGTGCTCAAGGCTAGCACTCTACTACTTGAGCCACAGAGCCACTTCCAGCTTTTTCTATGCAGTTTATTGGAGATCAGAGTCTCAGGGACTTTCCTGCCTGGGCTGGCTTCAAACTGTGATCCCCTGATCTCAGCCTCCTGAGCTAGGATTACAGGTGTGAGCCACCAACGCCCAGCTTATGCCACATTCTTATAGCCCAAAGAAAAGGAAAAAGCCTTAAAGGCATCCAAGACAATAATGACTAGTTACACAGAAAGAAACAGTATGAAAACTATAACCAACTTTGCATGAGAAATCATGCAAACCAGAAAGAAAGGAAAGATACCATTCAAGTGCTGGAAGACAAACTGTGCCATGTAATCAAAGCTATCTTTTGGTAATGAAGAGGAGGTCAGGTGGCAGTGGCTACTCTCGAGAATTACAGTTCCAAGCCAACCTAGACAAAAAGTCCACAAGACCCCATATCAGTAGAAAATGCCAGGATGTGCACCTGTCATTCTAGCTATCACAGGACAGCTGTGGTCCAGGCTGGCCCAGGCATAAAGAGCAAAGCCCTATCTCAAATATATCTCAAGAGGCTGGGAATATGGCCTAGTGGTAAAGTGCTCACCTCATATACACAAAGTCCTGGGTTCGATTCCTCAGCACCACAGATATAGAAAAAAGCCAGAAGTGGCACTGTGGCTCAAGTGGCAGAGTGCGAGCCTTGACCAAAAAACAAGAAGCTAGGGACAGTGCTCAGGCCCTGAGTTCACGCCCCAGGACTAATATACTAGCCAGAGCAAAAAGGGCTGGAGGCATGGCTCAAGTGGTAGAGCACCTCCCTGCAAGCACAAAACCCTGAGATCAATACCAGGAGAAATAAAAACTTTTTCAGGGCTGAAGATACTAGCTAAGTGATAGAGTGCTTTCCCAGAATGTGCAAGCCCCTGGGTTTGAGCCTCAGCACTGCCAAAAATAATAATAATAATAAGCAAGGATTCAGGTGTGGTCAGACTTATTTATAATCTCAGCTACAAATAAAATGGCAACAGAAAGATCATAGTGTGAGGCTCTCCAGGTAAAGTTGAAATACTGTATGTTAGAAACAAATTAAAAGGCCTAGAGCTGTGGCTCAAGTGGTAGAGTGCTTGTCTAGCAAGAACAAATATGAGTTCCACCCCTAGCACCTCAAAATACTTTTCTGGGTAAGTAACAAGTAGGGGAAATCATTATTTTTAGGTATATTTAATAAGACATATTTAAGGAAGGTCTTCAATGCACCCAGGCTTCTGTAATAAAATTCTATGGACTAAGTGGCTTAAAGAAAATAAATTTACTGATGAAAGAGGTAACATCACCACAGAAATAACCGAAATTCAGATAATAATAAGGGACTATTTTGCAAACCTTTATGCCAACAAATTCGAGAACCTGGAAGAAATGGATGATTTCCTAGAAAAAATTGATGTCCCCAAACTCAACCATGAAGATTTAAACCTTCTAAACAGACCCATATTCAGTATTGAAATAGAAACGGCAATAAATGATCTCCCATCCAAGAAAAGCCCAGGTACAGACAGATTCACTGCAGAATTCTACAAGGCCTTCAAAACAGAACTCACACCAATATTTCTCAAACTCTTCAATGAAATTGAAAGAGAACGTTCACTACCAGACTCATTCTATGAAGCCAGTATAACCCTCATCCCAAAACCAGGCAGAGACTCATCACGGAAAGAGGACTACAGACCGATCTCCCTGATGAACATAGACGCAAAAATTCTCAACAAAATTCTGGCCAATCAATTTCAACAGGTCATCAAAAAAATCATACACCACGATCAAACTGGATTAATCCCAGGGATGCAAAGTTGGTTTAATATATGCAAGTCAATTAATGTAATCCACCACATCAACCGGAGCAAGGTAAAGAACCACATGGTTTTATCTCTGGATGCAGAAAAAGCATTCGATAAAATCCAGCACCCATTTATGCTAAAAGCCCTGGAAAAATTGGGATTCCAGGGAACATTCCTGAATATAATCAAGGCAGTTTATGACAAACCAACAGCAAGCATAACTCTAAATGGTGAAAAACTAAAGTCATTCCCTTTAAAATCAGGAACAAGGGAGGGATGTCCACTCTCTCCCCTGCTCTTCAACATAATACTAGAATTCCTAGCCAGAGCAATCAGGCAAGAAGAAAATATAAAGGGGATCCAAATAGGAAAAGATGAAGTTAAACTTTCTCTCTTCGCAGATGACATGATCCTATACCTAAAGAATCCCATAGACTCTACCCCCAAGCTACTAGAGCTGATCCAAAACTTTGGCAAAGTTGCAGGATATAAAATAAACCTTCAAAAATCAACGGCCTTTCTCTATGCTAATGACCCAAAGACCAAGGCTGAAATCAGGAAAGCAACTCCTTTTGCAATAGCCCCCAAAACATAAAATACCTAGGAATAACCTTAACCAAAGAAGTGCAAGACCTCTTTGATGAGAACTTTAAAAGCTTGAAAAACGAAATGAAGTCAGAACTAAGGAAATGGAAAAACCTCCCATGCTCCTGGATTGGGAGGATTAATATAATCAAAAGGGCAATATTGCCAAAGGCGATCTACAAATTCAGTGCAATACCCATTAATATCCCAACACCATTCTTTAATGAAATAGAGGAAGCAATCCAGAAATTCATATGGAACAATAAAAGACCTAGAATAGCAAAAACAATCCTAAGCAGAAAGAACAGTGCTGGAGGAATAACAATACCCAACTTCAAGCTGTATAATAAAGTTATAGTAATAAAAACAGCGTGGTATTGGCACCGGAACAGGCCTGAAGACCAATGGAACAGAATTGAAGACCCAGAAATGAACCCACAGAACTACGCCTACTTAATCTTTGATAAAGGAGCTAAAACAATAGTATGGAAGAAAGATAGCCTCTTTAACAAGTGGTGCTGGCAAAACTGGCTCAACACATGCAACAAACTAAAACTAGATCCTTATATATCACCCTGCACCAAAATCAATTCCAAATGGATTAAAGACCTTGAAATCAAAACAGACACCCTGAAAACACTAAAGGAAGGAGTAGGAGAAACACTTGGGCAACTTGGCGCAGGACAGAACTTCCTTAACAAAGACCCAGAAAGGCTACAAATCAAAGAAAGGTTGGACAAATGGGACTGCATCAAACTGCAGAGCTTCTGCATGGCAAAGGACATAGCTCGCAGGATAAACAGAAAGGCCACAGACTGGGAGAATGTCTTTACCGGCCATTCAATGGACAAAGGCCTCATCTCTAAAATATATGCAGAACTAAAAAAAAATACCTTCTTCCAAAACAAAACCACAAAAAAACATTAGCCCCCTCATCAAGTGGGCTAAAGACTTACAAAGAGACTTCTCTGATGAGGAAATGAGAATGGCCAAGAAACATATGAAAAAGTGCTCTACATCACTGGCCATAAAAGAAATGCAAATCAAAACAACATTGAGATTCCATCTCACCCCAGTAAGAATGTCCTATATCAAGAAAACTAACAATAACAATTGTTGGAGGGGATGTGGCCAAAAGGGAACCCTACTTCATTGTTGGTGGGAATGTAAACTGGTTCAGCCACTCTGGCAAGCAGTACAGAGATTCCTCAGAAGGCTAAATATAGAACTCCCCTATGACCCAGCAGCCCCACTTTTGGGTATCTATCCAAAAGACCACAAACAAAATCTCAGTAATGCCACCAGTACAACAATGTTCATCGCAGCACAATTTGTCATAGCGAGAATCTGGAACCAACCCAGATGCCCCTCAGTAGACGAATGGATCAGGAAAATGTAGTACATATACACAATGGAATTTTATGCCTCTATCAGAAAGAATGACATTGTCCCATTTGTAAGGAAATGGAAGGACTTGGAAAAAATTATACTAAGTGAAGTGAGCCAGACCCAAAGAAACATGGACTCTATGGTCTCCCTTATTGGGAATAATTAGTACAGGTTTAGGCAAGTCATAGCAGAGCATCACAAGGCCCAATAGCTATACCCTTATGAACACATAAGATGATGCTAAGTGAAATGAACTCCATATTATGGAGACAATTGTTATATCGCAGTTGTAACTACTTTCAATGTCCCATGTGTATCTGTAGCTTCTATTATTGATGATGTTCTTGTATCACCTTCCTGTGGTTGTACCTACACTATCTCTGTAATCTTATCTGAGTATATTGGAAACTGGGTATACTGGTATTGGAAGTAGGAAATTGAAAGGGAATACCAAATTTGAGAGACACAGGGTAAAAAAAAGACAAACAACTACAAAAGCAATATTTGCAAAACTGTTTGGTGTAAGTGAACTGAACACCTCTGGGGGGGGAGGGAAAGGGGGAGGAGGGGGGAGGGTATGAGGGACAAGGTAACAAACAGTACAAGAAATGTATCCAATGCCTAACGTATGAAACTGTAACCTCTCTGTATATCAGTTTGATAATAAAATTTTGAAAAAAAGAAAATAAATTTACTTTCTCACAGTGCCAGAGGCTAAAATCAGGACACTAGCATGTCAAGGATCTAGTGAAGGATCACTTCCTTATTGACAGATGGCCAGGTTCTCATTGAGTCCTTCCATCATAGAGAGAGAAGAGAGAGCATTCTGGTGCCTCTTCGTGTAAAGGAGGTAAGGCTGTCAGAACAGGGCCAACCCTCACGACCTAATTTTACCTCTGAAAGAACCCATTTCCAAACGTACCATGTTTGACGTTAGAGATTCAACATAGGAATTGGGGGGAACACAAACATTCAATTCATAATAATGTCAGGCCAAAATTTGAATATACATGAAGGGGGAAACAGAATCCAAGTATCTCAGAATAGAAACATGACCTATTTTTTCAGCTGAGGCATATCTAACAGAAAAACATTCTATAGTTTTAAGATCTGTAGGATTTTATTGTTTTATAGCCTTTATTCATAGTGACAAAAGCTCTGTCTCACTACAATTGCTTTAGCAACCTGCTACATAGAGGCAGAGTATAAATATGAAGCAAAGATTAGTTTTAGGAATGATCATACACTTTGCCCTGTAAAAATGCTAAAATATGTTTGGCACCATGGCTCATGCCTGTAATCGTACTCAGGATGCTGAAATCTAGAGGAATGAAGTTCAAAACAAGACTAGGCCAAAAACAAAAATCTGCAAGACTCCATTGCTAATTAACCAACAAAATGCTAGACTGGGGGTATATCTCAAGTGGCAAAGCTTCAGGTGTAAACCAAGAAAGGTAATAAGTCCCTGAGTTCAAACCCAACCCCCCATACCAGAACACATTAAAAAAAAAACTGCAGGGGCTGGGGATATAGCCTAGTGGCAAGAGTGCCTGCCTTGGATACACGAGGCCCTAGGTTCGATTCCCCAGCACCACATATACCGAAAACGGCCAGAAGCGGCGCTGTGGCTCAAGTGGCAGAGTGCTAGCCTTGAGCGGGAAGAAGCCAGGGACAGTGCTCAGGCCCTGAGTCCAAGGCCCAGGACTGGCCAAAAAAAAAAAAAAACACTTCAGCTTAAAAATATAGAATAACTTTAAACAAAACACATTTTTTAATTTCTTTCCTTACTCTGAAATCCCCTTTTTCTGAAGGAGGCACAACTCACTTACTAGTCTAGCAGGAGCTTTACTGCTGAGTCATGCCTCCAGCCCTTTTTGCACTGGTTATTTGGAAACTGAGTCTTGCTTCCTGCTCAGATACAAGCCTAGACTGTGATCTACCTATTTTAGGATTTCCATCATATGTAGGATGACAGGCACATACCACCATGCCCAGAACTGCGATTCTCTCTCCCAAAATCTCATATAGCTCAGGATGACAGGCACATGTCACAGCACCCAGCTTTAGGTTTATGGGGGTTTTCATGAACTTATCTGCCCAAGCTGGCCTCAAACCACAATATTCTCATTCTCAGTCTCTCAAGTAGCTAGGACTACAAACTAATCTATAGAGAGATGAACATGTAAATTGGTTTGTAGATAGGGAGATTTACTGAGAAGGGGCATGAAAAAACTCCAGATAATATAAAATGTCCTCCTTGCTCTAGTGGCTCATGCCTATAATCCTAGCTATTCAGGAGGCTGAGATCTGAGGATTGGAGTTTGAAGCCAGCCCCAACCAAGAAAGTCTGTGAGAGACTCTTCTCCAACTAACCACCAAAACCAAGGCAGAAGTGGAGCTGTGGCTCAAGTGGTAAAGTGATACCCTTGAGCAGAAGCTTGAGGATAGTGCCCAGGTCCTGAATTCAAGCCCAAGACTGGCACGCACACAAAAAAGGGCACCTACACAAACAAGATAAAAGAGAAGTGTAGACATAGTGTGTATGTGTGTGTTTCCTATACTGAAAGATGTTTACATATGAGAATTTGGCTGTGCTTCCTGATACAATGACCTGAGAAGGACACATGTATATCACTTCTGTCGTTTGCTTGCCAGAGTGAACAACTCAGATCTAATTGTGAAGAAACACCAAACAAAATAACGGGTCTGTACTATTCAAAATTTTAAAGGGAGGAAAAACTGAAGGCTAATCAATTGCTCTGGACTGGAAAAATAGTAGAGACACAGAAACTAGGTGATGCTAGAGTAATGCTGGAGAACTCAAAATACTTGAATATGGTGGTTTGCGAGTAATTTTGGAGATAGACTGTTTTTTACTTTAATGCCTAATCTGACTTTGAACCATGATCCTCAGATCTTAGCTTCCTGAAGAGTTAGGATTACAGGTAAGTGTCACTGGTACCTGCCTGCTCCAGTTATTTCTGGGACAGAATTGTCATCCTCTCTCTCTCTCTCTCTCTCTGTGTGTGTGTGGTGTGTGTGTATGTGTGTGTGTTTCTGTTTTTTTGTCTTGTTGGGTTTTTTTTTTGTGGTTTTTGTTTTGTTTTGTTTTGTTTTGTTTTGCCTGAAACAATCATCCTCCCTATGCTTCCCACTACAGCTGGGAAGAGAAGTACATACCACTACACCCAGCTTTTTTGTTGAGATGGGAGTATTGGGAACTTCTTTCTGGGTTGGCCTAGAACCATAATCCTCCATTCTCAGCCTCCCATGTAGCTATGGTAACAGGCACATACAACTACACCCTGCTATTGGTTGAGATAGAGGGTTTCACAAACATCTGCCTGAACTGGCCTTAGCAAGGTGATTCTCTAGTTACCACAAGTAAGGGAAATCATGCAACCTATGCTTCTTTGGATCTCGCTTACTTCATTTAATTTTTTCCCAAGTTTTTCCATTTCCTTATGAATAGGGCAATGTCATTCTTTCTGATAGATATGGAGAATTCCATTGTGCATATATACCACATTCTCTTGGTCCATTTGTCCACTGAGGGGCATCTAGGTTGATTCCATATCATGGCTATGGTAAACAATGCTACAATGAACATGATTGTGCTGGTAGCTTTAGTGTGGCTTTCTTTGTGGTCAATGGATAAATGTCCAGGAGTGAGACTGCTGGGTCATAGAGAAGCTCTGTGTTTAGTCTTTTGAGGCACCTCCATACTGCTTTCCAGAGTGGTTGAACAAGTTTACATTCCCACCATCAGTGTAATAGTATTCCCTTTGGCCACATCTCCATCAGCATTTGTTATTGTTAGTTTTCTTGATAATGACCATTCTAACTGGGGTGAGGTAGAATCTCAATGTTGTTTTGATTTGCAAGTAAACACAATGGGTGGTTAAAAAATTACACTGGGACATGATAAATTATTCAAGTCTGTCTGCAGGAATTAACACACAGTGAGACAAAAAGAGAATATTCTTAGGCTAGAACAACAAAGGTGCAATACCTACCTGTATTTGATTATATAAAATAAAAGATCTGGGGCTGGGGATATAGCCTAGTGGCAAGAGTGCCTGCCTCGGATACACGAGGCCCTAGGTTCGATTCCCCAGCACCACATATACAGAAAACGGCCAGAAGCGGCGCTGTGGCTCAAGTGGCAGAGTGCTAGCCTTGAGCGGGAAGAAGCCAGGGACAGTGCTCAGGCCCTGAGTCCAAGGCCCAGGACTGGCCAAAAAAAAAACAAAATAAAAGATCTGAGGGCTGGGGATATGGCCTAGTGGCAAGAGTGCTTGCCTCGTATACATGAGGCCCTGGGTTCAATTCCCCAGCACCACATATACAGAAAATGGCCAGAAGTGGCGCTGTGGCTCAAGTGGCAGAGTGCTAGCCTTGAGCGGGAAGAAGCCAGGGACAGTGCTCAGGCCCTGAGCCCAAGGCCCAGGACTGGCCAAAATATAAATAAATAAATAAAAGATCTGAACACTGGTGGCTCACACCTGTAATCCTAGCTACTCAGAAATCTGAGATCTGAGGACTGTGGTTCAAAGCCAGCCTGGGCAGGAAAGTCCGCGAGACTCTTATCTCCAATTAACCACCAGAAAACTGGAAGTGGCACTGTGGCTCAAGTGGTAGAACGCTAGCCTTGAGCTGAAGAGCTCAGGGACAGAGCCCAGGCCCAGAATTCAAGACCCGTGACTGTCAAAATAATAATAATAATCATAGTAGTAACTATTGAAATGATTTTCAGGAAATGGAAGCAAGAGGGTTTTTGTTTGTTTGTTGCTGTTTTTGTTTCCTTTTCCTTTTGTCTTTTTTGTTCATTTATCTGTCTTTGGGAAGGTAAGGGGGCACAGAAATGGAAGGACAAATGGAGAAAAAAATGCAGCCATGGTACTCACTGGACACTATGTTGAAAATGAACTACACAACTTGTAGGTGGGGACTCAAGGGAAGAACTGGGAAAGAAAGCGGGAAGGAATGACATTGTTCAAAAAGAAAGGTATTCTTTATCTGACTTAAAGAACTGTAACCCCTTTGTAAATCACCTTTACAGTAACAATTTTAAAATGCACTAAAAGAAAAAAAGTTGATCCTCTCAATCTGTATCTCCCAAGTAACTAGGATTACAGGCATGAGCCACTGGTACCCAACATAGTATTTGAATGTGGACTACAGATCCATTCAGTGCATTGCATCAATGTTATAATTCTTTAATTTGATTATTACAAATAATGATATGTAAGAGGTTTCCTTGTTCAGAGGAAACACACACTGAAACACAGTGGTAAGGGAGTATAATATATAGTCTTCAACTTACTCTAAAATGTCTAGGAGAAAAAATAATCATATTCCATACAAAACACTTACACAAATAGAATGACAAACAGTATATAATTTCAAGCCAAACACTGGTGTCTCAGGTCTATAATCCTAGCTACTCTGGAGGCTGAGATCTGAGGATCTTGGATCAATGCCAAAGCCTTCCCAGGCAGGAAAGACTCTTATCTCTAATTAACCACCAGAGAAACGAAGTGGAGCTGTGGCTGAAAGTGATAAGAGTGCTAGAGTAGCCTTGAGCACAAAAACTCAGGGACAGCACCCAAGCCCTGAATTCAAGCCACATGAATGGGGGGGAAAAAAGTTCAGAATTGGTAATTCTAGACAAAAGATACATGAGAATTCTTATACTAATCATGTAAGTTTTCTGGAAGTTTCTGCTGTAAACAAAAAATGTTTCTTTCTTTTAAGGAATATTTAAGGATGTAACAAGGACTTCAGTTCTAAGCTATCCCACTAGGATTTTGTGAGTGAGAACATGCAGAATCCCTAGTTTGAATTTATAGTGGATCCATGAAGAAGGATGCACAACTCTCTCCATTCAAAGATATATCTGCAAACTTTACAAAAAGAAATTATACTTTCAGACTCTCAGACAAAGCTGTCCTGAGAGGCTAAGAGCATGACTTAAGTACTAGAGTGCTTGGCTAGCAAGTTTGAGGCTCTCAGTTCAGTTCAACCCCAGTACCTCAAGCAAATGTGTGTGTGTGTGTGCGTGTGTGTGTGTGTGTGTAAGAACCATTGTTGAAGATCTACTATATGAGGGAATGTAATAAAAACCCAGCATGTGGAAATTATAGACCCGCATTTAAAGCATACCTCTAGCCTTTGCTATGTAACATCAGCAAATCAACCTCTCTGATATTTTTATTATTAAAATGGAAAGCAGCTAGTACAGATGAAGGTTCATGTCTATAACCCTGACTGCTCAGGATGCTGAGACCTAGAGGATTGATGTTCAAAGCCAGTCCAGGCAGAAAAGTCCACAAGATTCTATCTCTAGTTAATGAACAAAAGTGCCAAACTGGGGCTGGGAATATGGCCTAGTGGCAAGAGTGCTTGCCTCCTACACATGAAGCTCGCGGTTCGATTCCCCAGCACCACATATATGGAAAATGGCCAGAAGGGGCGCTGTGGGTCAGGTGGCAGAGTGCTAGCCTTGAGCAAAAAGAAGCCAGGGACAGTGCTCAGGCCCTGAGTCCAAGGCCCAGGACTGGCCCCAAACAAACAAACAAACAAAAAAAAGTGCCAGACTGAAGGTATAACTCTCAAGTGGTAGAGCAGGAGCACCAACCATGATAGAAAAATGCTGAGTGATACATGAAGTTCTAAGTTCAAGCCCTGGGGCCAGTCTGCAATCACAAAGAAGGGAATTAGCATCATTCTGGATTTTATATTTTTAGGAAGCAGAGGTATACCAACCAAGGACATCATACAATGTAGAAGTATCACCCTGGAGTTGAATGCTAAAGTGACTGATCCCACAGTCCACACTCAGCTGACTGAGCCACACTACCACACAGGAGCGTGACAGTGTACCCTCAAGTATCACTATAGTCAAAACAATCCTGCAGCTAATGGCTCAAGGAATACCAATTGATCTTACTTAGCCTGTATTTGGAAGACTTCATTTACATCACCTTAATAAAGGATAGAATAACTTGAAGTGACATTTTCATTATTGCCTCACACCATAATGCCAAAGGACTGCCAATGACATGCCAATTGTGTGCTGTTATACTTACGAGTCTTTCTCCATCTTTTTTCTCTGCTGTTACCAGCATCTCTACTAGCACTGGCATTATTAAGGAATGTCAATGATGGGCCTAGAAATCTTTGTTATCAAGTTCATCATCCTTTGCTTTTAAGGCAAATTACACAGGCTATAGTTTGGACCTTTAAAAGCCATCAGCCCAGAGTTACAAAGTACATTCCAATTCCTGTACTTCAGTGGAATGTTAATACTTTCATTTTGCAGATGAAGGAACTCAGTGATTCTAAGCACTTCTGCAAACCTCATGCCCAGGGTTTCCTCAGATCTGAAAATCATTCTCCAGGCTGGTATAAACTGTCTTAACTGCTAAGAAGGAGAGAAAAACTTCTAATAAAAATGGGTCACAAACTATCTAGGCTTGTTTTAATCAGTTATATAAATTGACCCCAAACCCATAAACTATGCCTATGGAAAAAAATCAGGTTAGCTGCAAAGATAAATGGCCCATATGCAGAAATATTTAAAGAATATTTTTAGGGCTGGGGATATAGCCTAGTGGCAAGAGTGCCTGCCTCGGATACACGAGGCCCTAGGTTCGATTCCCCAGCACCACATATACAGAAAACGGCCAGAAGCGGCACTGTGGCTCAAGTGGCAGAGTGCTAGCCTTGAGCGGGAAGAAGCCAGGGACAGTGCTCAGGCCCTGAGTCCAAGGCCCAGGACTGGCCAAAAAAAAAAAAGCACATTGACCTGTACATTCCTACTCTTAGTTGCACACAACAGGAGACTTAAATAAGTGCTTGGGGGGGGGGGAGAAAGAAGAGAGGGATGGAAGAAAGAGGAAGAAAAGAAGAGAGGTATCTTAGAGAGAGAAAGAAGAGGGCTGGGAATATGGCCTAGTGGCAAGAGTGCTTGCCTAGTACACATGAAGTCCTGGCTAGGTTCGATTCCTCAGCACCATATATATAGAAAATGGCCAGAAGTGGCACTGTGGCTCAAGTGGCAGAGCACTAGCCTTGAGCAAAAAGAATCCAGAGACAGTGCTCAGGCCCTGAGTCCAAGCCCCAGGACTGGCAAAAGAAGGGAGGGAAGAAGAGAGAGAGGGAGAGAGGGGAAGAGGGAAGGAACAAGGGACTTCAAAGATGACTGAAGACCAGTGCATGTACCTATGCCTAAGAAGAGATTTTTTTAAAGATATGAAATTGTCAATTCCAACGTTGTAGGAGTTAATCATTTTTAACTGATCTGAAGTCCTGCCTTGTGCCTAAATTTGCCACTAAATAAGAACTCATAACTCTCAAAAAGTTATTGAAAAAATACCAAACATACTGAAGTCTTGCTTATCCTCATAAAATCTGTCTTGATCCATGTTTCTTTCAAAAGCATCTACACAGTTGAGTTCAACCAGTATAATGAAGGAAATATCTCTCCTGCCCACAGCAATGTGGCTACTATAAGGTAATGACCTTCACACACATACAACACACACACATAGAAACACACATACACTGCATATACACATGCATGCACATGCACTTTTGTTTTAAAACACTAGAAAGTTAGTAGTGGTTTTTATTAATTATATTTTTAAGTCGGGCACTGGTGGCTCACACCTATAATGCTAGCTACTCGGGAAACTGAGATTTGAGGACTAAGATTCAAAGCCAACTGGTAAGACTGTTATCTTCAATTAACCACCAAAAAAACAAAAGTGGAGCTGCAGCTCCAAGTGGCAGAGTACTAGCCTTGAGCAAAATAGCTCAGGGACAGTGTCCAGGCCCTGAGTTCAAGCCCCAAGATGGACACAAAAAAAAAACTATAATAATAATTATAATAGTAATAAATTATGTTTGTATTGCCTTTAAGTAGTTGTACAAAGGAGTTTCTATTGAACAAATCAATTTAGGAGTACAATACTTCTTGATGGGTATCATCCCTTTCATTATTCTCTCTGGTCCCTTCCAACTCAACCCCTCCCTCAGTACTTGTCTTTGTTTTGTTTTGTTTTTGTTTTGTTTTTTTGGCCAGTCCTAGGCCGTGAACTCAGGGACTGAGCACTGTCCCTGGCTTCTTCCCGCTCAAGGCTAGCACTCTGTCACTTGAGCCACAGCGCCAATTCTGGCCATTTTCTGTATATGTGGTGCTGAGGAATCGAACCCAGGGCCTCACGTATACGAGGCAAGCACTCTTGCCACTAGGCCATATCCCCAGCCCCTCAGTACTTGTCTTTAAGGAAGGCTCATTTGTTTCTAGCTCTATCTTGTTTCCTTTCCTTCCTTTTGAGTTCTTCTGAGTCTTCTCAACAATCACCTTATATTCTACTAATACTGGCTTGATTGATGAAGATCTTAAGATAAATGATTAAAACTCACCAACATAAATGGGGGAGAACATTGATCAAGAAGCTTTGTACTCATAATATGACTTAAGAAATTGTAATCTCTTTGTACAAGTACTTAATACAAACATAAAATAATATTTAAAAAAAAAACAATACCCCTACACAACAAATAACAGACTTTTTTCTGAGACAGGGTCTCATGATATAGCCCAGGCTGGCTTCAAACTCATGATCAGAGTCCCCAGTGTTGGGATTACAGGCCTGTACCACCATATCTGGCAAAAGAACTTCTTGGCACCAACAAAAACCCTGCAGGGCTAATCCTGAGATAATGGCCAGAGATAATGCTCAACCAGAACCCAGCCAGACTGGACCACCTGGACAACTGCCATAGAAAGTCTTCATGCTTGCCTTTGTTTCTCTTCCCTATGCAACACTGAGATTGCTGTAAGCACTTAGGTCTTTAGACTTCTGTCCTTCCCAGTGTTGACACTGGAAACGCAAGCTCTGTCAATGGAAACTTCACCTCTGCTCAGCTCCCTCACTGGCCCTCCAGGATGGGCAGTCCTCAGGAAATCTCAGAACTAGGGCTCTTGTTTTACTTCCAGTACCAGCCTGGCTCAGGGCTGTGTGCCACACAGCTTTAAAGGTATGCATTTATTGCTGTGATTGCTATTATTAAGTATCACTCAGTAAACTGACAGCTACATCAGAGACCATGGTTCACTCAAAGTACATAGAGAATTCCCTAGACTCGCACAGAACACAGCTCTCCATGCAGGAGCAGCTTTCCCAGAGCAGCAGTCCTTCAGGTTCAGGGCTCAGGAAATGCGAGGTGAATACATCCAACTGCAAGCACTCTGTGGTTGTGTGAATTTTTCTCAAATGCATCTCCCACAAAGCAATTGGTAAGAAAAATAAAAATAGGAAGTTTATATGTAATAAGCTAAACATTGTGATCACTTCACACACCTCATTTAATTCCCACCAATTCACATTATCACCATAACACAGACAAGTAAGCTGAGGCTCAGATACAATATGAAGTCATTTGCCCAAGGGCACAGAACAAGGGGAAAGTAATGAAAGGGATTTTCCAACTGGATTTCCCTAACCACAGTCACAAGGCTCTTTACCACAGATAAGCTGTAGTGTCTCATCTATCCTTCAGGTAGGTTGGAGAAAGAGATACAGGTCCAAAAAGGCTATTAAAAGAACAATTAAAGGATAGCTGGGGTCCAAGGTACCTTTACATTTGAAAAGCTCAGGGCATTAAGTAGTCATCAGTGGGAATTCCACAAGTTGTACAAATCTATGCTCTCTACTAAATGTGCCCTAACAGAAAAGCACCAACATCTGTAGGCTTTGTAATGGCATATTTATCATCGTTTTGAGGTTTTGACTTTCACACTCACTCTGTTTTAATGTTTCTACTTCTTGCCTATTGATAATACAGATCTTTCCCATTCCATTCAGAAGAGAGAAATCCCAGCAGAAGAGAGACTCTGGCAACACACCTTTGAAATATGGGAGTTTGTAGCTAGCCTTTGAATGCCCTCAGCAGACTTTTGGGGAATGCCTGTGACTGCATCCACTGAAGCCCAAAAGCCTTCTCTTCTCCAGAATCCTCTATTAAAATGCAGAAGTCTTCATCACTGCCAGACAGAATGCCTTGGCCCTGCTGGTTCCTGCAGAGTTTCGGACATGGCCTAAGGCCACTGGATTCACAGCACCAGCCAGAGCCTTTGCTCGCCAACTGTATTCCCAGCCTGGCTCCCTGGCCCGCCCAGGCCTGTTGCTACCCAGCCAGTACCTGGCAGGACTTGCTCCCTATTATGCCCATGCTGTGCCAATTCTTCAATCTCATGCTTTCTCCCCTGGTTATCTTCCTCATCCTTCAACTACTGTGGCAGCATGAGATTTAGCATCCACACCAGGACATCTGAACAACTTACATCCAAACACCCACTAGACTTCCCAATCTTCAAACAAAATTACAAAATAATAGTTATCAAGATGAACTCTGGGAAAAGGAAACAAGAGGGGTTTTTTGTTTTGTTTCATTTTGATTTTGTCTTGTTTGTTCATTTATCCACTTCTGGAGAATAAGTAGGTAAAGAAGTGGAGGAACATAGGGTAAAGAAATGCAACAATGGTATTCACCGGAAACTATGTTGAAAATGAACCATAAAACTTGTAAGCAGGGATGGGAGGGAAAAACTGGTAGAGAGCAAAGGGGGGGGAGGGAATTTGTGTAACTGTAACCCCTCTGTACATCACCTTTATAATAATAATAAAAGTTAAATTAAAATTTGAAAAGGAAAACAAAAATTACAATTAAATTTGTGCCTCTTTTAGAATCTCATCTAATTTCTTCCCTTTCCTTTTTCTGTGTATGTGTGTGTCCTGTTGCTAGGACTTCAAACTCAGGGCCTGAGCAATGTCCCTTAGCTTTTCCACTCTACCATTTGAGCCACAACTCCACTTCTGGCTGGTTTACTGGTAGTACAAGTCTCATGGACTTTTCCTGCCCTGACTTGCTTTGAGCCTTGATCTTCAGATCTCCTGAGTAACTAAGATTACAGGCATGAGCCACTAGCACCACCTGACAAATCTTCCCCTTTCATTTCTGCTGGAATTCTAAACTTAGTTGTCTATGAATATGGCCTCTACATTATTCACCTACTTTCTGCATAGCAAATTAAAGCTCCTTTTCATCCTTATTCTCCTGGATCTCTCTGCTCTACTTGCTCTTAAGCAGTTTCCTATGACCTAGCCTTCAGCTTCCTTATGATTTCAGCGTCTTTCCTGTTCTTTGCCGGTACCCTATTACAAATGATAGATACTTTTCAAATATTTGAAAAACACTTTTTCTAAATGAAATCTCAGTTTTTTCTCATTTAAAATATTTACAAGAGGCTCTCTGCCTGATCACTTCCTCCATCTGAGCTATGGGTCATGAACATTCTCTTTGAAATGTTTCTCCTAGATAGGAACCCTAACCTAGCCAGTATGGAGAAACTCAAGACTTTCCCCTCCATTTCCCTGTCTCCTATTCCAACCATACACTTTCTTAGCTTTAGTTGTAGACTCGACAATCTGGAAGCTTCTATCATGGTCAGCCTCAACAAAAACATCCTAAGTCCTACCTTAGGAATTTTTACTAAGTTATTTTCTTCCATCTTGACCTTGAGTGATGGATTCTTTTTGTCAACCCAAATATAGGATTTTAAATTTATTCCAGTCACATTTCAACATCTTAATTTCAATCCTATTTCACAGCCTGTCAAGACCCTTTTGAGCTTTAATGCTACCATCTATCATGTTAATCCTTCTACTGAGTTGCCTACAAACTTGATCAGCATTCCTTATATGATTTTCTCTCCTCTGTGTCAATTTCAGAAGGCTGATTTTTCAAAAACAGGTGTTGAAGAGCTTTTCAGTACCTCTCAGCTGCCCTCTGTGAGTGTCACCAGGAGTTCTCGCCTCCCCACTCCAAGGTTACTGCTTCTGTTGCTTTAGTGGCTATTAGCATTTGCTGTCCAATTTGTTAAGATACATATTTCCAGGCACAACTTTCACAAAGTCTGATTTGGTCAATTAGAAGGGAATCCAAGAATAAGGACCTCTGACAATCATCCCAGTGATCATAAAAATAATCTACTCATAGCCAGACACCAGTGGCTAACAACTATAATTTTACCTGCTCAGGAAGCTCAGATCCACAGGATCAAGACTCCAAATCCAGCCTAAACAGAAAAAAAAATCCAAGAAATTCCATTTCCAAAATAACCAGCAAAAAGCTGAATGTGAGACATGGTTTAAGTGATAGAGTGCCAGCCATAAGCAAGCAAGCTCAAGGCTATGAGTTAAAAAAAAAAAAAAAAAAACCCAGTACATGCAAAAAACAGATAATGAAGTAAGTCTACTCTCAATATCTAAAGGATCCTATAAGACCCCAAAACTTCTATCTTTCTGAATCTGTTATAGGCATGTGGGAAGGAAGGACCCACAAGTTATATTTTCTCACTGTCTCCTCAGCACTCAAAATCTTTTAAGAGGATTGAATATAATGTCACTCTGCCTAAATTCAGCTTGCCTTCATTCACTTTTTCTAAGTTAAATTCATATTGTCAAGAAATGGTGCCAAATGCCTTCTTTTTTTTTTTTTTTTGGCCAGTCCTGGGCCTTGGACTCAGGGCCTGAGCACTGTCCCTGGCTTCTTCCCGCTCAAGGCTAGCACTCTGCCACTTGAGCCACAGCGCCGCTTCTGGCCATTTTCTGTATATGTGGTGCTGGGGAATCGAACCTAGGGCCTCGTGTATCCGAGGGCAGGCACTCTTGCCACTAGGCTATATCCCCAGCCCCCCAAATGCCTTCTTAAAGAAACAGATATTGTTATATCCTGAGAGTGAGAATAACCCATGGAGGCACAACTAAAGGTGGGAAGGGGTTTTATTTACAAAGGACCTTTATTTACAACCTAAAACTCAGAACTGGAACAGCCCTCCATCTCCAAATGCTGGCCTGCAACTACTCTGTCCTGAGCTAATTACCCAGAACCCAGAACTGACCTCCCAACCTCCACTCCTTATCCTCCAACAGCCTCAACCTCCAAACCTCCAAACCTCCAGAGGAGAGAGCTTCTTTCTATTCCTCATTCCTCTAGGCCTCACCTCTCCTCAGGCCCCAAGCCTCAGGCCTTCCCACAGCCTTAGGCTTCTCTGCAGGCCTCTCCTTAGACCTCAGGCTTCAAACCTCTCCACAAGCCTCAGGCTCCAGACTTCCCCACAGGGCTCAGGCTCTGGGCTGGCTAGGCTCCACTCTGCAGGCTATCTCTGCTCTGCTCCTCTGGCAGGCACTACCAGCTTTTCTCTTCTCCCCTCCTCCAAACAGGCAGCATATGTCTACATCCTTGGCCCTCTGACACCCGCCCCGCTCCAGCAGCACTTAGAAGTGCCCATCCACTTGGAAGTGCCTCGGTGGAAGTGACTCCTGCTTGAGGCAGGACTTCCTAGGCTGCCCCACCCCTACTCCTGACACAGCATAATGCCACGCCCCCTTCCCTTGGCCCCTCCCCTAATGCCACCCTAATGTCATGCCCCCTCCTGCAGCCCTTTCGCTAATTTCTATTATTTCTACTCATTATTTCTCGTCTAGTTTAAAACTGTATCTTGTGGGGCTGGGGATATAGCCTAGTGGCAAGAGTGCCTGCCTCGGATACACGAGGCCCTAGGTTCAATTCCCCAGCACCACATATACAGAAAACGGCCAGAAGCGGCGCTGTGGCTCAAGTGGCAGAGTGCTAGCCTTGAGCGGGAAGAAGCCAGGGACAGTGCTCAGGCCCTGAGTCCAAGGCCCAGGACTGGCCAAAAAAAAAAAAACAAAAAAACTGTATCTTGTATTTACCCTTAAGTCAGCATTATTTTGGTTTTTTTTTTAACTTTCAGGGCTTACTTTCCTTTTAATCTTCTTGCACTTGTCTCCCTAAAAATCTTTTATTGTGAGTTGGCGCCGGTGGCTCACGCCTGAATCCCAGCTACTCAGGAGGCTGAGATCTGAGGATCACGATTGGAAGCCAGGCTGGAGCAAAAAATGCTCTTCAACAGCGCCCAGGCCCTGAGTTCAAGCCCCACGACCAGCACACGCACACACACACACACACACACACACACACACACACAGATTTAATATCCTTTATGATAAAAGTTGTGAAGAAACCAGAAATTAAACATCCTACCTCAGACTGGGAACATGGCGGCCAGGCCAGGCACCGTTGTTGCGTCACTGTTTGCTGGCTAAACTCACCACCCGTCCTGACCCTCACGCACTGCACGCAGGACACACCACGCAGGACACACCACGCATGCGTGGGCTCGCGCGCATGCGCACACAGGCTCGTTCGTCATCAGCCTGGCTCCTCTCTCTTCCGCTTGGCCTCCTCCATGCTGTGCACTCTGGGAATGGAGGAGGATTTCTTCTGCCCCTGCTGTTGCCCGACGGGAGCGAACAAAGGTCACGATCGGGTGGAAAATGCTGAAGCCTCCATAAGAGAGGAATTGAATCGACGACATAGATACCAGAAGGCCCAGCCACCCATTAGCTGGGTCCCGACCACCTGCCCTATATTCACGTGCAGAATGGTCTGATGGGGAATGGACATGGTTCAAAGCCAGCCTGGACAGGAAAGTCCTTGTGACTGTTGACCTCCAGTAAGCCCACCAGAAGTGGAGCTGTGGCTCAAGTGGTAGAGCATTGACCTTGAGCAGAAAAACTAAGCAACAGTGCCCAGGCCCTGAATTCAAGCCCCAATCCCTGCACATACACACAAATACACAAAAGAGATAGTATCGACAGGAATATATACATAGCATATGTATATGTATACTATGTGTACATGTATGCTATGTGTATATGCATGTAGTATATGTATATAGTATATGTATCCTATCTACACACACTATATATATATATATACATAGAGAGAGTTTTGTGTTGAAGATAATAAGTATGTCAATATAAACTGAAAAACACCAACTTTCTGTTGTCTTGGAGGTAGTGATCATTTTAACCACTGAAAGGAAATTGATCTTTTTCACTGTATTGATCCAAATGATTCCAAGCATAAAAGAAAAGGCATCTATTTTGTGTTATTTCTGAAGAAGAGATTCCTGACAGTTCTCATGGCCTAAGTTAATAAAAACAAAGAGCAAAGTTTTAATAGGCTCACTACCAGCCTAGCTCTGATGTAACCTAGCTACTCAGAGGGCTGACATCTGAGGATCATGGTTCAAAGCCACTCTGGCAGGAAAATCCATGAGACTGTTATCTACAATTAACTACAAAAGAGAGAGAGAGAGAGAGGAAGTGGAACTGTGGCTCAAGTGGTAGCCCTGAGCAAAAAAAGCTCAGGTACAGTGCCAAGGCCCAGAGTTCAAGCCCCAGGACCAGCACCCACATACAAACAAACAAATCATGAGCTCAGTGCAGATTTCAGTCATTGGGAAGACTAGGAAGATGATTTCAACAAAGACATGTCTAACCTTGATTGGTTCTCTGAGATGAACAACATGGGTGGAGATGAAGATGTAGATTTATCAGAAGTTGGGGAAGCAGATGATAACCCACAGGAGGGCGATGATGGGCAAATGCCATCTCTAGAGAACTTACCTGGATTTTGAGAAGGAAAAGCAACGTCTCTGCACAATTTCATAAGGAAATGTTTGCACTCAGAAAACAGAAGCTGTATTTGTTTTGGAGCAATTTTAAGTCAGCTAAGACAGTATCTTTACACACAAACACTTCTAAAATTAAATGAAGTTGTTCAAGTCTTAAGCAATTGTGAAAAAAAAAAAACCTCACCAAAGTGTTTTTGTTTGGTTTTGTGGTTTTTGTGTGTGCACACTGGTCCTAGGACTTGAACTCAAGGCCTGGGTGCTGTTCCTAAGCTTTAGTGCTCAAGGTTAGTATCCTACCACTTTGATCCACAACACCATCCAGTTTTCTGGTGGTTTATAGGAGATAAAAGTCTCATGGGCTTTTCTGCCCCAACTGGCTTCAAAACTCAATTCTCAGATCTCAGTCTCCTAAGCAGCTAGAATTACAGGTATGAGCCACTGGCACTTGTCTTCTTCACTCAAGTGTTCGTTTGTTTACTTCATAACTTACCTACAAAGTTCCCAACTACTGGAAAGGTAACTAAATTTTAGATTCCAGAACATAAACTCAACAGTGGCTGTGGGCTCTCTCTCTCTCTCTCTCCACTTCCCCTCGCTTGGGGGGGGAAGGGGCTTGTCCGCCCCTTCCTGGGTGGTCCATTATCGCTCACGCGGGAGCGATGGCCACAGGTAGCCTGGGTGGTGTGTGGTCACAGGGTGCCCCAAAACCGCCAAGAACGACACGGATGCACGGGCCCCTGGAGAAAAACCTCTAGGGCTTCTGTTTATTCAAATGAGGAGCCTCCCAGATATACCCCCAAAGGCGGGCACAAGAGAGGGGCCCCAATTGGTCCCAAGGGGCTGTCCCTCAAGTGATGTCAGACTTCCTTCTCTTCCTGTTAAAGATAGGAAGGGGAGGGACAGGCTGAGGTCAGCTGTGGCCCCTTAAAGGTGCAGCTGACCCCAACAAGTGGCTGAAACAAAAACACCTTGAAGTGACATTTTTAGGATTGTTCCACTAAAGTCTTTTTTTAAATTATTCTACATGATTGTATGCAGTGTTTCAGATGTATCTTAGCTAAAACTAGTGAATACCCTGACTTAGATGGTTTTTGAAGCCTGTACATTTGGTATTGTTTAGTCCTGAAGGTTGTAAATCTCTTAACATAGAGAACAAAGAAAGCTGCACATTGCTGCTTGAGAGTCTGCTCATTTTACACTAGATTTGTGTTTGCACTGACTGTCATCATGGCAAATGCATATGAGAAAATATTAATACACTATTGGCTTTTTATTTCCTTTTTTTCACCTTAAAACCAAGCTGAAAAACATCAATTTATGTCCATGACACTGAGGATTTTTCTTAACATCTACATTCTATTAGAATGTTGGACAATTGAAAAAAACATCAAACCTCAACATCATAAAAGCTAAATATACAAACATATAGCCAACATCATACTCTTTTTTTTTTTTTTTGCCAGTCCTGGGGCTTGAACTCAGGGCCTGAATACTGTCCCTGGCTTCTTTTTGCTCAAGGCTAGCACTCTACCACTTGAGCCACAGCACCCCTTCTGGCTTTTTCTATATATGTGATGCTGGGGAATCAAACCCAGGGCTTCATGTATGGAAGGCAAGCACTCTTGCCACTAGGCCATACTCCCAGCCTAGCCAACATCATACTAAATGGGCAAAATTGAAGCAATTCTGAAATCAGAAAGGAGACAAAGTTGTCCACTCTCTGCAGTCTTTTTCAATATGGTATTAGTTATTAGCCAGAAGAATAAGGAATAGAAAAAATAAAAAGATACATATATGTAAAATGAAAAAGTCAAATTATTATTTATGCAAGTGATATGATCCCATACTTAAAAGGCCCTAAAGACTCCACCAAAGAAACTCTTCGATACAATAAATTGGTTTAGCAAGGTAGTAGCAGGATATAAAATCAATCGCCTTTCTAGATACCAAATAGCATACAAACTGAGCAGTGAGGAATGTGGTCACATTCACAATAAACTAAAAGATAAAAATAATGAAATGTCTACAAATAAATCCAACAGGAAAGATGAACAATCTCTAAAATAAAAACTATAAAACCAGCCTGGTGCTGTTGGCTTATGCCTGTAATCCTAGCAACTCAGGAGACTGAGATCTGAGGATGAAGGTTCAAAGCCAGCCTTGGCAGAAAAGTCTGCAAGACTTTGTCACTAATTAACTAACAAACAAACAAACAAGCCAGATTAGAGGCATAACTTAAGTTATACTGCATCAGCCATTAGCTAGCAAGGCAAATGAGAACATGAAAGAAAGAAAGGTGGGAGGGAGAGAGGGAGAGAAGGAGGGAGGGAGGGAAGGAGGGAGGGAGGGAGGGGCAAGGGAGTGGGAGGGAGGAAGGGAGGAAGGAAAAATGGAAAGAAAAGAAGGAAAAGACACTGGAAGATGCTCAAGGATCAACAGAAATAATGCTATGAAAATGGCTATACCACCCAAAGCAAGCAGAGTTTCATTGTACTTAACATAGAAATTCCATTGTCATTCTTCACAGAAATAGAAATATCAATCCTGAAATCCTTATGCAGCATCAAAGAGCCAGAATAGTCAATGCAATCTTGGACAAAACTAGTAATGCTGGAGGTATCACAACATTACAGAGAACTATAATGACAAAAACATTGTGGTACTAATACGAAAACAGATACGGATAGGCCAATGGAATTCAAGACTCAGAATAAACCCAAACAGCTGCAGCCATCTGAATTTTAATAGTGAGGCCAGAAACATATGATGTAGACATGTTGCTACCTTTGTGGCAACAAATGGTGCCCGGAAAACTGGATGAGCACATGTCGAGACTGAAACTAGACCCCTAGCTCTCACCCTGAGCAAAAGCCAAGTCAAAATGAATCAAAGGTCTTAATGTGAGGCTTGAAACTTAGAAACTACTACAGGAAAACACTGGAAGATGCAGGCATACAAAACACATTTTTTAATAAAACTCCAGTGAAAGTTGAAAAGGCTGACAAGCATAAAAATAGAGGATCTCACCTCCTCTAAGGGAGGTGACATAAGGGAACATTTGGGGGCTAGAACAAAATTGTCCTTTGAAAGTAAATTTGAATCTTCTCTGTTACATAAATTGTTACAGAAATGTTACAGAAATACATATTGAAGTAAAAAAAAATCTCTCTCTCCTCACCCCCAAAAGTTGGATTGCCACAACCTGCACCTGAAAAAAGTCCAGAAACCTAAAAGGGTAGACCTCCAAAAACCAATTACAATAAAACATCTGTGGAATAGGTAACAATTGGCCACTTTCAGGTTTACCTGTCATGAGAAATTATTTAATTATGTATCACACCTATAATCTTAGCTAAAATCAGGAGGCTGAGATCTGAGGATCAAGGTTTGAAACCAGCCAGGGCAAAAACTCTGTAAAACTCTGATTTCCAATTAACTACCAAAAGCTGGAAGAGGAACTGTGGCTTAAGTGGTACAGTGCCAGCTTTGAACAGAAAAAGCTAAGAGACAGCCTTCAGATGCTGAGTCAAGCCCCAGTACTGGCACAAAAGAAAAGAAAGAAGATAGGAAGATAGGGAGAGAGGGAGAAAAGAAGGGAGAGGAGGAGGGAGGGAAGAAGGGAGGAAGGAAGATATTGCAACATATCTACCATGTGGTCTATAATTAAAATAATAACCCATCAGTTTATCCTGATGACATATTTCTAATGGTCTGTGCTTAAGACCAACTGTCAATAATCTCAATTGAGAAATTCAAGTTTAGCCATTGTCTCTCAGCAAATAACCTTTGGAAATCATTTAGAAAATAAATATACTCTGTCCCTCAGGAATCTAATTAGCTATCAAATGGATTTTCTTTTCCAATCAAGTTCTAGTTGTCAATGGTAATTTGTAAAAGAAACTGGGAGGAAGTTTAGAAACAAAGATGGCAATTAGCCAGCTAATCTGGGTTTTGTATATAGCCATGCTCCTGTCAGGTATGTGTCAGAATATTTTCTATTTGCATTGACAAAATTCCCAGATAACTGATAACATTCTTTTTCCTGTTCTAGTGGACAAATAGCAATGAGCAAAACTGAAACACAGACATGCTCTGAGAGCAGGCCCAGTGATCATTGCCCCTTGAATTTAGAAGGGTTGATGAGGTGTTTGAAAGACCTGCAGCACAGGATTAAAAGGCTCACTCCTGTAATCCTAGCTATTCATGAGGCCGAGGTTCCAAACCAGCCTGGGCAAGAAAGTCCATTTCACCAGCTGGAAATGGAGTTGTGGCTCAAGGGGTAGAGTGCTAGCCTTGAGCAAAAGCTCAGGGACAGTACCCATTTGAGTTCAAGCATCAAGACCTATAAACACACACACACACACACACACACACACACACACACACACACACACACACACAGAGTTTGGAAATACAACAAAAGTGATCCTACTCATGTTTCGTACTTTGCACAGGAAATCTCTCATACAGAATCTAAAGCATTTCTCATAAAAGCCAGGGCACTGGGGGAGCTCAGCACTGTGGTGATAGCTTGCAAAGCTTTCTGGATTTGAACAGACTTTTTGTTTGTTGGTTGCTCTTGCTTCCTTCCTTTTTCTTTTCTTTTTTTAGGGCTAAGACCAGGACTCAAACTCAGTACCTGACACTTTTGCTTCCTGGCTGGTGCTCTACCAACTGAGCCACGCCTTCAATACTCTTCTTTCTTTTGTGCCTCTAAGGACTTAAACTTAGGGCTTCATACTCTCTCTTGACTTTTCCCTCAAAGTGTGCACTCTACTATTTGAACCACGAATCTACTTCCAGCTTTTTGCTGTTTACTTACAAACAAGAATCTCACAGACTTTTCTGCCCAGACTGGCTTTGACTTGTGATCTTCAGGTCTCAGTCTCCTGAGTAGCTAGGATTATAGGCATGAGCCATTAGTGCCTGGCATTTACTTATTTTTCTTCATGGCCTTACTCACCAATCAATTTTTTCCCTCTCCTTTTCTGCAGCAGGCAGTCACTGGGGTGGAGAGCCTTGTGCTGTGGCCACACAGGGAGGCTGTATGCTCTCTTTTGCTTTGACTTTGTCACAGTTCCCTTTACCTGCTTCACAGCCACTTAAATTCCATTCCCTGCCATGCTATTTGCATCTGCACCTTTAAGTCATTTAAGGGAGAGGCCAGCAAGGCTGGCTGCACAAGCTTTACTTCCTCCTCAAAGCCCACTTTTATTCACGACCCAGAGCTCTGCAATTGTACTTCTCAGCCTACCTGCTTTCTTGCTGCATCAAAAGGAAGGTCAGTAATCTACTTGACAGAAGATTTAAGACATAAGAAGCTTAACATTCAGGTCTAGGAATTTAACCCTCCGTCCACCTAATGGAGCTTCATCTCCATTCCAGCTGGCTTTTCAAAACAGCAGATGAGAATAGAAGGAACCCCCTCACCCCACCCTCTTCCCCACTCAGCATTTATGTGCCTTCAGGCAAAGAGGAGGAGCTTGTTCTCCCTATGGAAACACTGGACTGTAACAAGGAGCCCTACTCTAATTTGGAAAGTGCTTTGGAAACAGATCCAGATGCACAAGCTTAGCCTGTCACACATGAGCCCAGAAATTTACTTCTCAAGTCATTCTTTGTGACTGGCAAAATGACCATCTCCTTTTTTTTTTTTTTTTTTTTTTTTTTTGCCAGTCTTGGGGCTTGAACTCAGGGCCTGGGCACTGTCCCTGAGCTTCTTTTTGCTCAAGGCTAGCATGCTACCACTTGAGCCACAGCACCACTTCTGGCTTTTTCTGTTTATGTGGCACTGAGGAATGGAACCCAGGGCTTTATGGATGCAAGGCAATCACTCTACCACTAAGCCACATTCCCAGGCCCTTCTTTTATAAACAAACATTTAGTGATATATATATATATACACATATACATGTATATGTATACCTGTATGTATATATACATATATATACATGTATGTATGTATGTGTGTATAATACACATATATATTTGCCAGTCCTGGGACTTGAACTCAGGGCCTGGGCATTGTCCCTGAGCTTCTTTTGCTCAAGGCTGGCAAGCTACCACTTGAGCCACAGCGCCACTTCTGGCTTTTTCTGTTTATGTGGTACTGAGGAATTGAACATAGGGCTTCACACATTCTAGGCAAGCACTCTACTGCTAAGCCACATTCTCAGCCCCTAGTTTTATATATATATATATTTTTTTTTGGGGGGGGGGGTTGGACTCAGGGCCTGAGCACTGTCCCAGGCTTCTTTTTGCTCAAGGCTAGCACTCTGCCACCTGAGCCACAGAGCCCCTTCTGGCTGTTTTCCATATATGTGGTGCTGGGGAATCGAACCGAGAGCTTCAAGTGTAGGAGGCAAGCACTCTTGCCACTAGGCCATATTCCCAGCCCCCCGCAGTTATATTTTTATTGTAGATATTTTACCATGAAAGCATTTTTCACTCTCTAAAGAACACAGATGTTTCTATTTCCAAAATGTACATGCATACATTTGTTTAAAAATAGTTGCCTTCATTAACATAATGATTTTCTCCCCGTGTTGGGGGAGGCAGCCCTTGGGAATTAGTGGTAAATGTAAATGTAATCAATGGTACCACCATGCTTTTAATTTGGCAAGTGCAAACCATTTATGTCTTCAATCCTTGTGGAAGAACATGTCAGGGTTTGGGTTTTGATCTACTTTGTTTTTTTGTTTTTCTCTGCCAATTCTAGGACTTGAATAAGGGCTTCTTTTGCTTGGCTTTTCTTCTCAAGTCTAGCAATCTACCACTTGAGCCGTGCTTCCACTTCTAGCTTTTGCTGGATAACTGGAAATAAGAGTCTCTCAGATTGGTCTGCTTGGGCTATCTTTAAACCATGATCCTCAGATCTCAGCCTCCTGAGTAGCTAGGATGACAACAGGTGTAAACCACCTGGAACCTGACTTTACAGAGTCAGTTTTATTGCAGAAAGCAGCTTAGAAGTGATCTGATTGCCTTTTGACTTGACTTCCTTTTTATGTTTGTCTTGTATGAAAAAAAATTTACTTTTAATCTTAAGAGTATAGGACTGAACAGATCTCCAAAGATAAGGAAACAAAGGACCTTTCCTTAATTTGTCTTATAGTATTTAGAGGACCCTATATTCTTTAACTCACATATGATGTATACACATGCACATCTGAAGGAAGCTGGGAGGAGGGCACAGAATGAGTGAAAAGCAGGTAAAAAAAATACAGTAGAGGGGGCCCAGCAGCTGCAATGGACATTGATGAGAGCAAACTAAGCAACTCAAGGGCAGCAATGGGAGGGAAGAAATGAGAGAAAAAGAGAGAACAGATTACACTAAGCAAAAGGAAAGAAATGTACATATCACCTGACCTGGAAGAAATTGTTAATGTTTGTAGAGTTCATAAGCATTGTAGACTAGAATGATGATGTCTATCATTGGAAAGGTAGAAAAAAAATGATGAAAGCAAGGGGGGGTGGGCAGGGAGGGAGGGAAGGTGGAAGAAAAATGAAGGGGGTAAAAAGTTTGAAAAGAGGGGCTGGGGATATGGCCTAGTGGCGAGAGAGCTTGCCTCGTATACATGAGGCCCTGGGTTCGATTCCCCAGCACCACATATACAGAAAATGGCCAGAAGTGGCGCTGTGGCTCAAGTGGCAGAGTGCTAGCTTTGAGCAAAAAGGAAGCCAGGGACAGTGCTCAGGCCCTGAGTCCAAGGCCCAGGACTGGCCAAAAAAAAAAAAAAATTTAAATTAAAAAAAAAAGTTTGAAAACTGACCACCTTAAGTATGTAACTGTAACCCCTCTGTATATCATCTTGACAATAAAAATATATATTAAGGGAATTTTACTGGTAAGAGTGCAAGTTGGGAAGTTGCTGGGAACCAATCTGTCAAAATACATTGAAAACCTGAAAGTCTGAATATATTCTATCCTAGAAATTTCACTTCTATAAATTTACCCTGACGTGGTAGAGCTTAAAGAAATCAATGTATACACGCTGTATTACTGCCTATAATAGGAATTTTTTAAGTAAATAGTCTTAACATTTTAAAATGTCAGTAAGACACAGGTAGGTCACACCTGTAATCCTAGCTACTCAGGAGGCTGAGATCTGAGGATCACAAAACCAGCCCAGACAGGAAAGCCTATGAGACTCAACTCTAATTAACCACCAGAAACCAGAAGTGGAGCTGTGGTTCAAAGTGGAAGAGCACTAGCCTTGAGCAAAAGAGCTCAGGGACAGCGCCCAGGCCCTGAGTTCAAGCCCCATGACTAACAAAAAAAGAAAAAGGATGCAAATTAAATTTAACATGGTAATTTCAAATGTGGCATGAGTATTTGAAATATTTGAAAATATTAGAAGTTAGAGACATCTTGTTCAATAAATACAATTTACATAAGTTTTATCCGTGCAACAAATATTTAATAAGCCTTCACTAAGTAAGAGACATTGTTCTATAGTAGAGATCTTTCATTTTCTTTCCTTTTTTCTTTTTTTCCTTCCTTCCTTGCCTCACCCCCCACCCCTTCTTTCAGAATGGAGACTTCAGGGCTTCATATTCTTTCTCTGCTTTCTTGCTTACTGGGTACCTGGCTCACACCAAACTTTTCTGTAAAAGTCCACATAGTAAATGCCTTAGGCTTTGCAAGTCCTGTGGTCCCTGTATAACTCTGCCACTGTAAAGTGAAAGACACAGGCTATTTGCAATTGAATGAGTATTTGCTAGATTCCAAAAATACTTAATATACAAGCTGAGCACTGATGGCTCATGCCTATAATCTAAGATTTTCAGGAAGCTGAGATCTGGAGGATTGAGACTGGAAGCCAGTCAGGAGAAAAGTCCATGAGACTCAATCTCTAAAATAACCAGCAAAAAGCCATGTTGGAAGCATGGCTCAAGTGTTAGAAGACTAGCCAAGCAAGCAAGGTGAGAGAGAGAGGTACTGAGTTCAAACCCTAGAACTGGAGGGTGGAAGGAAAATGTAATTTGCAAAACAGAGTGCTGGGTGAATTTGGATCTTGGCTGTTAAATTCTACATAAATAGAATAGAAAGGTGAAATAAAGCATTCACAAAGTTCTAATTTTGTGAATCTGATGTTACATAGGTATCTGTTTATCTATGTATAAAGATAAATAATACAATTCAGTAGATAGATATTCACTGAACATTTACTAAGCAAACCCTTGAGGATTATGTCAGGCACTCTGCTGTAATTGGCTAATGATTCACATAGCAAACAATAGCAATAGGATCTCCAGCCTCATAAAACTGATGGTCTGGTATAGATGACAGATAAACAAATAAAAAGCATTAATTACAGTTTGTTAAAACGTATATAGAAACATCAAATTACTGACATGGTTTTAACTAGGCAATAATGAAATGTCTAATGAATTTTGCTTTCTTACTTCCCATCAATGATTGAATTTTTTATAGTAATCATGTCTTCTTGCTTCCAAAACAATAAGTCTCAAAAAGTTGTACGTGATACAAAAGGATAAAAGCCTGATTTGTATTTCCTTTTGAGTGTGTAATCCTAGTGGATTTAGAATGGTGTATGAGCGCTACATTTTTACAGCAGTAATTCTAGTTGTCTTTGAAGCTGTCTGCCTTATGTAAAAAAAAAAATCTTCCTATTCTCTAAAGAAATAAATAAACCAAAATCCTTGTCTTTGGTACATGGATGAGGGGCTTAGTGAGTGACAAAGACCCCTACTTCTCCATTCACTCATTAATTTCAAGGGTAAAACAAAGAGCTTATGCAAGTATAGGAAAGAAATAATCCCAGACTAAACAATCTTTTTGTGATATTGAATCAAAAAAAAGCCACACAATTCGTTTTTATGTTCATTCTGAAAGAGATTTTGTGTGTGTGTGTGTGTGTGTGTGTGTGTGTAACTCCACAGAAGGAATATCTGACCTTTGCCCTCTGCTTCTGGAAGGCCATCTTGTCTCACATATCTGATGACTAGTTTTTTGTTTAGGGATGGAGCTGGCCACATCTGACAGTCTTAGTGAGGAACTGGTCATGCTCAAAAGATCAACCACATGGTGTTTTGCTGGTTAATTGGAGATAAGAGTGTCATTGATATTCTGCTCTATAGGTTTCTGAACCATGATCCTAAGATCTCAGCATTCACAGTAGCCAAGATGATAGGCATGAACCACTGGCTCCCAATGATTTTTGTCTCTCAATCTTGCCTTCTGTTTCCCATGCCTGGTTTCTCCTGATCTACTCTGCCTAAGAAGACAGTATAATGGTGAAATGTAAGTTCTCATGTTTGTGGTAAGACTTCATGCCATGCATCTCCACTACTGCTACTGTCTCTGGATCCAAATATCATTCACTAGGATCAACAGAAGGAATAATGGCATGGTACATTCACATTTTACAAAGATACATACATTCCATTAAAAAAAGAGAGAGCTAGGCATCAGTGGTTCATGTCCATGATACTAGCTACTCAGAAGGTTGAGATCTGAGGATCTTGGTTCAAAGCCTGCCTGGACAGGAATGTCCATGAGACTCTTCTCTCCAATGAACTACCAAAAAAGCCAGAAATTGAGTTGTGGTTCAAGTGATCGAATACTAGCCTTAAGCAAAAAAAAAAAAAAAAAAAAAAAAAAACTCAGGGACAGTGCCTAGGCCTTGAGTTCAAACCTCAGGATGGACGGACACACACACACACACACACACACACACACACACACACACACGGCCTTAGGATACATTTTGAAATATTTCATTATTTATCAGTAATTTTGCCTTCAAAAGATAGAAATACAATCTATTTCCTCTCATACATGAGACACAAAAAAGACTAAGACTGCAATCTGTATGTTTTTCCTGCAAAGAACACAAGTTTTGCACATCGTTTTAGTGAGTCAAAAAAAGGGCAGGGAGGAGGACAGGTACCAATGGCTCATATCTATAATCCTAGCTACTCAGGAAGTTTGAAATTTTTGAATTGCTATTCAAAGCCAGCTCAGACAGACAAATCTGACACTCCTCTCTCCAATTAGCCAGCAAAAATAGCCAGGAGGAGAGGTGTGGTTCAAGTGACAGGCCAGCTGTAAGTGAAAAAGCTAAAGGAGGGTGCAAGGCTCTGAGTTAAAAGCCCAGGACCAATACACACACAATATAAAGTTCCAATTATTTTACTGATTTAGTCTTTTTAAAATATTGTTTCTTTCAGTAAATGGTATTGGGGCTTGAACTCAGAGCTTTGAACTTGCCAGGCAAATACCACTTGCCCTGAGAGGCTCGTTCCTGTAATACCAGTTATTTTGGAGGCTGAGATCTGAGGATGGAGGTTTGATACCAGTTCAGGCAAAAATGTCCATGAGACTCTAATCTCCAATTAACCACCAAAAAGCTGGAAATTGAGATGTGGCTCAAGTGATAGAGCACCAGCCTAAAGTGAAAAAGCTAAAAGAGCCTGGCCTTGAGTTCAACTCCCAATACTGACACATACATACACACACAAAAATCTAGACAGAAAAATTCATACAGGGTTGTTCTAATAACTGCAGTGCAAATATACACTATTTCCTTTGGCTCACAATACACTTATGTAAGTCATTTATTATTCATTTTGAGGGCTTGAATTCAGGATGGATTCAACCTCTAGAAACTCGGTCTAGTTCTGACTTGTCCTTGGCTCTTATGTTCCAGTGCCTGGCACTTCAAAAGATCAGGTACAATTCAATTATGAAGTTGTGTCTGACTTTTTGAAGTGTAAATCCACTGCACTTGAAAATGGCAAGTGTAAAATCCATTCTTAAAAAGCACTTGACATTTTCACATACAGCTTTACAGCCCTGGAAAATGTGAGCTTGCACACAAGAGATGGCCAAGAGTGGCTTAAAAAAAGAAGAAAAAAGGTTCTCATAGTTGAAGCAGAAGTTGAATTTTTAGCTTTTCGTTTTGACTCATAAGTAAAAACTTCTTTAGTAGCTCTGCTTTGTAGAGCACCTCTGTGAGATGATTTTTTTGTTGTTGTTGTTGTTTTGTTTTTGTTTTTGTTTTTTGGCCAGTCCTGGGGCTTGGACTCTGGGCCTGAGCACTGTCCCTGGCTTCTTTTTGCTCAAGGCTAGCACTCTGCCACTAGCCACAGAGCTACTTCTGGCCATTTTCTGTATATGTGGTGCTGGGGAATCGAACCAAGGCCTCATATATATGAGGCAGGCACTCTTGCCACTAGGCCATATCCCCAGCCCCGAGATGATTTTTTTTACAATGCCTAAATGCTGATTTTTGTGTGTGTGTCTAATATAGAAGACCTTTTTCTTCATAAGGACTTAAGAGGTTATCCTGTATCTTTGGTATATATTTGCATGCTAAAGTCATTTTATAGATCAGGGATTGACAAACTTTTTCCCTAATGAGCCAAACAGTATATATATCTGGCTTCATGAGTCACAGGGTCTCTGTCAGTTCTGCTGTTATAAATTGACTGCATCCATAGGTAAGATGAGAACAAACAAGCTGGACACTGGTCCATTCAAACTTTATCTATGGCAGGTGCCTGTACCTGTAACCCTAGCTACTTGGGAGGCTGAGATCTAAGGATCAAGGTTCAAAGCCAGCCCTTGACACTCTCATCTCTAATTAATTACCAAAAGCCAGAGATGGGGCTGAGGCTCAAATGGCAGATCCTTGAATAAAAAAGGCCAAGAAACAGAGCTCAGACCCTGAGTTCAAGCCCCAGCACACACACACACACACACACACACACACACACACACACACACACACACACACACACACTAAAAGAGATAGAGGATCTGCTAGTTCCTTCTATATTCTCAGTCTAGCTGGCAGAAACACCAAGTTTTTAAGAGAAAGGACAACTCCCTCCATTGATGCTGACACACATATAATCAGAACTTGAGTAGTTATCTAGACATTTCTTAAACTTTTTGCAATAGGAATTGTTAAAACAGACCCCCTTTTGTTTTCTTAGATTTTTAAAAAATAAATTCAACAAGGAAATTGTTGATGCCAAGAAAATATCATTAAATGTGAGTTTATGCAATTACTTTTCCTTCCAAAAACCATTGTACAACACTGCCTATTTCTCCCTATTTCTTGCTCAACTATAATGTTTTCTCATTTTCTTTCACTTTCACAGATTAACTCTCTAGAAGGAGTGTTCCCCTACTTGATATTCAGTATATATTTTCTGGTGACAGTTTTATGATACAATTAAATTTCATACATTTTTTCAGCCTTCCCTGAATATGCATTAGAAAGGCAACCATCATAATTCTAAACCAATTGGCTTGATTTGCTTATGTAAGCCCACATCTCATAGGCCTGTGATATTTCCACACACCTCCATCTATGCTACATCCTCCTTTCCAGCATTATTGATCATGCTGACAGAGGAAAAAACAGGGCACTGACAGGCAAAATAAGGCTTTTCCACTAGGAAGTGCTTTTGTGAAACCAGAGGCTGGTGGAGCATGCCTATAATCCTAGCTAGTCAAGAGGCTAAGATATGAGGATCACAGTTCAAAGTCAATTTTGGCAGGAAAATCTAAGACTCTTATCTCCAATTAACTACCAAAAAGCCAGAAGTGGAGCTGCGGCTCCAAGTGGTGGAGCACAAGCCTCAAGTGAAAAAGCTCAGGGACAGTGCCCAGGCCTTAAGCTCAAGACCCAGTAACAACATGTGCGTATGCACACGCGCATACACACACACACAGTGTTTTGAAAAACACTTTGAATTTCAACAATGACACTGCAGTAGGGAAAAATCAGTCAGGTCACAGAAGGAACTGAAAATTAATCAGCAGACTAAACCTGTACTTTTCAAAATGTATTATTGGAGTTTAGCCTATAGGACATTGTTTTCACAATTAAACATGGGAAAAAAAATCCTGATGTTTAGATGGACTAAGTAACTTAATAAGACTCATTTGGATGCAAAAATAAATGAGCATCAAGTTAACATTAACTTTTAATGCTTGCCATTTTATGTTAATTCGTATTCTTAAATTATGGCTGATTCTTCGCAATCAAGTCTATGGCTAATTATATCTCTAACATGTAAATCTGGCTGAGTGCTGAGACCAAAGAATAACAAAAAATATCCAAGACCTTGGAGACTCAAAATTATCACTCTATTAACTAATAAAATACCAGTCTCGTTGGGCACTGATAGCTCACATCTGTAATCCCAGCTACTCAAGAGGTTGAGATCTGAGAATCTTGGTTCAAAGCCAGTCTGGGCAGGAAAAGTCTTAAAGATGCTTACTTCCAAATAAGCAGCTAAAGGCCAGAAATGGAGCTATAGTTCAAGTGGCAGAATGCTAGCCTTGAGCAAAAAATCTCAGGGACAGCACTTGGGCCCTGAGTTCAAGTCCTAGTACTGGCATGCACGTGTGTGTGCACACACGTGCATGCGCGCACATGCTTGCATATGTGCACACACACACACACAATCCTAGTCTGCAGATCAATCCAAGCTCTGCACCAGTCACCATTTCTTCAACCATCAAAGCTAGGCTTGATTAGGCATGGAAACCAGATTGCATCCTATTGCAAGTACTTTTCTTGGTATCTGATTATTCTACCCTCAGATATGAAATCTAGTGTTAGGTAGATGCAGACTGAATGGATTTTTGTTGTTGAGCTTTGGCAATACTTGGGTTCAAGAACTCACACTTGGGCTGGGGATATAGCCTAGTGGCAAGAGTGCCTGCCTCGGATACACGAGGCCCTAGGTTCGATTCCCCAGCACCACATATACAGAAAACGGCCAGAAGCGGCGCTGTGGCTCAAGTGGCAGAGTGCTAGCCTTGAGCGGGAAGAAGCCAGGGACAGTGCTCAGGCCCTGAGTCCAAGGCCCACGACTGGCCAAAAAAAAAAAGAAAGAACTCACACTTGCTAGGCAAGCACTCTACAACTTGAGCCACAGCTCTAGCCTTTTTTTTTTTTTTTTTGCTTTAGTTATTTTACCAACTAGACCTCATCATAGACCAGTCAGGGGTTTGATGCTCCTGTCATAATCTTCTACATAGCTAGGATTACAGAAGCATACCATCACTATTGGTGGAGATAAGAATCTCAACTTTTTTTTTTCCAGGCTATCCTCAAACCTCAATCTTCCCAATCCACCTTCCAAGTAGCTCTGATTATAAGACTGAACCACTACACAAACAAATTGGAGTTTTAGAAAACCTCCAAGTAGAAAACATATAAATTTAAAAAAACAAAACAAAACAAAAAACTGTGTAAGTCAGGAGCTGGTGGCTTACACCTATAATTCTAGCTACTCAGGAGGCTGAGATCTGAGGATTATAGTTCAAAGCTAGCCTGGGCAGGAAAACCTATGAGACTCTCATCTCCAACTAACCACCCAAAAACAGGAAGTGGTGCTGTGGCTCAAAGTAGTAGAGCACTAGCCATGAGCTAAAGAACTCAGGGACAGTACCCAGGCCCTGTGTTCAAGTCCCACCACCAAATAAAATAAAATAACTAGGTAGTTAAGTACATACTGAAAACTGGGTTTAAATGTTTTTCTACTCTACACAAAAAGATATTCAGGGGCTGGGGATATGGCCTAGTGGCAAGAGAGCTTGCCTCGTATACATGAGGCCCTGGGTTCAATTCCCCAGCACCACATATACAGAAAACGGCCAGAAGTGGCGCTGTGGCTCAAGTGGCAGAGTGCTAGCCTTGAGCAGGAAGAAGCCAGGGACAGTGCTCAGGCCCTGAGTCCAAGGCCCAGGACTGGCCAAAAAAAAAAAAAAAAAAAAAAAGGAAGCCAGGGACAGTGTTCAGGCCCTGAGTCCAAGGCCCAGGACTGGCAAAAAAAAAAAAAAAGATATTCAGTGCTATTAATGAAGATATATTCTAAGGGCATAGTATCATCAGAAGCTTAAATTCTAATAATATGAAATAGCATCTACCATTTATTAAGGATCTCCCTCAACAAGGCACTTTGTAAATGCTATTTATCTTTTTATACTAACCACTCATGAGAAAACTGTAAATCATTTATCAAAGTTGCCAGGCTAAGCAATGGCCAACGCAGAATGGTCTAAGTAGAGAAGTGGGTAGATCAGGATTGGTCAAAGCCAGAGATATTGAGCAAGTAATAGATGCCCACAAATCACAAGCTGTGAGAAACCAATGTCTGTTTTAGTGATGAAGACAGTGAGGCCCAGAGAGGGCAAGCAACTTGTTGGACTCAACACAGCCAAGCTAGTGGCATATCCAAGACCACAGCCAGATCTCCTGTGTGCGAGCCCCCATCTGTCTCCTACATCAGAGCAGCACAGCTAAAAAAGGCATATGAACTGAGTGCCTGTGGCTCATGCCTGTAATCTCAGCTACTCAGGAGGCTGAGATCTGAGAATCACAGTTTGAAGCCAACCCAGTCTGGAAAGTTTATGATGCTTAACCACCAAAAGTCAGAGGCCGAGCTGTAGCTCAAGTGGTAGAGTGCTACTTGAGGGGAAAAAAAAGGTTCAGAGACAAGGCTATACTGAGTTCAAGCCCCAGAACTTCAAAATAATTACAAAATGGTAACAGTTGAACCTCAGTGCAAACACAGTTTCTTCTGAGTTCAGGACACTGTGCACCTTACTGGGTACAGCTCATGAAGCCAGCCTGGTCTTCAGTTTGCTAAGCCCTCTCACCTTTTGCCTCTTCCATTCCTCTGTACTGTGTATGTTTAATGCTGTGCTTGTGTAGTGTACACATACAATGACTGACCATGTCAGGTTTTCTAGGACTTGAGTGCTTTCCTGAGGTATAAAACTGGGGAAAATCTGGACAAACCAAGTTCTTTGGTGACACTAGTGGTTAAATAGCAACATTCAACATGGTCTTTTCTCCTAATTAATTGAAATCCTTAAATGTTTCTCTGGTTTCTTAGTTCTGCCCTTCTGGTAGCTTGGTGTGACATTGATCCTAATCTCACAATCACCAAGCCAGAACTCCTGAGTCCAAATTTGCAGTGTCACAAGATTCACAGAGGTGTGTGTGTGTGTGTGTGTGTGTGTGTGTGTGTGTGTGTGTGTGTGTGATTCCTGGGGCTGGATCTCAGAGCCTGGATGCTGTCCCTGAGCTTTTGTGCTCAAGGCTTTCTACCACTTGAGCCACAGTTCTACTTCTTTTTGGTGGTTAATTGGAGATGAGCCAGCACCCACTGCTACCTTATACTTCTTAATGATATTTATTAACATATAATTTAGATACCATAAAATCACTCCTAAAAATGTACAATTGTATACCAGGTGCTGGTGGACTGTGCCTGTAATCCTAGCTACTCAGGAGGCTGAGAATCCTGCCAGCCTGGGCAGAAAAGCCTATAAGGCTCTTTATTTTCAATTAACCAGCAAAAAGCCACAAGTAGAACTGTGGCTCAAGTTGTAGTATGCCAGCTTTGAGTGTAAAAAGCTACGGGACAGTGCCAGGCCTTGAATTCAAGCCTCAAGAACAGTGTTAAATAAAAGAAAATAAAAACTAAAATGTCAGTCATTTGAAATTAACATTCCTTGTGACAGTCAACACACAGATACAAAACCAGTTTGCACTGAAGGAGAGTTTTAAAAAAAATAAAGAGGACATGAGATTCCTTCACACAGGCTTTCCATTAAAAGGCAACAGAAAATGGAAGGTAGAGAGTCACAGAGAAGTTGGAAATATGTTCTAAATTTGCTTCTGGATAGCTGTGTGGCTACATCTGGGCAAGCCTGAGAGCCATTCTGCTAAGACATTTTCTTCTCTTGCCAATGCCTCGAGGCTGTTCTGCCTGGCTGGATTTATGAAGGAGATTGGGGCACTTTTTTTCTTTGCAACACTGCCTCTTTCCCTGAGGATTTGTTAATTGAGGTATCACTTCTAGAAAATCATTGAGTAAAACTAATATGTTACACCACCTGTTTATGATTTCCACTGGGACAATGATTTTGTTGTGTGCGTGGAAGACCATGCATTGTGTGTGTGTGGGTGTGTGAGCACATGCACACGTGCATGTACACGTACATGTGGGCCAATTCTAGTGCTTGAACCATGCCTCTAATCCTCTCTGGCCAGGAGACTGAAGATCAAGGTTCGAAATCAGCCCTGGCAAACAATTCTGAGACTTTTATCTCCAATTAATTAGCCAGCGAAAAGCCAGAAATAGAGCTGTGCCTGAAGTGATGGAGTGCCTGCTTTGACCCTGTTCAAGCCCTGGTACTGGCACAAGAGGGATGGGGGTGGAAAATGCAGATTCCCAGGTTTAACAAGCCCTACAGTCCTCTAGGTGATTCTGACCATGGGCTCTGAGAACTGCAGCCCTAGCTAGTCCTTGTTATGTGTCTTAGGAGACAGAGGCATGTGAATCCAAGAGTGTGAAGAACTAGGTGGGTAACATAGCAAGACTTGCGTCTAAACAACAAAAGCAACAACAAAAACCCTGCACACCCCCAATTTCAGTGAAAACTTCACAACACTGATAGCAGCTGCAGTAATAAATAAATAGTCACCCACCTGGGGTTCTATAAGTGGCACCCTTTTCAGGCTGGGGTTAGGAAGGACAATGCATCACACTGACCACATACAAGACCTTGTGGGAGCCAAGAGAGAACCCTGCTTTCTAAGCCAGGTGCCCCAACAAGCTGCAGAAGCAATGCAGTGAAAGTAACCACAGGTCAAAATTAGGAATGGAACTGTTAGAGATACAGCCTTTGGTATTACACTGTCAACGGCTTTCTATAACATCCCAAGGATCTGAGTTAAGTTTTGTTTCAATGCTCACAATGTGCTTGATGTTTCATAGGGTTTGGATCAGACATTAACCTCATCCTGCTCTTAAAACTCCCTATTTGTCTTGCCCCCATGCAAGCACACTGTGTTTACAAGATTCACAGCCCATTTCCAGCACCAATCGCTGGGCACTGTCTGCTCTGACCCACCTGGGAGGCAATCCTCAGAGTCTTTAGCCTCTCCTTGAAATGGTTCATATGGGTTCTGTTATTAAAGCTTCCTCCTTAATTACTGACATACATGCAATTCAAGTTACTTTCTTGCAATTATGTTATTCAGCAATAATTGGATTTCTCGTTTTAATTGGACCCTAAATTAGCAATAGCTTTCATGAAAGCCATTACAGTGATTTCTAACTACTGTGTTTGCTGCCTTTGGAGTACATTGTATTTCAAATAGAATGATTCCCCAATATAAGGAACCACAACTCTGGTAAACCCTTACATGGTATCCCACAAATGATTACGAGTTTGGTTACTAAGCATTTGTTGAACATTATAACCATTGAGTCACTGGGGTCACTGGGGCACATTTCCCCCTGCCCAAGACTGCCTGAGACCACATGGTTTGGGTTCAAGATCCAGCCATATAGATTAAAGATGCATCGCTTAACTCAGCTAGGTACGGAAGAGAATCTATTTCTTGCCCCTGGATACTTCAAATAAATACTTTATCATAATACAACATATTCTGGAAAACTCTGGAGATGAAAATTTTGTTGAACCTACAGAAAGCACAGTTTCCTTGAAGTCTTCCTCTCCTAAAGGGAATATTTATCCAAATCAGGCCAAGATGATAAATGCTAGTTATTACCAAGCTAGTAAGTGCCAGTATAGAAATGTGATTAAGAACAAAGTTAGCCAGGCACTGGTGGCTCACACCTGTAATCCTAGCTACTCCCAAGGCTGAGCTCTGAGGATTATGGCTTGAAGTCAGCCTGAGCAGGAAAGTCCATATGATTCTTATTTCCAATTAACCAACAAATATCCAGAAGTGAAGCTGTGGCTCAAGTGGCAGAGTGCCAGCCTTGAGCACAAAAATCCTGAATTCAAGCCTGAGTACTATCACCAATGGGGTCATTTCACCCAAAGTGGCACACATAAGAATATATCCATAGGTGGCACTGTTTATTGGAAGTGGCACAAGAACAGATTCAAAACTCGTTGGCCTTTTTCTGCCAGTTGATTCCTTATGGAAGGAGAGTGTTGGGCGAGGTCATTGTTAAGAACTGTGATTTGCACACCCTGTAGTGGGGAATCCTTGGGGTCCCTGGAAAGCAACAATAGTAGAGACCCAGTAGATAAAAGTATCCATTCCCCAATGTCACACCTTGCTCTGTTTATACAAAGCAAGTGAATCATATTTTGTTTGTACAAGTATTTTCCTATGTGCCAAAGACACAAAATCTAAAAACCATGAAATCATGATTATACATCTCTTTTCTTTTAAATAATTGTCATCATCCAAAGGAAAAACTATGACAGTATTACCTACCACAGGCTTTAATTCTTCATTTCTCACAGCTGGCCATGACTTCACTCCTTTTGGTTCTGTTCCATTATTCCCCACACAGAGGTATTTATAGTGATGATAATGAGTTTCAAGACAAAGCTAATGAAATGTGCATTTCTCTAGGATTATGAGTTTCCAGAATAAACAAGTATTGATTCAGGGAACCAAATTACAGAGCAACTTCTCCTGGCTGGATTTTGGAAGAAGGCACCCCCTAGATGGTTAGATTCGCAATGACCCTGGCGCATATTCCCTCACTGAAGCCCGGTGTTCTCCTGCAGGCCAGGTGTCAGTGCCTGCCCTCAGGGGTCTCTACAGTTCGGGAAGACCTCTGTGGGCTCTCCACTGGGAAGAGTGGACGCCTCTGCCTGCAATAGACCAGACCCAGTGCTGTTAGGATCCTCTTGTTCTTTTCTTCATGGGAAATGAAGAGCCAGACTTTGAAGTCAGGCCCCACTTTACCACTCGAACCTGAGATAAGCAGGCCCTGTGAGCAAACCCAGGACAAGCTTATTAGGGCCCAGCCGGTCAAGAACTCTAACAGCCCCCAGAATGCCTCGAGCCCTGAGCCAATCAGATTTGTACCCGTGTCCTAATCTTGCTTTCTTGAACACCTGATTGCTGTAACTTTGTTTTTTGTCTTGCTTGAACACCGGATGGTTGTAATTTTGTCTTTTGTCTTGCTTGAACACCTGATGGCCTTAACTTTGTTTTTTGCCTTTATAAGCCCCGTGCATTCGCAGCTCGGGGCTTCCTCCTAACCTCCGCTATGTCAGTGGGTAGGACGAGGCCCAAGTTGCAGCTCGCCTGAATAAAGCCTTGCCTTGCTTTTGCATTTCGGAAGGTCTGAGTCTCGGTGGCCTTCTTGGTGGTCTTCTTGCAACTTGGCATAACAGGCTGGTGTCCGCAGCCCTGAGGGCTGAGCAGTGGGAAGCTGGGGGCACTGGAGGGCAGACAATGCAAAGACAGAAGACAGATGCTGAGGTTCAGCATGGCTGCTCCTGATGAGGGTGATGGTAACTGGGCCTTGGACCAGTGGCAGCATCTGTGGCTCCAATCAGGGGGTGAGAGTAACCAGGCAGACCAGGCAGGAAAGTCTATGAGACTCTTACTCCAATTAACCACCAAAAAGTCAGAAGTGGAACTGTGGCTCAAGTGGTAGGGCACCAGTCTTGAGCAAAAAAAAGCTAAGGGACAGTACTCAGGCCCTGTGTTTAAGCCCTAGTACTGGCACACACACACAAACACAATCTTAGAGTAACTAGGATAGCAGAGGAGGGACCACTCAGTGATTGCTGAGGTTCACTGTTTATCCTCTATTGAGATCCATCTGTAATTTCTGACTACCCAGAAAATTAATGAATAACAGCCTGTCCTTCCTAGTCCTCCCCAGCACTTGGTGTCCCAAACATCCCTTCCTAAGCCACTCATGAATTTCACACTTACATTCTTCCAGAATCATCTAATTATCCCCATTTAACATATCCCTCCAACATACACACATGCTCACCTGGAGGAATTTTCTAATAGGCCATAGATCCTCAGTACAGGGTCCCATTCAGCCAGATGTCAGACACAGCATAGCCACATAACTGATTATATGGCTCTCCCCATAAATATTCTACCACCAAGGAAGAGATTTACGATATTGTATCTTCAGTTCAATTTTCAGAACGATTTACAGCTCACACACATCCAAAAACTTATTACCAAGTGCATTATTTGAAAACAAAGCAATAGTTTGCCATCCCTCCGAGAGGACCGGCGGGGCCTTTGGCACGGCCGTTCATCTATCTCTACGCTATCTCTGCCACTCCTATTACTATAATATATATAACAAACATCTTAAGTGAAATTACAAAGCACACATGCTACATGGTGGGGAGCAGGCTATTAAGTGAGACGCCATTGGACCATCACAGATTTGTCTTCAAACTGAGAGCCTTGACGAGACTTTTCAAGAAATAGGGAGACCCGAAAGCTCAGATTGTGCTGAAAAACAGTGAACTCTCAAAACACACTTCTGCTAACAACTGGCTCTCCAAAAGCTGACACTGTAACCTCAGCTACTCCAGAAGGCTGAGATTTGAAAATCATGGTTCGAAGCCAGCCTGGTTAGGAAAAGTCTGTGAGACTCATCTCCAATTAACTACCACAAAGCTGGAAATGGCACTGTGGCTCAAAGTGCTAATTTTGAGGACAAAAGCTCAGGGACAGCACCCAAGCCCTGAGTTCAAGCCCCAGAACAGGCACACAAACATACACAAACACACACAAAACTTGACAGTCAGCTATGGAATCATTCTCAGTGTACTACACTCAGTCGATGTGGTAGCTTGCGTCCTGTCACAGACAGAGCAGGGTGACCTTGCTCTATGTTTCTAAGTGCCCCCAGCATATCGGAACTCTCAGGAGACTCTCAAAAAGTTTGAATCTCCCAAGCCTGTGTTAAGCAGACCTGATTTCATCTGTCAAAGGCAGAGCCTGAACCAGGCACTGGCGGCCCACACCCCTCATCCCAGCTACTCAGGAGGCTGAGATCTGAGGATCAAAGTTTGAAGCCAGCTGTGGCAGGAAAAGTCCAAGAGATTCATCTCCAATTAACCACAAAAAGCTGGAAGTGGAGCTGTAGCTCAAAGTGGCAGAGTGTTAATTAGCCTTGAGTACAAAAGCTCAGGGACAGTGTCCTGGCCCTGAGTTCATGCCCCAGTCACAGTGTGAGCACGCACGTGCGTGCACACACACAAAGAAGATAGATTCTAGGTATCAGCATTTCTTGCTCTACTTCCAGGTTTTGGTGGTTAATTGTAGTTAGGAGCTTCAGGGATTTTCCTGCCAAGGCTGGCTTTGAACCACGATCTTCAGATCTCAGCCTCCTGAATAGCTAGGATTACAGGTGTGTGCCACCAGTGCCCAGAGAAGCAAACTTTTGACCCAGTAGCCAGCAACATGGTCCTCACCAGCAACCCATCCCTTTCATGGAGACTCATCTCTAAGAATTCCTCTCCATTCAAGAGGCATAGAGATTTGCTTACACTAAATCTTCCTTTGCCATGATTTCAAACTTTTGAATTTCATTCCCTCTCTTTAAAATATGAATCATTTTTACTCCTCTGCCTATCAGGTCAGCCCCTGCCATAGTCTTTGTTTTGTTTTGTTTTTTGCCAGTCCTGGGGCTTGTACTCAGGGCCTGAGCACTGTCCCTGGCTGCTTTTTGCTCAAGGCTAGCACTCTGCCACTTGAGCCACAGCACCACTTCTGGCTTTGTTCTATATATGTGGTGCTGAGGAATTGAACTCAGGGCTTCATGTATACGAGGTGAGCACTTTACCACTAGGCCATATTCCCAGCCTTTGGAGGTGCATATTCTCCCCCAGGACTACCTCCAATGTTTACATATATGAAAAAATCCATAATCAAAATTCAAATGCATTCACAAATGAACACATCATTTCCTCCAAATGATTTATAAAATCCTAAAGCATTGACTTCCTTGTCTTCTGCATGTCAAGAGTAGGGGTGGTGTAAATCTCCTCAGGGTGGCCTGTTCCACTCCCCCCACTTTACAGGCATCTCCAAGGCCCCAGCCAGGCCCAGTCTGGACAACTGCGAGGACCCAGAAGCCTGCAGGTGCTCACTGAGTGTCAATCTGACTTTCTCCATCAAAGCTGCACGTGAACTTGGTCCATGGGGAGATGCTCATCAGAGGCCTCCGCTTTAAGGAGAATCCTGAGATGAAAAGCTTTGGCAGAGCATTCACACTCGAGATCGGGGGCGTGACACACACCACTCCATGGGGGTTTGTGTTTGCTTATTTTACAGTAGCCAGATCTTAGTGAGAGGCACTGTAGAACAGGTTCCCCCTCCACCTATCTCAGGCTTTATCTGTTTGGTGGCCATGGAGATGCCCAACGTGGGTCCATGGGAGGGCAGGGCACACACAGCATCTCCAGGAGGGCGTTTGAGAGCACAGTTGGATGGAGCCCTCTAGGAATCAGGATCCAGGAGATCTTGGCTAAGGCCTGAAAATCAGAGTTTCTAATGAGCTCCTGGTGATGCTGATGTTACTGGACTGGTATCAGCTCACCTAGATTCTCAAGAGCCAAGATTTCCTTGCAGCTCAGGTGGGAATAGAACCATTCAAAATCCACCAGAGGCTGAGTACAGGTAGCTCCTGCCTGTAATCTTAGTTACTTACGAGGCTGAGATCTGAGAACCACTTTGAAGCCAGCCTGGGCAGAAAAGTCCCCTTGAGACTCATATGTCCAATTAACCACTCAAAAACTGGGTGGTTCTGTGGCTCAAGTGGTAGAGCACTAGCCTTGAGCACAAAGAGGCTCAAGGACAGTGCCCAGGCCCTGAGTTCAAGCCCCACAACCAACAAAGAAAAAGATCCACTCACATCATATCAGGATTCCAGGGCTATGTGATTACCAGGAGACAGTCCACAGAAACATATGCATACAGCCAATTTACACTAGAAATAATCAAAATAGACTCTTTCCCCTTGAATAACTCAGACTAGTAGAGGAATAGACACATGAACAAATAACTAAAGAAGGGGCTGGGTAGCTGTACTCCTAGTTACTCAAGAGGCTGAGATCTGATGATTGAGGTTCAAAACCAACCTCGATAGGAAAGTCTGTGAGAGACTAATTTCCAATGAACCACCAACCATCCAGAAGGAGAGGTGTGGCTCAAGTGATAGAGCACTAATATTGAGCAAAGAGGTAATGGACAGCACCTAGGCCCTGAGTTCAAGCTGCAATACAAGCACAAAAATTAAAATAAAATAACTGAAGAACCATTTGAAAAGTGTTTTGAAGTGTGTATGCTTAAGACTTTCATGGCCCTGGACTGAGCCCAAGGAGATAAGTTTTAAAACAGATAATGAGAGCTGGAGGAATAATTCTATGGTAGAACATTTGTCTGGCATGCACAAGGCTCAGGATTCAATTCCCAGAACTGAAAGAAAAGGGATAAATTAACATTGGACCAAAGACTTTACAGATAAATACAAGTGGAAAAGATGAAGTTGGGAGTTTTCAGGCATCAAGGGAGAAGATGTAAAACACAGCTGAAAAAGCCTGGCACTTGTCAGATGCCAGCGGCTTGTGCCTTGAATCCTAGCTACTCAGGAGGTTGAGATCTGAGGATCATGGTTTGTAAAGAGACAGAGCAGGAAAAGCCAGTGAGACTCTTATTTACAGTTAATCACCAAAAAAGACAGAAGTGGAGCTGTGCCTTAAGTAGTAGAGTACTTGCCTTGAATAGCAAAGCTCAGAGACAATGCCCAGGTGCTAAGTTCAAGCCCCAGGACATACACTCTGTGTGTGTGTGTGTGTGTGTGTGTGTGTGTGTGTGTGTGTGTGTGTGTGTGTCTGTCTGTCTGTCTCTCTGTCTCTGTGTCTCTGTCTCTCTCTTTCTGTCTCTCTCTCTCTGTCTCTCTGTGTCTCTGTCTCTGTCTGTCTCTCTGTCTCTCAGTCTCTGTCTCTGTCTGTCTCTCTCTGTCTCTTTGTCTGTCTCTCTGTCTCTCTCATACACACACACCACATGGTGTTCACAGAAAATAAATGTGTTCTGAGGGACTGTTTGAACACTCATAATGAAGCTAAGGATCTAAATCTTGAAATCACTAGATTTTCAGGTCCAAGTCTTTGACATTCCTCTGGAGTCACATATGAGCTCTAGTCCAATTCCCTAAAGCTATGTGTTGCCTCTAAGGCCATCTGGAGTTTGAGAAAGAGTTGCCCACAGAAATCACACAACCCCCATCAATTGACTGGGACATGGGGACATAATACACGGAAGTCTCACCACACTGTTCTCTGGAGGATATGACAAGAGGAAGGGCTGCCCAAACCCAAGAAGCTCCCACCATGCTCACTTGGGGGTATTTTCAGTACTGAGTTTGAGCCCCAGAACTGGTACAAAAAATATAAATATTTTCCTGTAACTCAACCTACCTCAGACTATAATTTACTTGAAGAATAAACCAGCATGTGCACACACTCACACGCACACACACACACACGATATGACATATGGGGCACTGATGGCTCATACCTGTAATCTTAGATACTCAAGAGGCTGAGATCTAAGGATCAGGGATCAAGGCCAGCTCAGGCACGAAAAGTCCATGAGGCTCTTATCTCCAATTAACCACCAAAAAGCCAGAAATGGAGCTGTGGCTCAAATGTTAGAGCGCTAGCCTTGAATATAAAAGCTAAGGGACAGTGCCCAGGCCCTGAGTGTAAGCTGCAGGACAGGTACCAAAGGGGGGGGGAGGTATGTCATACAGCTACAAAGATGGACTAGCACTTCTTGCCAGGTGTGGAGAAGTCAGATGCACTCCTCAGAGTACTTCCCAGTAAAAGGCCTTTACTCCTGCTTTTCTCCAGAATTTGATTTTCCATGCTTCACAACAGACTGATTTCACGATGGACTGATTTCACGATATCATTTAATGGATTAAATCTGAACAGCTCCAAATTGTGTAATTGATTACATTCCACTTTCCTCACACATTACTAATTTGGTTCACACCTGCTGATGTGGCACCTGGAGGGTGGTAGCAGAGGTGGAGGTGGCTGGATCTCATTGGCCTCCCACCTGATAAGTAATTGCATAAATTGTTATTTATAAATCTCAAATGGGTCACAACCTGTGATTAGGAAGGTCACAAAACTATCATCAGCTGACGTGTTGGATGCATAGAAATTATGGTAATCAAGCCTGATATTTTCCAAAATTAATTTTCATTAAATCCTTCTATACATGAGATCATGTATTTATAGCACAGTCTACATCTTTGATCAGCATGCCCTATTCAGTACAAATGCGAGCTCCTTTAAATACATGCTCTTACGAGTGGATTTGCGTCTTCCAAAAATACTCATCTACTGAAGTCCTAACTTATGGTACCACAGGATGTGACAGTGTTTGGAGACAGGGTCTTTAAAGAGGTAACATGGTAAAATAAGACCATTAGGTTGGGCTTTGATTCCATCTGACTAACATCCTTATAAGAGAAAATGTGAGCCAGGGTACAGGTAGCTCACACCTGTGCTCCTAGCTGCTCAGGAGGCTGAGATCTGAGGCTCAAGGCTGAAAGTCAGCCCAGGGAGAATTATCTCCAGGAAAAAGCTGCAAGTGAAGGCTAGGTTTAAGCAATAGAGAGAGTGCCAGCCTTGAGTGAAAAGTCACACAAGAACACAAGGCCCTGAGTCAAACAGGAAGGAAGGAAGGAAGGAAGGAAGGAAGGAAGGAAGGAAGGAAGGAAGGAGGGAGGGAGGGAGGGAAGGAAGGAAGGAAGGAAGGAAGGAAGGAAGGAAGGAAGGAAGGAAGGAAGGAAGGAAGGAAGGAAGGAAGGAGGGAAGGAGGGAAGGAAGGAAGGAAGGAAGGAGGGAAGGAAGGAAGGAAGGAAGGAAGGAAGGAAGGAAGGAAGGAAGGAAGGAAGGAGAAATGAGATAGAAATACAGGTATAAGACACTGGAGCCTAACTATTTAAGAGACTTAGATCTGGAAGGCCAAGATTCAAGGCCAGCCCAGGCAGAAAAGTTTTCTATACTCCATCTCCAAAATAATCAGCAAGAAATCCAGGCTTGAGGCATGACTCAAGTGGTAGAGCACCAGTTAATCAAGTAAGGTGAGAAATCTCAATGCTCTGAGTTTAAATCCCATAATGAACAAAAAAAGAGAAATACATGTTGTCAAAATTTGGTATTAACTTACAACGACTTTTTTTTCCATTTTTGTTGGTTGTAGGTCATGAACTCAGGGCCTGGGTGCTGTTCCTGAGCTTTTTTTGCTCCAGGCTAGTGCTCTACCACTTTGAGCCACAGAATCATTTCCAGTTTTCTGGTGATTCATTGGAGATAAGAATCTTACAGACTTTCTTACCTGGGCTGGCCTCAAACCACGATCCTCAGATCCCAGCCTCCTGAGTAGCTAGTATTATAAATTGGAGCCAATAGTGCCTGGCACCCCCCTTAATCCTTCTAACACTTGAGCCACACTGGGCAGAAAAGTCTGTAAGACTTTTGTCTCTGATTAATCAATTAAAAAGCCAGAAGTGGAGCTGTGGCTCAAATGGTAGAGCACTAGTCTTGAGCAAAAGAAGTTCAGGGATAGCACCATGGCCCTGAGTTCAAGACCCAGGACCTGCATACACACATACACAAACACGGACAGACAGAGGTGGGCACGGGCACAGGCGCATACACATACATGCACACAAAAATTCAAACTCATGCAGATCATAAATGTCCAATTCTTGCTAAAGAAGATAAGGTTTGGCCTTAGAAGTATGTGTACCACACAACTCCTAAGCAGCAAAGAGGGTTAGAGCAGATTGTTCATGAGGTTTGTTGCTGGAAAGTCAAACGCCATTTCAGTTTGGGGTCATTCACCAAGCATGAAGGTTGTAGATAACAGTAGTATTAATATTCCATAAATTCTTTATAGACTACTCAGTGTGAAAAAATCATCATTTTTAATATTTATCTGGTGCTTGAATGAGAACATGAGATACTATGACAATTCAATTTTCTACTTTGACATTTCAAATATGACCAAGTCATGATAATCAATCAGTAATACATTTATCATCTACATGAAGGCAATTATGTGCCAATAATCAGTGAAATTTCAAACTGGTAACCTAAAACCATGTTCAGTAGTGACCGTGGAAGTGAAGACATTTCCCATAATTATGCTGTTATTGCTTTTAACAAAATGTTTTATACCTGGAAGGGCAGAGAGTGCTTTTTAAAACCTCAAATTCCAATCTGGCTCTTTATTACAAATTACCTTTGGAATCCTACACTATTCAGAAAGGCAATGGGAGGAACAGTCATAAGGAGATTGAATGAGAATATACCTTGGAATCAGATTTGTGCTATGGTAAAAATCCTGACTACATTTACCAGCTGAGTAACCTTGAAAGAGTGATTTCAACCACTATTTCCCTCATCTACAAAGCAGACAGCAATTAATAACTACCTTAAAAGTTGTGTAAAAATAAAGCATGCTGTACACACCCATACATGCTCCATAAATAGGTGGCATCACAAAAACCAAAAGAACATAACCAAGACTTAAAGGTCTAAATCATGGTTTGAGAAAAATAATTCTGAAACTTTCTATATAAGGCAAAAAGAAGAGAAATACTTAAAATGTGGCACCCATTATCACCAAGTATCTTTTTAAACATTCTTATTACTAGATGCCAATTATACGCACTGTTTTAATAATATAAAATGGATGCATTTTCCTTTTTGTTGTTGTTGTTGCTGATTACTTACTGAAATCCCATGCTGGAGTTAGAACATAAACTGATCTATTAAGAAAGCCAGTGGAAGACTTACAGATATGTGATTTGGCTTCTGTCTTGTCTCTGGAATCAAAATTCCAGCCAGCCTTGGTGGCACCTTCTGGTAGTCAATGAGGAGGGTGAGGCAGAAAGAACATGAGTTCAAGACCAGCCTGGAGTACACATGGCCAGGAACTAGTAGCTCAAGCCTCTACCTAGCTACTCAGGAGGCGAGATGTGAGGACTGAAGTTGGAAGATAGCTGAGGCTGAAAAGTCCATGACATCTCCAAGAGGGAGGTGGGTAAGTGGGTGAATGGAAAAGGGAACAGTGGATGAATATAGGAATAATGTTCCATGTATATATGTGAAAAGGAAGTGAGAGGTTTCATGTGACTGGTGGAGGAAGGAAAAGGAGGGAAGAAGGGAGGATATGGAAGAGGTGACTCTAACCAAGATGCTGTGTACATGCTGGGCGCTGGTGGCTCACACCTGTAATCCTAGCTAATCAAGAAGCTGAGATCAGAGAATCAATGTTCCAAAACCAGCCTGGGCAGAAAACTCCTGTAGACACTTATCTCCAATTATCTAACAAAAAGTCATCGTGTAGCTCAAGTGGTAGAGCACCAGCCTTCAGCAATAAAGCTAAGCAAGACTGAGAGGCCCTGAGCTCAAACCCCACTTTTCTCTCTCTCTCTCTCTCTCTCTCTCTCTCTCTCACACACACACACACACACACACGCACACACACACAGATGCATTGTATACATAAATGAACATGTTACATTGCAATCCTTTTGTACACGCATTTAAAAATAAAAACAAGACTATTAGAAGTAAATGCTTACCTCTGCACCCTGCATTCCTCTAGAAGTTCTGGTTATATAGGAAGATGTGGAGCAGGAGGCATTTTCAATTGTGGCATTCCTTCATCCTTGGTTCACTCTTACAAACTTGCTGGGTGGCTTATATTTATCATTCTTGGGTTCAAGGCTACAAATGAATAATGTTGAACAGAGGATTTAAATAACATGCACTAGAGGGCTGGGAATATAGCCTAGTGGCAAGAGTGCTTGACTCGTATACATGAAGCCCTGGGTTCAATTCCCCAGCACCACATATATAGAAAATGGCCAGAAGTGGCACTGTGGCTCAAGTGCCAGGGACAGTGCTCAGGCCGAGTCCAAGGCCCAGGACTGGCAAAAAAAAAAAAAAAGAACATGCACTAGACATTAAAATTAGACTCACCTTAACACATTCACACCTAGTCACTCTGTACTGGTTATACTGTTGAAAGCAACCTGTATATGGTAGCTCTTAATTTATAAACTAGAAAAATGAGCCATTGTTCCACTTTCCTGGTGGTACACTTCATATTCTGTTCCTAGCACAAAACAATGAAATGGCTTGCCAGGACTGTGAGGCCCCTCTGAGAATTTCCCTAATATGCTGGTAACTGGGGAGGGCTGCTACTAGCTATTCTGATACTCATTGCTTACAAGTTTATTTCTTAAGCCCAAGAGATTGTAGTTAGGTGACTGGGTGACTCTACTGAACCTCACTGCTGTGACTTCATCTCCCTGGTCTTGAACTAATGTGTGACCCCAGGATTTTCCAAATAGTGTCATTGGCTAGACTGAATTTTTGTTACAGAAGAGTCTCCTCCTCTTGTCCATGGTACAAGGCTGACAGTAATTCTCTGCTGGTTCTTGAATGGCTATTTATCCCTTACTCTTGGGAAGCCATTGACTGCTTAAAACCATTGTATCACAGAAAAATGGGCTTCTATCTCACAGAATCAAATTCTCTTGATTCCATCCTGCCAACTACACACATTTCACTTGATACAGTATTCATAGCACTTGACAGAGTATTCACACAAGATTGCAGTTGTGGAAGTCTTTCAAACAACTAACTTACCAGTGGCTCAGGTCTGCAATCCTGCTACTCAAGATGCTGAGATACGAGGATCACTTCTGAAGCCAATCCGTGAGATTCCTATCACCAATTAACCACCAAAAAGCCAGAACACTAGCCTTGAGTGAAGAAAAACCACAGGGACAGCATCCAGGCCAAGTTCAAGCCCTAGTACTGGCACAAAAAGTAGTGCACTTGATTGGTTAGGAGTTTAGCCAGGCAAATCCACTGCCACTCATTAAAGTTATGCTTAAGATAAAGATTTAAAATCTATTTCATTTCCTTGTTTGGTATGATGAAAGTAAATAGGACTCACATAAGAGATATGAGGAAGATTTCCCAGCCACAATTTTTTTTTTTTTTGCCAGTCCTGGGGCGTGGACTCAGGGCCTGAGCACTGTCCCTGGCTTCTTCTTGCTCAAGGCTAGCACTCTGCCACTTGAGCCACAGCGCCACTTCTGGCCATTTTCTGTATATGTGGTGCTGGGGAATTGAACCCAGGGCCTCATGTATATGAGGCAAGCACTCTTGCCACTAGGCCATATCCCCAGCCCCCAGCCACAAATATTGACAGCTGAAACATAATCAGTATATAAAATTTACAATGCTATTGACTTTTCTTTTGCATCATAAATTTCAGTGCTAACTCTCTGCCTAGATTTTTATTATATCACATATTAGGGAGATCAGCTTTGGTGGTGATGAATGAAAACTCACTAATATAAAAAAATTCCCATTACCAGCTCATCACCTAATAATATTAATGGCTTTGTATCTCATTATCAACTTTTTAAATATAAAATAACATTTCCCAAAGACAGGGATTTCACTGTTATATAGGTGGTGTTAATATCATTTGAGAGTTCTTATCATGACTGTCATACTAAAGGCAAGGGCAATTTGTTTTCTTCACAGACTTCAAAACCTGTAGGTCATTTTTAGCAATTCAGGGGGGAAAAAAGATACATTATGGAAAAATTATCCTACTGGCCAGTGTTTAAAAATCTTTAACAATTTGGTCCTGACTTTTAATTAATAATTTGGTGACTCACAAAATTTGGAAATAGTGAATACTCGGGAAAATAAAACCTGCTGAACTACTGACTGCAAAGTAGAAAAATATATACAATTATATATATTATATTATTACACATTATCTATTATATATATATATATTATATCAAGTAGTAGAGCGCCAGGATTGAGTGAAAAGCTAAGCAAGAGCACCAGGCATCACTGGACGCTGGTGCCTCACGACTGTAATCCTAGCTACTCAGGAAGCTGAGATCTAAGGACTATGGTTCAAAGCCAGGCCAGGAAGGGAAGTTATGAGGCCATATTTTCTATCAACCAGCAAAAAGCCAGAAGAAGAAGTGTGCTCAAGTGGTACAGTGCTAGCCTTGAGTGAAAAAGCTAAGGACAACAGCCAGATCCTGAGTTCAAGCCTCAGAACTGGCATATGAGGGAGGAGAGGAGGGTGGGGAGGGGGAAAGGGAGAGAGGGAGAGAGGGAGAGAGAGGAGGAGAGGGGAAGAGGGGGAGAGAGGGGAAGGAGAGGGGGAGAGGGGGAGAGGGAGAGAGGGGGAGGAGAGGGGGAGAGGGGGAGAGGGGGAGAGGGGAGAGGAAGAGAGGGAGAGAGGGGGGGAGGAGAGGGGGAGAGGAGGAGAGGGGGAGAGAGGGAAAGGGAGAAAGAGGGAGGGAGAGAGAGGGGGAGAGGGGGAGAGGGAGAGAGGGGGGGAGGAGAGGGGGAGAGGGGGAATGGGAGAGAGAGGGGGAGAGAGGGAGAGAGGGGGGAGAGAGGGAGAGGGGGAGGGGGAGAGGGAGAAAGGGAGGAGAGGGGGAGAGGGAGAGAGGGAGGAGAGGGGGAGAGGGAGAGAGGGAGAAAGGGAGGGGGTAGAGAGAGGGGGAGAAGGAGAAGGAGAGGGGGAGAGGGGGAGAGAGGGAGAAGGAGAGCGGGAGAGGGGAGAGGGAGAAGGAGAGGGGGAGAGGGAGAGAGGGAGAGAGGGGGGAGGAGATGGGGAGAGGGAGAGAGGGGAGTGGAGAGGGGGAGAGAGGGGGGAGGAGAGGGGGAGAGAGGGAGGGAGGAGAGGGGGAGAGAGGGAGGGGGGAAAGAGAAGGAGAGGGGGAGAGGGAAGGAGGGAGGGAGGGAAGGAGGGAGGGAGGGAGGGAGGGAGGGAGAGAAAAGAGAAGAGAGGAGAGGAGAGGGGAGGGGAGGGGAGGGGAAGGGAGGGGAAGGGAGGGGAAGGGAAGGGAAGGGAAGGGAAAAGAAGGGAAGAAGGGAAGGGAAGAAGGGAAGGGAAGGGAAGAGAAGAAGGGAAGGGAAGAAGGGAAGGGAAGGGAAGAGAAGGGAAGGGGAGAAGGAAGGAAAAGCAATATAATTTATTCATTTATCATTCATGTACTTCTCAGAGTTAAAGCCAACTGAAGTTCGGCTAGTTAAGTCTGCCTGAAGCTATTTCTTAGCAAATACTTAACCTTTGTACCATGGGTGGGAACCTGGAGAAGAAAACAAATAGTGCTTCTGAAATTTTTTTTTTTTTTTTTTTTTTTTTTTGCCAGTCCTGGGCCTTGGACTCATGGCCTGTGAGCACGGTGAGCTGCAGTGACTGGAATTTGGCTTCCTATCTGCAGACGCCAAAGCTGCCGGTGGCCTCGGCCATTCCCAATGCCAGCTCACCCTTGTGGTGAGAAAACGATTCCACCGGCTCACTGAACCACGCCGACCGCGTGGACTCACGCCCAGCAGAGGCCTCTGTGGCTTCCCCACTGCCGCGGTGGCAGCTGCTCCCTTACCCACCCAGGGCAAGAGGGACTGTCCTGGCCAGCATTGCTATAGAAGAGAAGCATGGCTCCTTTATGGTCATGATTATTGGGGATTTTGTTTGAACTCAGGGTCTTGGCTTTGTAGGCAGGTGCTGTAACTCTTACACCACACCCCCAGTCCTTTTTATTTTCATTACTTTTCAAATAGGAAAGGTCTAGGCTGGCCTCATCCATGCCCCAGCTGATGGTGTTTCCTGGGTAGCTTGGGTGACAAATGCACCCTACCACACCGTTTTTAGGGCTTGAGATGGGGTCTTTTGAATGTTTCCCCCAAACTGAACTCAAACTGAGTCCTTCTGGTCTAGATCTCTTGAATAGGTAGGATTACAGGCATGAGCCACTGTGCTCTATCTCTTTCATGTATTTGGTGTAGAGGGAGGGGTTGCGGGGCTTGAACTTCTGGGCCTGGGTACTGACCCTGAGCTCTTTTTTTTGGCTTTTTAAATTTGTTTATTGTCAAAATGATGTACGGAGGGGTTACAGTTTCATACGTGAGGCAGTGAGTACATTTCTTATCCAACTTGTTACCTGCTCCCTCATGTTTCTCCCACCTTCCCCCCTCCCCCCATGAATTGTACAGTTGGCATACAGCATATTGTTTTGTAAGTATTGCTGTTGTATTGGTTCATCTTTTATCCTTTGTCTTTCCATGTTGATGTTCCCCTTCCCTTCCCTAGTTCCAATAAATGTATACACAATACCCAGGGTACCAAAATCAGTAACAGTGACATCAGGGTTTTGGAAGAAAGACAAAAGAAAGTGGCATAATTTCAGATGGTACATTGAAAATAACAATGACAATGGTAAACCACTTATTTCCCTAACTTGGAGTTTTTCGCTTAGCATCATCTTATGTGTTCATATGTACATAGCTATTGAGCTATTGTGATCTTCTGATAGGATTATTCTAGAAGTGTACTAATTGTTACCAATGAGGGAAACCATAGAGTCTACGTTTCTTTGGATCTGGTTCACTTCACTTAGTATTAATTTTTCCAAGTCCTTCCGTTTCCTTAGAAATAGGGCAATGTCATTCTTTCTGATAGAGGCACAGAATTCCATTGTGTATATGTATGTACCATATTTTCTTGATCCATTTTTTCAGCTCAAGGCTAGCACTCTACCCCTTGAGCCACAGCACCACTTCTGGTTTTCTGGTAGTTGATTGGAGATAAGAATCTTTTGGACTTTCCTGCTGGGGCTGGCTTGGAGCCACGATCCTCAGATCTCAGCCTCCTGAGTAGCTAAGATTACAAGTGTGAGCCACCAGTGCCCTGGCACTTTCATAAGTTTCCTGACATCTGGCACCAAACTAAGAGACACTTGCTAGGCAGCAGTGAGTTTCTCCTGGCCACCTCCAGCCTGCCATGTTCCAGGTTCCCTCTGTGAGTTCTCTCCCCACTCCACCTCTTCTAGGACTCATTAGGCACCTGGCTTTGAGTGTGTAATCCCACTATCTCACAGACAGAGAAGGAAGGTCCTCTCCAAAATCTCTCTGTAAAACTTGGTAAGCCAGTCCTCACTGTAGAGCCACCAACCTCCATGGCTATGAGATTCCAGAATCTCTAGGGTAGTTACATAACATAGTTTGGCTTCTCCATCTCCCTTCCCTACGTGTCTCAAACATACATGTCCCAGAAATGGAGGGGTCACATCTTTATAACCGATATCGCTGAATTGGCAGACCATAGGATTTTTTAACAATTAACCCAGGGCCATTGGTCATACCTACAATTAATTCCCACTTGGAATGCCAAGATTGGGAAGCTGCGACCAAGAGAATCACAGACCTAGGCCAGTATAGGCAAAAGTTCAGAAGACCATATTTCAACCAATAAAAAGCTGGGTTCAGTGGTACAGCTACAGTGGAGATGTACCGAGGAGGCCAAGTAAAAATGGAAACTCTATTCAAAAAATAAAGAAAGCAAAACACCTGAGAGTGTGGCTCAAGAGCTACAATACCCTGCCTAGCAAGGGCAAGGCCTTGAGTTCAACTGACAGTATGGCAAAAAAAAAATTTTTTTAATAAATAAAATAAAAGGCTACATTGATTCACTAACTTAAGGCAGTTGCTTTCAAACATTATTTGTCAATTTTTCCAATCACTCTCCCTAAGCTTCTTTGCTAAAGGCTAATGCTCTACCACTTGAACCACTGCTCCACTTCCAGTCTTCTGGTGGTTAACTAGAGACAAGCATCTCACTGTCTTTGCTTCCTAGGCTGGCTTTGAAGCTCAGTCCTCAGATCTCAGCCTCATAACTAGCTAGGACTACAGAAATGAGGCACTAATACCAGCTCTGATGTTTTAAAAATATTCCTAGATAAGGAAACAGTCCAGATGTCTCACAATAGATGAACAGATTCAAAAAAGGTGGTACCTGTACACAATGGAATTTTATACAGCCATTAGAAAGAATAAAACTATCATGGGGCTAGGAATGTGGCTTAGCAGAGGAGTGCTTGCCTAGCATACACGAAGCCCTGGCTTCGAGTCCTCAGCACCATATAAACAGAAAAAGCCGGAAGTGGTCCTGTGGCTCAAGAGGAAGAGTGCTAGCTTTGAGAAAAAGAAGCTAGGGACAGTGCTCAAACCCTGAGTCCAAGCCACAGGACTGGGAAAACAAACAAAAAAAAACCAAACAAACAAAAACTATAACATTTGCAGGGAAATGGATGGAACTAGAACAAATCATGTTAAGGGAGGTAAGCCAAGCTCAGGGAGACAAACATCTCATGTTCTCTCTGAGACACAGAAATAAGATCTAAAATACACTGGGGTATGATAAATTATACAGGATTCTAGATACACACTATGAGATCAAAAGAGGACACTCTTAGGAGAGAAAAGAAGCAAGGCTTAGGTGCCTTTTTATATTTATATAAAATTATATATGTCTTTATGTGTGTATATATATAAATATATAAATGAACTCCAAGATATGGAAACAAGAGATCTTTCTTTTTTTCTCTTATTTTTTATTTGTTTTAATAATTACTTATTTATTGTCAAAGTGATGTACAGAGGGGTTACAGTTTCATACATAAGGCAGTGGGTACATTTCTTGTACAATTTGTTACCTCCTCCCTCATTTCCCCCTCCCCCTTAATTTTTATTTTTTGATGATCCTGTCTTCTTTTCTTTATGTATGGTGTATTCACATGTATATCTTTGGGAGTGTGGGAGGAGAGTAAGAACTTGAGGGAAAACGGGTAGAAAATGCGGCAGTGGAGCTCACTGAACATTGATGACAGTGAACTATACAACTCATGAGAGGGACTGGGGGAGAGGGAGAGGCTGGAAGACACTGTACAAAAGGAAATGTACTCATTACCTGACTCATGTCATTGTAATCCCTCTGTACATCACCTTTATAATAATAAAGTCAATTTTAAAAAATAACATAAGGAACATCATTTAAAAAAAATACTATTATTCCTGATGGTGGTTCAATGCCAACCTACGAAGAAAAGTCTTCAAGACTCCATCTCTAATTACCCAGAAAAGAAGTAGAACTAGAATCATAGCTTAATTGGTAGAGTGCCAGCTGTGAGAAAAAGCTAAGCAAGAGCTAAAGACCCTGAGTTCAAGCCTCAGTACCAGCAGGAAACAACTGTAAATGCTTGTTACAAGCAAAATTTTGTAAATGGACTCATTTCTGCTGTAAGTATCTGTGTTTGTTGCTATCTTGCTACACCATTTGTTTATTTATTTAAGCCTGGGAGAAGGGCCAAACATTAAAAAACGTATTTCCAGCTGTGAGATTCAATGGAAATTAGTTAGGAAGGCAAGCCTGGTGCCATGTGTGAAAATGTTTTCCCAGAATATCTGAGAGTCTTCATAACTGTCTATCTGCACTTGACTTTCCTTGTTGTTACTTCAGCTTGGGCCCATGTCCCAGCCTCCAGATGCAGAAAAGCTTCACCCAAGCCTGATGGGCAAGTGACAGCCAGGGGAGAGAGTGAGCAAGCTTCCTGAAGGCCAGGGAGACGCCACACCATTCTGAGAAGGTGAGAAAGTCGAATGTCCATCAGCAGCAGAGCTTCTGGGCCCTTTTCCATGGACCTTGCTCCCTGCACCCTGCTCCTGTGCCCCGTACCACATGGCCATATTCCAGCACATCTCACCAGGTCATGAACTTGGCGGTTTGTCCTGGACAACAAGCTCCTTCAAGATAGACTTGTGAGCAGGGCACTGGCAGCTCATGCCTGTAATCCTAGCTACTCAGGAGGTTGAGATCTGAGGATCCAGGTTCAAGGCCAGCCCAGGCAGGAAAGTCAGTGAGACTCTTATCTCCAATTAACCACCAGAAAACTGGAAGTGACACTGTGGCTCAAGTGATAGAGCTCTAGCCTTGAGCTGAGGAGCTCAGGGACATTGCCCAGGTCCAGAGTTCAAGCTCAACAACCACCACCACCAACAACAACAACAACAAAAGATGGACCTGTGAGAGAGAATGATGAAAGATGCATTATAACTCACAAAATGGAATGTTGAATTAAAACCCCTTTGGACAACTACTTAAAGATAAATATAATAAACACAAATAGATGATTGAAAGATTATGCAGAGAGGTGACTGACAGATAATAGGTGATTGATAGATGATAGATGACAGATAAATGATTGAAAGATGATAGTTATGATAGATAAGTAGATATATGGATAGACAATAGATAATGAGAGACAGAAGATGATAAATTGGTAGGTTGATAGGTGGGTGGGTAGGTAGGTATGTAGGTAGAGAGACAGACAGACAGACAGACAGACGAAAGCAAGGCTCCAGTGGCTCGAACCTCTAATCCTAACTACTCAGGAGTCTGAGATGTGAGAATCACAGTTTGAAGACTGCATAGGCAGTCAAATCCAAGTATCTCCAATTAAGCACCAAAAATCTAGAAGTGGAACTCTGACTTAGTGGCAGAATGCTAGTGTTGAGCAAAAAAGTTCAGGGCCAGTGTCCAGGCTCCCTCCTGTTACCCTAAGCACTCAGGAGGCTGAGAGTTGAGGATCAAGGTTCAAAGCCAGCTTGGGCAGGAAAGTCTGCGAGACTCTTATCTCCAATTAACCAGCAAAAAAAGCCTGAAGTGGAGTTGTGGCTCAAGTGATAGTGTGACAAGCTTGAGTGAAAAACTAAGCATTAGTGCTCATACCCTAAATTCAAGTTGGTAGTGAGCAGAGGGCAAGCATGTCAGGGCTGAGTGTCTGCACGTCACCTTCTAGATCACAAACTTGTACAACTTACACATCCCAGATTTTACCTTGCAGCCCAATACTGAGCACTAAGGGATCTTTGGGGAGGAGAGGAGACGAGAGAGAGAGAGAGAGAGAGAGAGAGAGAGAGAGAGAGAGAGAGAGAATGAGAATGTGTGTGCATGTGTGTATGTGTGCGTACTGGTCCTGGGACTTGAACTCGGGGACTAGGCACTGCCCCTGGGTTTTTTGGCTCAAAGTTAGTGCTTTACCAACTTAAGCCACAGCTCTACTTCCAGCTTTTTTGGTAGTTAATTGGAGATAAGAGTCTCACAGACTTTCCTGCCCAGGCGTGGTTTTGAACTATGATCCTCAGATCTCAGCCTCCTGAGTAGCAAGGATTACAGGCGTGAGCTTTATGACTCTCCCAGACTTAAGGTATCTTTTTTTTTTTTTTTTTGGCCAGTCCTGGGGCTTGGACTCAGGGCCTGAGCACTGTCCCTGGCTTCTTTTGCTCAAGGCTAGCACTCTGCTACTTGAGCCACAGCGCCACTTCTGGCCATTTTCTGTATATGTGATGCTGGGGAATCGAACCTAGGGCCTCATGTATATGAGGCAGGCACTCTTGCCACTAGGCCATATCCCCAGCCCTTAAGGTATCTTTTATACACACAAATTGGTTATGGGGTAGGAGAGTGTTGTAGCTGTCACTGCAACTGTGGGGTCCCTTCTGGATACAGGCAGTCCCTTCCCCTTCCTTTGCAATGAGAGACACAGTTAATCCAACATCCTGGAGAGCACAAACTAGTACAAAATGAAGTAAATTGTGGCTCTAAATTTGTAGTATCATATTGTTTCAATTGGGTGCCCAGTCCTGAATACATTGTTTGCAATTTTCAGCTCTGCCCAATTGTAGTCCTGCCCCATTTCCAAAGCGCACAAAAGGGGAAACACAGCACCACCTGCTGTCCATCCAGGTGAAAGTTGAGGCGGCTAAGGATTTCTATTTTTCCAAAGCAATTTTCTCCATTATAAAAATAACATAAGATTTGTTTGCTACCTTATGAATTTATGTGTATGGGCCAGTCTGGGGCTTGAACTCAGAGGCTATGCACTGTCCCTGAGCTTTTCTGATCAAGGGTAAAGCATCCTATCACTTAAGCCACAGCTCTACTTCTGACCTTTTGATGGTTACTTGGAGATATAGAAGTCTTACCGATTTTCCTGCCTGGCCTGGCTTCAAATCATAATCCTCAGATTTTAGCCTTCTGAGTAGCTAGGATTTCAGTATACATATTTGTTTTTACTTTTGTCTGATACATTTTTATCAAGAATACATTTGAAATAGTAAATCTAGTTTGCAATACCATAATTAATTCACTTTCTAGAAGCAGGGCATGCATTTTATGATAAGCTAACCCTAATTAGAATGCTTTCTTTCACATTAATTTAAAACACCATAAAATCAATTAATATATCAGAGAAGCCAATATGTATGCAAATATAAAGGGAATTATTGAACAGGCTAAATATATTCAAACAATGATGTAGAAGAAATAGCACTTTTGTAGTAAGATAAACATTTTTAAGATAGCACTGGAATTTAAAGCAATTGATTCAAAAGTAGTCTTGCTTTCTTAGAAAGAAGAGAAGAAAAGGAAGAGAAGAGAATGATTTGCACTGGTGGCTCATACCTATAATCCTAGCTACTTAGGAGGCTGAAATATGGAGGATCACAATTCAAAGCCAGACTGGGCAGGAAAGTCCACAGGACTCTATTTCCAAAACAACCAGCAAAAGGCCAGCCTGGAGCCATGGCTTGAGCATTAAAGTACCAGCTGAGCAAACAAATAAGCAAACAAGTACAAGGCTCTGATTTCAAACCCTCTGTACTGACAAAGAAAGAAAGAGAATGAGAGAGGAAGACAGAGAGAGGGAGAAAGACAAACAGAGACTGATACAAACAAAGATAGAAAAGAAGGGAAAGAAAAGGAGGAGGAGAAAGACACACAGAGAGACAGAGAAAGGGAAAGAGAAATGCAGACATAGAGATAGAGACACAGAGGGAGACACAGGGGAGGGGGGAGGGAGAGAGAAGGGGCCAATGTCACAATGTCCCCTTCAGGAACACGGCCTCATTGGCCTAACATTCTTCTACTAAGTCCTGTCTCTGCAGCAGGAGTGGAGCCATGGAGGGCTGGGAAAGCATTAGCCACAGGACAGGACACACACACTTACTATTGGCTTCTCATCGGCTGCCCACAGCCGTCTGCTGACATAGCTGTTTTCTATAGCCTGCAAATGATGAAACAAATACTCAAATGACCCTTGGCAGAGAAAAGGTCCCCGCCACTGTGTGCCATCACCTCCTGACTGGATGACAGGCTGGTGGCCCAACTTTTCACACATGGCCTTTGGGAAACATTAATCCAAACCATAACCATTGTTAAGATGCTTTATCTTCCTCCTTCAGTAGTTTAGCACCTGCCAAGCTTTTCTGGATGTAATCTATATGTAGATAAGAACTATAAATACAATTAACATTTTCATACATCAACTAATAGACATGCTTTGTGACAAGTCAATTGCTTTCAAAATTCCATTTTTTAGTAAACAAATACCTCCTCCAGGCAATAACAGTGCACACTGAGCTACCCTGCCTTGCTGTTCACACATCTGGATTCTAAGCCCAAAAATCAGAGACACGAAGAACCAAGTTGGTGGCTGGTGGCTCACACCTGCAATCCTACCTATGCAGGAGGCTAGGATCTAGGGATCACCACTTGAAGCCAGCCCAGGCAGGAAAGTTGGTAAGAATCCAATGAACCCCCAAAAATAAAAACAGAAGTGGAGCTGTGGCTCAAGTGATAGAACACTTGCTTTGAAGAAAAAGCTCAGGGACAGCTCCTAGACCTTGAGTTCAAGCCCCAGGACCAACACACACACACACACACACACACACACACTTGTTTCCTCAAGATTGCTGAAAATAAACTTCTTTTCAGAGTTGTAAGCAGTAACCACAGCTAAACACCAAGGCCCAATGAGGCAGGAAGGAAGAGCGATTGTTTAAAGCTTGGGCTTTCAGGACCCAATTACTGTAGCAGGGACAATCTGGTGTCTTTATCTGGAAGTTGAGATGGGCCGTTTACTTCAAGGTAAACCAATTGATGACTCTCTCAGTGTAATTGAGGAAAAACCCCTTGGATCACAAATCCATCCAGTAATTACTTTGGGATTCCATTGAGAAAGTGTCTACATAATTTCCTTTGTATGTGTTTTCCAAAAGGACATGGGTCTCCTAGCCAGTGTTCTTGAAGCCACAAATACACTCCATTGATTTTCTCCTGTCTACAGTGGGTTGATTTCCAGCCCATAGTGTACAGAGTGAATGAAACAATGACCAAATAGAGAAGATATTGATTGGTGGCCATTGATTTCAAGGGCCCCGGGGTGTCAAAAGATTAGTTACTTTTAAGAGAAGTACGAAAGGTGACTTTGAACTACTTTTTATTGACTAACACAGACCAGATAAAACATTCTGTTTGGCCACACATTTATTCAAAAGCCCCTATGAGCAGATGGTGTTATTTCTTTGTTGGAGTTCATTCAATGTAACACTAGGCCAAAAAGCTGTGTGTGTGTGTGTGTGTGTGTGTGTGTGTGTGTGTGTGTGTGTGTGTGTGTAGTGGCTCCAAGCTAGGGCCTCGAGAACATAAGGTAAAAATGGAGCTTTGGTTCAAGTGGTAGAGTGCTAGCCTTGAACAAAAAAGATGAGGAAGAGCATAAGGTCCTGAGTTCAAGTCCCCCCCCACACACACACACAAAGTAAGCACTCAACATACCATTGAGGAACATTCCCAGTCTAAGACCTGTACAACACTATCAACATAATTTCCAAATATAAATAAACATAGGGTAGGCTTTTTGCAAGTAACTCATAGTATTTAACTTAAGGATAGTAACATGTATTTAGTGATTTCACATCTATTACCTTATTTAATCTTCACTTCTCTGAGACAGGTATCAATGTTATCTGTGTCTTAAGGAAGAAGCTGAAGCACAGAAAAGATGAGAGATCCGAAGTCACACAGCTAGGTGCCAGGTGCCAGTGGATCATGCCTGTAATCCTAGCTAGTCAGGAGGCTGAGATCTGAGGACCAAAGTTCAAAGCCAACCTGCAGGAAAATCTGCAAGACTCTCATCTCCAGTTAACTACCCAAAAGCTGCAAATAGAGCCATGGCTCTAGAGGTAGAGCAGCAATCAAACAAAAAAGCTAAGGAACAGTGCCCAGGCCCTGAGTTCAAGCCCTAGACCTGGCATAAGAAAAATTTTTAAAGAAAACAATGACTTCTGTCTCCTTCCCTTGTCACATGACCAGAGCCTGGAGGAGCTGAACTTCCAAGGCTCACAGTGAGCTTTCAATTACAGCTCTGACTGGGTCCTTGTCCAACTGGACATTCGCATAGCTCCAAAGCCAGTCTTATGTCATGGCTGGCAGCTAAGCATTTTCAGCTTTGGAGCTCTTCATTTGCATCTTGTACAAACATTAAAAAAGAGTTTGCCACAACCTAATCCAATAGCTAATTAGCAACACCTGCATCATGGCGCTATTAGCATCTCTCTATTAGGTTACTGTCTGCATTACAGGGGAAGTGATTACGCCTGTCAAATTGTGACAGGACTTGCTTAGTTTGTCAGCTCATGTATAAATTTAAATGTCATCTTTTTAATAGCCTGCCCCCAAAAATGTTTAGACATGACAATTGCTATTTTTGAATTTTACTAACAGATTGCCCTTGTCGATGACAAAATTGCAATTCAATTCTTCTTTTTTTTTTTTTTTTTTTTTTTTTTTGGCCAGTCGTGGGCCTTGGACTCAGGGCCTGAGCACTGTCCCTGGCTTCTTCCCGCTCAAGGCTAGCACTCTGCCACTTGAGCCACAGCGCCGCTTCTGGCCGTTTTCTGTATATGTGGTGCTGGGGAATCGAACCTAGGGCCTCGTGTATCCGAGGCAGGCACGCTTGCCACTAGGCTATATCCCCAGCCCTCAATTCTTTTTTTTTTTAATTTTATTTTTTGGCCAGTCCTGGGGCTTGGACTCAAGGCCTGAGCACAGTCCCTGACTTCTTTTTGCTCAAGTCTAGCACTCTGCCACTTGAGCCACAGCACCACTTCTGGCCATTTTCTGTATATGTGGTGCTGGGGAATTGAATCCAGGGCTTCATGTATATGAGGCAAGCACTCTTGCCACTAGGCCATATCCCCAACCCTTGCAATTCAATTCTTAAAGATTAATAAGTTATATTTACATTCATGAGTGTGTCTTTTTAACTCTGTGTGTGTGTGTGGGTGTGCGTGTGTGTGTGTGCTTGTGTGCTGGTATTGGGGCTTGAGCCAGGCAGGGCTCTTTTAGGTTTTTTACTCAAGACCAGCAAGCACTCTACCAGTTAAGCCACACCTCCACTTCTGGATTTCAGCTGGTTAATTAAAGATAAGACCCTTCTCCTGGTCTTTCCTGCTAAGGCTGACTTCAAACTATGATCCTCAGATCTCAGCTTCCTCAGTAGCTAGGATTACAGGCATGAGCTAGGCACCCAGTTTAGGCTAGAGTATTCTACCTTCACAGGTACACAGACATTAATACAACATATTCCATTTTTACCTTTCCTCAAAAGTCCTGTTTTTGCAATATACCCCCCCCAAAAAAACTAGCTGTCCCCAAATCTAGGATATTAAATAAAATTTTTAAAAATCAAGCTGGGCACCAGTGGCTCATGCCTGTAATCCTAGGTTCTCAGCAGGCTGAGATTTGAGACTTGTAATTTGAAGCCAACCCAGGCAAAAAAAGTCCATGAGACTCTTACAAATGATTAACCAGCAAAAAGCCAGAAACAGAACTCAAGTGGCAGAATGCCAACAGTGCCCAGGCTGTGAGTTCAAATCCCAATACCAGCACACACAAGCAGACACACACACACACACACACACACACACACACACACACACATCTCCAAAAAATTTTGTAGCTCCTTTTTTTTTTAAGTTAAAAAGGTACCTGCCATGAAAAGATCCACACTGTTAATATGAAGATGGGAAGCCTGTGGTAAGGTAGGCCCTCCCCTAGGACCCATCGCATCCTATAACCAGGGTCCCAGCTTCCTGGGAGGTAGATTCAGATTGCCTCCAGCTGTGTGCTAAAGCTGTATAGACAACACTTTAATAAATTACTATTAAAAGTACAAAAACATGCCAGGTGATGGCAGCTCACACCTATAATTCTAGCTCCTCAGGAGGCTGAGATCTGAGGATTGAGGTTTAGAGCCAGCCTGAGCAGGAAAGACCATGAGACTATTATCTCCAATTAACCACCTATAAATCAAAAGTATAGCTGTGGCTCAAACTTGTAGAATACTAGCCTTGAGCAGAGCAGCTCAGGGACAGCACACAAGCTTAGCATTCAAGCCCTACGATTAAAAACAAAACAAACAAACAAACAAAAAAAAACTACACTCTGCTGGGGATATGGCCTAGTGGCCAAGAGTGCTTGCCTCCTATACATGAAGCCCTGGGTTCAATTCCCCAGCACCACATATATAGAAAATGGCCAGAAGTGGCGCTGTAGCTCAAGTGGCAGAGTGCTAGCCTTGAGCAAAAAGAAGCCAGGGACAGTGCTCAGGCCCTGAGTCCAAACCCCAGGACTGGAAAAAAACAAAACAAAACAAAACTACACTCTCAAACACACACACAAATATATATACACACATATACATGTATACATACACACATATATATGTACATATATTTGAGAGTGATATTCAGGCTCTACAGAAAACTAGTCATGTCTTCCCTTAGTATGGAGCTTAGGAAAGACACAATAGATTAAAGTCTTTATAGCTGAAGCACATATATTATTTCAATTCCCATTTGAGATGAAACCAAAGCAATGACAACCGACAATTTCTTATGAACAAGTTTAAGCCGAAAAGCTCCAGGGTGGCCTTTGTCCTCAGCAGCAGCTCTCATCCTGCTTTGAGAAGCTCATCTTTGCAGCATGCTTCCTTCAGCTTCACACACATTCTTTGTGATGCTCACCTACCTGCCTTTGCTCAGTGGTTTGACAATTCAATCTCTATTACAGAAAATACTCTCCACTTAAACAATGTGTTTTTGGGGGTTTTGAAACCAGCCCAAGTAGGAAAGTACAAGAGACTCATTTCCAATAAGCTACCAGAAAAAAAAAGCCAGAAGTGGAGCTGTCATTCCAGTGGTAGTGTGGTAGCCTTGAGCAAAAAAACTCAGGGAGAGTGCCCAGGCCCTGACTTCAAGCCTAAGGACCAGCATTAAAAAAAAGAGGGGGGGGGTAGGGAGGAGGCAGGATTCATACTGGTACTAGAATTTGAACTCAGGGTCTTGCAATTGCTAGGCTGGCGTTCTACCACTGCTCAATTAGATCGAGTCTCACGGACTTTCCTGCTTGGGCTGAATTGAATACAAACCATGGTCCTCAGATCTCAGCTTCCTGGGCAGTTAGGATTAAAGGTGTGAGCCTCTAGCACCCAGATAAAGGTATAATCTTAACTTGAAAGCTGTAATCATTATTCAAAGCCCATTTGTTTCTACTTTGGAATCTTCAGAGAATTTTAAGGATAGAACATTGTGTGTGTGTGTGTGTGTGTGTGTGTGTGTGTGTGTGTGTGTGTGTGTGTGTACTCACAGGCTAGTACTGGGGCTTGAACTCACAGCCTGGTTTTCTTGTTCAAGGCTGGCACTCTACCACTTGAGCTATACCTCCACTTCAGGCTTTTTGTTGGTTAACTGGAGACAAGACTCTCTCAGATGTGTCTGCCCAGGCTGGTTTGGACCCCCATCCTCCAGATCTCAGCATCCTGAGTAGCTAGAATTATAGGAGCCACCAGTGCTCAGCACAGATAGAACATTTTAAACTTGCCAATCTTCCTGCCTGACATTAAGAAAATGATAATATGATTTTATAATACAATGAAAATAGCTAGCTTGACCTTTTCTGCCCCACCCTTCTCTCTCTCTCTCTCTCTCCCTTCTCTGCAGTGCTGGGGAAAGAACCACAGTACTCATACATGCCATGTAAGCACTGTACTACTGAACCACGGCCCCATCCCAAACTTACCTTTCATAAAAAAAATGACAGAGAGAAGAAAAGCAAGGAACAATTTCAATATTCCTCTCATCTGGGGTAGCATTTCCAACTTCCCTAGTGAGCTATCTACTTTTCAGAAATAGAACAGAAAAAAAAAAAAAACTGGCACCAAGTATAATCCACAGGGCCTGGATATTTTACCGGACATGCTGACACTATAAAATATCCTTCTTGTATATAATATAAATCATCTAACTGTATTAAAATTAAATGTAATTTGGAATTAATGATGTGAACCATTTATTGCAGTTATCGTTGAATCAAACCACTTTTATAGTGCATCCATTCACCTTGGCTTCCCAGAAACAAAAGAAAGAAAGAACTTTCCAAATGGCAGAGGGATGGATGAGCACGTGGTGCAGCTTCACACCCCATGGACCTCCATATTCTTGACAAGAACTTTCACCTCCCTGGGCCCTGGGTCTCACCAGAAAATAGGCACAACATAACCTGCACAGAAGGTTATGCTCATTTGCAGGGCAACATACAAAGGGCTCAGTAACAGCAACTCTCTTGGACATTAGAAATCTAATCAAAAGTCAGGTGCTGGTGGCTCACAACTGTAATCCTAGCTACTCAGGAGACTGAAGGATCCAAACTTGAAGCCAGCCAGGCAGACAGATCCTGAGATTCTCATCCCCAATTAACCAGCACACACGCGCACACGCGCGCGCGCACACACACACACCTGAGAGAAAAAAAAATCTACAAGTGAAGGTATGGCTCAAGTAGTACAGTGCTAGCCTTGAGAGAAAAGGCAAATGAGTATGGCGCCTTGCATTCAAGCCCTAGCAGTGATGTGCATGCATGCACTTGTGTGTGAACATGTGCTCACACAGGGAGGAAGAAAGAGAGGGAGGGAGGGAGGGAGGGAGGGAGGGAGGGAGGGAGGGAGGGAGGGAGGGAGGGAGGAAGGAAGGAAGGAAGGAAGGAAGGAAGGAAGGAAGGAAGGAAGGAAGGAAGGAAGGAAGGAAGGAAGGAAGGAAGGAAAGAAACCCATCAAGAATAACATTGGCATAGTCCCCTAATGTTTGTATGTGCGAGTATGCCAATCCTGGGGCTTGAACTCAGGTCCTGTGCACTGTTGCTGAGCTTTTTTTGCTCGAGGCTAATGCTCTCTCTTGAGCCATAGTAGCACTTCCAGCTTTATTGGAGGGGTGGTTTATTGAAAATAATACTTTCTGGCCTATGGTGGCTTTGAACCTTGATCCTTAGATCTCAGCCTCTTCAGTAGCTAGGATTACAGGCATAAGCCACTGGCACCCAGCCATAATCCCTATTCTTATGGAATTTATGCTACAGGAAGATGGGAAGAACAACAATCATCAATTTGATGAGGATGGTATAGGATATACACAAAGGTAGAAAGAGAAAGGAACAGGGTCCAGTCTGTTCATAGAGAGCAGTCAAGCTTACAGTAGAGCTAGTAACAAAAGAAGATCCGATAAAATACATTTAGGAGTCTGGCACCAGTAGTTGATGCCTATAATCCTAACTATTCAATAGGCCAAGATCTGGGGGAACACAGATTGAACCAAACTAGGAAGAAAAATCCATGACACTCTAATCTCCAATTAGCCAGCAAAAAGCCAGAAGTGAAAGTGGGCTCAAGTGGCAAGGAAACAACAGCTTTGAGCAAAAATGACAGGTGAGCATGAGGCCTTCAGTTCAAGCTCCATTACTGGTGCCAAAAGTTAAGTAAATAAGTAAATGCAAAGAGAAATAAACAAGATCAGAGAACATTAAGAAGGGGCAGGGTTTAAATTTTAAAATAATATGTTAGCTATTTTCAGAAGTTTAGTAACAGAATCCTGGACAAACTGACTAAAATATAACATGTATTTTTTCTAATGCATAGTGTTTCTTTGTTTTTTTTTTAAGAAATACAAAGGCTGGGAATGTGACTTAGTGGTAGAGTGCTTGCCTAGCATGCACGAAGCCCTGGGTTCTATTCCTTAGTAACACATAAACAGAAAAAGCGGAAGGGGTGCTGTGGCTCAAGAGGTAGAGTGCTAGCCTTGAGCAAAAAGAAGCCAGGGACAGTGCTCAGACCCTGATTCCAAGCCCCAGGACTGGCAAAAAAAAAAAAAAGGAAAAAGAATTTTTAAAGAAAGAGAAAGAAATGCTAAATTTCCCCAGGGCCCAGGCTAAGAACTAACGGAAGTCTCCAGCTACAGACTAGCACTGTAAGACCAAATGGCCACCAGAGGCCAGTGGCTCACTTCTGTAATCCTAGCTACTCAGAAGGCTGAGATCTGAAGATTATGGTTTGAAATCAGCTAGGGCAATAAAGTCTAAGAGACTCTTTGTCTCCAATTAAGCACTAAAAGAGCTGGAAGTGAAGGTGTAGCTCAAGTGGTAGAGTGCCAGCCCTGAGGGGGGAAACAAAATAACTCAAGGAAAGTGCCAGGCCCTGAGTATTCAAGTCCTAATACTGGCACAGGTAAAAACAAAAACAAAAGCTAGGTTAAACCTTCAGTTGTAAACTAGCATTAAAAGTTCAGTTTGCGGGCTGGGAATATGGCCTAGTGGCAAAAGTGCTTGCCTCGTATACATGAAGCCCTGGGTTCAATTCCCCAGCACCACATATGTAGAAAACGGCCAGAAGTGGCGCTATGGCTCAAGTGGCAGAGTGCTAGACTTGAGCAAAAAGAAGCCAGGGACAGTGCTCAGGCCCTGAGTCCAAGACCCAGGACTGGCAAAAACAAAACAAAACAAAAAAAAGTTCAGTTTGCCTCAAAGCAGTTGCTGTTTTCTATTATCCAAAGTCTTAGGGTTTAATAGCTGCTTGGGGACAGGAAACAGGCTGTGAACTTGCATAAGGAAGGAATTTGGCATTGAAGCCCCACATATTCACACACAGTTAAAGAGAAAGCTGGGGAAAGGTTGTCTCCCCACCATTAGAGAGAGGGAGAAGAGACAACTGAGGGGAGAGGGGAAGGGGAGGAGGAAAGGAGAGAGGAAGAGCAAGAGTGAGTTGGCGCAAGCAAGAGTGCATGCAGCTGTCTCACTTAACCCACATTCAGAGTGCTTAAAAATAAATATCTCACCTGAGATTCATAACTTCAAACTAAATTTCATGCAATTGTGATTAAAATTCAGTCTCCCAAACTCTAAAACAAGAAATTAACAGATAAAAGGCCAGGAAAATACAATCTCAGAACCCAAAATTATGAAGTAGACCAGCAAGCAAGCTTCCAAGTACAAAACTAGGCTCCAATTTGAAATGTCAGATAAAGAACACAAAACAAAGCATAAAACAAGCATCTAGTGGCGCTCCACTTAAAACTCCCAGCCAGGCACTGGCAGCTCATACCAGAATTGTAACACCAGGGCAGCCCAGGCAGAAGACTGAGACTCTTCCATGTCCACTAGAGCTGTACATGGTGGAGCAAAAACACTCAGAGACAGCATCCAGGTCCTGAGTTCAAGCCACATATGCATGTGCGCGCGCGCGCACACACACACACACACACGGGGCTTACGGGATCCCCTCCTGGTCAATGATCTGGCTATTTTCGGCATCTCTGAGCCCCCCATTTTCTCTGTCCTAGGTGGAATGTTGGATCATATTGGAATCAAGGTTGTTTTGCTTCTATATGAGGAAAGTGGAAGTAGGGGCCTGTTGGGGATTATTATGGCCTGGGAAAGACTGCCCTTCCACCAGCCTTGGGACAATAGAAGTCCCTCCCACCTTCTGACCTCTACCCCTTGGGAGGTGAACACGTGTGTGCCACCATGATGGGATTGTCCCGCCCACAAAGGGAAGTTTCGTGATGTCACTTGATGAACGTGACCCCTAGCCTATGACTGACCCTTTGGCCAGCCCCCTTTCTTTCCCGCCATTACTTCTATATAAGTGCCCTTCCATATTAAAGTCTTTGAGACGCATTCCACCACCGCAGCGTGTCCCTGATGCCTTCCTTTTCGCCTCCGCCCTCAGTAACATGTGGGGGGAACTGGGGGGAGGGGAAGCTTCAGCAACCCGTCCTCAACTTAGCGTTTGCCCATGTGAGCACGCCTTTGGCCTTCCGCTGGCGGAGGGCCAGGCTGGGTGCTCTTTCATAGAGTTTGTGGTTACCATTCTCCCCGTGGGGGGAGAAAGGGGGTGTCCAGAACCCCAACAGGGGCCAGTACTACTGACACTGGGGTTAATGGTGGGCTGTTAGGACAAGCACAAATAGGGAAAATAGAGGCTCTGGAAAGTTGCCTGTGCTTGTACCATTCACTACTAAGAAACTGAGGCAGGGAGTGGACTGGCCCACTCCATAATGTATTATGAAATACAGGAAGACTATCTGTGCAATAGTTTTCCAAAGGCCAGTCCTTCTGATTAGCCAGCTCAAACCTTTCACTCTTCTTCCATAACTATCAGTGAGTTGGTATCGGTTTAGGCATGTGTGGGAGTTTTAATCAATGAGACAAATGGCATCAGCCTCCCAGGTATCACCCCATAATTTAATTATTCTAATTAAGCAGTACTTCTCTAAGGACCTGAACCTCTGCCTCCTCCACTGCTAATCCTGGAACCTGTGACGTATCTCTCATCTTCCTCCATCATGGCAGTTTCCCTCTTGAACTTGAAACGTGCAGTTGGGTGCCCTGATACTGTCCTGATTCCCTGCATCTGAGGTGTTATTTTAAATGGAAGGAAAAAAAAAGCCAACTCCTTTGACTACTACTTAAATAACAACAAAAAAACATTATCAGAACTAGGGAAGGGGAACACCAAAATGGAGAGACAATGGGTAAAAAGCAAATGAATGCAACAGCAATACTTACAATATGCTGTAAACCAACTGTACATCTCAGGGGAGGGGAGGGAGGAAGCCAGGGAGGGGAGAATGTGGGAGAAAAATGAAAGAGGTAAAAAGTTTTATAAGAAATGTACTCACTGCCTTGTGTATGAAACTGTAACCCCTCTGTACATTACTTTGACAATAAAATAAATTTTTAAATAAATTCTTTTAAAGCAAGCCAGGTGCTAGTGTCTCGTGCTTGTAATCCTACTCAGGAAGCTGAGAACTGAGGATCTCTCCTGTTCTTCTACCCACCAACTCTGTCCACGACCTGATTTTTTCTTCCTCTGAGCAGCCATGCTGAAGGAGAGGATAGTTTGTAAATATAGGGGCAGATCTTCATAGTCCAGCCAGTCAGGAGAGCTTTGTTCTCTTGACAAAGTAGTGCCTATTTCTGGGCAGGAACCCAGGGCCTGGAGCTGTGTCCCTAGGTTTTTTGGCTTAGACTAGAACTCTACCACTTGAGCCACAGCTCCACTTCTGGCTTTGTGGTTAATTGGAAATAAGAGTCTCACAGACTTCATTTGGCTGGCTTTGAACTGTGATCTTGAGATCTCAGTCTCCTGGATAGCTAGGGTTAGAGATGTGAGACCCTGGGTGCCTGGCACAAATTAAGAGACAGCTACTGCTGTAACCATGAGAACAAGGAAAACATTCCTCATGAAAAACTGACAATTTCCACTTCTGTTTGTCACTGACACCTGGAATGTCCACTGCCCCATTGGAGCCATGAGGGAAGACCAAGCTTGACATGGTGAGAATGGTGACTGAGACAGGAGGAACTTCCCCCAGCCCAGTCTATGTCTGGTTTTAGTTTTCATTTGTTTTAAATAGTGGAACAAAGGTGTTTTCAATTCAACAAGTCAGATTATGAATACAATGCATATTGATCAATGCCACCCCTGCCATCGTTGGTTTCGGTGCTAGGGATTATGTCCCTAAAAATGTGTTTGACTATTAAAATAATTCAGATACATTCATTTGCAAAAATTAAACATTTATTGAGTACATGTTTGTTTAGTAACAGCAACACATACTTTCTCAGAAAAGACGAGCTAAATCCCTTCAAACTGAAGGAAACAATTCTCCATTTTTCCCAGGTTAAACCCAAATATACATTTTTATACTGCAATAACTTTCAAATAATACAAACAAAAAATAACTGAAGGAATAGACTCACATGATCTCAAAACCAAGATAGTTTAAGGTAACAAGTGGTTAAAGGGCATGTCACATGCACCCACCACCTTCGGCAGCTTTAGAACCACTGCTACTCAAAATGCTTGGCCAACACACCTGCAACCTTATCCAGTTTCAGATTTTTATTATCTCCTTCACAGATCTTGTTACAACATCTATCCAAATGTATGGGTCCAGCTCTCAAATACTGACAGCTCATGATGCCTCTGTGCTGTTAAATTCTTAAAGGATGACATTTTCTGCAAGGATATAGCCCTGGATTGTTTTTGCACAAAACAATATTCCAATATTTCCTGAAGAGATCCCATACAAAGGTTGAAAACAGCTACTACACTTTGGGCTTTTTTTTTTTTTTTTAATGTTCTGTACGCTGTTGCATTCTCTTAACCATTTTTTTTTGTGGGGGGGGTGATGGTTTTGGTGCTTGAACTCCAGGCCTGAGTGCTGTTCCAGAGCTTCTTTTGCTCAAGGCTAGCACTGTACCCAGAGTGACATCTCCCACTTTAGGCCTTCTTGGTGGTTAACTGGAGATAAGAGTCATACAAGTCCATGCTGGCTTCAAACTGTGATCCTCAGATCTTAGCCTCCTAAGTAACTGAGCTAGGATTATTGGCATGAGCCACCAATGCCTGGCTTAACTGACTTTTAGAGGGTCACTCTGGTGCTGTATGTGTGAATATGCTCACACATCCCAACTGCATATATAAACTAAACATAATCCAAGGCTCCAGGTTGGTCCTGAAATTTCATAGTAAAATGTCCAGCAATATACCCTTCAAATCACATTCACAGTACTGGTAGTGACAGAAATAGTTTACAAAGGACCATTCTTGTTTGAAAACTTAAGCTTATAGAAAATGCCAGGGACTGGGAATATGGCCTAGTGGCAAGAGTACTTGCCTCATATACATGAAGCCCTGGGTTCAATTCTTCAGCACCACATATATAATGGCAGAGTGCTAGCCTTGAGCAAAAAGAAGCCAGGGACAGTGCTCAGGCCATGAGTTCAAGCCCCAGGACTGGCAAAAAAAAAAAAATGCCAAGACATAATAGCAATAGAAAGGCTGGGGATGTGGCTCAAGTGGTAGAGTGCTTGTCTAGCAAGCAGAGGTCCTGAGTTCAATGGGCCACCAAAAAAAGGAGGAAAGGAATCTCATCAGACATTTAGAGCTTAGTAGACATGAGGTGACAAGTTTTCCAAAGCATGTATGATATTGATTTGCAACTAACTGTACATTGTCCAACTGTCCAAACCAACATGTTTTTCTGTTTTCTTATACTTCTGTAATTGCTAGTTTCTAATCTCACTCGCCTCTCATTTCTTCTTTTTCTTTTTTTTTTTTTTGCTTTTCAAGGCAGGGTTTTGGTCTTGAACTCAAAAATCTTCCTGCCTCAGCTTCCCAAGTGCTGGATGACAGGTGTGCACTGCCACATTGAGCTCACTTTCTTAATTCTTGTAACAGCTTCCAGTTTGTCTTAAGTTTATGTAACTTAGTTTTTAAAAATCTATTTCTAGTGTCCAACTACTAATTAAGAAACACCAAACATCAAAACAGTTCTGTCATTTAACAGGTAAATTGGTTGCTTTGGCAATGTTTAAAAATATAATTATATAATACAAATCATTTTTAGTCTTTTATTAAAATATTCAAATGCAATAAGGCAATTATTTAAGACACTTAAAATTGTGTTTAACAAATGGATAACTGGCCCCACACATGACATACTGCACCCCAACTTTTCTTCTCTAAGACACCAACATCACTATTTTTAAGAAGTGGTCTCTCTGAAATCATCTCAAAGAAGTTCTGATTGCAACTACAGTAGTATTAACTTTCAATAAAAGAATCCAAAGAAAAAGCAAAATGTATAGTCCATTCTGCGGTTTTCCTTTCCGGTGTTTCTACCACCCCCTTTTGCATCCACTCGACAGTGCAACCCACAGCTTCCCTCCTACAAGCTATCACACTCCATCCACTGTTCCATCTGCCACTGGAGGCAAGTGAGTGATTCCCAAACACCACTTCCTGTGAGCATCATTTGGGAAACTGAGTCCCCAGGCTCCCCCTCAGACACATGAAGCAATCTTCTTCCCAGGAATATGTGGCTAGTCTTACTCAATCTAACATTTGGAGTGACTAAAGAACAACATTATCACAAAGTAGGATCCAGGAAAAAAAATTAAAAAGACAAAATTTGGGGTTGTTCATCCTAAATGATCAGTGAGTAGGGTAACTGGCAATGTGTCTGGCACTGGCTCTGCTGCCCCCTGCATGGAAGCCAGCACCTTCCCTGACCCTGAACACTAGGCAGGCAGATGTCACCTAGGGAAGTCACACGCCCCTTCTCCATCCCTGCTTCTCCATTTTCTCACCTTCTTTCCATCTTTCCTCTTACTCTAACTTCTGTCACTCTCCCATTGTCCTCTCTTTCTTCTCCTCGCCTCACTTCTCTTTTCCTTCTTGCATGATTATTCATGTACACCATTCTTTTCTTCTCTACTTTCTCTTCCTTGAAAACACTCCCTTACCTAACAGAAGCAAATCATCCCGAGCACCACGTCAGGAAGCATTCAGCCAGGGACACTGACCACCAGGGCAAATGAGAACCTCAGCAACAGCACAGCTGTGGCAGGACAAGCCTTGTGAGGGATTTTCTGACCCTTTCCTCTTCTGATGATGTTTGAAGTACACACTTGCTGTGCTTAAAAACCAAAGGCATGGAGAAGGTTAAGTGGCATGCCTGAGGTCTCTAACCAACAGAAGAATCCAGAGCTAGTTCACAATGTGGTCTTCCTGTGGCCACACCCACATCTGACTGAAGATGAGGGGGCCAGGAGTGGGCAGCAAGTATTTATCCAGGCTTGAAGGTGTCCAGAGATAACTTAGTGACCACATAGTGTGTATGTATATGTGTGTGTGTGTGTGTGTATATATATATGTATACATACAAACTGCTCTTCATAAAAGTATGCATTTTCTTAAAATATAAATCAAGATTCTCCAAATTCTTTTAAAATGACTTCATACAAATAAAGTTTGACTATTTTAAAATCTTCCACTTTGGCAATACTATATAGCCCAGAGATAGTTCCGAGGTCAGAATTGTTCTAACACACAGGCTCGAAGAATATAATTTATATAAAATGCATAGGCGCACTATGTTCTATGAAAAACTACTTATACTGAAAAGCATGTAATGTATTTTAATTTAGCCTTAACGCTGAAAATTGTATTTCTTAAAAGACTTTGCAAGGAAATTGCCTTGTCTAAAAATAAAATTCAGAAAATTCATTATTAAGAGACATTCTGTTGATAACATTAATCTTGTGTAAAAAAGTAGACAGCCTTTACCATAAGCTGTCTTATAATACAATGCTCAATTAGGTCGGGTCTGAAGAGACCAGAAGGACCTTTTGGCTGATCTACAATGTAAATGTTGGGACAGTGTGAACTGAGCTACACCACAAAGGAGACTGCGGCGTTGAGCCCAGAACACTCTACATCGGAGCCATGGAGCAGAGTCACCAATGACAGAAAATCCAATCTCTGGGATCTTACGGTCATAAATTTGTATCTTGTCAATAACCCCAACTGCTTCCTCTAATTTCAAAAGTTACTTTGTAACTGAACAAATGTGGCATCCTAACTTCAATGTTAAACTTATTAAAAGACAAAAAATAATAATAATCCATGACTCCCAAACCAGTTGATATCAAAATTATCTAAGAAGCTTGTTTAAAAAAACCAGAATCATCATGTGCTTGCATTTCCACCCTGATTCTAATAAACCATCTATGTGCTATTTGAGACAAGGAAGGAAATATGCATAAGGACTGCGTATCAAAAGTCAACCTATTACTGCTATTTTTGTCTTGTAAATAGCAAAGCATTCATAGCAGTGAAATAACATGTCTGAGGTTTTAGGGTATTTCATTTAAAGAAAACAAGAAAAAGGAGGAAGGAAGGGAGGGAAGAGGAAGAGGAGGAGAAGGCAGCATATATAATAAGATACTGGGTAATAGTTAAATTTTATTTACTATTTTTGCGGTGCTGAGGTTTGAACCCAGGGCCTCAAGCATGTTAGGCAAACACTTTATCACTGAGCTACACCCTCAATCCACTTTCATGTACTTTTAAATCTCTTCTTCGCCTCATCTCTCCTTTGGAAACCTTCCTAGACAAAGCATACTATTCTCCAAAGGGAAGCTCAGGCCACCTTTTTTTTTTTTTTTTTTTTTTGGCCAGTCCTGGGGCTTGGACTCTGGGCCTGAGCACTGTCCCTGGCTTCTTTTTGCTCAAGTCTAGCACTCTGCCACTTGAGCCACAGAGCCACTTCTGGCCATTTTCTGTATATGTGGTGCTGGGGAATCGAACCCAGGGCCTCATGTATATGAGGCAGGCACTCTTTGCCACTAGGCCATATCCCCAGCCCCCTATTTTTTTTTTTAAGCAAATTACTTATAGTATTACATAGCCAGGCAGAAGTCAGTGTCATTCATGGAGCATTTCAATGAATGGATATGAATGTATGTGTATGATGTACTTAAAATTTTTAGGCTTCTCATTTTCTGCTCACAAATGGCACTATAAGGATTCCCATTTTCTACTTAGCAACGAAATTTCAGCACAGTTCACAGGTTCTTTGTTCACCATAGCATTATGCCAAGAGTATATGGCTCTTGATTCCTAACTTTTCTGTTTTAACTTCTCCTTTGGCAGGGAAAAGGGTATCAACTTCTACTTTACCTTTTTAAAGCTTCTCTTGCTCTGTCGCTGTTTGAAGCACAGAGGGCAGTTGCCAGGCACTGATCACTTCATTCTGTACACTCCATTTCCACACCAGGCACTGGGTCTTCACAAAGCCAGATGCCATGGTGTTCACATGGGTGATACTTTACTTCATGATTTCCCCTGTCTAGTTAAGCAAACAGCCAAGATGGAACAAGAAGGCAAGCATGCAGCACTGGTAAGCCATGTGCTCTAGCGCACGTGGTAAATACTCAGAATGTAAAACTATAGCAGGTTAAGGATGTCAACACAGGTAATCCTTTTCTCATCTTCAAGATGTAAAACACTTGGCTTCAGTTATGTTCAAAAAGGGAATGAAGGGGCAGTAGAAGGCTTGCCTAGCATGCATGAAGCCCTGGGTTTAATTCCTCAGCACCACATAAACAGAAAAAGCTGGAAGTGGCGCTGTGGCTCACATGGTATAGTGCTAGCCTTGAACAGAAAGAAGCCAGGGACAGTGCGCAGGTCCTGAGTTCAAGCCCCAGGACTGGCAAAAAAAAAAAAAGAAAAAAGAAAGAAAAATAGACAGGTGCTAGTGGCTCACACAATCCTAGCTACTCAGGAGGCTGAGATCTGAGGATCACAGTTTGAAGCCACCTGAGCAGGAAAGTCCGTGAGACTCTAACTACAATAAACCACTCACAAAAGCCAGAAGTGGCGCTGTGGCTCAAGTGGTAGAATACTAGCCTTGAGCTAAAGAGCTCAGGCGCCTAGGCTGAGAGTTCAAGCCCCCAAACCAGCAAAAACACACAAACGAAAAACTAGGAAGCTATGCACACTACCCTAATCAAAAAAACTATAGTTCTGTGTAAAAAACTTCTTGAGCCAAGCATCCACTGAAGCTGTCTAACTTGAAGTAAAGCTCTACACATTTGCTTCTTCAAAAATGTCTTGTAAAGCCATTTTGAGGTAGAAGAAAAGTCTAAATGGACCTCTGTCTTCTATGCTGGCAAAACTAAACTTTCTGGTCACAGCAGTGCTCAGCTATGATTCTGGTCCATTCCATTTCCCATTCCCACAAGGGCTCTCACTTTATTATCAGCACAGTATAGTTTGCTTCCAGAATGCCCAGTAAAAGTGAAATTGTTCACTTATAGTGAATTAAAAACAAAGTCCCCAGATACCTTAGAGCTGTGTTTTGGCAAGAAAGTTTAACACATACAAAATGAAAACACTACATTTCTACACACACACACACACACACACACACACACACACACCCCTCTCTCTCAAAGTTTTCACCTGTTTCTTTTCTTATACAGTTCAATTGTTTTTAGCGTGCAGCTTACTTAAAATCTAAAAATAAATTTAAAATGATTGTCAAAAAAAATCGTAGAAGAGAGATGAAATGTATAAGGGTACACATAGATTGTCAATGGTTACATTGGTTATATCACATTTCTTGAAAACAGAACTTTTCTGCTTCTGTAAACAACTTTTTCCCACACATGTAAAGTGAGGTTAGTGCTGACATAATTATTGCTATACTCACAGTTTGAATGTCTCCACTGTGTATGAGGTACAAAATCTCCATCCATACACACAACACTGCTCTTACTCACTCGAGAATAGGCACTCACATAACTATAGGTTACAATCACTCAATAATGTTTTCAACACTGGAATGACAGGCAGTCGTGCTACAAATATCAGAGATCAAAATGTCTTCTGGTTGGAGTCCCAGATTTTAACTTATTCTTCATTAGATGAATAGACTGCTCTGTTGACTTCTTCAAAGAAAATAAGATTACTCAGAAGATAAACCATGTCGTGCTAACTACTCCATCTAAGAGTACTCCTTCCCATTTGTCCTCTGACACTTTGCTGTTTTAGCCTCTGAACTTAGCAGCCACCAGAGTCACCTTTCCTCTTGCAGTCTGTCATAGCGTTCTCTTATGCTCTTCGCTAGTTGTTTGATAAACACTCTGTAAATTTTCCCACAGTATGTATGCACTGTCTTCTGTAGTTCCAGTTCTAAAGGCTTTAATAAGGAATGAACATCATCATCTTCAAAGGAACACTAGAGAAAGAAAATAAAAATGCAAAGAAACATATAAAATTATTACCCAAATAATTTCTTCAATCAGTTTAATATTAACAACCTCCACTTAATATCTAAAAAAAATGCTAAACAATATCACAGTTCACAGCTAGCTTGGGTGGAAAAGTCTGTGAGATCCTTAGCTCCAATTAACCACCACACACAAAAAAAAGCCTGAAGTGGAAGCATGGCTCAAGTGATAGAGGCCCAGGCTTAAGCTCTAAGTAAGGGACAGCATCCAAGATCCAAGTTCAAGCCTCAGTACCAACACATACAAAGACAGGCCACTTCACTTGAAGTTGTGAATCAGTGAATGCTAAGAAGAAATTCATCATTTGAATCTTAAGAGCTGCAAGGGACACTGTGGGAGAAGAAATGGAGAGTTCTCTCCTTGGTAGATACTCTGCAGGAAACCAGTCAGTTTTCCAAGAGTGTCCGTGGAAAATGCCAATAATCCTAGCTACTCAGGAAGCTGAGATCTGAGGATCATGGTTCAAAGCCAGTCTGGGAAGCAAAGTCCATGAGACCACCAAAAAGGCTAGATGTGGAGGTGTGGCTCAAGAGACAGAGCGCTAGCCTTGAACAACACCGAGGCCCAGAGTGCTGGCCTGAGGACCAGTGCACACACATAGACAGGCATGCACACAGAGTCTCTTGATATGAATTTTCTGAGATTAAAACAAAACCATGTTCTGAAATTAGGCCACCATGTAACACGACTCTCCTATCTTCACCTCCTAAACAATGAGATTACAGGCATGTGCCATCCTACTCAGCTGTGAGATCTTCTCTTTTAAGACACTGCATAGAACATACCTGACAGGCTTTCTTGGATGTGTGTCCTGACTGCTCCTTTTCTTTGGAGCCTGGTATTCATTATCATGACAACTAGGGCAAAGGTCAACTCCTCTGACAAGCCTTTCTTTCTTTTTTTTTTTTTACATGTCCAACAGATTTATTTTTTTTCTTTTTTTTTTTTTTTTTTTGGCCAGTCCTGGGCCTTGGACTCAGGGCCTGAGCACTGTCCCTGGCTTCTTTTTGCTCAAGGCTAGCACTCTGCCACTTGAGCCACAGCGCCGCTTCTGGCCGTTTTTCTGTATATGTGGTGCTGGGGAATCGAACCTAGGGCCTCGTGTATCCGAGGCAGGCACTCTTGCCACTAGGCTATATCCCCAGCCCCCAACAGATTTATTTTTTAAAGGAATGAATTAAGAGGGAAAAAAAAACAAGGGGCACAGAACTATGGAATAGAAAATAAATACAAACGTAAGCTGTTTTACTAATTGTTTTATAATCACAACAAACTAGTACAGAGAATGCCCTGTACAAAACACAATAAAGGTTCAAAGATTGAGGTGTTCCCTTAGCAAGGCTGAAGATTTCAGTCTCTGATATTTGGAATTTAGGCTGCAGTCCTTGTTTTTGGATGGATCACTGGATGTGTGGCACAGTCCATGCTTTTAACCAGATTTGAACAGAAGGATGGCCACCTGACCCAGGTAGAAGTAGATGAAGTGTTTGGTTTCATGTGTCACATAACTACCGAAGTTTCTCCCCATGATGCAGTGCCAGGTGGGATTGTACTTCTTGTCAAACTCCTTCTTGATATGGGCCACAATGTCCTTCTCTATGTTGTATTTCTCCAGCACCTGGGTAGCGCACTCCACCTTGTCCTGTTGCATCTCCTCCGACATGTCCGCATTTTTGATCACCGCCTTTCGGTCGCACATGGTTACCGTGTGGGCAGGGAGCACCCGATTTCAACGGTCTCAGGAGGCAGGAGCTGGCGTGGCTCAAGGCGAGGAAGAGAGACGGCCGCTACCGAAGCCGTGGCGCATCTCTGACAAGCCTTTCTTAATCCATTTCACACAATCCACACAATCCAATCCACACAAGCCTTTGGAAGGTCATGCTTTATATTAAGACTGTTAGTTAAAACCGGAAGTAGGTAAATTGTAAGGCTGTGATGATCACAATTAGGCACTCAGGAATTTTCAAACAGCTGAACATGTATAGAAAGTACAGCAGAACAGCGGTTCAGAATCCAACAAAACCTGACTGTATACACACACACACACACACGAGAAGGTACTGTGGTAGAAAATATTCAAGGCTCCTTTGCAAAGACAATTATGCAAACATAAGCAGAGTATGAAGTAAAACAAAGTAACATGGGAACACAAGGAAACATAGTAATTCAGAATGAAATACATGAAGCAGGAAATACCTTACAGGGCCATAAAATGTTCTACTGTTTTTTAATTTGCAGTTTTTAAACTTAATATTTTTATTTACTGTGCAACTACTATTTAACCAATATGTATGGACAGCAAAAACTGATTTGCTGGCAAAAATTGCTATGCATTTGCATTTTAAAGATAGCTTACATCCTTTATAATTCATACCATTCACTGCATTCCCTAGTTATGACTAAGCTTCTTCTGAAAATTGCATAAATAGCCTTGTATGAATGTAATTCTTTAAAAAATTACACTTTTCATTGAATTATAGATAAGAACATAAACCAAGAGCACCATAAAAGACTGATTAACTTCATCAAGCTGAAAAATGAATTAATATAAGCTGTAGTTACTACAGACTCAAAATAAACACCAAAAAAATCATTAATTCGGTATTCAAAACCATTTTAAAAATAAGAGCTACTGTTCTTAAATAGAGTATAATTATTCACCTTAAAATTTACTCCGATTTTAAAAGGCATGTAATTATAAGACAAAAGGGGGAGAAAAATCAAATAAGATCAGACATACTTCACTAATAACAGATATTTTAAAATTCTCAAAAGGAAATAAAATAATCTCATTTTTATAGGAATGCATTTCTTTTCTACCCTACAGTCTCAGAACCCCAAAAGTACTTTTCTTCATTTTTATCACCTCCTGAAAACTCGGAATAAAGCAGCATTAAAATATTATATTAATTTCTGAAGGCATTACAAGGCCTGTTACATTAAAATGAAAACCAACACAAAATGTATAATTCTTCAATGAGTATAGTTATATCATGATAACCTGATTTACTTAATAACTTCATCTGCCAAGTTTATAAAACAAGAAACTTAGCAATTATTCCACAAAAATACCAGCCAAGGGGCTGGGAGTATGGCCTACTGGTAGAGTACTTGCCTCGTATACACAAAGCCCTGGGTTCAATTCCTCACTCCCACATATATAGAAAAAGCCAGAAGTGGTGCTGTGGCTCAAGTGGTAGAGCTCTAGCCTTGAGCAAAAAGAAGCCAGGGACAGTGCTCAGGCCCTGAGTTTTAGCCCCAGGACTGGCCAGAAAAAAAAAAAATACAAGCCAACAATGAGGAGTACTTCCTGTCTACTACTGAGTTAAGAAACCCTGATGTTGGGCTGGGAATATGGCCTAGTGGCAAGAGAGCTCGCCTCGTATACATGAAGCCCTGGGTTCGATTCTCCAGCACCACATATCTAGAAAACGGCCAGAAGTGGCGCTGTGGCTCAAGTGGCAGAGTGCTAGCCTTGAGCAAAAAGAAGCCACAGTGCTCAGGCCCTGAGTCCAAGCCCCAGGACTGGCCAAAAAAAAAAAAAAGAAAAGAAAGAAACCCTGATGTTGGGAGAAAACGATTCCTTCTCAAGGTGGGCCATCAACATGGTACATCATCCATCTCCATCCCAGCCATTGAAACTGTCATCTCTCACCCAACAATGCCTCCTCTCTCTGTGGACCTTTGCGCGACCTCACAATCCTTCTCCAGAGCAGTTCTCAGCCCAATTAGCTCACTCATCTGGCAAACGTTCTTTGGGCCCATTTCAAACAGCTCCCTTTCAACAAGGCTTCCCTGACCTTTCAAGGCAAATCTAAACTCTTTTTCTAGTGCAGTCTCTGTCATAATCACTAACAGTTTTTTTTTATTTGTAATGCTATCAATGAGACTATACTAGTCCAAGATTTTCATTAGCAAAAAATGTGAATCCAGCAAACAGAGGAGTCATCAGCTCTTCTGATCCCACACACGTGAGCCAAGCACGCATCCCTATTACTGTGTTTAGATTTCACATTTACTAAGATTAAGCAATCTAGCTGAAGAGAGCACATGTGAGAGGTGAGTGGCCCTGTATACTTCTCCCTGGGGAGCAGTGAATTAGCTGACCGCTCTCTCGGATTTGTCCCAAGTCAAGATCCCTAACAGTCTCAGAGCTCTGGTTCAAGTGTCCATCTTGAGGTTTATGAGATAAAATTATCTCCCCCTATTAACTGACTAATTACACAAAAGTTTTCTTGTAAAAACAAGAAGGAAAGAGAACAGACACTAGGGTAAGGGTAGAGGAGACATGTGATTGTTTCTAAAATCATTACAAAGTAAGTGCTTAAAAAGAGAAAGATCTCACAACACATTAAGGTGGCACATGCCTGTAATCTCATCACTTAGGAGGTAAAGATAGGAGAATCATGATGTCAGGGCCAGCCAGGACTACACAGCAAAGCATTCTCTCAAAACAAAGAGAAAGCCCTATTTCTAAATGCAACAAATGAACAAACAAATAAATAAAATACCCAATAAGTGTAATACATGTTCAAAACCTGTAAGAAATCTGTAAAACATATCTGAAAGACAGTCTTTGTTCTCCGTTACAATTATCTTAGCATTATTATTTTAGTCTGTTTTCTGCTGCTTTAATAAATACATAAAGTTAGGTAGAAAGAGGGCTATAAGCTCAACAGCCCTGGAAATCCAAGAATATGGCTCCAGCCAGGCTAGGCCTCTGGTGAGGGCTTTATGGCAGAAAGTGGAACATGCATATGCCCAAGAGGGCCTAAGTGAGAGGCCTGGCTCACCCTGTAACAACCTACTCTCAAAAACTATCCTACTTCAATGGAACTGTATGAATCCCTTTATGAGAATGAAACCCCTTCGCCCTAAAAGTCCCATTACCTCTGTTACTTTAACAATTAACTTTCCACATGAGGGTTTTAGGCCACCACCAGGATTTGAACTCAGCCTCATGTACTCTCAACTTGCTTCCCCATGGCTGATGGTTTACCACTTGAATCACTCTTCCAACCTGGCTTTATGCTGAGTGTTTTGGAGACTGAGTATCACAGACTTGTCTGCCTGAGCTGGCCTCAGATTGTGATCTTCCAGGTCTCAGCCTCCTGAGTGCCATGGGCATCTCTGACTCTAATGTGAGTTTTCATGGACTTAAAAGTACATCCATCCCATGATAGCGGCCCCTGACGTAATGTATGAAGCTAATATGGGCCCAATAAAATGACCAAGATGATTTCTACTAAATTAAACAAACTGATACATGTAAGGAAATAAATACACAATAGCTAGGATACTACTAAAAAGGATATGCCATAAAGAGGGAATGGCCCTACCAGATATTAAAACACAACACAAAGCCATTTCAACTGGTCTATTAGTCCACAATCAACAACCAATAGGAAAAACGGAAAATGCAGAAATTACAAATGGATTTTAGTGTAGGGTAAGGTCAGTATCCTAACCCCTAAGTTGAAACAGACTTTTAAATAAACAGTGCTAGATAGTGTAGTAAGAGAGCCATTTGGGAAGAATGTATACCCATTCCTCATCCTAAAGATCTGAATAAATGTTAAAACAGTACACAGATGAATTCTCCTATGACTAGCTCTATAATCTGACTACAGGTAGGAAAAGGTTGTTTGATTATGACCAGAAAAAGGAAAAGGCTGGTAACCTTATGATATAAACTGATTAACATAAGATGTTTTAAACAAAGTCAAAATGGGAGAAAATGCTCATAATAATATGTCACAGATAAAAGACTAAAAGCTGGGTACAGATGGCTCACACCTATAATTCTACCAAGGAGTAAAGATCATTTTGAGAAAGAACTGTGAACACAAGACTTTACAGTACAGAAGTTTTGATAAGAAGTAGAGGATTTCTAGGATTTTAGACTATCCCCACCAACCGCTTATTGGATCAAAGGGCAAACTAGATGAAATCCTTTGCATTATTTTTGCAAACCCTCCATATGCTTGGCAAGGTTTTTCAAATAGAAAGTTCCTGCACAGTATATGACACTTTGGTCAAAATCAGCATCATTAATGGGGACAATAGACAAAGGTGAATGTCAGCCTCAGAAGACACAGCATCACATATGGATGATCAGAAGCAGGCTAACCTGAACTAATCACAAGGAAAAAGACCAAAATAAAAGTATAAAGCAAGCAGGCAAGCAAGAAGAAAAATGAAAAGGTAGGGTGGAGGGGTTCTATTCTCAAATAATGCCAGTGTCTTAAAAGAAAAAGCCTAAGAATCTATTTGTTGACCAAGAATTGTAAATAAAGGCAAATGGTAACAGATAAGTACCAATATTAAATTTGGGGGGCTAAGTACTATATTGTGACTAATAAGAAAATGTTGTTATTCTTACCAAAATACACCAAAGCATTTAGGGATAAATGTAATGCATGCAATAAGCCACAACAAATAATTCAGAAGAATATACAATATAGAATGAGAACAATAAAACAAACAGGGAAAACTGTTAGTAACTGATGAATCTAAGTAAAAGGCTAGTAGAAATTCTTTGCATTGTTTTTGCAAATCCTCCATAAGCTTACAAGGTTTTCCAAATAAAAAGTTTAGAAAAAAAAAAAAAGGCAAGCTTACATTTCTTAGGGCTTCATAAACAGCTCTGAACGCTGGCTGCTTCTCATCATGGTAGACACCCCTGTTCCCATGAAGAATGGAGATTCCTCCTTTCTCAGCTTCCAGGCAATTGCTCCCATATATACAGTGATCTGGTCGATAATTCCAGTGACACGGAAAAACATAAAGGCTTTCTACATAAAGAAAAAGCAAACAATGAAGCATTTATCCTAGAAAACTTAATATTTTGTAAAATTGTAATGTAAAAATAGAGCTTTGACAGAATAAGATTTTACTGAATTAAGATAGTGGAAAATATACCCTAGGCTTTAGATTTCTTTGAACCAAATCAATATTTGAGGAAAGACTTACTCTGTCTCAAGTGTAAATAAATAGTGACAATGATCAGTATAAGCCAGTTCAAACGAATGGGTCTTTCTGTCTAATTATTGCCTGTGATTGTTTCTACAAATGCCAAGGACAAAAGGGAGTTACAGGATTACCTGGATTATGAAAAAACATGATATTCAATAGGTCTTGATCGCCCCAGGTGATGTTTAGTTTGTATTTCTTAAGCAATGGCATAAGTATGTCTCCCCATTGTAGCCGCACAGTTGTCATATCATTCTGTTGATAAAAATATCCAAGATTCTCAGAACTTCAGGTTTACATTCCTCCCCTAACAAATCTTACAGGAGCACAAGAAGAAATATAAACTCCTTTTGTTATTAATAACCCTAGAAGTGAAAAGCAGAAAAGATAACAAAAGAGCCCGACACTGGTGGCTCACACCTGTAATCCTATCTACTCAGGAGGCTGTGATTTGAGGGTTGTGGTTCAAAGACAGCCTGGGCAGGAATGTCCATGATACTCTTATCTCAAATAAACCACCAGAAAACCTGAAGTGGAGTGGTGGCTCAAAGTGATAGAGCACTAGGCCTGAGTAAAAAAGCTCAAGGACAAAGCCCAGACCCTGAATTCAAGCCCCTTTACTGACCAAAAAAAAAGATAACAAAAGATCTAAAGCAGGCTGGGAATATGGTCTAGTGGTAGTGCTTGCTTCATATCATGAAAGCCCTGGGTTTGATTCCTCAGCACCACATATATAGAAAAAGCCAGGAGTGGCATTGTGACTCAAGTGGGAGAGTGCTAACCTTGACCAAAAAGAAGCGAGGGGTAGTGCTCAGGTCCTGAGTTTAAGCCCCAGGACTTGGGAAAGAAAAAAAAAAAAGATCTGAAGCTACATTTAATAGTGAAAAAGCTACAAGGCAGCAAAGAAAGGGAAAATAGCGATAGTTGCTACATCTTCATCTTAAGATGTATTTTGAGAACATAGGATAATCTTACTACAGTGTATTACTATAATTTTCCACTGTCTCATTATTATTGTTAATCTCTTACTGGCTCTGCCTGTAGTTTGGTACTCCCCAAACTTCCAGGTACCCACTTAAGGATCTTGGATATCAATCCTCTTCTTATTCCTCATAAAATCAGTAATGCACAGAAGAAAGGACTGTGAAGTTTAGAAATTACTTTAACTCCTACATCTCTATTAGTAAAACATTGCACAAACAAAACAGTAAGAGGAGAGGCAAAAACTACTGAGGTATTAAAGAACAGCATTTAGCTCATAAAAGCTAAGTAAAAAAGTAGACTATATAGACAAAAATATAGCTATTTTTTAACTTTTAAAATCGAAATGGTATTAAATTATCTCTATGGTTTTCTGCAACACTAAACTTCTCATAGTTCTACAAATTCCCATGCAGTTATTGAGAAATCATATTATTTCTTGGTAGATAATCTTATAGCACCATCTTCTGGTATAACATTAGCAAGCAGTCTAATAATCAGGAAATAAAAATCATATTAAGCTGGCTTTACTTACTCAAACTTTATGGCCTATGCAATGATAAAATTCAGAATACAATAATAACAAACTAAAGAATGATGCTTACTAATTCTGGAACAAAAAACTAAATTTAAATCAAGATTTGCAAAGGTTCAGAAAATGGAAGTTTATTAAAACATGTTTCATCTGGTTATTAGGTTTCAAGAGCCACAGGAATGCTGACACACAGTGGTGGTGGCTACACATGGCCATCCCTTAGTCATTCAGCCATTCTAAATGGTGAGATTTAAGCAGGTATGTAGAGGAGAGAAAACTGTAATAATGTAAATTCTGATCTACCATACAAAAATGTAACAAATATATACACCTACAAATACAGACTCCTAGGACACAGTATCCTTTAACGTCTCATTTATTCCTAGTAGATGTTCAGGAATGCACCGCGAAGGGAAAGCCAACAGTAGGTGTTTGCCCAGGAGTCATTTCTTTTTAGCTACCGTTTATAATCTGCCTATTAAGGTCCTGGTCTGTACTAAATACTTTACATGGATCTCTTCCAAGGTAATTTGGTAAGTCAGCTTATGTTTGTTTTTTGGTTGAAAGAGTTGACAGTGAGAGCTAACTAGGTGGCCAGCAGTTAAGCAGTTCTCAGGAGGCAAAGCTACACCTCAAGCCTGTCTGAGCACCACACCAATCAATGACTTCCAACTGACCACATCCAGGTAATTCCATGGTATACAGTAAAACATAGTCACATATTCAGAATACAATCAGTGTATTTACTCTGACGCTTCTACTGACCCTGAAATTTGAAAAAATTAGAAACAAGATCATTTTAAATTAACTTCCAATGTACCATTATAATAGATAACACTGATATGTATGAGCCACTGCCTTAACTCACTTAATCTTCACCAAAGCTTGAAGACATTGCTATTGTTATCATTCCACTTTACAGATGCACAAAATTAAGCCTGCAAATAGCTCAAGCTTATACAAGTTCAGTGAATTACCAAAAAGTTAGGTAAGGTAAAATGCCAGGTTGGACGCAAACCAACAGGGTAGAGTCTACACTCTGTTCCATAGCTCTGCTGCCCTAAGATAGTTGAGACTCAACTGCTCTGTGTCTGTGTGACTACTTCCTGCAGTAACAACCCAGAGGGTGAGGTTCAACATGTATGCAGTTATATCACTTCCTGTGCTGTGAGTGATGCCATCTGATTTGACTTATGCTGATGATGTGCAAACAGAATACCATGAACACACTTTTCTTCATTTATTCTATGCATAGAAATTCTGAATAGTTTAGTCTATACTTTAATAGAACAACACCAAATTGGAAAGCAATTTCAAGAAACACTAACCAACTACTTCTACCTAGCAACTTACCTTGAAATACTTCCTTCTCATTCGAGTCATGTTCATCAACATGACCCCTGAGTTCACTCCAGTTTTGCCATAGTATGGGTGTCTAGCAAAGCGGTTGTACCATCCTATTCGAGGCTCCTCGTGCTCTGGTGCCATTGCAGCAATTTGTGTGGAATTAAATTTCTTCAGTAAAGACCACATATCATCAACAGGTCGTAAGAAGAGGATATCAGTGTCAACATACAATAGGGAGTCAACTTCTTTCAGGATTAACTATGAGGAAAGATAATTAAATAATTACTTACAGTTTAATAAAAAACAAAAGAGGGGCTGGGAATATGACCGAGTGGCAAGAGTGCTTGCCTTGTATATACATGAAGCCCTGGATTCCATTCCCCAGCACCACATACATAGAAAATGGCCAGAAGTGGCACTGTGGCTCAAGTGGCAGAAGCCAGGGACAGTACTCAGCCCCTAAGTCCAAGGCCCAGGACTGGCAGAGAGAGAGAGAGAGAGAGAGAGAGAGAGAAAGAGAGAGACAGAGAGAGAGAGAGAGAGAGAGACAGAGACAGAGACAGAGAGAGAGACAGAGAGAGACAGAGAAAGAGACAGAGAGAAACAGAGAGAGACAGAGAGAGAGAGAGAAAAGAAAACAAAAGACACTTTAGTTACCAAAACAAAAATAGCAATACCAACAACTGGGAGAATCAAAGCATTATCTTCAAAAATCAGGAAGGAGGGCTGGGAATATGGATTAGCAGTAGAATGCTTGTCTAGCATGCATGAAGCCCTGGGTTTGATTCCTCAGCCCCACATAAACACAAAAAGCAGGAAGTAGCACTGTGGCTCAAATGGTACAGTGCTACCTTTGAGCAAAAGGAAGCAAGGGGCAGTGCTCAAGCCCTGAGTTCAAACCCCAGGACTTGCAAAAAGAAAATCAGGGGATTGGGAATATGGCCTAGTGGCAAGAGTGCTTGCCTCATATACATGAAGCCCTAGGTTCGAGTCCTCAGCACCACATATATAGAAAAGGCCAGAAGTGGCGCTGTGGCTCAAGTGGTAGAGTGCTAGCCTTGAGCAAAAAGAAGCCAGGGACAGTGCTCAGGCCCTGAGTTCAAGGCCCAGGACTGGCCAAAAAAAAAAAAAATCAAAGGGAGCATTTGTCATAATGGAAAGTAACACTCAGAGTGTATTCATATCTTGAACACCAATTCCTGAGATAAATAAAGAGTTAAGTCAATACAATGGAAAACTTTCTGAACTTGTTCCCTCAGCCTATAACAATGACACTTTTCCAGCATGAACTAGTAAGTGGGAGAGCCAAACTGAAAGCCAAGCCACAGGTTGTAAACATACCAGAGGAGAAAATATACACTTGGGCTGGGGATATAGCCTAGTGGCAAGAGTGCCTGCCTCGGATACACGAGGCCCTAGGTTCGATTCCCCAGCACCACATATACAGAAAACGGCCAGAAGCGGCGCTGTGGCTCAAGTGGCAGAGTGCTAGCCTTGAGCAGGAAGAAGCCAGGGACAGTGCTCAGGCCCTGAGTCCAAGGCCCACGACTGGCCAAAAAAAAAAAAAAAAAAGAAAATATACACTTGACAAGGGAAAGCATTTTACCAATCTAACTATACTACCAACCTTTCTGGGATTTATCAAATGTGTTTGAGATGGGGTCTAACTGGCTGGACTGGGCTGGCCTCAAACTTGCAATCCTCTTGCCTCTGCCTTTTCAGTTGCTGGACTTACAGGCATATACCATCATGCTTGGACAAAATTTGCACTTTTAAACATGCTTTCACTATAGCTTTAATTGGTTCTATGATTCTTACTTTTATTTTTTGCCAGTCCTGGAGCTTGAACTCAGGGTCTGGGCACTGTCCTCGAACCTCTTGGTGCTCAAAGCTAGTGTTCTACCACTTGAGCCATTTCTATTTATGTGGTACTAAGGAATCAAACCCAGAGCTTCATGCTAGGCAAGCACTCTACCACTAAGCCACATTCCCAGCCCTGTTCTATGACTTTTTTACTCATACTTAAAAGGAAACAGCATGTACTTCTGTGTGCTTGCTTATTTATCTAGGTTCGTATGTAACTTTTCAAAAATTCATCTGCATAAAAGTTTCAAATTAAGAAGAAAGTAAACAAAAACATCATGGGGTGGGGTGAGTGGGACAGAAACTTACGGGCAAGAATAACCTCTGGGAAGCACATGGCTTAAAGAGTTTTTTCCACTCTGCTGCATTCTCACTTGGAAAGGTAATGGGATACAACGTGTAATTAAATCTTTGTAGAAATGACCAGCTGTTGAGCTAAAAAATTAAAAAATAAAATTAAAAAGCTTGCTTCATTTTCAATTTTCACTGTAATAGAAATCAATAGTTATGACAAAAAAACTGACATAAAGGTCACACACATATAGTCTATGTTGTACAGTTAAAAGTAAGATCCTTTTTTTCCATCCTTTTCTTTGTTTACATTCAAAATAAAAAATTCACAGTACTATCCCAGAGAGACTGTACTTGTAGACATGTGGGACATAGTGTGAAAGTTATCAGGGTGTGAACCAAAGGCTGGGAGAGCTCAAGATGAAAGCCTACCAGCAATCATTCTCCTTCACCTGTGTAAATTCTCTCAGCCCTAAACAAATAAAAATCAGAAAAATTAAGATTCTAATTTTATTTCCACAGAATATACAATGTTTACATTCAAATCAGGCTAATATAAAACTACTTTGTCCATTTATGCAGTTTTAAGGTGTACTGATATTCCTGCTAAAGTATTCTGAAAAAAACATTCAATGTCAATGTTAAAAACTCATGACAAAAAGACAAAATACATATATGAAAGTCTATAATAAACTAATACACTCTTCAATGCATTTCAAGACATTCAACTATTCCAAATACAGTTAATAATTATGTCATTGTTGCCTTTTTTTTTTTTTTTGTCAGTTGTGGGACTTGAACTCTGGGCTTGGGCACTGTCCCTAAGCTCTTCAGCTCAAGGCTAGCATGCTACCACTTGAGCTACAGTGCCCCTTCTGGTTTTCTGGTAGTTAACTGGAGATAAGTCTCTCATGGACTTTCCTGCTCAGGCTGGCTCTGAACCAAGATCCTCAGATCTCAGCCTCCTGAGTAGCTAGGATTACAGGCATGAGTCACTGGTGCCCAGCTTTCTTTTTTTTTTCAAATTTTTATTATCAAACTGATGTACAGAGAGGTTACAGATTCATACGTTAGGCATTGGATACATTACTTGTACTGTTACCTCGTCCCTAATACCCCCCTCCCCCTCCCCCTTCCCCCCATGAGGTGTTCAGTTCACTTACACCAAAAGTATTGCTTTTCTTTTTTTACCCTGTGTCTCTCAATTTTGGTATTCCCTTTCAATTTCCTAGTTCTGATAACAGCATACATGGTTTTCAATATACTCAGATAAGATACAGAGATAGTGTATGTACAACCACAGAAAGGTGATACAAGAACATCAACAATAATAGAAGCTACAGATACACATGGGACGTTGAAAGCAGTTACAACTGTGATATAACAATCGTTTCCATAACATGGAGTTCATTTCACTTAGCATCATCTTATGTGATCATAAGGGTATAGCTACTGGGCTCTTGTGATCCTCTGCTGTGACTTGCCTAAACCTGTACTAATTATTCCCAATAAGGGAGACCATAGAGTCCATGTTTCTTTGGGTCTGGCTCACTTCACTTAGTATAATTTTTTTCCAAGTCCTTCCATTTCCTTACAAATGGGGCAATGTCATTCTTTCTGATAGAGGCATAAAATTCCATTGTGTATATGTACCACATTTTCCTGATCCATTCGTCTACAGAGGGGCATCTGGGTTGGTTCCAGAGTCTAGCTATGACAAATTGCGCTGCGATGAACATTGTTGTGCTGGTGGCTTTACTGTGATTCTGTTTGTGTTCTTTTGGATAGATACCCAAAAGTGGGGCTGCTGGGTCATAGGGGAGTTCTATATTTAGCCTTCTGAGGAATCTCCATACTGCTTGCCAGAGTGGCTGAACCAGTTTACATTCCCACCAACAATGAAGTAGGGTTCCCTTTTGGCCACATCCCCTCCAACAATTGTTACTGTTAGTTTTCTTGATATAGGACATTCTTACTGGGGTGAGATGGAATCTCAATGTTGTTTTGATTTGCATTTCTTTTATGGCTAGTGATGTAGAGCACTTTTTCATATATCTCTTGGCCATTCTCATTTCCTCATCAGAGAAGTCTCTTTGTAAGTCTTTAGCCCACTTGATGAGGGGGCTATTGGTTCTTTGCGGTTTTGTTTTGGATGAAGGTAATTTTTTTAGTTCTGCATATATTTTAGATATGAGGCCTTTGTCCATTGACTGGCTGGTAAAGATCTTCTCCCAGTCTGTGGGCTTTCTGTTTATCTTGTGAGCTATGTCCTTTGCCGTGCTGAAGCTCTGCAGTTTGATGCAGTCCCATTTGTCCAACCTTTCTTTGATTTGTAGCCTTTCTGGGACATTGTTAAGGAAGTTCGGTCCTGCGCCAAGGAGCCCAAGTGTTTCTCCTACTCCTTCCTTTAGTATTTTCAGGGTGTCTGTTTTGATTTTGAGGTCTTTAATCCATTTGGAATTGATTTTGGTGCAGGGTGATATATAAGGACTTTCATTGTTGCTTTAGTACCATTGTTTTAGGATGGATTTTGTTATTGTTTATGGGAAAGTTACTGTTTTTCTTTTTGAGATAGGACCTCTCTGCATACTGTCCAGGCTGGCCTCAAAACTCCTGAGCTCAAGAAGTCTTCCTGCCTAACCTCCCAACCTGCCTAAACCTTACAACAAGCTAGAACTAGAAGCATATGCCACAAGGCCTTTAGAATGTTGATTCAAATGAGGGGCTGGAAATATGGGAATATGAGTGCTTGCCTCGTATACATGAAACCCTGGGTTCAATTCCCCAGCACCACATATACAGAAGATGGCCAGAAGTGGCACTGTGGCTCAAGTGGCAGAGTGCTAGCCTTGAGCAAAAAGAAGCCAGGGACAATGCTCAACCCGAGTTCAAGTCCCAGGACTGGCCGCCCCCAAAAAAGATTGTTGATTCAAATGACCTAGATGTACAGAAATCATGGGTAGGTTGAAGGAAACTCTTTTGTACAGTAAGCTCAAGAGGATCTTTTTGAGTTATGACTGTGTCCTCCAAGACAGTTTATGAGAAAGCCATTGTAGTACCTCTGCTTTGGTCTCTATTAGTTACTTTAAAAGACTAACACTTTTATTTTTTCCTACCAACTTATAAATCACTTAAAGCTCCTTTCAATGCCAACTTCAAAATGAAATCTGACATTTTTTACTTAACAATATTATTGTATTTGGATAATAAAATCATGTTCTACCAAATATCTGCCATTTCATCAGAAAGCAAATTCAAACATCTCCACATTGATTAGTCAAAGAAAGTCTAAGTTTAAAATCACAGTATAGAAAGTTGGGCATCAGTTGCTCATGAGTATAATCCTAGCTACTCAAGAGACTGACTGAGATTTGAGGATTGTAGTTTGAAGCAGTCCAGGCAGTAAAGTATGTAAGAATCTTATCGCCAATTATCAACCAAAAAAGGCTGTGACTCGAGTAGTAAAGTATAGTTAGTGTCCAGGTCCTGAGGTTCAAGTTCCAAAATCTGCGTGTACACACAGGCACGTGCACACGTGCATACATGTACACAAAAATAAGTAAATAAACAAGTAAAAAGGTAGACTAATGTCTTCATCTTAGACTTCTTAGCCTCCACAACTATGTGAAATAAATTTGTTGCACTTTTCAAAAGACAGAAAAATAAAAGGTCCGATATACTTTGGAATACAGTGGTATGTATTCCTTCAACACACAAAATGGACTAATTTAACTTGAAGAAAAACATGTTATACAGAAAATACATAAAAATCAATTCAAAAACTTGACACAGTAGAAAATGAGACAAGCAGAGAGTAGAAAACTGAATATTCATTAGCATCACCTTTATCACTGTTTCAGAACACAGGTAGTGAGATCTCAGGTCAATTATTTCTTGAATGGTACTTTCCTGTATCTGATCTGACTTTTTGTTGTTGGTAAGGAGATTACAAAGCTGCCCTGATTGGAGGGTATTTTTTTTTCACATTTACCAACATTTGGTATGGTCATACACCTAAATTTATCAGAAGGTATATTTACAGAAATGTCACAAGCACTTTGAAAAGTATTCTTAAAGAGAAGGAAGTAACTGTATTTTACCCTTCCTATCAGATAGTGATGGTTTTAGTAGCCATCAATGAAGTTGAAATGGCTAAACCACAAGCAGAAAAAAACAGCTCTCAAGATCAAGAGCTGCCATGTAACTCACACTGCCTACTTTTATGTGAGAGAGTTATAAAGTCTTGTAGCCACTTTTCAATCAAAGATTCCTGGAGCTAGTCAGTAAAGTAAAATGTTGATACTTGATAATGGACTTCATGTTACTTCTTCCTGTTCAAAAATATTTCTTCCTCTTATACTCCAGGTCTAGACTCACATGGAAGTAGTTATAAGAACAATCTAGAAAGGCAGTTATCTTATGAATCAAATTCAATGAAAAACAAAATCACATTCATTTATAGTGTAATATTAAATATTCAACTCTACAACCTTGACTAAATCTGATACTCACTCGCTCTTTAAAGCTATCATGTAGTTGATCTTCAGCAAAAATGTGGAAGTGTAGAGGTTTGATGCTGAAAATTATAGCAGACTTCAACATGGTCATAGTTTCTTCCAGTCTTTCTCCACAGGCCACAACAGCAAGGTGCATCTTCTCCACAGGCTGTGTTTTCATGCTATACCTAACAGGAAAGAAGGCACATTTTTTCAGCCATTTCAGCAGATGTCTACAACTACCTGCATAGTATTTTTGCTACATTCAAAAACACAAGTTCAAAACTTCTACTGAAAAAGCCAAGAAATATCAAATCCTACGGCAATAGATGAGAAATCAATTATTCACACACACAGACACACACACACACACGTGTGTGTGTGTGTGTGCTGGTATGCTGGTGTGGGAGCTTGAAGCTAAGAAGCTTACTCTTTTTCTCAGCTTTTTCTGCTCAAAGCTGGTGTTCTACCACTTGAGCCACACCCCCACTTCTGTCATTCTGCTGGTTAACTGGAGAGAAGCATCTCTCAACTTTGTCATTCTGTAATTCTTGGATCTCAGCTTCCTGAAAAATGGACTTATAGGCATGAGCCACCAGCGCCAGGTTCAATAATATCTATGTTCTGTATCAATTTAGCTCAACCAGTGATCCTCACAAGGAACTCCTGAACACAAACTACTTTCTCAATCTGTCCAAGAATATATAAACAGCTCCATTGTGGCCACACAGAAGTTAATTCATTGCTCACACTGGATGCCTTAAGGGCAACATGGCTCAACATTCTCAAGCAACCCAAGAAAGGGAACTTTGCAAAACCAATTGAAGGCCTTCCACTCAAATTTCAAAAATAAAAACTTATTTGAAAAAAGAAATCTTAAACACATTCTTATTCCATCACAGTCTCAAACTATGCTGACAGGAAATTTCTTCAACTTTGCTCAATGGCAAACATTCAGTTCCACATACCAAGCAAATGGCCGGATGTAAGCAGCTCTAAAGGATCTGAAGCACTATCACAACACTAGTATCTTTGGAAGGGAGCATTTCCTAGTGCCAATTCCTGGCCTAGGCTATATTAGAATCCACAACAGCAGCAGTGTGAAACACCAGACTTAAGTGTCAGTCACAACTCTGTACAACTGCTGTTCACCTCCCTCACTCCTCTGGGGAGCATCAGCTCAGGTCTTCTGAAGCATTCCAGGCAGGCCTCTCACTGGCAGAAGCAGGAACTCTTCCCTGTCTGTTCCCTACCCTCCTCAGTTCCACTAAGCCCATCCAAAATGTGAGAACCTTATCAGGGGAGAGCATTACCTATGCTTTTATATCTAGGACAAGGAGATGTTCATAAGGTTCACCTACAATCAGAGGGACACATGAAGACACAAGTTAAAAATAAGAAAATCTACACACATAACTCTACAGAACTCTGCTATTTCTTCTTTTAGTAAATGTCTCCAGGCCCCACTTCTCATAGTGGTATAAAGGCTATCATTAAAATATCTAGCACTCTGGAGGGTGAGGCAGGAAAGAATGACAGTTATAGGTGAACCAAAGCTACTACATATATAGCAAGACCCTATCTCTATTAAAAAAAATTTTTAATCACAATTTGAGAACTTCTAATAGGCTATGCTGCTTTTCGAGCCCATAACTAGCCAAAACAGTACTTTAAAAGTAAGTCAGTTACATGGTTCTGTTCCAAATTGTAGACATATAAAGTTAACAAGAATAATAAGTGTTGAGGAAAAAGCAAAATATTCTTCAAGGGAAGACAAAATCCTCTAAAATCAGTTCCACAGCCTGATTGCTCAGAGGCCCCTCAGTGAGGGCTGTTTAGCCACACTGCCTGCATCCTCTTGTGATGGAGCACTGCACTGCCCACTCACTGCATGATGCTTGCTTCTCAGCAGTATTCCTTTGCAGTAGAGCAGCATATGTGGTGCACACACCGATGACATACCTCAACTGACAGAATGAAATACACTCTGAAAAGGCCTCTGCCCACCGCCCTGTCCCTACACACCAGAAACAGAAAAATCAGCTGGAACCAAAAAATTTCTAAAGTCTACTGCAGGAAGTGATCAGAAAAACTTTCTGAGCAGTCTGAACAAAGCAGTCAACAGTATGCTATACTCCTATCAGGGTGTGTAAAACTGTGCTGTTTTAATCACAGTATGTATTAAAGTTCCTAAAGATTTAAAAGTATGCTAGCAAAAAGGACATTTTCATGCCAGGCCTATTGTTGACATGAAGAGGGGAAATCCTCAGTTGAAATACCAGACATCTCTCATGTTTAGGTGTGACATGACCTAACTAGCTGCCTAACAGCAGCTATCCCTGTGTGGAATGAATGTAGCAGATCTTGGAGCAGTGTTATAGGAATGGGTGATTCTGTGGAGCTGCAAAGACCTGTAGACCTTTTTACATGAAGAGGCTGTGGTCTGCTGGTCACACTGAGAGGGTCCTTAGGCCACCAGGTGGCGCTTTTTGATGAAAGCTTGTACTTCCATGGGCAAGGGGGCTTGCCTACCCAGTTTACAGTGATTCCAGGAAGCCCTCGGAAGCTGAGCCAAGGCTTTATGACGGTGAGCTTCACTTTACAGTTCTTGTGATGCTGGCCGCCTGTGCACAAGGGTGTGGTTTAAGTCTCTTAGCATAACACTGTTTATTTGTTTTGTTTTTGTTGCCAGTCCTGGGGCTTGAACTCAGGGCCTAAGCACTGTCCCTGGCTTCTTTTTGCTCAAGGCTAGCACTCTGCCACATGAGCCACAGCGCCACTTCCAGCTTTTATCTATGTATGTGGTGCTGAGGAATCGAACCCAGGGCTTCATGTATTCGAGGCAAGCATTTTACCACTAGGCCATTTTACCACAGCCCAGCATAACACTGTTGTTTGAAGGTTTCCAGAACCCAGATCACAGCATCTCCAGAGGGCTCTAAACATTGTCACTAGCCATGGCTTTCCTTAATTGAGCACTGATTGCTCACTTTCTGTTTTCTTTTATGCCAGTACTGGAGCACAAACATGAGGCCCAATGCTCTCTCGCTACTTTCTCATGGCACTCTACTACTTGAGTCATGCCGCAAGTGTTTTGGATGTGTACTCAGACCTACTTTGAACAGCAGTAGTCATATCTCAACTTTCTAAGTACGTAAGATTACAGACATAAGCTAATGGAACCCAGTACATATAGTTTTTTTTTTCTTTTTAAATTTTCTCTTACTGTTAGCTCTAAGATTTGTTTTCTTTTTTATCTTTCTGTTAAGCAAACTCTTAATTTTAGTATCAAAAACACTGTGCTTTACTGGGAGTAAAGTTTATCAAAATCCTATTAAAAAATCAAGTCGAGAAAGCTGAACTAGGGCTTAGAAGCTGCCCGCTGATGGACTTGGTGCTAAGGCAAATGTGACACCAAGGGACACAGTAGAAAGCAGCTTTTCCAGGGCATGTGGACAACCTCCTGAGAGTCCAGCAAAATGGACATCATACTTATAGCAAACACACAGCACCTAGAAAATGCATGACTAAAATTAAATGAATCATAAGAACAACAGTTTAAAAAAAAAAAAGATCATTCCTGATAAAGGAATTTCAAGACTACTTGCCCTCTCTCCTGCCACTTCCTCAGGAGAGAGTGAGCCACTGCCTATCCCACTCCTGTCAACACTGTTTCTTTCAGATTAGAGAAGGGAGGGAAGAGAGATCAGTGCCTCCATACCTTCCTTATTCAGCAGTGAACAAAGCCAAACTACTCAGTAACTTAAAAGGTCAATAAATAATGTCTATCTTTGGCTCCTTCTGTAACCATTTGCCTTGTGCTCACTCTACCATTCCTCATCATGCAATCACTAGCTAATTCCCAAAGCAACTCTCCCGTTGTATGTTTAAAGTATACCAACTTTGAATTGGATAACAGATGTGTGTAAGTGTAAATGTCCAATGGAAATCTGTCTTTATCACATGCATATAGCATATTACTACCTGCTACCCAAAGTTGGATCATAAATTCTAAGAATAATGGTTTTAGTAACAACTAAAAACAAAAATTAGAACATTTACACATAGTATTAAAAATTAGTGATAACGACAAAATAAGAAAAAGGAGAAGACCTAGTCAAAAAGTAAAATTATTTACTTGTAGGGTAACACTAAATTTCAGGGGGAAAAAAGCACTAGTATAGTGAAAAGCTTTTACCTAATAGCTGATCTTACCCTACACTCATCTACCAATTAAATATTAAGTGCCTACCTAAAAGCCGCTTCCCAAAAGCAGTTCATTCCACAAACATCAGAGGGCAGCATCCAATAGGGATTCCAGTAACACAGACAGAAATCTTTACACCTAACAGCAAGACAGAAATAACAGTCCTGTATGAGTATTTCAGTTGGTAACTAACAAGAAGTTTACTTAGAAACACAGTAACTTGTTGTTTTACAGCAACAAAATGGTAAGTTCAAGTTGCTAATTTTTAGAAAACTGATTTCTCCCCTTACTTAGGGCACTACTGTTTCAAATAAAAACTTTAAAAATATTTAGGTTAAATTACACTACAGACTGGAAAAAGGTTTTTTAGTTAGAAGTTCTCTTGGCATATTAAAATCCTCTCCTCTGACAGCATAAAATATGTCTAATTGTTTTTGTGGCCTAGAACAAAACTCATTTCATCCAAAATCAGTTTTTACTTAAACAAAATAAAAGTGTCTTGAATGCTGGGGAGGAGAGGAAGGTCATTAAATGCTTTTAATCCTCAAAACCAAGTTACTTGTATTGCGTTTCCTAAACACTGAGAAATGATACTGACAGCTGTGACTCCATTTCACTTCTACATTATCTCCAGCTCATTCTATTACACAAACTAAAATGGAAGCTAAACTGTGTTCTTAAGACTGCAGGTAAAAGCTAACAGAAAAGTGTTTTTTACTGTTACTGCTTTTCAAACAATCCTCTATTTTTATTTATTTATTTTTTATTTTATTTTATTTTTTTTTTTTTTGCCAGTCGTGAGCCTTGGACTCAGGCTCTGAGTCTATGAGCACTGTCCCTGGCTTCCTTTTGCTCAAGGCTAGCATAGCACTCTGCCACTTGAGCCACAGCGCCACTTCCCCCAGTCTCAAACAATCCTTTAAACTTCACTGCTACAGTTGAGGCAGCACTGATCTAAGTATGAGGTCAAGGTGAGTCACTAAAATACAAGCCTTCATTTCTCTTGACCCAGAAAAGCTTTGTTTTCCCTATGAACCCAGTAAGTTACTGTTCTTACATCCAAAAGGCTGTGAAATTTCAGATTTGCAAATTTCTTTGATCAAACCTCCCACACATGTCAAGGATCTAAGGCAAGGTTCTTAGCCCTGGAGGCATAATGAAATCACTAGATACCCATGCCAGACCTATTAAATCACTCTCCAGTGACAGGATCTGCCACCTATGAAATTCCATAAAGAACAAAGCCAGCTGCTTTTTAAATCCCTGGAAAGTTGTAATTTTTTAATCTCCAGAGAAAATTACACAACAATTTTATTTCCTTTGAAGAACACTTTTCGGGGCTGGGAATATGGCCTAGTGGCAATACTGCTTGTCTCGAATACATGAAGCCCAGGGTTTGATTCCCCAGCACCACATATATAGAAAATGGCCAGAAGTGGCGCTGTGGCTCAAGTGGCAGAGTGCTAGCCTTGAGCAAAAAGAAGCCAGCGACAGTGCTCAGGCCCTGAGTCCAAGACCCAGGACTGGCAAAAAAAAAGAACACTTTTCAAGCACAGGACAAAAAGTTCAAAGCCTTTATTTACTGTCAGTGTAGGGCTTGAACTCAAAACCTGGGCACTATCTCTGAGCTCTTCTGCTCAAAGCTAGTTCTCTACCACTTAGAACCACAGAGCCACTTCTGGACTTTTTAGCTCTGGCAGGCTTAGAACCTTGATCCTCGGATCTCCATTTCCTGAGCCACTGGCACCAGGCCAGCTCAAAGCCTTAAAGGATTATGTATTAAAAAAAAAAAAAAAAAGGGAGAAGGAGGAGGAGGAAGAGGAGGAGGAGGAGGAAAAAGAAGAGGAAGAGGAGGAAGGGGAGGAGGAGGAGGAGGAGGAGGAGGAGGAGGAGGAGGAAAGAAACATGAGCTGGCATTGGTGGCTCACGCCTGTAATCCTAACTACTCAAGAGGCTGAGATCTGAGGATCATGGTTCAACACCAACCTGTACAGGAAAGTCCATGAAACTCTTATCTCTAATTAACCATCAGAAAACCAGAAGTGGAGCTGTGGCTCAAAGTAGTAGAGCACTAGCCTTGAGCAAAAAAGCTCAGGGGCAGTGTGCAGACTCTGAGTCCATACCCCATGATCGACCCCACCCCCACCCCCAAAAAAGAAAGAGAAAATGTGTACACATTAGCCAGGTGTGACGGTGTATGCCTGTAATACCAGTACTTGAGAGACTTGCTGCAGGAAGCTCTTGAGTTCAAGGGCAGCCTTGGCTACATAGAGAGATCCTATCTAAAACAAACAACAACAAAAAGCAAACCTATTAGTCACACTTAACAATTGCACCCTCCTAGACACTAGCTGTGTAAATTTAAAACCTTACATTTCATACCAAGGAGACAAACTGTGATAGTGATAACTAACACATAGTTCTTTCATGTTCAAGTAATTTTATGTCCATTTAAGCCTCACAACAAACCCTTTAAGGAAAAACACTGTGACAAAACTATTACATCTTCCTTGTCAAACTCTATGGTTGAAAATAAAAAACAGAGAAAAGTTCAATCTTTTTGTTTGTTTGTTTTTTGTTTTTTTTTGGCCAGTCCTGGGCCTTGGACTCAGGGCCTGAGCACTGTCCCTGGCTTCTTCCCGCTCAAGGCTAGCACTCTGCCACTTGAGCCACAGCGCCGCTTCTGGCCGTTTTCTGTATATGTGGTGCTGGGGAATCGAACCTAGGGCCTCATGTATCCGAGGCAGGCACTCTTGCCACTAGGCTATATCCCCAGCCTCCGAAAAGTTCAATCGTTCCATAAAAATTATTACTTTAAATAGTGGTCTGTAACAATATCATTTGTTGCGTCAGATTTTACTTGATACTACAGCAAAAAAAAAAAAAAAATCAATTATCTTTGCCATCCGAAGACCACTCATCATCAGATATACAGATACAGGGTCCTACTGAAAGCCCCATTAATAGAATCTCCAGAAAACTGGCTGAGAAGCTGCATGTGTAAGCAATGCCCTCAGACCTGAGTGAGAAACACTGTTACCAATGCTTATCTAGAATCAGTTTGGGAGTAGTGATCCATACCTTACTCCCAGAACTCACAAGATTGTGGCAAAAGGACCATGAGTTCATTTGGGGCCAGCCTGGGATAGTGAAACCCTGTCTCCAAAAATATGTTAATTTGGATTTTTTAAAAATTGAAAATACTGCCATCCACATGCCTAGTTTGCATAAGGCCTTTGCTTTGATCCCTAAAACAACCACCCCTCAGAAAACAATATTGATGAAACTTCTCTTATACAATCCTGTTTATTTTTTATGCCTTGAATTTGTTAAATTTGTTTTTACAATCAGTGCTCCCTAAGCACAATTTAGAAGAATTTAAAGGCCTAGCCAGTAACATTTTGGCATCTTTGCAACTTACATTTTTAATGCCTACTCACAAATATTTTAAAGTTAAAATACATATTGCCAACTTGCAAACATTGTTAAAATGGCCTAAGCTCCAAAATTCTGAGTCAACAGCCATATGAGCTAGGTAGGACAAACTCCTCACACTCTGTCACTCAGGAAGTACTCACAGGAGCTTCCAAATTCACACCACACTGTGAAAAGACAAAGTTGATACAAGATGGAAAAGCCATAGAGGAGAGTAAAATTCAGGAGACCAATATACAAGTTATAATGAATTTAAATCTTGTGATACGTTAATGAAACATAAATCTTAAAAAGCCTACCAGTTTGGCTATTTAAGTAGATTATCAGGGAACTGTGGTTCAAGACCAACCCAATCAGCAAAACTTTTTAAAATGTAAGAAAGAATTCATCTTGACCAATGGCTGGGTAGGGTAGTCCATACCTGTCATATCAGAGACATAAATAGTAGAAAATCCAGGCCAATTGAGGTATAAAAGGACATACTCTCTTGAAATAACTAAGGCAAAAAAGGCTGGCTCAAGTGATAGAGCACCTTTGTAACAAGTTCAAAGCTCCAGTACTACAAAATGAATACATCAATAAATAAAAATCATATGAAGCTTTTTTCAGCCACATCAAGACCCTAGACCCATACTAGTATTAAAAAAAAGCTGCCCCACACAGAGTGGATTAGAAGTGGTCACAAATTCTCTGACCCCTCTATCCATAGACAGGTTCTGTCTCTAATCACAAATCAGGATGGGCTTTCACTGCTTTGACAAATACACAGAATAGGATACAGTGCCAATTTCTAGACCCTTCCTTTAAGAAAATGGCCACATCTACTGGGCCCTTCTGAACTACCATCCTCCTGGCCCTCCTCCAATCAAAGAATATGAGCATCTGGTTCATAGCTTTCCTCCCAAAGCCAAGTACCACTTTCCTCTAGCCATACCATAAATTACCCTACTGGATAACAGCACACACCGGCCAAATACTGGAAACAGAAGAGTAAAATGAACACCACCTAGTGAGGATATTGTAGTGACTGAAGTACAATGTGGGAGACCTACCCAACATGCAGGTTCCACAATCCAATTCCAGTAACATGTACTTCTTTCTTTCAGTGAAAGAGGCAAATTCGGAACCTTGTCACTGTTGTATTCTGCGAGCAAGAATAATCCACCAAGGCACAAGGTGGGAAGGGGTTTTATTTACAAAGGAATTTTAATTACAACCTAAAACCCAGAACTAAAATAGCCCTCCACCTCCGAATGCTGGCCTGTGACTGCCTTGTCCTGGGCTAGTTACCCAGAACTGAGACCTGACCTGACCTCCGAACCTCCAATCCTTAACCTTCAAACTCCCAAACCTCCAAAGGAGCAAGCTTCTTTCTATTCCTCCCTCCTGCAGGCCTCGCCTCTATGGCCTCACCCCTCCCCACAAGCCTTAGACCTCTCTGCAGGTCTCAGGCCTCTCCTCAGACCTCAGACTTCAAACCTCTCCACAAGCCGCAGGCTCCTAGCTCCTCCACAGGCCTCAGATTCTGTCTCCATTCTGCTCTGCTCCGCTCTGCTTCAACAGGCACCAGGCTCTGGACTCCCTACAGGCCTCAGGCTTTGAGCCCCTTCACAGGCCTCAGGCTCCGCTCATCCAGCAGGCACCAGACTCAGCTCAGCTCTGCTCCCCAACTCTCCTCTGCCGGCCCAGAGCTAAGCCAATCCGGGTCTCCGTTCTCTGCAGGCCGGGATTCAGGCTTCCTGCACCTATCGACGGGACTTGGGCCTCTCCTCGCCTCCAATCCGGACTTCAGCCTCTCCTCACCACTGGTCCAAACTCGGGTCCCTTCTGCCCGCAGGCTGGGGCCTCTTCTGTCCGCAGACAAGGGTTCCCCTCAGGTACTGCCCAGCTCCAGGAGGGCACCTCCTAGCGCCTTGCTTTCTCTTCCTCTCCTCCTCTCCTTTTCCGGAAATCCCACCCTTTTATATCCCCCAGCCGCCTACAGTGGGGGGCAGAGTGGAGGGATGGGTAGCAGTTTCAGGTCCCCTCAAGGAGGGGGGAAAGGGAAAGGAAACCCCTTTTACACTCTGCAGTGAGGCGTGGCCATGACGATGCCAAGGTAGGGTGATGCTTCCAAAATACCCCCAACCCAGGTTATTACAGTCAACACCTCGAACTGGAATCCTAAACTCCAGTATCTAATTTCAGTCTTGCCTCTATTAACCTTCCGAAATCACTCAAGACTTCAAAACATGCTTCCCAACTCTAACCTCTATCTTGTGCTGGTTCTCCTCCTTTCTCAGACTAGACCATACGGTCCATTCATTCACTTTGCTGTATCTACAACTTTTACCTCATTCTTTTATCATATCTTTCCAGTAAAACCTCAAGTTGAGAGCTGGGAATATGGCCTAGTGGTAGAGTGCTTGCCTCGCATACATGAAGCCCTGGGTTCGATTCCTCAGCACCACATATACAGAAAAAGCCAGAAGTGGCTCTGTGGCTCAAGTGGTAGAGTGCTAGCCTTGAGCAAAAAGCAAAAAGAAGCTAGAGACAGTGCTCAGGTCCTGAGTCCCAAGCCTCAGCACTGGCAAAAAAAAAAAAAAACCCCAAAACCTCAAGTTGAAGTCAAGCTATTCATCCAACTTCTCAGATGCCTTCTGAACAATTAATGACATTAATATGCTGCTTAGTGGACCTATGAAGTCACTGTCTCTTCCTTATCCAACTAGCCTCTCAGACTTACTACCAATTTCATATGCATTCTGCCTGCTCTCTACTGTCCACCTTCTTCTCAGTGGTCCTTAAAATTCTCCTTATACCAGTCTCTCCATCAGTAATATCTATTTGAATAGTACACTACATTACTGTTCATGCATTCTTAACTATAAAAGGATTACAATGTTATCTATTATTATGTGAGGTGCCTGCCTGATTCTCTTGACTTGCTTTGGCCAAAATAATGTGAACTGACAAAACATGACCCCATCGCAGCAGAGGCATCAAGTGGGACTGTAAAGTTCAGTGTAGTCTCTAACTCATCAATGAGTAACACTAAGCATGTCCAATGTAAGGACTGCTTCTATAGCATAAGAAGGTCCTAGCATAAGAAGACACACAATGCAGGAACACAGCCATCAACATGCAACATATTCAAGAAATTGGCTGGGGGCTGGGGATATAGCCTAGTGGCAAGAGTGCCTGCCTTGGATACATGAGGACCTAGGTTCGATTCCCCAGCACCACATATACAGAAAATGGCCAGAAGCGGCGCTGTGGCTCAAGTGGCAGAGTGCTAGCCTTGAGCGGGAAGAAGCCAGGGACAGTGCTCAGGCCCTGAGTCCAAGGCCCAAGACTGGCCAAAAAAAAAAAAAAAGAAATAGGCTGGCATTGGTGGCTCAAGCCTGTAATCCTACCTACTCATAAGGCTGAGGTATGGGCCAGCCCAAACAGCAAAATCTTGAAACTTTTATCTCTTAATTAGCCACCAAAAAAGGCTAAAAAGCTAAAGGACAGCACCCAAGCCCTGAGTTCAAGTCTCAGTATCACAGGTGGAAGGAAGAAAGGAAGGATGGAAGGAAGGCCTGTTGTTATAAACTGCTGAGAGGCATAGGCATGGCGTTGTTACAAAGTAAAAAACATAAGCCACAATTTAATGGAATTCACTCCAGATATATTCTCAAAGTAACTGAAAACATTTATCTTTACAGAAAAATAATACATGAATGTTCACAGCGCGATCAAGTAATGAGTAAATGAAAACCATTTATTTAGCTATAAGAAATGAAGTATAAGTGAATGCTGCAGTGGATAAACCTTAATACAGCAGGCTAGGTGAAAAATGCCACTCTCAGAAGGCCACAGTTTACACACTCCATTTTGTTAATGTTCAGAACAGGCAAGCCTGTGAAGTCAGAGCAGATTTCTGCCTGCCTGGTGAGAGAAAGGGGTTGAGAAATAGAATGGGAGTCACTGCTATGGAACATAAGTTTGGGGTTTGGTTGACTTTTGGCAGTACTGGAGTTAGAGCTCATGGCCTTGAGCCTACCTTCAGAGCAGGTGCTCCACCTCTTGAGCCATGCCCCCAGCCAGCCCTTTTTTGCTTTATTTTTAGAATAGGGTTTTGAATTTTTCCTGGGAAACAGCCTCAAACTACAATCCTCCTACATATGCAGCCCTTCCCTCACAACTAGGATTACAGGTCCCAGCAACCACGCCCTGCCTGATAAGTTTCTTTCTGGAGGTAATGACTAACTCTACACAGCAATTAATCAGATTTGCAGATAAATTTGGACAGGCAGAGTCAGGTTTCAGGTAATTTCTTGGCCATAATTCCATACCAAAAAAACACATAATATAGAGAGATGATATTTTTCTTTGGTCATTTATGGCAATATATGAACATATGTACTAGTCAAATAAACGTGCCATTTTTTTAAAATTGAGGTTTGCTGTTTCTTAACATCCATGTTCTTATTTATGAAAATCTAGAGACAAAGAGCAGAAGCTCACACAAAATTCACCACATACTAGCCACTGTTAATAAAACCAATTAATTATTAAGTTAGAAAAAAAAGCAACCCATCTGAAGACAATGAACGGTCAACAATACTGTACAAGTAAAAGCTGCTCAGCTCTGGTGAATGTTCACTTATAATGGCTCAACACTGAAAGCACTGGAGCACACTGCAGCTGAGGTAAGAGCTATGTTTCCAGTGAACACTGACATGTCACACAAGTCACAGGTCCTTAAGCACAAACTGAAAAAAAGCTTTACTGCAGTTCCTCATCAAATTGCCTTCCATTTAATATGCTCAGCTCTAGGAGGTTTTCTATAATGTGTACTGATCAAGGGGCAGCACAAGACCTTGCCCTGATAAAATACATACAACTGGGGATAATCTGGATAAGGTCAGTGGGTTGGACAGTTAGCTTTTATGGTTATTATATACTATACTATTGGCACATACATATTTTGGATTAGTCTACTGTACTCTCTTCATGAAAAATGTTAAAACTGGGGAAAGCTGAGTGAAAAATACATGTGGTATCTCTAACTTCCTGTGAATTTGTATTTATTTCAAAATGGAAGGGTTTTTTTTTCTTAAGGGCAAAGTGATCAAAAATAAACATTCTCAAAACTTTCAGTACTTGAAAAATGCTTCAATCATTGAGACATTTCATGTACTGGGTTTTAAAAAAACATAAGATGGGTGTGGTGCCATGCACTTAATAGTCCCAGCTGCTTGGGAGGCTGAGGCAAGAGGATGGCCTGAGTCCAGAAGTTCAAGGTTGGCCCAAACAACAAAGTAAGACTCATTTTTTTTTAATTGAGCATTTAACAATAATGTTTATGACAGAAACAGTTCCTAAACAAAGTTTACTTAAATCCAATGACAAAAGACCTATAGAAGAGCTTTTACATTCAACTGGGAAAGGTATTTTCATTTCAAAAGGTCCATGACAGCTATGAGGCTTTAGTAGAATCTTTGTATAGCTCAGAAACTGGTAAATGTGCATGCACAGAGCCCTAAGAACAAGGAATCTGAGGGAAGGGTGAGGAGGCAACAATTAAACACCCAGCATCTGCTCTGTGGCTGGGCAGGAGAAACCCAGACACTTACAGACATGTCCAAGATCATTCCCAAGATACTAGCAGGCCTTAGTGATTTTATAAAGCGCTGCCTGGATATCACATTTTCAACTACACTGTCTCTAGATGACTTAGATTAGCTTACTCTACACCAGAGCTTCAGTTCTTTTCTTAAATCTCTAAGTTCATGAGTACTCAGAAAGTGAGAAAAGGGACCACTTTATGCAGAAGTGGCAGTAAAACACTTATCTAGCTATTAAAAAAAATGTATTGGGCTAGGAATGTAGCTTAGTGGTAGAGTGCTTGCCTAACATGTATGAAGCTCTGGGTTCAATTCCTTGGTACCACATAAATAAAAAATAAGATTAATTTTTAAAATTATCCAGTATACTCCCTTCTCCACCACCCAAAAAAACAAAACACCTGAATTAAAAGATGGAGGAAAACAATAAAGGATTGGAAAGTTTTTCTACACATAACAAAAGTAAAAACAATAAAGAAAAAAAGCCCATGTAAAAACAAGAAGTTTAACTTCCTATAGAGTTAGACACATTATGAAGAAAATTTAAGTTAGCATGTGGTAGAAGGGCCTATTTCAACACCCAAAACACTTTAGAGAACAATCTATTATTTTAAGATTCCTAAATCAAAAGTATACTTTGTGGTTACTCAAGCATTAACCTCTAAAAGCACAGATAATCTTATTGTTTTCATTTATTAAATATTATGTGTCAGTAATTACATCCCCCAAATTCTTTTGTCAGAACCTGCTCACTAGTAAAATGATGTTAGGAGTAATGATGTTTGGTGATTAGGAAAGGAGGGTGGAGTATCCATGAATGAGATTAGTGTCCTTTTAAAAAGGCAAAGCACTAGAGAGCTGCAGGTCCCCACACCCGGCTAGAACATACGGAGAAGGCATTCTCAGAACCAGGAAATGGGCCCTCACCAGACACCAACTACACTGGGGATTTTTAGCCTCCAGGGGCTGGGAATATGGCCTAGTGGCAAAAGTGCTTGCCTCGTATACATGAAGCCCTGGGTTCAATTCCCCAGCACCACATATATAGAAAATGGCCAGAAGTGGTGCTGTGGCTCAAGTGGCAAAGTGCTAGCCTTGAGCAAAAAGAAGCCAAGGACAGTGCTCAGGCCCTGAGTCCAAGGCCCAGGAATGGCAAAAAAAAAAAAAAAAAAAAAAGAAAAAAAAAGATTTTTAGCCTCCAGACAGTGAGAAATAAATTTCTGCTGTTTATAAACTACCCAATCTATGGTATTTTCTTATAGCAACCCAAACAACATTTTAAAAATAATTTCAAAGTAGGTACCACTGTTATTCAATGAAGATATAAGACATAGGGTACTGGTTTTGCATAACAGGTTTTTGTATTCAAACAGGAAGTAAGGCAGTTTACTTAGTAAGTAACTAGTAATTCAATTTTCTTCTCTACTCACTGTCCCAATTCCTCTCTTTCAAATATAACTGCAGTAAAAAAAAAAAAAAAAAAAAAAAAAAAAAAAAAAAAAGGAAAAGAACTTCATAAAGAACAGCAGTACAGGATTGAGATGTAGTATGGAAATTAGCACTTACCTAGCAATTGTAAGGACCTGGGTTCCCTATCCCCCGCCCCCCAAAAAAGGAGAAAAATGATAAAACCCCTCCCAATCGAGTCAAATTTCACTGGCCTTCTAACAATAAACACCAGCATCTAAAATGCAAATATTTGGACTCTCCGGCCATGCATTCTAATTTTCAGCACCCCATGGGGCCTAAGAAGCAGTTTTTCTCCAAGGTCAGAAAATAAGAAAATTGCTATAAACAAATTATCAAAACAATCACCACAGCCAGGTGTCAATGACTTGTACCTATAATCCTAGCTACTCACAGGGATGAGATCTGAGGATCACAGTTGGAAGCCAGACTGTGCAGTAAAACTTGTGAGGCTCTTATCTCTAATCACCAAAAAGCAGGAAGTGGAGCTGTGGCTCCAATGGTAGAGCAAAAGAGCAAAAGATCTCAGGGACAGCTCCCAGGATGAGTCCAACCCCAGAACAGCACACAAAAATAAAAATCACCATATTAGCTATAATTTTGTAATGCCAGATACCCTAAGTAATGTACACAAGGTGCCTCATTTTTCAGTTCTCACAATATCACACTAACAAGACAGATAATATTACCTAACTGCTACTGAAGAAACACGTTCCAGGTCAACAAAGCCAGGACATGCATGACAAAGTGAAGTCTGTGACTCCAAATCCCTTCCTCCTTTCCAGTATTTAAATTCTCAGTATATCCCACAAGTGTTCCCAGGACCTAGCAGAAACCAGAGAACGGAGGGAGGTGACACCCACTGTACAACTAACTCTACATATGTAAAAATTTGAAGTTATACATCTGAAAAATGTACCATTTCCATTTGTCAATGACACCCCAATGCAGCTGAAATTTTATATGTCTCATCTATCTTACAGGTGAAGAAATCAATGCACACAACAGTGTCATAGTCTAAGGGCTCACTGTAACTGCAGCTAGAATGAGGACACAGGTTTGTCTGCCTCTAAGATATACATTTTCTGATAACTAAGATAGTGGTTTCATTTTTTTTTCTTTCTTTGTGGTACTGAGGATTGAACCTAGGACTTTATGCATATTAAGCAAGCACACAACCATCGAACTCCTTTTTTTTTTTTTGCCAATCCTGGGGCTCGAACTCAGGACCTGAGCATTGTCCCTGGCTTCTTTTTGCTCAAGGTTAGCACTCTACCACTTGAGCCACAGTGCCCCTTCTGGCTTTTTCTATATACATGGTGCTGGGGAACTGAACTCGGGCTTCATGTATAGGAGGCAAACATTCTACCACTAGGCCATATTCCCAGCCCCCCCCCCTTTTTTTTAAAGACAAGAGCCTACTACACATGACAAGCCTGCCAGGTACTTGATATTATCTTCCCAAGTGATGAAATACCAGGCATGTGCCATCATACCTAATTTAAAATACTATGCTCCAAACAGAATGCACTAACTGAATCATTGTTCCTGTCATTTCAAAATTCTTATCTAAGTAGGTGAAGAATTTTTCCAAGTATTTGCTTTCATGAAATTCTATACAATGAATTTTTTTATAACCTGGTCAATCTTTTGGTTATAAATCTAAGCCCACACTTTAAATGAAGGAAAAAATTAATTAATTTAATTTCACATTGAAAAAGTAAAAATGTGGGGCTGGGAAAATGGCCTAGGTAAAAGTCCTCGCCTCATATACATGAAGCTCCGGATTCGATTCCTCAGCACCACATATATAAAGCTGGAAGTGGTGCTGTGGCTCAAGTGGTAGAGTGCTAGCCTTGAGCAAAAAGAAGCCAGGGACAGTGCTCAGACCCAGTTCAAACCTCAGAACAAAACAAAACAAAAGTAAAAATTCAAGCCAGGTATGGCAGTGCACATCTGTAATCCCAGCACACAGGAGGCTGAGGGAGGAGGATCTCATAACTGGAGTTACGAGGCCAGTCTATGGAGAGAGAGACAGAGAAAGACAAACAGAAGATGAGTGTGGTGGCTCAAGTCAGTTATCCTAGCTACTTGGGAAGGGAGAGATCGGAAGGACAGTGGCTTGGAGGCCAGCCCAGGCAGGAGGCTGGCAAGACTCCCATCTCAACCAATGGCTGTGTGCAGTGGCACACACATCATCCCAGCTACAGCAGTGGCATAAATATGACTGGCCCAGTCCAGGCAAAAACAAAAAACAAAACAAAACAAAAAACCCACAAAAAACACCAAGACTCTATTCAGAAAATAATGAAAGGAAAAAGTGGGGGCATAGCTCAAGTGGTAGAGTACCTGCCTAGCAAGCATGAGCAAAAGTTCAAAGTCCAAACTGCAAAGAACGGGGAAAAAAGGAGAAGGGAAAAAAGAAGGGAAGTGGGTAAGAGGGAAAGGGAGAAATGAGGGAAGGAGGGAGGAAAGATGGATGGAACGGTGTTTAGCTGGCTAAGCAAATTCATGATAAAATCTATCACAAAATAAGATAAAGTACAAAAAGAATGTTATTCTATTAAGCTGAAAGTTAACATCATAGTCTCTTTTCAGTCATCATTTGACTAAAATGTTGCTCACTTACAATTCTGTCAATATAAAAAAGAATTTCTTTTCTATAATGTGAAAAGCTTCACAAAAGAGCTGAGCTTCCATCAATCTTTTTTTTTTTCATGAGCTCATTCAAAGCTTCAGACACTGCCTCTACCAGGTTGAAGGCTGCTTAAACAGGCTTTCAGGAATATTAAGTCCTGAGATCCTAGGAATTTCTGACTGTAATCAAATCAGAACTAAACACACACACACACACAACCAACCTACTTTTTTTTTTCAGGCTGCTTCTCTGCTCAAATGTCCCCAATTTTCATTCTAGAAATGAGATCAACTAGTAGTTGATGTTAAGGGACTTACACAGCTTAAACAGCTGACCTGCGCTCCCTCCTCCGACACCCACGTCCCAGATCCCAGCATTTGCCTTTGGTAGAGGAAACAGAGCTTGCTGCCCATCAGGGCAGTGTGAAACGCTCACATTTTTTTAAGTATTGATAATAAGGTTGCAAAAAATATCCTTTCTCCTCTCATTTAAATCTGATGAGTCAAACTGTGAAAACGATTTGTGCAAATCCACCTCAATCACTACGCTGCTCTTAAAAACCAATGAGTTAGGAGAGAGATCTCCAACCGCATCCACAAAATATTTCGGCATTGGTAAAGTACCTCTCGCTTTTCTTAACTTCCTCTAGGTTTCAAGAATAAACCAGTTGTTTCCAAAAGAAAAGAACAACACAAAAAAAATCACTGCCCGGCTAAATGCCAAGTCCAGATGTAACTAACCGCGGCTATTAATGAAAACTTAGTAGACGACTGCACCGAAGTTAGACCCAGGGGAGGGGGCCGGGGGAAAGTCGGGGGAGGGGGGAAGTCCGGGGAGGAGGGTCGGGGGAGGGGTCGGTATGAACTGAAGGCGCCAGTCCCGGGTTTAAACATCTCAACTTGAACTCCATGGAAACAAGAGGGAATTCCTCCCGGTCAGACAGCTTAATAAGGGTTTTTTTTCCTTCTTTCTTTTTTTGTGGAGCACCATTTTCAACAAACCTCCTTTTAACTTACGAGTTAATTTAACTTTTAACTGCCTTGGGGTGCTCGCAGAGCCCTGGTGGGGAAGCGCAGGCACCCGCCGCACGACGACCCGGCCCACGGGAAGCCCGGGAACGCGGTCGGCGAGGACGCAGGGGGCGCCGGACGCACCCGCCCGCCGCCGCCGGCCCAGAGCCCGCGCCCCCCGACACCCCGCACCGCCTCAAGCCTCGGACCCCGAGCGGCCCCTACCTGTCCGCCGTGCCGGGACGGACCGCCGCTCTTGCCGCGCCGCGTCCGCCGCCCGAGAGCCAGGAAGACGCCGCGGCCTGCGGCTTTCCGCTACCGCCGCCCGTTCCTTCCTCCACGGACACGGCGAGCTGGCTGAAAGCGTAAAGGAGCGAGCAGAAGCCGCAGGCCAGGCACAGCACTACGAGACGCAAGTAGCGCCGCATCGCCCCGGCCCCGCGCCACGGCCGCCACGGCCGCCACGGCCGCCACAGTCGCCACAGCCGCCGCCGCGCCCGCCCGGGCGAACTGGAGCCGGAGGACTGCCACTGCGCAGCCGCCGGCGCAACAAGTTCCTCCTGCGCCCCGCCCCTTTCCTCCTCTTCCCTCCCACCACTTGGACCAGATGACAGACAACTGGCCCGGAAGCCTGGGCCCCGCCTCCGAGGCCTCCGACTTTCCTCAGCGATTCAGCGGAAGGGCCGCTCCTTGCAGCTCTTCCCTGACGCGCCCCGCCCTGAGAAGCACGGGCCCCGCCCTGAGAAGCACGGGCCCCGCCCATTCCTACTACGTATGGTAGCCCCGCCCCGTAGATCCACGGCGGCCCTCCCTAAGGCCCGCCCCCCTCTCCGAGGCCCCCCAGACCCCGCCCACTTCATGAGTGCTCCGCCCCAAGCCCCTCTGGCCCCTGCCCCTTCTTGCTCCGAGACCCTCTTGACCCCGCCTATTCCTGTCTTGGCCCGCCCCCAAACCCGCTGGGCCCACCCCCGTGGTGCCCTGCCCCAAGACCCGCTCGGCCCAACCCCTTCTAGCCTGGAAGGGCCTGGGTCTGGGGCGGCCCCCGTAGTCTTTGAGGCCTGCGGGGTCCGGAAGTGCCTGTGCGCTGAGAGCAATGAGTGTTCCCCAAACCCGACGTCGGTGAGCCAGGAGTTAGGTCCTTGGTGGCACAAGGAGGGGGGTGGCAAAAGGAGCTGCGCTCAGGATACCATTGACCTACATTCAAATTATGGATCTGGCAACATGATTGTGAGATAGTGCAAGCTAGGTTCCCTTGAGGATGTTTTGTCCTCTCTAAAATGGAAGCTATTGGGACTGGGGATCTGGCTCAGTGGAAGAGCACAAGGCCCCGCAGTTCGGTCCTCAGCTCTGGAAAAAAAACAACTAAAACCTGGTACTGGAACATTTGCATACCCCCCCCCACACACACACATAAAGGTAAAATGGAAGCTATTAATCTGCATTCAGAGTGATTGTGAAGATAAAATTGGCGAAAAGACTAAAAACACCTGACACTTAGTAGGCACTTCTAGGATGCAACAGAAACTTCCTCCGCCTCTAAAATTATTTCCTCTGGCATTAGTAAATGGGGTTTGACTCAAAGCCTTGCACTTGCTCAGTGCCCTACCATTTGAACCAGGCCTCCAATCCAACCTTTTCTGATTATTTTGGTGATGGAGTTTCAAAGGTTTTCCTGCCTGGGTTGGCTTCAAACTTCTATCCTCTGGCTCTCGGCCTCCTGAGTAGCTTGGAGTAGCTTACAATACAAGCATGAACTACTAGCACCTGATTTCTCATCTGCTAAATTTCTATAATACCATTTATTATACAATTCATTTCAGCCAGTTAAAAGTATGACCTCATAATGTTAATAGTTTCCCATGCCTACCTTGTCCCCACTCCCCAACAGGGTCTAGGTACCTGAAAGACAGGAGACCTTCTTCACATCTTTTTTATTCCTCCTTTCTATATGCAAACCAAAATTAGGATTCTCCACTAAAAAGCTACTCCTTGGGCTGGGAATGTAGCTGAGTAGTAGAGTGCTTGCCTAGCATGCATGAAGCCCTGGGTTCAATTCCTCATGCTTACCACATAAACAGAAAAAGCTGGAAACAGTGCTGTGGTTCACAAAGTAGAGCACTAGCCTTGAGCAAAAGAAAGCTCAGGGAGAGCGCTCAGGCCCTGAATTCAAGTCTCAGGACTGAACCAAAAAAAGCTTCTCCTTTTTCCACTCTCCCTTTTCCTCATCTGTTTCCATTCTACTCATTCATAGGTGGTTTATTGTTTATAGAGCAACACATGAGTGCCTTGGGGATATAGGAAAGCCTGGTGGGGATGGGTGGGAAAAGCTGATTACTTATAAATGTGACCAGGCAGAGGTGGATCACGCCTGTAAACCTAGCTACCCAGAAGGCTGAGATCTGAGGATCACAGCTGGAAGACAAGCTAGGTAGAAAAATCTGGGAGACTTTTATCTCCATTGAACCAGCAAAATGCCGGAAGTGGACCTGTGGCTCAAGTGGTAGAGCACTAGCCTTGACACGGACATTAGGACACAGACCTGTAAGGGTGTACACACATACCCAAAAGTACAACCAGTTCTCACTTTGAGTGTGGTCAAGAGAACCTTCATATCAAAGGTGGCCCTAGGGGGCAAAAGAGGGGTATGGGAAGTAATTCTAGTCTGAAGGATCAATGAAGCAGGCTCTTGTGTTCCACAGACTGTGAGAAGTATGATACCACAAGATAAGCGAATTCAAGAGCGGATATGTTGACTGATAAGACTAGGAAGGGGCCAGACTTTGAGTGCCCTGGTTTGGCATACCAAGGAGTTTGAACTTAATCTGCCAGACAATGGTGAAGCATTGACGGTTGTTAACTAAAGGTGTAACTTGATGACATTTGAATTTTAGGGAGCAGATTCTGACTGCAGTGGAGGCTGGATAGAGCTGAGATTGGATAAAGCCACTCCAGTACCAAAAAGTTGGGCTTTGAAATACATGTACATCAATATGGAGAAAAAACATTATATACACTATGAATCGTCAAAAAGTGCCTTGAGAAACTGACCAAATTTAATGTTCTATTTTCTCAGTAAATATTGAATTTCTTGCCCTATTGAACAAAAACTTAAAAGCAAGCATTTTATCAAGATGTGTGAAGCTGGGGCTGGGGATATGGCCTAGTGGCAAGAGTGCCTGACTCATATACATGAGGCCCTGGGTTCAATTCCCCAGCACCACATATACAGAAAATGGCCAGAAGTGGCGCTGTGGCTCAAGTGGCAGAGTGCTAGCCTTGAGCAAAAAGAAGCCAGGGACAGTGCTCAGGCCCTGAGTCCAAGGCCCAGGACTGGCAAAAAAAAAAAAAAAAAAGATGTGTGAAGCTGTGGCTCAAGTAGTAGAGTACCAGTCTTGAATGAAAAAGGCTAAGGGACAGTCCCTGGCTCTGAACTCAAGCCCCACTTTCAGCATGCACAAACACATGCATGCATGCACGCACACACAAAGAGAATAAAAACATACATTACACTTAATAAAACATTTACTGTGGGGCTGGGGATATAGCCTAGTGGCAAGAGTGCCTGCCTCGGATACACGAGGCCCTAGGTTCGATTCCCCAGCACCACATATACAGAAAACAGCCAGAAGCGGTGCTGTGGCTCAAGTGGCAGAGTGCTAGCCTTGAGCGGGAAGAAGCCAGGGACAGTGCTCAGGCCCTGAGTCCAAGGCCCAGGACTGGCAAAAACAAAAAAAAACATTTACTGAATATTTTCTACATGCTGAACAAGGGGCTCAAATACACAGTATTCTGAAATATGGGTACTGCCCTCAAAGGGGAGATAGACCACTAAAATATGAATATTCAATAAATCTTTGTGCTATACCTTAAAATTCTTAGGGAAATGAAAAAACAAAGCACAGGGAAGGATAATAAAAGCATTGTTAAGAATAGAAAATTGGGGCTGGGAATATGGCCTAGTGGCAAGAGTGATTGCCTTGTATACATGAGGCCCTGGGTTCGATTCCTCAGCACCACATATACAGAAAATGGCCAGAAGTGGCGCTCTGGCTCAAATGGCAGAGTGCTAGCCTTGAGCAAAAAAGAAGCCAGGGACAGTGCTCAAGCCCTGAGTTCACAGCCAAAACAAAACAAAACAAGAATAGAAAATTGTGTTTGATAAGGTTAAAGGATGTGGTACCAAGAAACTAGAGTAAGAGCTAGTACTCAGTCTACTTTAAAAGATGCTAATTACAATTGTTCTCTATTCCAACAAAGAAATGGTATGGTGTGAAAATTAACAATAAATCTGATTGTTCAGATTTTTTTTCATTTCTTTGGGTTAGGGTTAGGGTTTAGTGTTAGGGTTAGGGGATAGAGTTAGGGTTTAGTGTTAGGGTTTAGGGTTATGGCTAGGGTTAGGGTTTAGTGTTTGGATTCAGGGTTAGGGTTGTGGTTAGGGTAGAGTTAGGGTTAGGATTAGGTTTAGTGTTAGGTTTCTGGTTCAGGATAATGTTTTTTTTTTTTTAATTATTACTTATTTATTGTCAAATTGATGTAGAGAGGGTTATAGTTTTATATGTAATGTCATGGGTACATTTCTTTTTTTGTTGGTTTTTTTTTTTGGCCAGTCCTGGGGCTTGGACTCAGGGCCTGAGCACTGTCTCTGGCTTCTTTTTGCTCAAGGCTAGCACTCTGCCACTTGAGCCACAGTGCCCCTTCTGGCCGTTTTCTATATATGTGGTGCTGGGGAATGGAACCCAGGGCTTCATGTATGCGAGGCAAGCACTCTTGCCACTAGGCCATATCCCCAGTCCATGGGTACATTTCTTATACTATCTATTACCTCTCTCATTTTCCCCTTCTGTGGCTCCTCTTTCCCTCTCCCTATGACTTTTTCAGTTGGTTTACACCAAATGGTTTTGCAAGTATTGCTTTTGGTGTCTTTTGTCTTTTTATCCATTGTCTCTCAATTTTGATATTCCCTTTTACTTCCCTAGTTCTAATACCAGTATATACAGTATCCAGTGTACTCAAATGAAATAAAGTGATAGTGCAGGGACAACCACAAGAAGGGGATACAAGAGGATCATCAACAAAAGCAGCTACAGTTTCACATGGCATGTCACAGATTGTTAAAATACTGAAATGGCATAAAGGAAAGCCAGGCAACTTTTTTTCTGCAACCATCTAGAAGAATTCACATACTTGACATCACGGTTCTCTTTGTCATCATTCTGTCCCTTTAAGTACTGTAATTATAAATTCTGTTATCAAAGGGTATAAGGCATTCTAAAAGTAGAAGTAGTTTTTATATTACTATCTTAACTGTTTTGTTTTTTGTTTTGTTTTGTTTGATGCCATTATTGAGGCTTGAACACAAGGTCTAGGCACTGCCCCTTAGCTTCTCTGCTCAAGGATAGGCCTCCAACACTTGAGCCACTGCTCCAGTTCTGGATTTCTGGTGGTTAACTGGAGATAAGAATCTTCCTCACTTCCCTGCTGGGCTAGTTTCAAACCTCAATCCTCAGATTTCAGCCTCCAGAGTAGCTAGGATAATTGATATGAGTCATTGACACTTTGCTTAACTGGTTATCTTAAAGTATTAAGACTAGTGCTCATGTTGTCATCACCTCAGATCATTGCCACACATCACACATTTCACTTCTATATTCCTAAAATTAATTGATTGAAAGTTATTGTCAACAATTACTTTCATGTCATAACAGGTATTTTCCCTTTATTGTATGCATATATTTCTAAATCTACTTCTCTCTAGAACTAGTCTTTTAATTTTCTAATCATAGGTTGATTATATCAGTTTTTTCCCCCCTCAGCCTCCTGAGTAGCTAAGAGAGGAATGAGCCACTAGCATGGCTTCAAATACATATACATACATACATACTTTTCACTTTGTAAAAATCTATGTATAATCTAATCTTGTCCTACACCCATTTCTAAGAAAAAAATGTTATTTTATTTAAAAGTAAATGATTCCCATGGCCTGTAACCCTAGCACTTGAGAAGCTGATGCAGGAGGTTCAAAAGTTCCAGGCCAATCTGGACTACATAACATGACCATGTCTCAATAACAAAAACATAAAGAAGTGAAATTCAGAAAGGTTCCTTGGTCATATGGTAAATAGAGACCATAATTTGGATAGAAATCTTGAAAAAAACATACTCTAGATTTTCATGTATACCATGTTATCTTCTTCTGAACAAATATATGCTGCACCAATTGGGCCAATTAGAACTGAAAGCAGAAAGGGAATTTCTGAAACATGAAAATTTCCTAGACTGATTTTAGAGATTTAAAAAAACAAAAACTTGGTCAACACAAGGAATCAGAAACTCAGACCAAAAATGAATTTATTCTCATCTCTATTTAGCAATACAGTGAATGCCTCCATTTCCCACAGCTTTTCAATTCTCATGGACCTTGTTGGACTGGAGAACTGGAAAATAATACTGATAATATTTTTTGTTCAAAGTCTTTTGTTGTGTTTGTTCAGAACAGTAAAGGTGGCAAAGAGTAGCAACAGAGGTTGGAGAAAAGAGTAAAGTGACTTTCTTCATTCTCAGTAAACTAGCAATAGATCCCAAGATTATTAACAGAGGCAGTAGAAAGGCAAACATGGTGGTTCACACCTGTAATCCCAGCATGCAGGAGGTAGTGGCAGAGGGTCTTGAGTTTTCAATCAGCCTTGGCTACATAGTGAGACCATGAAGGTGGATTGGGGAGAGCCATAGAAAACCAACAGGAGGGTGTACTTCATGCTCCTCTGTATCCTGAGGCTGCAAGTTGGCTGTGTTTCTAGCTACAAGGGTGAAAGAAGCAGCTGGCCTGGTGGGGAGACATCTTCTATGTCTCTCTGGCTTCCATTTCATGAATACTTTGTTTGCAGTACTGAGGGTTGAGCCCAGGGACTTATAGATGCTAGGTAAGTGATCTGCCACTGACCTATGTTCCCAGTCCTATAATCTGTTATTTAAAAAAGAAAACTCCCATACAACATCTTCCTAAACCTCTCATCAGTCAAGGCTCAAATATAACCATATTAAGGTCCAAATAACAAGACTCCCTTGTCCCATAGAAGGGTCGTGGTCCAGGCTGGACTACACAAGACCCCATTTACAAAATATTGAAAGCAAATGGGATGGGGGCATGGTTCTGGTGGTTGCCTAACTGGGGAGGCACAATTAACACCCCAGTACCAGCACACACACACAGACACACACAGACACACACAGACACACACACACACACACACACAGAAATTAAGAATTACAATTCCATCAAAAGTCCAATGCTGGCCAAGTGCTGGTGGCTCATTGTTGTAATCCTAGCCAGCTATTCAGAAGGCTGAGATCTGAGGACTGCAGTTCCAAACCAGCCCAGGCAGAAAAGTCTGTGAGTCTCTTATCTCTAATAAACTACTCCAAAAGAGCTGGAAGTGGAGCTGTGGGTCAGATGGTAGAGGGTTATCAGGAGGAACATAAGTTCAGGGACAGTACCCAGGCCCCTACGTTCAAGCACAGGACCAACATCAACAATAAATAAAGTCCAATGCTTATCTGAAAACTGAATTCAGCAATATTCTTGTTATCCATATTCCTCTCTATAATCAAATAACTAGGCGGTCCTATGTTTTGTTTGGCTTCTTTCATTTTTACAATTAGTAAACTATAAAAATTCTTAGCTTAGTGTGGTGGTATCCTTCTCTTATACCGGTTCCCAGGAGGCTGAGGCAGGAGAAATGCCAAGTTGAAGTCTAGCTTAGTCTACATAAGAAGCAAGAAAAAATACTTTTGGAACTTTACTAATCAAGTGGAAGTGTCCCTCAGACCATTTATCTTATTCTATGCTGGAAACATAAGCTTTTTTATTTTTTGATACCGAAGACTCCGCACTAGAGCCTGAGGCTTTTCAGGGGACTCAACCTATTCAACGTACTGTTTACCAATTTTCTTTGTCCTTTAGTTGTCTTCTCCCAAGCTAGTTTTTCAGTCCTTCCCATTCTTGCTGCTCCCCAAAGCAGACAGAGGATCATTTCATTTTTGTTATAATGAGGAACTAAAAGAGAATAAAGACACGTTACTAAGTCAAAATTTATTAAATCTTGAATCCCAGTTTAGCTTCTGTTTTGATTTTTTCGGGGGGGGGGGAGGGGTGTTGGTCCCTGAGCTTTTGGGATCAAGGCTGGCCCTCTACCACTTGAGCCACAGCTACTCTTCTGGCTTTTTGGGTGCTTAATTGGAGATATGACTCTTACAGACTTTTCTTGTCCAGGGTTGGCTTTCAACTGTGATCCTCAGATCTCAGGCGTCAGACTCCCCCACCCACCACCACCATCCCCAGCATTCATAGGAAGGTGAAAATGAGATGGCAGCTTTTATCCACTCCCTCCCTCCATGGAAGTCAGCAAATGAAAGCTGGGTCATCCTTCTCAGGACATATAAGAACCACAAGCATTTCTCGAATCTTCTGTTTCACTGGATCCTTTCTCCTGAACTTCCCTTTGGGGCTTATTCTCACACCTTGAAATAAAGTTGTTGTTTTTTTTTAAATTACTATTTAGTTTTAATTATACCATGGAGATGAGGCAGTTTATAAGAACAGAAAGAAAACATAAACTCGATCTGGAAAAATACAGATAAATCATGAATAATATACTAGAAACAAACGCAGCAGTGGTACTCACTAGACACTATGTTGAAAATGAACTATACAACTTGTAGGTGGGGATGGGAGGGAGCAAGAGAAGGAGTAACATTGTCCAAAAAGCAATATACTCATTACCTAACTTATGAAACTAACCCCTCTGTAAATCACCTTTGAAGAACAAAAGAAATTTTCTAAATGAGTAAACAGTTAGAATATGGGCAGAAAGACCATTGAGTCCTAGTAAATTATTGCAAATGAATCAATTTTAACCTGAATTTTCTCACAACTAGAAAGTGAGGACAGTCAATTAATCTTTGTATTAGAAAAGGGCAAACTGATTTGTCAATGCTGTAAAGCTGTTCCAGAAATAACATCTTCTGTAAAATGTATCATTTGGACAGTGATGTATTTTTCTTCAACATATTCACAAAAAAGGAAATAGCAGACCTCGTTATGCAGTCTCTTGATTTTTAAAAATTAGGATGAAGCCCAGTGCTGGTGGCTTATGCCTGTAATCCTAGCTACTCAGAAGGCTAAGATCTGGGGATTGTAGCTCAAAACCAGACTGGGCAGGAAAATCCATGAGATTTCTCTCTAGTAAACTATCCACCCCCCCAACCCCCGCCCAAAAAATGAAGCTGTGGCTCAAGTGGCAGAGCATTAGATCTGACCACAAAAAGTTCAAGGACAGTTCCCAGGCTCTGAGTTTAAGTCCCAGGAAAGGCACACACACACACACACACACACACACACACACACACACACACACACAAAATTAGGATAAGTGTCCCAAATTGCATGGCCCCAAAACCTAAAATTTTTAAAAGTTGAAATGAGGGTGATAAATCTGGCTAAAACTATTTGTCACACCCAACTTTATTACTACAAACATCAAAATGAGGTCCCAACATTTTCAATGTCTTAGTGGGATACTTAGGTGGAGGCAATTTTCTAGACACAGGGGCTATTGCTGTATCATACACAAATTTTTCTTGTTGCAGTGATGGAACTACAGATCCCCAAGATCTGAGTTCCAAACCCTTGCACTTTGTAACCAATTGCAAGTGCAGTACCTAACACCCAAAGTGATCTCTCTCTATATTTACTGAATTAAACAGCACTGATACAAAGAAAATCTAGATTAGGAAAATACAGAAACCTAGTACAACTTTTAACTATGATGCTGGGTACTTCCAGTAATGGAGAAAGAAAAAACTCAGAATATGAAATGTGTTTCAGAGCACTAAAACCTCGCAGAGTTCTAATTCATCTTTCCATTCCAAGATCTGGTCTTATCATGGTATTTCCTATGCTTCAGAACTGGCCCATTTCACAAAGCCAAGAAGATCTGCACTGACTAAACACAGAACCTAATTAAAACATTAAAAACATGACATTTAAATGACCTGGGCAAGTGACACTATGAGTTGGGGAAAATCAAGGAAAACTCCTATATACCTTCCTAATAGTTAATTTGTTTTGATGAAAAGAATCAAAAAGTACTTGATTTTTGAAAATCCTCAGAAGTATTTCACATATGGTTCCCTAATAAAGTCTAAGCACAAGTTAAACTTCAATTAAGAACTGAGATGAGGGGCTGGGGATATGGCCTAGTGGCAAGAGTGCTTGCCTTGTGTACATGAGGCCCTGGGTTCAATTCCCCAGCACCACATATACAGAAAATGGCCAGAAGTGGCGCTGTGGCTCAAGTGGCAGAGTGCTAGCCATGAGTAAAAAAGAAGCCAGGGACAGTGCTCAGGCCCCGAGTCCAAGCCCCAGGACTGGCCAAAAAAAAAAAAAAAAAAAAAAAAACCTGAAATGACTTATCATACATAGAACATAATCAAAATGTCCTCCAAGCCCAACACGCTGCCAGTTCTACTTGTTCTTTCCCTTCCCTTATTCTCTATTATACAGACTGCATCCTAGTGCTGTTTCTACTTCTGCTGCCTTTGATAGTGTGTGGGATTGTTTTTCATCACACTTCATACTCAGGCATATTTCCTTCTGCTTTCAAAAAAAATGATCCCTCACATCCTGTGCTCTGAACCCGCCACTGACTTCCGTGTGTGTATGCGTGCGTGCGTGTATATATTCTGAACCATGTTCCTCAGATCTCAGCCTCCTGAGTAGAAAGTATAACAGGTAAGAGCCATACTGCTTCAATTTGGTTCTTTTGGGGGTGAGAACTACCAAGCCAGAGCATTATTCTGTTGTTACCACCTCCTCACACATCCATCTCTCTGTTTTCACCTCATTTTCAAAGAAATTTGTGTCATTGGCTTACTAGTTCCTGTTGGGGATTCATCTTGGCCTTAAGGGGGTGAAGGGCGAGAAGAGCGCTCCAGAGACACCGCCCTTCCCCCAGCCCTGGGGCAGTGTGGAAGTGAGCCACACCTATCTCCTTCTGGGTCCGGAACCAGAAGGGGTAGCTTTGAGACCATCCCCCACCTTGCGCCAGGGAGCATATAGGGTGGTACTATGGGAAGTGACGTTAGCCCATGAGGGAGGTCCTTGGGAGCTGCTCTTGGATGGACAAGCTCGCCAGCCTATCGCAGCTCATGCTCAATCCCTGTCATCACTACTATATTACTGTGAGCCCCTCCCGAATAAACCGGATTGCTCTCCAAAGCGTCTCTGAGATCCGTCTGCGCCTGGCTTCCTTGGTGGGTAAGGAGGGAGGAAAAAGGGATCTCGTTCGGTCATGTGCACCTTAGGCTAGCCCATATCCCTCGCTCCACCTTGGCCACCTGCTGGTCAGGTGCCCAGGGGAGAGGGTGGAAAGGGGAGCACTGATAAGGGAGTAAGCTTAGCATCCCCGCACCAGGGGAGGTAAATCTAGCCCAGCAAGTACCTTCATCAGGTCCCTCAAAGAGTCTAAAGAGAGTTAAGTTGCAGACCAAAAACCAATAAGGGTCTCAGTGGGAACTTCTTTAGACCATTTACCATCAATACATAGAATAACCAAAAAGTACATTCTTTTAGGCAACAGGATTTGAGGTTAAAAGAAAGTTAACATATTCTACCAACTTAGAAGGCTAAGGGTTTCCTTCCTCTTATTATTTCTGATTTGTCTATTACCACTGTAATTTTAGAAAAGCATTTAATAGAAAATAAAGCATTTAAATTGTTAAGCCAACACTTTCTATTCTGTAATACCAAAGGTTTTTGTTTTGTTTTTCAGTCCTGGAGGTTGAACTCAGGGCCTGGGCACTATCCCTGAGTTTCTTTTTTTTTTTTTTTTTTTGGCCAGTCCTGGGCCTTGGACTCAGGGCCTGAGCACTGTCCCTGGCTTCTTCCCGCTCAAGGCTACCACTCTGCCACTTGAGCCACAGCGCCGCTTCTGGCCGTTTTCTGTATATGTGGTGCTGGGGAATCGAACCTAGGGCCTCGTGTATCCGAGGCAGGCACTCTTGCCACTAGGCTATATCCCCAGCCCCCTGAGTTTCTTTTGCTCAAGGCTAGTACTCTTATCACTTGAGCCACCACAGCTTTTTCTGTCTATGTGGTACTGAGGAATCGAACCCAGGGCTTAATGAATGCTAGGCAAGCACTCTACCCTGAGCCACATTTCCAGCCCCTACAAAAGGTTTTAAGAATATGATTTTTGGGGGGCTGGGAAGATGGCCTAGTGGCAAGAGTGCTTGCCTCCTACACATGAAGCTCTCGGTTTGATTCCCCAGCACCACATATGTGGAAAACGGCCAGAAGGGGCGCTGTGGCTCAGGTGGCAGAGTGCTAGCCTTAAGCGGGAAGAAGCCAGGGACAGTGCTCAGGCCCTGAGTCCAAGGCCCAGGAAGGACGGCCAAAAAAAAAAAAAAAAAATATATATATATATATATACACACACACACACACACACACACGATTTTGTGTGTGTGTGTCCCTCAACTGTGCCACTTTTGGCTTTTTCTGAGTAGTTTATTGGTGATAAAAAGAGTCTCACAGACTTTCCTGCCAGGTCTGGCTTCAAACTGCGATCCTCAGATCTCAGCTTCCTGATTAGCTAAAATTATAGGCATGAGATACCAATGTCTGGCTATGATAAAATGTCTTAATAGCAGACTTTTAAGAACAAAGAATATTCTTATAACTACTATTTTAGTTCTTGCTACCCCCTAAAATGAATATATAGAACATTTGAAACATGAAAACCAGAAACAAACTTTTATCAAAATACAGTAAAACTCTGAAGAAAAAAAGTCAAATTTCTTTTGTATAGAATTGGTTAAAAGAGGGGCTGGGGATATAGCCTAGTGGCAAGAGTGCCTGCCTCGGATACACGAGGCCCTAGGTTCGATTCCCCAGCACCACATATACAGAAAACGGCCAGAAGTGGCGCTGTGGCTCAAGTGGCAGAGTGCTAGCCTTGAGCGGGAAGAAGCCAGGGACAGTGCTCAGGCCCAGGACTGGCCAAAAAAAAAAAAAAAAAAAAAAAAAAAAGAATTGGTTAAAAGAACCCATTGCTTAAAAGAAAAACCATACTAAGTTGACAAAAACAGAGGTTAAAAAGTAGTTGAGGCTCTGGATCCTTTTGTATATTTTAACATTAGGTGCAAGTATTTAGGGAATTTGCATGCTTTTCTGGCATGGAAGTATATGTGAGGTAGAGTGGAATAAAGGCAGGTGGAGAGAATTGTGACTAATGAAAGGAAAACAAAATTCTGAAGTGGGCAACTCAGTTCATTTCTGCAGTCTCAGCGTATACCACCACATTCTTCATGCACATGCAGCCTTCCTGGGACCACACCAAGCATCCGTAGAGTCGATATAACACTTTTTCTTTAGATCACCCCAGAGAACATTTGTGCATTTGTGTAAATGGGGTTTTACCTACAACTGCAAAGGCTCAGATTTAGTTAGCAACTTTTTTGTGTCAGATATTCAGAAATCTTCTATGGACTGATATTTAATCCATTAATCCTCAGGAGTTAGATATTACCATCATCATCTTTTCTACAGATGAGAGATTAAATTATTCACTCCAACTTTTATCTGAGTTCTCCAATCCAGATTCAAAACCCAGACTTCAGGTTGTACTTTTGTTTTTGTGCCAGTCAGGGAGGGAGGGGGGCTTAAATTCAGGGCCTGGGTGCTATTCCTTAGCTTTTTTTTGCTCAAGGCTAGAGGTCTACAACTTGAGCCATAGCTCTACTTTTGACTTGTTGGTGGTTAACTAGTGATAACAGTCTCATGTCCAGACTGGCTTCCAGCCTCAGTCCTCAGATCTCAACCTCCTGAGTACCTATAATTACAGGCATGAGACACCAGTGCCCCATGATGATAAAATGTCTTAACAGCAGAGTAATATCCCTATTACTGTAGTATTATTTTAATTCTTGTTATCCCCTAAAATGAATATATAGAACATATGAACTGTGAAAAACAGAGTAAGATGAAAAAAATCATGTTTTGAAAGAACACAACCGGTTCATTGGTAACCTATTTAAAGTATTGTGTCTTATAATGAACAGAAAATTTGTCATTTAACACCACTAAAGAATGAGGTATATGAATATTTTAATCACAGACTTTTACTATATGCAATTAACTGTATTTCACAACTAGCATCTTACAAAAGACAGAACCATTGTGTCTGTAAAAAGTACTGCAATTAAACAGAAAATCACAATATCACGAGAAACCACCAAATACCACAACTGTCAGGGTCTACAGTTTTATTTTTCCTTCAAATGTTATCACGATGCTTTTTATGTGATATTTTGTATCCAAGATATATTGTTAAATTGATTTACATTTCAAATGTTTCCTATATGTGGATATCAAGCAAATGGAGGAAGCACAAGACCCTTGGAGAGTTTAAGAAGTACTGTGTGGTTTCCAACTTGGATTTCTAAATACAACATAACACATTTTATATTTAGTTGTAAACAAAAATGCAAAATCTGTAGTCATAAAAATATTTTATTGGTAATTGTACATAATGGTGAGTGGGGCTGTAATATCTTTTTATTTCTGGGTATTGATAAATGCATAAATTGGCAGTTGTGACTGAGAATAGAGTATTATGATTTTCACAGAACTGTTATATTTCATTAGAGGCCAATTAAACTGACAAGATTAGTTATTTCCAAGCTCTGTGCAACAGTTCCCATTTTTGTATTAGATTCATAACTCTATGACCCTGGATAAGTTTGAAACAAGGAAACAGTGATAAAACTATCATTAAGTTAAAGCTTTTCCAAAATTGCAGCTTTTAAAATATGGCAAGTTTCTTTTCTATTTTGCCAAATGCTTATAATTACTTGAATTTTAATGTTTTATATAATACAGAAAATACCAGTGTTCAATGACAACAGCACTAAACCTGAATTATAAAACTAAATAATCAAAGCTTTATTGTTTACTAGTCTGCTAGTAAACATGACAACAGATGTTTTGAAAAATAAGCAAACACAAAAACAAAATCACAAAAAATGGATAAAACCAGAAACATAATTCAGAAACAATAATTTAGCAAAATGTGTCAAAATATTGGCAAATGTTCATAGAAATGCTTTATTTAATAACAACCTTCCTATTTATTAACCACACCAAGTACCAGCAGGTGTCTTTAAGAGGATAACCATTAAGAAAATTCTGTTGCAGTAATAGTTGATTAAGTTGATCTTTGACTTGTGTACATATAACTATTTGTTTCACAATTCTCAAATAATACATATTTAGGCAGCTTGCACTATGTAATAAAAAATTTAAACTCGTTACATGCCGATAGAGAATTCAAGAATTATGTGTTAGAATTCACTAAACTAAAAGTGAAAATAGACTTACCAATAACACTGCATAATGAATAATTCAACCACATTTTCATGGCACTTGACTGCAGAGACCAAAATGTTAAATTGGGAAATGCTTGGTCAGTAGAGATTGCAATAAACTCTTAACAAATTCTTACCAATGTATATATTATGTAAAACTCAAGTTATGGATTGTGCACAACTCCGTTTGTCATGAAAATGTGGTGCTTCTTGGCATATTCTTGTGTATCTGCATGGTAGGACAGAAGTGACTAAGAAACCCGAGAAAATAATCTTTAATGCGACTCTCCGTTCACTGACGAGGCTTCTCCTCTTGGGGAGGATGATCTGGACATTGCCCTCTCTGTGTTGTCAGAGCTGGAGCCGCTCTGACTGTGCTGGTCTGCAGAAGCAGCACTGGATGCAGGCGGCGACTTTGTTTTCTCCTTAAAGTCTGTAATAATGACTGTCAGATCTCCAACTGTAACTTCCAAGTGTTGAGCACTACTCCGATCCACATTTTTTAATCTTGGCCTAAACACAAAACATGATGAATTTTTAAACTACCTTTCCCTTCTACCAAATTATCTAAACAATGCTAAAACAATATGTTAGGGAAAAGTAACAAAATGAACATGCTTATATTTAAAGGAATTTCTGTATAAGCCACAAAAATACTGTTACATATTTCAAATTATTGACATGAATTAAAACATCCATTAACAAATCTTCATTGTGACAAACAAATAAATGGAAGAAGCCAGGAAGTAATGGTTTCTTAATTATGCTTTAATCTATTCTACCATTTTGGTTGATCAAGGTCCCAAGCAAATATCAGCTCAATATTTTGAATACCATTTCCCTAGATTTCAAGTAGCTTTTTAAAAAATCTGTGCCCATTCTGGAGCTTAAACTATGAGCTTCTATGCTCTAATACTATGAGCCACAAGGACCATTTCTGGATTCTTAATTTGGATCTAAGAGTATTGCAGGGCTGGGAGTATGGCCTAGTGGCAAGAGTGCTTGCCTAGTATTCATGAAGCCCTGGGTTTTAATTCATCAGCACCACATAAACAGAAAAGGCCAGAAGTGGCGCTGTGGCTCAAGTGGTAGAGTGCTAGCCTTGAGCAAAAAGAAGTCAGGGACAGTGCTCAGGCCCTGAGTCCACCAAGCTCCAGGACTGGCTTTTATCTGTGACTTCTGGTTTGACTACCAATATTATCTTTCAAACTCAGGAAAAAAAGAAAACAACAAAAAAGACCCATTTACATGATACTTCGTAATAAAGGACATGAAATATTTTATTTTCACCTGTGTATATGAGTATCACAGACTTTTCCTCCTCAGGCTGGCTTTGAACTATGATCCCCTGATCTCAGCCTCCTGAGTAGCTAGGATTATAGGCATTAGCCACCCATATCTGGCTCAAGTTGCTCTTTTTTGTTAAGAAGAAAAAAGAACACCATGTCTTTAAAAAACTTAGTGGAAAGAAAAAACAGTCTCGAGCCTGGGAATATGGCCTAATGGCAGGAGTGCTTGCCTCATATACATGAAGCCCTGGGTTCAAATCCTCAGCACCACATATATAGAAAATGGCCAGAAGTGGCTCTGTGGCTCAAGTGGCAGAGTGCTAGCCTTGAGCAACAAGAAGCCAGGGACAGTGCTCAGACCCTGAGTCCAAGCTCCAGGACTGGCTTTTATCTGTGACTTCTGGTTTGACTACCAATGTTATCTTTCAAACTTAGGAGAAAAAAAAAGAAAATAACAACAACAAAAAAAACATTTGCATGATACTTCATAATAAAGGACATGACATATTTTATTTTCACCTGTGTATATGAGTATGTCAATGTAAAAAAAGAAGACTAAATGGTTAATTTGATTATTTCAAAGATACCAGAAAAACACTCTTTACCTGGTTTTCTTATGACTGTTCTTTTTGCTAGTTGTTTCCTTTTCACTTTTTTCTTTTTCTACTTTCTCTTTTTTCTCTTTCTTTGATTGTGTAGGGGGCACAAACTGCTGGGTAACCTGCTGTGCCACCAACTGGGAGACAGGCCGAGGTTTCCTGTGTGCATTTTAAAAAGAAAGGTTTTTAATTATAACATGAAAATATATTTTCATCAAAGAATATCTCATGTTGTACGAACAGGTATGTACTATGGAAGGCTTCCAAGTATAAAATTCTTTCTATCTATTATGTAAATAGTTGTCTTTCCTGTTAAAAAAAAACAGAACTGTAATGAATTAAATTTTATAGCATAAGTTGTAAGGTCAAACCATTAGAATATAACTGTATAAACATACAGCAGATATTATTTATACTGTATATCAAAGAAAATAGGGAGGCACACATTATTAAGTAAAAATGAAATTTAAAGGTTAAACTTTAAAAAGTTTACATATAAGTAGTATTTTGGTATGTTGGTGCCCATATTGGGCCCAGAGTGTTGCATCTGCAAAGCATGAGCTCCACCACTAGGCTACACCCCAGCCTCTGAAACACAATTTAAATTTCCTTTCTCCTTCAGAGGAGAAATCTACGTATCTGTGACAGCAGCTATTTGTTATGTCCTTTAATTTTCATTATTCGTTTAATAAATGCTGAGTGTTGATTTCTGACTCGTTATTATTCAAAACCCTTGAAAACTCCTTCTGCCTCCAGCCACAACCTCACCATGCATTTCTGACATTGGAGATCTACTCAATGCTTTAAGCTTTACCTGCTTACTCATCTATTTCAAAAGTTTTTATTAAGAACCCACTGCAGGCTGGGGATATGGCCTAGTGGCAAGAGAGCTTGCCTCGTATACATGAGGCCCTGGGTTCGATTCCCCAGCACCACATATACAGAAAACGGCCAGAAGTGGCGCTGTGGCTCAAGTGTTAGAGTGCTAGCCTTGAGCAAAAGAAAGCCAGGGACAGTGCTCAGGCCCTGAGTCCAAGCCCCAGGACTGGCCAAAAAAAAAAAAAAAGAACCCACTGCAGAACTTCCACAAGCCCATGGTTTGGAATATGGCCCAGCTTCACCCTACTGCCCAGGCTTAAGGACCACTCCAGAATTGGGCAATTGAACTGAGGTCAAGATTCAGAGTAAAAAGTCTCTACCTTATTAAGAGGCAAACAAATTTAAGGAAGAAATGAGGAAGAGTAAGATAAAAAAATAAAATGGCTACCTATAAGCAACAGTAACTTCACTGCCTAGAATATCCTTATCCTATTTTGAATAGCACAGGCTTTTTTGTTTTTATAATCTTTTGGAGTTTTGTTGTTATTGTTGTTCTTCTACTACAGGATGAAATAGAAAATAATGAGAAAATGTTGCGTAACTGAGCATGCACAGCTGCAAGGCTGGAAGGAAATAGGATGTCAAACAATTTTAGGAGATGGATCATGAATTCTGTTTACAGCCTACATAGTATCAAGCCCTGGAAGAATATCCAGGACAAGTAATTATTACTATCCAAATTATTTAATTTTTAAAAGACTGATGGAAGAATCAGGGCTAGAGATCTAGATTGATTAAGTCATACAAATATAATCTATATTCTAAGTATGGTAATTAGTGACTAGACTTGTTAAGGTTATGAAGATAATAAAGGATTAAGAAAATGGTTCTCAAATTTAAAGTATATCAGGATCTCTTGGATTAGTTCAGTTTGCCAAACCCTACCTCCAATTTCTTACTCAAATGGCTTTGGGATAAAACCCAAGAAAGGGGCTGGGAATATGGCCTAGTGGCAAGAGTGCTTGCCTCGTATGCATGAAGCCCTGGGTCCGATTCCTCAACACCACATATATAGAAAATGGCCAGAAGGCCAGTCGCGGTGGTGTGTGTCTGTAATCCCAGCTACTCGGAAGGCTGAGCCCCGAGGATCGCTTGAGTCCAGGAGTTGGAACACCAGGTTGCCTAAGGAGGGGTGAACCGGCCCAGGTCGGAAACAGAGCAGGTCAAAACTTCCGTGCTGGGCTGGGCATATGGCCTAGTGGCAATTATACATGAAGGCCTGGGTCCAATTCCCCAGCACCACATATACAGAAAATGGCCAGAAGTGGCACTGTGGTTCAAGTAGCCTACTGCTAGCCTTGAGCAAAAAGAAGCCAGGGACAATGCTCAGGTCCAAGCTCCAGGACTGGCAAAAAAAGAAAAAAAAAAAACAAACAAAAAAACAGAAAAAACTCCCGTGCTGATCAGAAAATGGCCAGAAGTAGCACTGTGGCTCAAGTGGCAGAGTGCTAGCCTTGAGCAAAAAGAAGCCAGGGACAGGGCTCAGGCCCTGAGTTCAAGGCACAGGACTGGCAAAAAACAAAAAACATCAACAAAAAAAAAACCAAGAAAGTCTATTTCTGCCTAGTTTCAAGTTATGCTTCTATCTCTGATTAAGAGACCACATTGCAAAGAAGCCTGAAGAAGTTCAATATATTTATGAATCTTGGTACTACCACTGCACCATCAAGTTTGAACTATAGGGCAGAGACAAGGGGGTGGGGAGAGAAGAAAATAATAATGAAAAGTTAAGAGAATGATTTGCCCTTAAGTGGTAGGTCACAGAAAAAAAAAATTAGACTTGAATTTTACAAAGTGTTGACATCAATCTTAAGCACAAATGTGCTATAGGCAAGGGACCTGTTAAAGCTACTTTAACAGTTCTTTATAGGAAGTCTGTTAAAGCTACTTTACCAGACCACACAGAATTTTTTCTTTTAAGTTAAGCACTTAAAATGAAAAAAGCAGTGGTAGAGCTAAGACAGACTGAAGAAATAGAATCAGAGGGGCTGGAGATATGACTTAGTGGCAAGAGTGCTTGCCTCGTATACATGAAGCCCTGGGTTCAATTCCCCAGCACTACGTATACAGAAAACGGCCAGAAGTGGCGCTGTGGCTCAAGTGGCAGAGTGGTAGCCTTGAGCGGGAAGAAGCCAGGGACAGTGCTCAGGCCCTGAGTCCAAGGCCCAGGACTGGCAAAAATAAAACAGAAACAGAAGTAGAATCAGAAACATGGTGAGGAGCTAGGGATATGGCCTAGTGGCAAGAGTGCTTGCCTTGTATACATGAGGTCCTGGGTTCAATTCCCCAGCACCACATATACAGAAAACGGCCAGAAGTGGCGCTGTGGCTCAAGTGGCAGAGTGCTAGCCTTGAGCAAAAAGAAGCCAGGGACAGTGCTTAGGCCCTGAGTCCAAGCCCCAGGACTGGCCAAAAAAACCAACAAAAACAGAACAACAACAACAAAAAAAAAACAGAAACATGGTGAATGACTCAGAGTCCTCCTCACTTCTCAACTAACATCTCCCCAGACTCCCCAGCACTGTCACCTGCTTCTTTTTGCTCAAGGCTATCACTCTACCACTTGAGCCACAGCGCCACTTCTGGCTTTTCCTGTTTGTGTGGTGCTGAGGAGTCAAACCCAGGCCTTCATGTATACTAGGTAAGCACTCTACTGCTAAGCCACATTCCCAGCCCTAACACACATTTCTTAAGCAAAACATAAGAGATTCCTTTCCCTCTTGTCTAACATTCTGTGAACAAGTATTGTGGTCTGTATGTGTCCCCGCCCCAAATTCTTATGTTGAAATCTAATTACCAATGAAACAGATTCTGAAAATGGGGAAGAAACCACACAAAAACTAGACTAGATAAGGTAAATTTTGGGAAAAGCTTTTATCTTTTGGTGGAACAAAGACTGAACATCAGGATCTTGCAAGTACTGTACCATTTGAGCCAGGTCTCACTCCTTTTGCTTTTAGTTTTTCAGATGGGCTCATATACTTGCATAAGGCCCATCTTGGACAGAGATCTTCCTGCCTCTGTCACCCTAAGCAGCTGGGATTATGGTACTATACAACCATGCCAGGTCTGTTTCTGATACAGGGTCTTATTAAATGCTGCCTAGGCTAATCTGAAATCTAGATCTTCCTAGCTGGGATTAAAAGCATGTGCTATAGTGTGCATGCAAAAAGTATGTTGAAAACAGGGGAACAGTTATATATAGAGATGAAATAACTTGTTTTTAACCATTACTAGACCAAGAAAAACAGCTATCACAAGGATCTTCAATTTTTAAACACTTTTAAGTCATTTCATGAATAATCTACAGAAGAAATAAAACTACAAAAGAATGTTATTAAGATTATAAAATGGGCTAGGAATATGGCCTAGTGGCAAGAAAGCTTGCCTCATATAAATGAAACCCTGGGTTCGATTCCCCAGCACCACATCTATAGGAAACAGCCAGAAGTGGCGCTGTGGCTCAAGTGGCAAAGTGCTAGCCTTGAGCAAAAGGAAGCCAGGGACAGTGCTTAGGCCCTGATTTCAAGGCCCAGGACTGGCAAAAAAAAAAAAAAAAAAAAAAAAGATTATAAAATATATGACCTAATTTTTTATTCTGTGATAAAGGTCTATCACTGTCCCTTAGTAACTGAACAGGACTAATTCAAGCACATGGTTTACCCACTACTTGAAGGCTATCAAGTCCCTTATATAAAATGTCACAGTATTTGCATAAAACCTGTGCAATTCCTTTTCGTATACTTTAAATCATCTCTAGATTACTTATAGCATATGATCACATATCAATGCTTTGTAAATAGTTGTTACAGTATATTGCTTAGGGAATAATGATAAAAGAGAAGGTCTGTACGTGGTCAGAATAGAGGCAATTTTCATCTCAAAGACTGACCATTTGGTTGGTTTAACCCATGGATGCACAACCCCTAAATATAAAGGTGGACTCTATATATTTAAAGTGGACAGTATGCTGGGGACAAACCTAGTGATCAAGCATATTCTAAGCACATGCTTTACCAGTGAGCTACACTTCAGCCCTAAAACTGCTTTAGAAAAAAAGTAATGCCTCAACAGCACCTATGTCTACTCCTAAGAACATATCTTTCTTAAAAAGGATGAATCCTGGGCTGGGAATGTGGCTTAGCGGTAGAGTGCTTGCCTAGCATGCATGAAGCCCGGGGTTGGATTCCTCAGTACCACATATTCAGAAAAAAGCAGAAGTGGTTCAAGAGGTAGAGCAAAAAGAAGCCAGGGACAGTGCTCTCAGGCCCTAAGTCCCAAGTCCCAGGACTGGCAAAAAATAAAAAATAAAAAGGGGGGAGGGGGGAATGAATAAAAAAACACTTGTACCTAGCTTAGCTGCATGTCTATAATTCAAGCTACTGAGACAGAGATCAGAAGGAATGCAGTTTGAGACCATATTGGGTAAAAGTTAGTGAGACCTTCATCTCAGTCAGTAAGCTGGGTAAGGTAGCCTGCATCTGCAAATCTATGTGTGATTTTACCTTAAGGGGAGGCTCAGGTGTGATCTGGAAGCTCTGGGGCTCTGTCCTGGCAGGGAATCCTTCTACTCAGGTCATAATCTACCATAGCCTCTCTGTCCCCCTAGTAGCTCTGAGCAATGAGAGCTCATTCAAGGAGCTGACCAAAAGTTGTTGGATCTAGGTGCCACAGGACACAACATGAGGGCCAATTTTCGGCCTCCTTCCTACTATGGTACAGATGTGTTGAACGTGAATACTTCATTCCACTGAGACAGTTTTGGAGGGCTGCCTGGAGGAAGTGGACTTTGGAGGAGTTAATGAGACAGCTTGGGAAGCTGCATCACATCTACTCTGCGCCCATTGTGTTCAGCTTGTACAAGCCCTCCTTTGTTCTGCGTGGGGAGAAACACTGGCTAAAGGGATGAATACTGGCAGTGTTGGCCCAGCTTGAAGTGCAACCCAGCAGTTTCCCTATCACCAGCCCACCATGTCAAGCAATAAAATTGTGGCTTGTGTGACTCTAAAAAAAAGGAGGCTTAGGTAGGAATATTTGTAGTCAGGCACCCAGATCAAAACTGTGAGACTCTATCCAAAATATTATTAAAGCAGTAAGAAGGAGGCCCTGAGTTTAATCTCCAGAATTGTAGGGGGGAAAAAAAGTAGTAACTTTATTTCTCACACATCACAAAACACTTTACTTTGAAAGCCTTTTTAATGCTTTCAAGAAAGAACAGCCGGGCTGGGAATATGGCCTAGTGGCAAGAGTGCTTGCCTCGTATACATGAGGCCCTGGGTTCGATTCCTCAGCACCACATATACAGAAAATGGCCAGAAGTGGCACTGTGGCTCAAGTGGCAGACTGCTAGCCTTGAGCAAAAAAGAAGCCAGGGACAGTGCTCAGGCCCTGAGTTTACGGCCTAGGACTGGCAAAAAAAAAAAAAAAAAAAAAAAAAAGAACAGCCATTTTTTAAATTTCAGAATTATGAATGTTTTCATTTTTAGATGAGGCATAGATACCTACCTTCAGCACCTATCCATTTAACGTTATCAACATTTTTACATTGATATAGAAAATAAATATAATCATATGTTCATACAGAAAAGCAAGATGGTCCACATTTTGTTGCAAACTATTCCATGATAAAATCTTTTCTGTTCATGAAACACAGCCTGCCAGGCATTACCGCTATTACCACCCCCAATACATGGACACACCATCCTTTTTTAAAAAGAAAAATATAGCTGGGCACCAGTGGCTCATGCCTGTAACCCTAGCTCCTGAACCAAGGCTGAGATCTGAGGATCATGGTCTGATGTAGGCCTGGGGAGGAAAACCCATGAGATTCTTATCTACAATAAACTGCCCCCGGGCTGGGAATATGGCCTAGTGGTAAAGTGCTCACCTCATATACATGAAGCCCTGGGTTTGATTCCTCAGCACCACATATATAGAAAAAAGCCAGAAGTGGCACTGTGGCTCAAGAGGTAGAGTGCTAGCCTTGAGCAAAAAGAAGCCAGGGACAGTGCTCAGGCCCTGAGTCCATGCCCCAGGACTGGCAACAAAAACAAAACAAATAAATAAACTATCCCCAAAAAGCTAGAAGTGGAGCTGTGGCTCAAGTAGTAGAGTCCTAGTATTGAGCAAATGAAAAGCTCAGATATAGTGTCCAGGCACTGAGTTCAAACCCCAGGACTGGTACAAAAAAAAAAAAAATACAGCCAAGTGCTAGTGGCTCACAACTACAATCCTAGCTATTCAGGAAGCTGAGATCTGAGGATCTCTGAGATCTAAGAATCAAGGTTCAAAGCTAGCCCAGTCAGGAAAGTCAGTGAGACCCTTATCTCCAGTTACCAATCCAAAAGCCAGAAGTGGAGCTATGGCTTAAGTAGCACAACACTAGCTGTGAGCAAAAATGCCCAGGGACATCACTCAGGACCTGAGCTTAAGCTTCAGGATAGCCACACATGGGAGTGGGGGGGTCGGGGGTCAGGCTAGAGATAGTACAAGGGTACAGTGCTTTACTAGCATTCACAGGGCCTGAGTCCATCCCTCCTGCATGCATGCAAAATTCCAGCTGAGGTAATACTTTAAGTGGTAGACTGTCTCCCTAGCATGTGCAAGGTCCTGAGTTTACACCCTAATACCACCAAAAATTCTGTTGAATTACTACTTGTATGATAAATTTTATTTCCTTTTTGTTCTCAGGAATATATTTTCATGCATCAATTCATCAGCCTGAGGAAAAAAAATGTCATTTGATAACTCAGTCTGAGATTTCCTGTATGTGGTCAATCTTATCATCATTATCATCTCAGGTTGTTCTCCCAATGTCTTTGCACTTACTTTCTGATTCAGTTAAGCTGGAAATCAACTTTATCAGTTTTCTTCTCTTTGTCATTATGAACATATAATTAAAAAAAATCATGATGCTCATTATGTTCAAGAAACCTATTCTGGGCACAGTGGCTCACACCTGTAAGCCTAGCTATTCAGGAGACAGTTTGGATAATTTTAGTTCAAGGCCAGCCCAGGCAAAAAGTTCCCAAGATTTTATCTTAACCAATACAAGCTGGGTATGGCGGTGTGCATCTGTCAACACATGGATGAGGTAAGTATAAATAGGAGGATCATAGTTCAGGCTTGTCTGGGCATAAATACAAGGCCCTGTTTGAAAAATAATTAAAAAGCAAAACAGGATGGGGCCATGGCTCAAGGTAGAGCACTTGCTTAGCAAGTACAAGGCTCTGAATTCAAACTCTAATACTGCAATAAATAAACAAAAAACAATGTTCCTAGACTTGATTAGACTCTTACACTTCTTAAAAGATGATATAATAATAATGAGCAATTTTACAACTGGATCATCCTTCTAGATGCTTCTGTTATTTTTCTGTTTTTCATTATTTTAATTTCTAATATAGTTGGGAGAACTTTTTATTAAAGATACAGTAATTTTTCTAGTATGTTGAAATAATAGGAAGACACCAGAAAAATAAAAGCACTAAGATCTCATACATTATACTTAGTAGATAGTAAAAGGCCCCAAAACTATATGGTAACTTTAAAAATGTACATAAATTTTCTCCTTGTCCTTTGAAGACCTCAAAAAGAGAATAACACACAAAATATCAATCCTTATAAAAGAACTGCTTAAAAATACTATCTAAAACTAGATCCAGGGCTGGGGATATAGCCTAGTGGCAAGATTGCCTGCCTCGGATACATGAGGCCCTAGGTTCGATTCCCCAGCACCACATACACAGAAAATGGCCAGAAGCGGCGCTGTGGCTCAAGTGGCAGAGTGCTAGCCTTGAGCGGGAAGAAGCCAGGGACAGTGCTCAGGCCCTGAGTCCAAGGCCCAGGACTGGCCAAAAAAAAAAAAAAAAAACTAGATCCAATTTAATAAAAAAAATAATTTGTGCATCTACATTCTAGAACAGTACTAATTCTTTCAAAATCTATTGTATTAGAATAATAATTTTTTGTTCTTAGCTCAGTGCTAATGAACATTAACACATAGCAGAAAGCAGTTCAGTTGATATTAAAAACTTTTTTTTTTTCTTTTGTGCCAAGACGTGAACTCGGGCCTAGGCACTGCCCCTGAGCTCCTTCTTACACAAGGCTAGCTAGCACCATACCACTTGAGCCACAGCTCCATTCTGGCTTTGGGGGTAGTTTATTGGAGAGTCTCACAGAAGCCAATACCAGGTGGCTTTGAACTGCTATCCTCAGATCTCAGTCTTCTGGGTAGATGGGTTAACAGTAAACTTTTTTCACATGAATGGGATCTGAGGATTGCAGTTCAAAGCCAGACGGGGCAGGAGTCTGTGTGAGAGGGAAGGAAGGAGGAAGTGTTTGTATGTAGGCAGCATAAGTGTGTATGCTTGCCAATATATAACTTGAACTCACCCAGATTTCTTGCTCACAGTTGACATTCTACAATGGAAGTCACACCCCCAGCCTAACTTTTTACTGATTATTTTGGAGATTGAATCTTTTTCTTATCCAGGTCTCAGGCTCCCCAATAGCCAGGATTATAGGCATGAGCCACTGGTGCCTGCTGTTTTTTTTTTTTTTTTTGGCCAGTCCTGGGCCTTGGACTCAGGGCCTGAGCACTGTCCCTGGCTTCTTCCCGCTCAAGGCTACCACTCTGCCACTTGAGCCACAGCGCCACTTCTGGCCGTTTTCTGTATATGTGGTGCTGGGGAATCGAACCTAGGGCCTCGTGTATCCGAGGCAGGCACTCTTGCCACTAGGCTATATCCCCAGCCCTGCTGTTTTTTTGTTATTGAAACATTGGTAACAAGTTCAGAGACTATAGTCATTCATTCAGTAAGTACTTCTGGGTTCCTGGGGGTTAATTGGAGGTAAGAGTCTTATGTACTTTCCTGCCAAGGCTAGCTTTGCACCTCCTGAGTAGCTAGGATTAAGGTGTTAGCCACCAGCACCAGCATCTTCTGAAACATTAATCTTTCCTTTTGTAAAGTAACGTGATCTTCTTTGAAAATATTTATCTTTCCATTGGACATGGTGGCTCAGACCTATAGTTCCAAGTTAGGGAGACAGGCATAGAGAAAATCTTAATTCAAGGCCAGCATAGACAAAAAGTTAGCAAGACCCTATATCTGGTGGTGTGCCCCTGTCATCTCAGCTATACATCAGGATTATCAGTGGGAGAATTAGGTCCAGGTCAGCTAAGGTAAAACACAAGACCCTACCTGCAAAAAGCGCTTAGGGCATGGCTCAAGTGGTAGTAGAGTAGCCGTCTAGCAAATGCAAGGCCCAAGTTCAAAACCAGTACTGCCACTTCCTCACAAAGCCTGTGAAGTAGGGGTGTTGTTAAGTGATAAAACATTATCTAGTGTACCAATCCCTAGCAACTCCCCTCCAAAACTTAAGGACTCTTTTTTCCACAAATTTAAAATAAAGGACTTACTACTTCATTTGGATATTTTTAAGTGAATTAACCTAAAGAATTTATTAATTAGCATTAGTTTTCTTCATTCTGTACTGTTTTGTGTACGGTGCACAGAGCACATTTACATAACATGTTCCATTTTATTTTATTGGTTGTTAGTAAAAACCTTCAGAAAAAAACTTATAGGAAATAAGTTTGTCAAACATTACTGAGGACTCTGCAGTTCTTAACTGGTTATCTTGGTATTCTACTCCCCTGTGAAGTTATTTATCCTTTTGTGGCTATTTTCTGTTTTTCAGGTAACTGAGATCTAATCCCTACCTCGTAAGACATTATTCAACACATCTTTTTTTGTATTATTAGCATCTATACCAGCAGGTCTTATTTGTGTCAGATGTAAACATGTCTTGATATTGGAGATCATTAAAAATACCATTTAAATGATATGCAAATATAACTGTTAATCATGTAAATACTGAATTGAACAGATGCTAACTTCTATAGATCCACATTCATGAAAATATTGCTGAGTCCATCTTGTCTTTGAGTCATTTACTTTTTTCATGGAAATAGAAGTTTAATTGATATGTTTACTTTTTCATAAAAATAATTAATTAAAGAGCCCTTTCAGCCAGGCACCACACCTGTAATCCTAGCCACTCAGGAGGCTAAGATCTGAGGATTTGGGCTCAAAGCGAGTCTGGGCAGGAAAGTCTGTGAGACTCTTATCTCCAATTAACCACTAGAAAAATGGAAGTGGTGCTGTGGCTCAAGTGGTAGAGTGCTAGCCCAGGCCCACAGTTCAAGCCCCAGGACTGACAAAAAATAAATAAATAAATAAAAATAATAAAAGAGCCCTTTCTAAGATATTTTCTCAATCTATAAGTAATGAAATAACCTCTGCTAATATTAGCATTACTTGATTTTTCAGAAAAACTCAAATATTAACTCTCGTAATAATATTTAAATCTTGTTGATTTTGCAACAGAATCATCAAACTAACAAAATACTACAAAGAATTTCAACAAGTGAAACAAAAAATGTCTATATGAAGTTGAAGTATTGATCTCTGAGGTTCAACAAAACCCTCCTTCTTGTCACTTGCCTATGGTTATTTATAGAACGCAAAAATATGCTTCACCATTTCAAGAGTGTACCTAGGAGAGCTGGAAGTATAGCTCACGTTCATAAAGAACCTGTGTAGGAAGCATGAAGCGCTGAGTTCAAACCATGATACAGGGGGCGGGGGGAATCTATGAAGCACTGTTTAAAAGAGATTTTACTCCAAGTCTTTAATATTTAATTTTCAATATCAAACACTTCTACAGAAGGCAAGAACACAATTTTCCCCTAGCTCCTAGGAGGTAAAGTAGCAGAGAAGATTTGATTCCTCAGCAGGTTCTAAGATATCCTTGGTAATAAGTACTGACAAAATAGATTACTTACATCAGTTTCATAAGAGCTAGCTTAGACTGTTCAATAATTAATTTTTTGAAAAACATTTCACATCACTGAGCAGCATCACAGTTGGGTATTAGCTTTCCACTTAACTAAAAAGCCTAAGGGCAATCTTCAAAGCCACAAATAAGTTACCCTCTATCCTCTTAGACAAATAAATACCAGATCTTTTCATTTCTCTCTTCTGTGTTATTAACTGTCCTTATCATTTCCACTGACACTACAGTCTTCTCTCATACCCCCTGCCTTACAGCTACTCTTTTACAGTCACATTTACTGATTACTTCCCACAGAGTGGCACAAGACTCAACTTTCAATTATGTATTCTATCATTCATGTTTCAACCCAGTGCTATTCATCACGTGGCCCAGGAGCCAAGAGCACCAGGGAGCCTCAAATACTCCAATTCTCAGACCTGGTTTCAGAACTCTAATAATTTGCATGCAGAAGTGCTAGAGAAGTGCTCCTTTGGGTGACTTATTCAGTCCTTGACCTTGAATATCCTTACAATGGTTCTTGATCATGACTCTATATGGGAATTCACCTGGGATACTTCTTCTTTTCTTTTTCTTTTTTATTACCAGCACAGGTGCTTGAATTCATGACTGCTGCTATACCACTTGAGCCATGGCCGCTAGTTTCAGCTTTTTACTGGTTAGTTGGAGATATGGTCTTTGAGGATTTTTCTTTTCTGAATTGAAGAAGAAATAGTGGTACATCCATAAAATAATAATACAACAAAAATTAAAACTACTGATACTCAGCAACCAAGATGCAGAGTAACTATACTGGACTCCAGAGGCTCACACCTGTAATCCTACCTATTCAGGAGGGTGAAATCTGGAGGATCCTGAGTTGACACCAGCCTAAGCAGAAAAGTTCACTAGACACTATCTCTAAAATAAATAGGAAAAAAAAAAAGCAGGATTAAAGACATGGCTCAAGTTGCAGAGTGCCAGCTGAGCAAGTGTGAGGTCCTGAGTTCAAACTCCAGTACTGGCAGAAATAATAATTACTTATTATAACAATGATGAGTAAAGGAAGCTGGACCAAAAGAAAGAGCACATGTATGATTCTATTTATGAAAAATTCTAGAAAACGCAAATTAAACGATATGATATAAAGAAGATCACTGGGTTGCCTATTAACAGAAGATGGCAGAAGAGGTGGATTAAGAAAGGGAAGAATTGAAAAGGAACACAAAAAATGGTCTGAATATGACCAATATGTTTACTAACTTGTGGTGATGGCTTCAATGGTGTATTCATATATCAACTTATCAAAATGTACACCTTAGGGGCTAGGGATATGGCCTAGTGGCAAGAGCGCTTGCCTTGTATACATGAAGCCCTCGGTTTGATTCCCCAGCACCACATATACAGAAAATGGCCAGAAGTGGCGCTGCAGCTCAAGTGGCAGAGTGGTAGCCTTGAGCAAAAAGAAGCCAGGGACAGTGCTCAGGCCCTGTGTCCAAGGCCCAGGACTGGCAAAAAACAAACAAAACAAAACAAAAAAAACAAAACAAAATGTACACCTTAGGAAGTGGCACTGTGGCTCAAAGTGGTAGAGCATTAGCTTTGAGCTGAAGAGCTCAGGGACAGTGCCCAAGCCCAGAGTTCAAGCCATATAACTGACAAAAAAAATTACAGTTTAATCGTGCTGTTAATTGTGTATCAATTGTGCCTTAATTAAAGTAAGAGGAAAAATTTAACTTAACTGCTAGCCAAAACAAAAAAGCTGGGGTCCTGGGCTGGGGATATGGCCTAGTGGCAAGAGTGCCTGCCTCGGATACACGAGGCCCTAGGTTCGATTCCCCAGCACCACATATACAGAAAACGGCCAGAAGCGGCGCTGTGGCTCAAGTGGCAGAGTGCTAGCCTTGAGCGGGAAGAAGCCAGGGACAGTGCTCAGGCCCTGAGTCCAAGGCCCAGGACTGGCAAAAAAAAAAAAGCTGGGGTCCTGTTTAAATGAGACTGTAGGAATGAGACCAGGCTCAAATTCTACAGAAATGGCTGAACAGATTTGAATGTGAAGTCTCCCCTGAACTCCAAACACATATAACCCGCTGCCTACTTAAGGATCTCAATATAACCTTATTTTGTTTAAAAATATACTCAATTATTTCCTTTTGCTACTCCGACAGTCTCTTCATCTTAGTATAAAATAGCACTCCATTCTAGCATCTCAAACCAAATTTGGAAGCAGTATTCATTCCCCTTTCACATACCTAATTCACCAGCAGATCCTCTCTACTTATCTGTCAAAATATATCTAGGAATAAAGAATTCCTTACCATCTCCACTGATGCCATCCTGTAATCTCACATCTAATATTCCTAGATTTTCTATTACTATCATTCCACAAAGCAGACACTGTGACTCTTCCAAATGTAAATTAAACTGTTACTCTTTTGCTTAAAATGACCAATGGTTGTAGCACTTGTGTGTGTGTCTTTAATTTGTAACAAAGCCTTACAGACAGATGCAAACAGTAAATCTTCTTTTGTAACCCCAAACTCATTGTAAGTAAGAGGGAATGTGATTCCTACAATAGTTGGCAAGTGATGGGGGTTTGTTAACTCATGCAGGTTGGCTCTGAGAATAAAGCTGATGTAAAAGCTAAGAAAAAAAAATTCTTTAACTGTGCTTTGAAAAACCAAATGGAAGAATTACTGTTTAATTTATATAATGGACAATAAGGCTTTCAAGGTCTAGTTTATCAAGGTTAAAAAAAAAAAAAGATCCAATTAGTCAGGTTTCTCCAGACAGACCTAATGAAGTATACATGAAGGGATTTGTTCAACTGGCCCACACAATGAGAGGCTGAAAGTCACGTGATAGACATTTGCAGGCTGGAGGACACACATATACACACAAACACTTTCACGTTAAAGTATATGGTTCTGCAATTTCACTTGGATAGTTGCCCAGGGACGATGAAATATGTATTTCTTAAAAATAATTACATCAGAGTTTCAGAATGAGAGAGAGAGGTGAGAGATGTAGTAGCCTCAGTCTGAGGCCGGGCCTCCTGAAAAGCCACTGGTCCAAGTCCACATTTAAGGGTAAACAACAACAACAAAACCACCTTGTGTCTGATGTGCAGGAGCAAATTTGGGAGAAAAGCACATCCACTTGGGACTGTGGTGCAGGGGAAAGCTAGCTTCCTCCAGTGGTAAATGGTGACACCACATCCTGGGTAGGTATCCCACTGTTCTCTCTCCCACCCACCATTGTCCTCTGGACACAGGCACATCCAGATGTGTGTTTTATCAATTCTCCAAGCATAAGTCAAGTTGACAAACGTGACCATCACAAATAGGTTCATCCTCCTTCCCATCTAACTCCTTCCTTATTCTCACTTTTCAACTATTTATATTTCTTTTTTAACCCTCCTCATGTGCTATACACATGCAGACATTGAATAAGTACACACTGCTTTAAGCTTTTTATAAAATTGTTTTGCCTCTTAAATATGTATTAAAACAGAGAAATGCTATATAATTCTCATCTTTTTATTAAGAACCATCACTAGGTGGGTCTTAACCCTTGTCTCCATGTTTGAATGGTATGAGAACCTTTAAAATAAAGTACTTTTGTCTAAACCAGACACCAATGGCTCATGCTGTAATCCTAGACTGAGATCTGCAAGACTGAGGTTTAAAGCTACTCTAGTCAGAAAGGTCCAATTAACAAGAAGCCAAGCTGGGAGAGTGGCACTAATGATATAGCACCAGCCTAGCAAGCATGAGGCCCTGAGTTGAAACCCTAAATCAAAAAGGACTTTGATCAAGGCAGTAAGTCCTTATTTTGTGCAGGCAACCTTCTAAACTGGCCTGCAATAGTTTCTGCTTCCTGTATTCATGTCCTTGTCTGATCTAATCCCTCATGGCGAGTGGGCCAGACCTAGCAAAAGTGCTTTCTACCAAAAAAGCACACTATAAAATCGAATACACGTCACTTCCAAAACTAGGTTATAAAAGTCTATCTTCTACCTTGCTTACCCTCTTCTTTCTTGTACCTCCCCTACAGAGAGAGCCAGGTAGCAAAGAGCTAAGGGAAGCCTCTGGCAAACTGATGTCCTCAGTCCAACTCCCTGCAAGGAACTGATGCCTGTCACCAGCCACTTGAAATAGTGGAGAAATAGTTCTTCCTGCTTTTTTTTTCTTTTCTTTTTCCTTCCTTTGGTCTGTTGTTGGGCTTTAACTCAGAGCCTGGGCACTGTCCTTAAGCTTTTTCACTCAAGGCCAGCTAGCTCTCTATCGCCTTGAGCCACAGTGTTACTAGTTTTCCGGTGTTTAATTGGAAAGAGTTTCACGGACTTTCCTGCCCTGGCTGGCTTTGAACCGTGATCCTCAGATCTCAGGTTCCTAAGTAGTTAGGATTACAACAGATGTGAGTCATTGGTGCCTAACTCTTCCTGTTTTTGTTGTTGTTTGTATTATCTAGTTCTCATGGTCTGGTTGTATTTTGTTTTGTTGTTATTGGTGGTAGTGTTTCTTGAGACAGGGTTTTACTATGTAGCCCAAGCTAGTCTCAAATTTACTATGGAACACAGGTAGACTTTGAAGTCCCCATCTCCCTGCCTCAGTTACTTGAGTGGTAGAATGGGATTACAGATGTACACGGCCATGCCTGGCTAATTCCTCCTCTCTGGACCCCAGACAATTGCTGGCCCAATTATGACACTGATAGCAGCATGTGAGAAGCCATGAATCAGAGAACATAGAAAACTATACCGAGATTATTAACACACAGAAACTGTGAGATATATGCTTTGAGCTACATTTTGAGACAACTTGTTACATAGCAAAAAATAATACATGTATTTATACCTGTCATATTCCAAATTTTGAGATGGCATTCTTTGTTACAGAAAATCTGGCTCCCTGCTGGCTCACTCTGTAATCTTACTCAGGAGGCTGAGATCTGAGGAGAGCAGTTCCAGCCCAGGCAGGAAAGTCTGAGACTCTCTTCTCCAATTAATCACCAAAAGTTGGAAGTAGAACTGTGGCTCAAGTGGTAGAACACCAGCTTTAAGCAAAAAAGCAAAGGGAGAGTGAGTGCCCTGGCCAAGTTTAAGCACCAGCACCAATAAATCAATAGTTTTTAAAAATCTGATACCCAAGCTGGAAGATGGCTTCTTTGATATACCCAATTTTGGTTAACTAGATGTTTATGTATTGTACAGAAGTATGGACCTCATCACGTAACACATAGTGGAGTATAACCAAAGTCTCTATCAGATTAAAGCATCCTCAGCAAGGGTCAAGCTATGCTTTGTTGGAAGCTACTGAAAATAATATTTGGTTTGCCCTTCACTTAACATTCTTATACAGCTGCTCTAAGTTCCTGCTTTGTAATTTTGGCCTTTTTTTCTGTGCTTTTTCTTGCTACACTGTTTATACTTCTGTCCTGCCACTCATTATTACTTGATCTATTGCTTTTTATCTTCTTCATAGGGTTCCACTAAAATTTTTTTCAGAGTTATTTCTAGGCACAAGCAAGGGTCCTTTCATTTTACCTCTGCTCTCATTTTACCACTGCCATTTTATCAGATGGACTGGTTACTTCTTATGATAATAATCACATCTATACAACTTTTGTCTGCACACTCAGTGCAATAGCCTCCAAGCAAGGTTTGTATACCATCAATAGTGCTCCACAGGCAGCCTGGAGAATCAGAAATTTAAAAGGCAATTGTGATTTTTTTTCATGGAAAGCCTGATATTGTGTAATATATAATAAAAAATCACAAAAGTGTTTAAACTCATAGAGGTGGAGAAGAAAATATTCCACAAATGCCACAACTTAAAATGTGTTGGATAGCTGGCTCAAGTAGAATACCTGAGTAGCAAGCATAAGATTCTGAGTTCAAGTCCCAGTACTTAAAAAAAAAAATCAAAATTATGATGCAAAAGACTGAGCAAAACTTCAATGGAACATAAAATGTTAATCAGTGTGATCTGGTGTAAGTCTGCACATGTGATATTTATGTATGCTCAGCTAGATAACAGAAGTATAAAACAAGAAATGTACTGGTAAATATTCTTTTTTTTTTGCCAGTCCTGGGCCTTGGACTCAGGGCCTGAGCACTGTACCTAGCTTCTTTTTGCTCAAGGCTAGCACTCTGCCACTTGAGCCACAGAGCCACTTCTGGCCATTTTCTATATATGTGGTGCTGGGGAATTGAACCCAGGACTTCATGTATACGAGGCAAGTGCTCTTACCACCAGGCCATATTCCCAGTCCTGAAAGCCAATTTTAACACCCTTTAGTCTTTAGTGATTGTATTATTTAGTAGAAGCTCTTGTCATATAATAGCATGAAGTAATATAAAAGTACTTTCCAGTATAGTTTTACACAATAGGAGGTGGCAATCAGGAGAATTTCAGTTGTAGGCAAGCCCATGTGAAAAGTTAGACGATCACATTTCAGACAACAAGTGTGGTGGTACACCTCTGTCATCCCAGCTCCAGGTGGCAGGCTTATGTAGGACTGGAGTTCAAAGCCTATTCCATGCAAAAATAAAAGTCTACATCCAAAAGATAACTAAAGCAAAAGGATGGTGATATGACTCAAATGGTAGAAGTCCTGCCTACCTTAAGTTCAAATCCCAGTACCATAAAAAAATCCAAACTGAATACACTGTAACACATAAACATTAATATTAATAAACAAGGGGAGGGAAATTGGGGAGGAGAAAAGGTGAGAGAAAAATGAGAGAGGAGGTAACAGATTTGACAAGAAATATACTCACTACCTATGTATGTAACTGTAACCCCTGTGTAATCACTTTGACCATAAAATTAAATTTATTATATCTTTAGCCTTTATTGTGTGGTTAAACTTTAATATAAATAAATAAGAACGAAATAATTGTTTATTCTTTAAGGTTATTCAAACAATGAATGTATAAAAATTGGAAGGTGGATATAAATAGGTGATAATGAAAATTTACTTAGAAATGTATCTTTATAAGACCTTTCCTATCTTCCTGCCTGAGTGAATTATGCTGACATCTTTTTTTTTTTGGGGGGGGGTGTTTATCATGGGGCCTGGGTATTGTCCTTGAGTTCTTCAGCTCAAGGCTAGTGCTCTACTATTTGAGCCACAGTGCCACTTCTGGTTTCCTGGTAGTTAATTGGAGATGAGAGTCTCAAGGACTTTCCTGCAAGGGCTGGCTTTGCACTGAGATCCTCAGATCTCATCCTCCTGAGCAGCTAGGATTACAGGTATGAGCGACCAGTGCCTTGGCCTGATATCTTTTTTGCAGGGAGACATTAGCTGATATTTTGGGGGGTGTTGGTACTGGTGTTTGATCTCAGTACTTTGTGGGTATTAGGTGTTATACCTCTCAGCCAAGCCTTCAGCCCCTTTTTTGTTATTTTTTTAAAGTTTTATTGTAAAGGTGATGTACAGAGGGGTTATATAATTCAGGGAATTAGTACATTTCTTTTTGAACAGTGTTATCTCTTCCTCATTTCCTCCCACATCTTCCCCTCCACATTCGTTATTTTTGAGAGCACGCCTAGACTATGATCCACCTATGTAAAGCTGGGAAGACAAGCACATACTACCACACCCAGTTTCTCTTCCACTGAGATGCATCTCATGGACTTCTGTGCCTAAGCTTGCCTGGAACCATGACCCACCTAATCTCAACCTCCCAAGTAGGTAGGATGACAGGTGAGCACCACTGCATCTAGCTGCTGGTTGAAAAGACTTCTCAGTGGATGCTTGGTTGGGCCTTTTAACCATAATTCTCCTGACTTTGGCTTACCAAATAGCTAGGATTATAGGCATGAGTCTCTGGCACTCAGCTTTAGCTGACATCCTAACAGCCATAATTACCTAGTTAAATTGCTCCCAAAATCTGATTAGCAAAAATCTACAAGAAAACTATGTTTTCTGGTATAGGGAGGGGGAATATAAGAGGGAAAAAAAAAGAAATAGGAAAAGTCTAAATAAAAATGGACAGAAAAAAACAATCAACATGAAATGTTCAAAATACTTTCACACTGCAGTTATTTCCAGGTTTCTAGATCATTCAATTATCTTATTTGTGTCTTAAATTTCCTAAGCTTTTAATATATATACTTTCAAAACTTAAAATGTATCCTTTCAGCCTGGTGCTAGTAGTTCACACCTGTAATCCTAGCTACTCAGGAGTCTGAGATCGATTGCAATTCCAAGACAGCCCAGGCAGGAACAAGTCCCTGAGACTTTTCTCTCCAACAAATTACTCAGAAAAAGCCAGAAATGGCTGTCACTCATGTGATAACACTAGCCTTGAGCACAAAGAGGCTCAAGGATAGCACCTTGGCCAAGTTCAAGCCCCAGGACACTGCCCCTCCCAATGTCATCATTTGCACAATCTTACATAATCATAATTATCTATTTGAAAGTAACTGAAATTCTACTGCTGATATCACTATTTGCCTCAAAGCACTACTATTTGCAATTGCTTATGCTGATGCAACAGGGACTACCAGGTGAAGAAAACATGGCTCCTAACACTGCAGAAGAAACAGACAGGAGGAACAGCACTGGCTTAGGACACAGTAAACATATTTGCTCAACAGCTGTGAGAAGCAGGAAATAATAAAAATAACACTCCTACAACTGGAAGAGTCAAAGTCTAAATGTATCAGAGAATCTTTCCTGAGTTCTTAAACTAAGTTTTGAGTAATAGGCAGAAGTTCAAGAGACGGAGATACACAGAACTTCCTAAACACTGTCCCCCGCCCCCGCCCCAGCCAGTAAGAATAAGGGGTAAAATATAAGCGGTTCTGAGGTTTTAGTAAGAGATGTTTTTGGAAAGGCAAGTTGCAATCTGGCTGTGGAGAGTTCAGTTTCATCTATTAATAAAAATTCTGAAGCCTGGATTTGATTCTGAATGATTAGGACTAATTATCATATATGAAATGGAAATTTTTATGTTACATTTTGGCATTTAACTCAAACATCTATAATACAAGATTTAAAAACTGAGGTGTGTGTGTGTGTGTGTGTGCATGTGCACACACACAGAGGTTCGCTGGTCCTGGGGCCAATTCAGAGCCTGGTGCCATCCCTGAGTATTTTTGCTCAAGGCTGGCACTCTAACACCAGAGCCACAACTACACTTCTAGCTTTTTTTTGGCCAGTCCTGGGCCTTGGACTCAGGGCCTGAGCACTGTCCCTGGCTTCTTCCCGCTCAAGGCTAGCACTCTGCCTCTTGAGCCACAGCGCCGCTTCTGGCCGTTTTCTGTATATGTGGTGCTGGGGAATCGAACCTAGGGCCTCGTGTATCCGAGGCAGGCACTCTTGCCACTAGGCTATATCCCCAGCCCCACTTCTAGCTTTTTGATGGTTAATTGGAAACAAGAATCACTTGGACTTACCTGCTTTAGCTGGCTTCAAACCACAATCTTCAGATTTCAACCTCCTGAGTAAGTAGGATTACTGGCACTGTAATGTTTCAGTTACCACTGAAACCCAGCCATCTGAACCCATTTAAAATCTTTATTGCTAATGATACAAGGAAATCAAGGACAGGCTGCAACCAAGAACTGACAGCATGTTGATGCTGCAATAGCAGAAACATTCAAGTTTGGTGTTTGGCCTTGTATATATGTGATATATATATATATATATATATATATATATATATGCATGTATAGGTACACCTACATATGCAGATGCTCACAATTCATTACAAGTCAAAGCAAAGTCAAACCATCATGAAAATGAGGACCTTCTGTAATTACATTCCTATATACAACCTGCTTTTAATATATGCTGAATATATTATTATAAAACTTAAATATGGTAGTCAGGCATGGTAGTATGTGCCTCTAAACCTAACTACTCAGGAGACTGAGATCTATCTGAGTATCCAAAGCCAGTCTGGGCAAGAAGGTCCATGAAACTTGTATCTTCAGTTAATGACCAAAAAGAAAAGCCAGAAGTGGAGCCGTGGCTCAAGTGGTAGAGTACTAAGCTTGAGAAAAAAAGCCTAGAGACAGTACCCAGGTCCAGAATCCAAGCCCCAGGACACATGCAAAGAAAAAAAAATTGAAAACAACAATATGTGAAACAGAGTGGCACACATCAATGGATAAAGATGGAACATCTTGGTCTGAGCCTAACCCCTGCAAAGAAGTATGAAATCCATCTGAGAAATAATTGAAAGGTAAAAAGGGATGGAGGTGGGGGTGGGGAGAGGTATAACCCAGTGATAAATGGCTTATCTAGGAAGTTCCAGGCCCTGAGTTCAAATGCTAGTACCACCTAAGAAAAAAAAATACATATGGCCTATTACATTTTGTAATCCATACAAAATCTTTTAAAATATTATATTCTTATGTTTCATATCAGAATGAACTAAGTATATTTTACTAATTCACATAAAAGTAAGCTTAAAAGAACAAGCTCAGTCTTGCACACATCACTAAACAATAAAATTTACATTCAATGTTGAGAAGGTTATTAAAAAAAATCTTAAGAGACAGGGGGGTCTCATATGAAGTAGGCTAAGCCCAAACTGCTGTGCTCGAGAGAGATGTGTGTGTGTGTGTCTTGGGGCTTGAACTCGGGGCCAAGGTACTGACCCTGCGCTTTTCTTTTTCTTTTTCTTTCTTTTTTTTTTTTTTTTGCCAGTCCTAGGCCGTGAACTCAGGGCCTGAGCACTGTCCCTGGCTTCTTTTTTGCTCAAGGCTAGCACTCTGCCACTTGAGCCACAGTGCCACTTCTGGCCATTTTCTGTATATGTGGTGCTGAGGAATTGAACCCAGGGCCTCATGTATACGAGGCAAGCACTCTTGCCACTAGGCCATATTCCCAGCCCCAACCCTGAGCTTTTCTATTCAAAGATATTGATCAAAATATTCCTTTCATAGCTGAGACTACAGGCATGCACTATTACACTTGTCAAGGTTTAATAAAAATTTTGGTCAAGATCTTATTTGAATAGGTTATACTATCATTTTTCTTCAGATTTTTATTTTCCTAAATAAAGATGCCTATTAACAGAGAGATCATTGTAATTCAAAGAATATTCTTTTAGGGCTGGGAATATGGCCTAGTGGCAAGAGTGCTTGCCTCCTACACATGAAGCTCTCGGTTCAATTCCCCAGGACCACAATATGGAAAACGGCCAGAAGGGGCGCTGTGGCTCAGGTGGCAGAGTGCTAGCCTTGAGCGGGAAGAAGCCAGGGACAGTGCTCAGGCCCCAAGTCCAAGGTCCAGGACTGGCCCCCCGCCAAAAAAAAAAAAAAGAAAAAAAAAGAATATTCTCTTAAATACACCTGGCCTCTGTAATTATGAAGATTAAAAACTATTAAGCCAGCCGAGCACTGAGGTCTCATGCCTGTAATCTTATCTACTCAGGAAGCTGAGAGCTGAGGATTGTGGTTCAAAGCCAGACAGAAAAGTCTATAAGATTCTTATCTACAATAAACTACTAAGAAAAAGCTGGAAGTGGTACTGTGGCTCAAGTGGTAGAGTGCTAGCTTTGAGCACAAGGAGACTTAGGGACAGAGCCTAGGCCCTGAGTTCAAGTCCCAGGACTAGCAAAAAAAAATTAATTTAAGAGTGTGTGTGTGTGTGTGTGTGTGTGTGTGTGTGTGTGTGTGTGTTAAGCCCTACATGGGCATAGTAGTACATTACAACTGTCATTTCACCACTCAGGAGGATGAAGCAGGAAAGGATTTCAAATTAAAGTGATGCTCAGGCTACATAGTGAGAAAGTCTAAGAAGCCTAATAATACCAATGCTAGTCTGTTTCCTTTAGATCATCCTTCATAGTCTTAACTTTTCCTAGTCATAAGAAATCAACAACAGTTACCTTTTTTTTCTGCTACCAAGGTAATTAATTCATTCTTCTTAAAGTGGTTTGAAATCTGGATTTATAATTATGTATGAAGCTAGGATTGATAATTATGTATGAAGCTAATGGCAGAATATAGTTCTTCTTAAAAGCAATATTCTGAATGAAAATGTGTATGTTTATAAGTTTAGCTCTACTCAAGTTATATCACAAGATAATAAGTTATCAACTTGGAGTGTATGGAAGTAAATGAAATTAACCTGGAATGAATGAGTCATAATAATGGTACATTCCAAAATAAATGAGAGGGGAAGAGTTATGGCTTAACAGAATTATCAGATACAAAGAAAAATGCAGTTTGCCAAAAGTCAAAGAGGAAGGAAAAGCACAGAAAAAAAAAAAAAAAGGATTTCTGTTGAACAGAATCCTAACTACAAAGGACAAGACCTTTCTCTGCCCAGTACAAATCAATCAACTCCAGCCTCTTTTTCCAAAGACAGAAAGAAATCATTTAGGTCCTCTATCCAGATCAGCTGATGGAAACAGTAGTGATTTAAATAAATTCCCTACTTCCTATCCACTTCATGCTAGCCAAATAATTATTTACCATACATATCAAAACCACAAATGCTTTGCTGAACTAAAATTTTAAAATTCACATGAGTAATGAGTCAACCAACACACAAGCATAAATAATTCATAATATCTTTGCCTCTGGGTCTAGAGAAGCATATGAAATAAGAGGAGTAAATTAGGTTCCCTAAATAATATAAATAAAAAAGAAACTTGGACAATCTTCATGATCTTACACAGGACACCTGTTAACAATTAATTATATACTAATCTGTAGGGGCTTATGTGTACAGATTTTTACTAGACCAGATGACAAATACAATTTACTAAACACCACTGCCAGGAATATCCCAGCACTCTCCAAAGAGAGGCAGGAGGATTCAAGACCAGGCTGGGCTACACATGAAGACTATATTTCAAAAAACCAATAGTTAAGCCAAGCCATGGGTAGTACATACTAATATCTCCAGCATTTGGGATGCTGAAGCAGGAAGACTTAAGTTCAAGGCCAGCTTGGGCTATATCAAGACCCTATTTGAGGGGCTGGGAATATGGCCTAGTGGCAAGAGTGCTTGCCTCGTATACATGAAGCCCTGGGTTCAATTCCTCAGCACCACACATATAGAAAAGACCGGAAGTGGCGCTGTGGCTCAAGTGGAAGAGTGCTAACCGTGAGCAAAAAGAAGCCAAGGACAGTGCTCAGGCCCTGAGTCTAAGGCCCAGGACTGGCAAAAAAAAAAAAAAAAAGACCCTATTTGAAACAAAATACAACAAAAGGCACACTGTCTAGCAAGTGGCTGACACTGGATCAGATTCCCCAGCAACATAAAAACAAAGAAATATTTTAACTGAGTTAATATAGACTGAATACTGACTACAAATACAGCTCAATTTTTAAAAAATGTTTATTTCCTATAAAGGGCTTTGTTAGCACAGAATTAACTAAGATGTCACAGTTATCTACTCTATCAATTCACTAATGCACAGTTCAATGCAATTGAAAGACACTATCACATTAGTATTCAAAGTGCCTGGTCCAACTGAACCTTTTGTAAGGCTTGTGCTCTATACTATATATTAATTACACAATGTGTTTCAGTGTCAATTACAAATAGTGTAGCCAGACATCAGTGGGTACTCAATAAACTGAGATCTGGAGATCACAGTTTGAAGCCAGCTCAGGAAGGAAAACTCTTGAGACTCTTATTTCCAATTAACCACCCAAAAGCCAGAAATGGAGTTGTGGCTCAAGTGGTAGAGTGCTAGCCTTGAGCAAAAAAAAAAAAAAAAAACCCTTAAGAATAGTGTCCTGTTTAAGCCCCAGGACTGTTACCCCCCCCAAAAAAAATTTTAATGCAGTAAGACCTAAGAAAATTAAAGAATGACATTAAGTATGTAGAAAAAATTGTCTAACAGACTAACGTACATAGGGTTTTGTTGTTGCTTGGGTTTGGTTTTTGCTTTTTGAGGTGTTTTTAATGCTACTGAATAACAAGCCCAGGACCTCATTTATGCTAGACTTAACTATACATGCAAGCCCCTAATGTATAAATGTATAAATTCAAGCCTATGGCTTGAACTTAAGAGCTTGGGCACTGTCCCTAAGCATTTTTTGATCAAGGCTAGCACTGTACCATGTAAGCCACAGAGCCACTTCTGCCTTTTTCTGTTTACATGGTACTGAGGAATCAAACCCAGGGTTTCTTTCATGCATGCTAGGGAATCACTCTGCCACTAAGCCACATTCCTAGCCTAATGTATAAATTTTTTAAAAATCTATTTTTGTTCTTAAACTATGTTGTATTCTTCACTGCTTTTATTAAACAACATAACATCGAAAGCTATCTATCTATCTATCTATCTATCTATCTATCTATCTATCTATCTATCTACCTATGGTAAGTTGTGGGGTTTGGACCCAGAGCCAGAGCCTGGGTGCTGTCCCTGAGATTTTACACTCAAGACTAGCACTCTACCACTTTGTGCCATGGCACTACTTCTGGTTTTCTGGAGGTTAATTAGAGGAGGTAAGAGTTTCAGGAACTTTCCTGCCTGGGCTGGCTTTGAACTGTGATCATCAGATCTCAACTTTCTGATTAGCTAGGATTAGGTGCAAGACACAAGCACCTGGCTTTAATTTTAACTTCCATTTTGTAAGATAAACATAAAACAAAATGTTTAAGATGGCACGATCACATTCCAAGTGCTAAAATTCTAGTCGGCCAAGCTTTAAACCCCATCTTTGTACATGTCACAATGCCATGTTTTCCAGATGACTCACAACCACCATTTGGAACCTTACAGAGGTCTCTATGGAGTCATTAAGATGTTTTCAGCCATCTGCCCTTATCTGAAGTAGCAGTTCCAGAAGTTGTGTCATTCTAGCTGGTGATTCTTTGTCTCCTGTCATGCTGTCAGTTTACCATGTCTCAATATATCTGCTTTTGGCAATCTTTCTCATTCCTTTCACAATTCCAGACCCCAAGCTGACTGTCATTTAACTGTATGCCACAACCCAAAAGAATAGAAAGTTATCAACAAAAACTCAAGTTGGTGGCTGTATGTTATAAAACAATTATTTTACACTACTGTTACAGACTATTATATATCATAACTACATAAAGAACAGAGCTGTGGGCTGGGATATGGCCTAGTGGCAAAAGTGCTTGCCTCATATACATGAAGCTCTGGGTTCGAGTGTCCAGCACCACATATATATAGAAAATGGCCAGAAGTGGCGCTGTGGCTCAAGTGGCAGAGCGGCCTTGAGCAAAAAGAAGCCAGGGACAGTGCTCAGGCCCTGAGTCCAAGGCCCAGGACTGGCAAAAAAAAAAAAAAAAAAAAGAACAGAGCTGTGTTTTTTTATAGTTGCATGGAATCCTCTCAGGTCTCATAAGGGAAGGATTCACAATGAGGACCTATGACAACAGACTTCCCTCCTTTGCAAGCAGAGTAGCTATACTTTTGCATTACTTAATGGGAGTTCCAATTGTTCCACTGTTTTTGTTTTAATGGAAAAACTATTATGGTAAACTAACTGAAAACTAGAAGACAACACTGAATGGAAGTTACCAGAAATGCCTAGAAATTCAACAAGACAGATATTCTCTTGAATATCATGTTACCTAATGCTCACAACCAATCACTGGAAGGATGAGATTACTTTGATACTATGCTCCTCTCATGGCTGAAACTGAGCACATTTAGAACAGTTAAATAATAGATGTAAGAAAACTTCCTTAGCTAGATCTAAAATACACTGGGACATAATAAATTATACAGGACTCTAGCCCTTCACATGCAGTGAGACCAAAGAAGGATATTCTTAGGGAAGGTACATAAAGGTGCAAATGCCTATGTGCCTCTGATACCATTATAATATTTAATCAAAATAAACCACAGGACATAAAAACAAGAGGGTTTTGTTGTTGTTTTTGTTTTCTTTTCCTTTTGTTTGTCTTTGAGAGGGCAAGGGGGAACACAGAAATGGGAGGGACAAAGTGTGAACAAATGTAGCAGGGGTACTCACTAGTCACTGTGTTGGAAATGAACTATATAACTTGTGTGGGGAATGGGAGGGGAAAACTGGGAGAGAGCATGAGGGAAGGGGTGACATTGTTCAAAAAGCAATATAGCTGACTTGTGAAATTGTAACCCCTCCGTACATCATCATCACCATAAAATAAAAAATTTTAAAAGAAAAAAGTGCTTGCTTTATTCCTAGTATTAGTACCACTTAATTTCTAATTTCTATATTTCCGTGAAGCACTTTCCCATGGTTTTAGGGTATATATTTTAATTATTTAAGTATTTGGGAGGAAATAAGTCCTCAATTTTATTAAATGTTTTTCACAATCTATTAAGATTATCATATAGCTTTTCTTCCTTATCTACTAATAAGTTAAATTATACTAACAATCCCCCAGTACATCTTTTCAGTCCAGGAATAAATCAGAGCCATAGCTCTACTACCAATTTTTAGTGATTAATTGTAGATAAAAGTCTCACAGAGAGCTGGGCACTGGTGGCTCATGCCTATAATCCTAGCTACTCAGGAGGCTGAGATCTGAGGATCAAAGTTCAAAGCCTGCCCAAGCAAGAAAGTTCATGAGACTCTTATCTCCAATTAACCACCAGAAAACCAGAAGGGGCACTGTGGCTCAAGTGGTAGCATGCTAGCCTTGAGCTGAAGAGCGCAGGGACAGTGTCCAGGCCCAGTTCAAGCCTCATAACTAGTCTGAAAAAAAAAAAAAGTCTCTCCCACTTTCACCGCCAGGTTGGCTCTGAATAGAGATCTTCTGGTTATCAACTTCCTAAGCAGTTAGGATTAGAGGTATGAGCCACTCACTCAGCTTTTTTTTTTTTTAAACAACTTGAGCCACACCTCTAGCCCAGCTTTTTTGCTGGGAGTCTCTTGGTGTTTTATGTCCAAACTAGTTTCAGATCATGATCCTCAGATCTTAGGCTCTTGAATAGAGTATGATTACCACCAGTGTGAGCCACGGGCAACCCAGCTCACCATGCAGCATTTTGAATGTACTGTTGGAATTGTATATCAACACTGTTAGAAAAAAATCAGCCTGTAGTTTTTGTTTTACTACATCATGCTCACTAAACATTATCAATATGATACCTATTATATTTTTGTGATGCTAATATTTATTGAATTATTTCTATATGCTAGGACTGATCTAAGAATTACATTTAACTATTTAATCTTCACAGCAACCTTAACTTATTGGCTTTCTTACTGTTTTGTAAAAATAATAGGAGATCTCAATTACTTTGTTCTCAATTACTAGTGAAATAATATATTTTTCCTGTTTTCTGTTTTTTAGGATGTAGAAAAGTTTGAGTCAGGGTCTCACTATATAGCTCAGGCTAGCCTGGGACTTACTTTTGTAGCCCTAATTGACCAGGGCCAATCTTGAACTTCCAATCTCAGCATCCCAACTATTAGATTACAGAGACATACAATGGCTAAGCATTTACCTAGCAGTATGCTACAAGTAAAATAAAGGTTACTACAAAATTTTAGTACCTTAGAAATAAAAGCTGGCATTAAATGTAACATCATTTCAAGGAAATATACAAAAATAATGCCCAATGCTAAAAGAGTTACAAGAATATAAGAAGTATTACTAGAATTTCAAGAAATGAAAGACAAAATAAGACACAAATAGGCAAGAAAACCACTATCACCCACAACAAAACCTGTTAGGAATAGTCCCCAATATCACACTTAAGAGCATGAATAAGATTTGGAAAGATTTGCAAGGGTGCAAAAAAAAAAGTCCACACCAAATTAAGAATAAAAGAGCTTAGCGGGCTGGGGATATGGCCTAGTGGCAAGAGTGCCTGCCTCATATACATGAGGCCCTGGGTTCGATTCCCCAGCACCACATATACAGAAAATGGCCAGAAGTGGCACTGTGGGTCAAGTGGTAGAGTGCTAGCCTTGAGCAAAAAGAAGCCAGGGACAGTGCTCAGGCCCTGAGTCCAAGCCCCAGGACTGGCCAAAAAAAAAAAAAAAAAAGCTTAGAGAAACAAGTCATTCAAGGAAATTTACTATAAACCTATTTTATGAAAGGATTTGGAAGCAAAAGTGAATATGAACACAGTCTTACAAACTATATGGAACAGGGCTGGGAATATGGCCTAGTGGCAAGAGCGCTTGCCTCATATACGTGAGGCCCTGGGTTCGATTCCCCAGCACCACATATACAGAAAACGGCCAGAAGTGGCACTGTGGCTCAAGTGGCAGAGTGCTAGCCTTGAGCAAGAAGAAGCCAGGGACAGTGCTCAGCCCTGAGTCCAAGCCCCAGGACTGACCCCCACCCCCCCAAAAAAAACAACTATATGGAACAGTGTGAAATGCAGAAGATCAAAAACAGTCCTAGAACATTAAGAGTGAAGTAAATTCAGGCAGCTATAGAAATACATAGGATAGGAATTTGGGTGGTGGCTCCATGGTAGAGTGCTTGCCATTGAATGGAAGAAGCCCTGGTCTCCTTTCAGTACCATACACACCAAAAGGTGAGTGAAGAAATCACAGAGTAGGTACCTAAGAAGACCCTTTTTGGCACAGGGAAGGCATCCTGAAGGAACTGACTACTAAACTGAGACAGGAAATGAACAAGAATCAAAACTAAATTTGGGGACTGGGAGTATGGCCTAGTGGCAAGAGTGCTTGCCTCATACGATTCCAGAGCACCACATATATAGAAAATGGCCAGAAGTGGCGCTGTGGCTCAAGTGGCAGAGTGCTAGCCTTGAGCAAAGAGAAGCCAGGGACTGTGCTCAGGCCCTGAGTTCAAGGGCCAGGAGTGGTAAAAAAAAAAAAAACCCACAAAACTAAATTTGGGGGCTGGGGATTTACTTCAGTGGAAGAGCACCTGCCTGGTGAGCGCAAGGCCCCAAGTTCAGTCCTCAGCTCTGGAAAAAAAAAATCTATAAAAAACTAAATTTGGAGACGAAGAATCATATAGGAGTCAGGTGTAATGAGAAACAGAGATTGGGAAGAAAGTAGCCAGAGATCAGAATAAGTGCAAAGGTCAGAAGTCACAGAGCACATAGTGGGTGAAGAATATGTCTGTGACTTAACTTTACAGAGGTGAATGACCAGCTAAAGACATAAAGGGAACCATACTATAAGGATTTGTAAACTACGTCATGGAGTGTGGAATTAGGTTAAGGCTGTCCCCTTGGCTGCACTAAAAGATTCCCAACAAACAAAAGGGAGTTTATAGTAGTGAGGGACTAGATTATGGAGAATAACAAGAGAAGCCCTGACTAAAATAGAGAAAGTTGTTGTGAATGTGATTCAATATGCTCAATTTTCTGATTTTGTAAAAAAAAGAAGGCAACAATTCAAATTTTCAACAAAAATCTCAATAGATTTTGGTGGTACCCAAGTTTGATCCTTAGGACCTTATGGCCCTCTACCACCAGAACTATCACCATGGCCCATTTTTTTTTAAATACAGGCAATTACATTTTTTTTGAAGCATGCTGTAGGCCAATGTTCAAAAGACAAAAGAAAAAAACTATGAACCAAACTGATAACCACAAGACCCTTGAAGAATCTCCAAGAAGGGAAAGATGTAAGCACCTGCTGGAGGTCTAAACAAGAAAGGACAAGTAGGGCTGGGGATATAGCCTAGTGGCAAGAGTGCCTGCCTCGGATACACGAGGCCCTAGGTTCGATTCCCCAGCACCACATATACAGAAAACGGCCAGAAGCGGCGCTGTGGTTCAAGTGGCAGAGTGCTAGCCTTGAGCAAAAGGAAGCCAGGGACAGTGCTCAGGCCCTGAGTCCAAGGCCCAGGACTGGCCAAAAAAAAAAAAAAAAAAAAGAAAAGAAAAAAAGAAAGGACAAGTAATCACTACCTGGAGGGATAAGAGTGCTTATCTTATTCACTTCTGGAAAAAACCCATTTAGTGGGTAGTAAGGAAGTTGAAACTGGAAGTTTTTGTAAGGTAAAGTTTCATGGCAATAGATAGCACACACCAGAGAACAGGAAACCTGAAAAAAAAATAATAACCCAGCACTTACTTGTTCTAGCTCTAGCCTTTTTTTTTTTAAACAGATTTTAGTTTTGCTCACAGTCAGCTGCAAGCACTTACTGCCTAGGATTCCCCACCTCCACCTATACCAGGTTTTGAACTCAATGCCTAGAGCTCTTGCTTCTCTTCTTGCACTCTGCCGCTTGAGCCACACCTCCAATCTAGCATTTTGCAGGTTAAGTGGAGATGAGAGTCCAACAAACTTTTCTGCCCAGCTTGGCTTTGGAACAGAGATCTGGGAATGAGCTGCTTGGTTACATGTGTGAGCCAGTGGGCCCAGCTGCCTAGCATTCTTTCTATACTGCTTGGTATTGTTTGGTAATGTAACTGTCTGTAACTCAGAAATTTGGCCTGCATACCAGTAACCACCATTAGCAACTTGAGCTTTCATTTAGCTAGGGGCAATGAAATTAAACAGAATGCGTGATCACACTGAATGAGGAAAGAATACTTCAAGTTCAGGGTAGAGCCTCTAGTGCTAATTCTTCATCCCCACTTCAAGGATGCCTACTGTTGTTATTATCAAGGAAAAAGAAATAGTCAAATGCTGCACTAACTGTGCCAAATAATGATAACAACAAAAATGGATATGTGGGATAGTAGTATTAGGAGGGAGAGTTTGAGATTCATCCAGAATGAAGTAGTATAATAATGGGGTAAATTTTAAGACTGAACACTCAGAACAGGTATAGAAATTAAGCAATAATGAAGAAAGTAGTGCAGAAAATTACAGAATCTGGAAATTTATATATCCCAATTCAAACTAGGTATTTTTTTGGCAATGGGGTTTGAACTTGGGACCTAGGTGCTGTCCCTAAGCTGTTTTACTCAAGGCTGGCACTCTGGGGCTGGGGATATGGCCTAGTGGCAAGAGTGCTTGCCTCATATACATGAGGCCCTGGGTTCAATTCCCCAGCACCACATATACAGAAAACGGCCAGAAGTGGCGCTGTGGCTCAAGTGGCAGAGTGCTAGCCTTGAGCAAAAAGAAACCAGGGACAGTGCTTAAGCCCTGAGTCCAAGGCCCAGGACTGGCAAAAATAAATAAATAAAATTCTGCTGTTTTTCAGATATACAAGTAATCAGTTTTAGAGGTTATAAATTCATTTACAAATATTCTTATAATGCCACTCATCTTTAGAAAGGTGAATCCATTAGGCTATCAAATATGTTAAGTAATATGCTTGTACTTTAGATAAGGCCCTACTATTTAAGTACAATATGTTTGTCCTCAAATAGTATTTACTAAGGGGAAAAAAGAAAACAATTAGTCAATTTAAAAAGCTCTATGTAGTAGCTAGGGAAAAGATTGAATCCTTACAATGTCAGATATTGGATCTCACTTTATAAAAAAGAAATCTTTATATATAAGGAATATTTCTACTTCTGGTTCAGTTTCCCAGTGTTTGAGCTTAACTCAAAGTCTTGCATTCTTCATTCTGGCTTGGCTTTATCCACTTCAGGCTAATATCCTTACCACTTGAGCCACACCTCCAATTCTGGTTCTTACTGACTGAGCCTCATGAGTCCATGAGTCTCATGGACTTGGCTGGTTTTGAATCTTGATCCTTTTTTTTTTTTCCAGTCCTGAGCCTTGAACTCAGGGTCTGAGCACTGTCCCTGGCTTCTTTTTGCTCAAGGCTAACACTCTGCCACTTGAGCACAGTGCCCCTTTTGGCCGTTTTCCATATATGTGGTGCTGAGGAATCGAACCTAGGGCTTCATATATATGAGGCAAGCACTCTTGCCACTAGGCCATATTCCCAGCCCCTGAATCTTGATCCTTACACTCCTGAGTAGCTGGATCACAGGAGTGAGCCACCAGCACCCATCTTAGAACCATGACTTTTAAAGCAAGAGCAATTGTTACCCTGTTGATATCACACAATGTATAATCCTACCTGCTCTAGCCCAAGTAGAAGGCTTAATTCTAAAAAATAGCAGGAGGGGCTGGGAATGTGACTTCGCGGTAAAGTGCTTGTCTAGCATGCATGAAGCCCTAGGTTTGATTCTTCAACACCACATAAACAGAAAAAGCCAAAAGTGGCACTGTGGCTTGAGTGGTAGAATGCTAGCCTTGAGCCAAAAGAAGCCAGGGACAGTGCTCCTCAGGCCCTGAGTTCAAGCCCCAGGCCTAGCAAATAGATAGATAAATGCTGAATTCTGGTCAAAAGCTTACAGCAGAGAAATTCACACTACATGTAGAAATAAAATGCACTAGATATCAAAGAACACCATAGAAAGATTTAAAATGCTCAATGAAATGTAGAAATGGAAGTAGACTTTCATATTATTCATGATCAATAATAAAGCTGATTACTCGTGAATAAGGGAGAAATAAAATAGGACACTTGAAGCACTTTCAATAAAAAAAAAAAAAGAGGCAGGTGTCAGTGGCTCACATCTGTAATCCTAGCTACTCAGGAGGCTGAGATCTGAGGAATGCAGTTCAAAGCTAGCCCAGGCAAGAAAGTCCATGAGACTCTTAACACCAATTAACCACCAGAAAACTGGAAGTGGTGCTGTGGTTCAAAGTGGTACAATGCAGATCTTGAGAAAAAGAGCTCAGGGGCAGCACCAGGCCCAAAATTCAAGCCCCACGACTGACCCCAAAAAAACAAAAAAAAGCAGGAAGAGAATTTTATATTACCAGTATTTTCCCCAGATTATCTGTACTGTACAATGGAAAAACCACATGTGGGTAATCAGTACTTAAAATGTGTTGGTCCATATTATGATGTACCATAGGCATAAAATACACTCTGCATTTCAAAGACAGTATAAAAACAAACTTATTATAATCCCTCATTAATAACTCAAAGAATAATATTTAGTTATGTTGAGCTAAAAAAATACAGCACTAAGATTAATTCTAAGACAGGTACTGTGGGGATCACACTTGTAATCCTAGCTACTTGGGAGGCTGAGATTAGGAAAACTGCAGATCCTGGCCAGCAACAGCAGAAAGTTGACCTTATTCCACCTCAACCAGTGAAAGGCTGAGTGTAGACCTCTGCTATGTGGGAAGTGTAAATAGAAGGGTCAGAATCCAAAAATCAGCCACTTTCCACAAAATATACAAAGCAAGAAGAACTGAGAGTGGCTCAAGTGGCAAGGTATTTGCCTCGCAAGCACAAGAACCTGAGTTCAAACCTCAGTGCGGGGGCTGGGGATATGGCCTAGTGGCAAGAGCGCTTGCCTTGTGTACTTGAAGCCCTGGGTTCGATTCCCCAGCACCACATATACAGAAGTGGCGCTGTGACTCAAGTGGCAGAGTGCTAGCCTTGAGCAAAAAGAAGCCAGGGACAGTGCTCAGGCCCTGAGTCCAAGACCCAGGACTGGCCAAAAAAAAAAAAAAAAAAAAACAAACTCAGTGTGGCAAAACAAAGTAATTTCACTTGTTACATTTTACTTTTTTATTTTAGCCACAAGAAGTTTAACAAGTTGGCTCAAACTTTTACATTATATTTCTACTGAATACTGCTACTCTAATTAGTCCTGTTTAGTGTTAATCACTAAATTCATTAATTTTGTTGAATTTAATAGTGTGTTCCTTTAGTTAATATGCAGTACATCTTAGATAAGATGATGTTAAGTGAGAAAATAGTGACAGCTAACTAAAATGTTCAAAAAAAGAGAATGACCTAAATTTCTGGGCAGATGCTTGAGCCAGCAGGGTTGTTCTGCCAAGTAGTAAGCAGGTTCTCTTTGTTATCTCTGCAAGAGGGTTACATGGCAAGAAAGATGGGACAGATTTGACCAAGCTTAACTATATTCATCTAGTGTAAAAAAAAAATATGCTTTATTTGGAGCATCTCCTAAATTACAATCTAAGTGTATGTAAGATAAATATTTTTCACTACTATTCAAATTTACTACAGTTTTTCAGATAATTAAAATTTGCCCTTATCAGAATTTCACATAAACTGATTCTAGTATAGCACCAAAGAAAACACAACTCTTGGTGAGAACAGTGAAAGGGGCGAAAGTGATCAAGACACTGTATTCATAAACTGCTTTGTTGGATGGCAACTCCTTTGTACAATTATTTACAGAAAATAAATAATAAGTATATATGAAAACAACTCTCAATAATGTCATTACTCTGTGTGTGTGTGTGTGTGTGTGTGTGAGTGTGTGTGTATGTGTTGGTCCTGGTGCTTGAACTCAGGGCCTGGGCACTGTTCCTGATCATTTTTGTTCAAGGACAGCACTCTACCACTTGAGCTTCACTACTGGCTTTTCAATATCATTACTTTTTGTAAGATATCATGACAGATGTGTGTGTGTACGTGCTTGTGCCAATCCTAAGGTTTAAATTCAGAGCCTGGAAACTGTCCCTGAGCTACTTTTGCTCAAGGCTAGCACTCTAACACTTGAACCACACAACTCCACATCCAGCTTTTTGGTAGTTAATTGGAAATATAAAGTTTCATAGATTTTCCTGCCTGCGATGGCTTTGAACTATGATCCTCAAGATCTCAAACTTCTGAGTAGCTAGGATTATAGGTTATAAGTCATCAGCTCTTGGCTTTACCATGACAGATTTTAAAAGCCATTGAATTTCTTTTCTACTGTGTTTTTTTTGGGGGGGTGGGGGGAGTGGGGGCCAGGTGTAGGGCTTGAACTCTGGGGCCTGGAAGCTGTTCCTGAGCTTTTTCAGTCAAGGCTAGTGCTCTACCAATTTGAACCACAGTTCCATTTCCTGTTTTCTGGTGGTTGATTGGAGATAAGAGTCTCATGGACTTTTCTGCCTGAGCTGGCTTTGGCCTGCAATCCTCAAATCTCAGCCTCGGATGACAGGCTTGAGCCACCAGCACTTGTCCACTCAATTTCTTATAATATAAACACTAATTATCCAACAGTCCATCTAGGAACTACAGAATGTGGTTTTAGAAAATTATAAAATTCAAAAATTACAGAACATAATTAGACAGCACTGACTCAAAGACAATGAATACACCAAAACTGAGAAAAACAATTCTATTCCAGTATTATGTAACTAGCTCTCAAAATGTATTAGACTCAGTTATGAAAGTAAAACTGAAATGTACTCAAATCAGAGTTCTTTGACACAAAACAATTCAAGGCTTCATATCATGTACTCAGTCAAATTATGTTGCAACTAACTAAATTAATGGAACCAATGGAAAATATATCAAATAGTTTAAGGAGCTATCATCCATTTACAGAGATAGATAGATAGATAGATAGATAGATAGACAGACAGACAGACAGACAGGATATCTAAAAAGCTAGTTTCCTTTCTAGCACTTTCACCAGATTTTTCTCAATTCCTAAGCCTATAAAAAGACAGCCACTACACGACTTTGCTGTAAATAATATTACATTGTACACATTATTTTGCAATTAGCTTTTCTTTGTATTTGTAAGGTTTCTCCTTATCCATAGAAATTAAAAGGCAACATAGCATAATGAATTCTGTCGCCAGGCAATTGGGGTTCAAATGCCATCTTTAAATCACCTCTGCTATTTATAAGCTATGAAAGTAGGTGGGTAACTGCTATGGTTTGGACATGGCTTGAGATGTCTCAAAGGGCTCATATGCAATGTGTGGTCCACAATATGGTCATATTAAGAGGCAAAAGAAAGTTTAAGAATAGGGGTCTAGTAAAGCACCTATCAGGAGACTGAGATCAAGGTTTGAAGCCAGACTTTGGAGACAGATCCAGGACACTCTTATCTCTCATTAGTCAGCAGGAAGCCAGAACTAGAGGCATGGTTCAAGTGGTAGAGTATCAGCTGTGAGCAAAAAAGCACGAGGCTGAGTTCAAGCCCCACTGTCCCCTCACAAATGAAAATTACAGGCCTGTGGGAAATAACTAGAGTGCTAGGGGCATCACCCTCAGGAGGGATTAATGCTGGTTTCACAAAATGAGTTATTGTTCCCAAGAGTAAATTCTTTAAAAAGGATCCGAGCCAGGCGCTGGTGGCTCACACCTGTAATCCTAGCTACTCAGGAGGCTGAGATCTGAGTTTCATGGCTTGAAGTCAGTCCAGTCAGGCAAGTCCCCATGAGACTCTTATTTCCAATAAACTATTCAAAAAACCCAGAAGTGGTGCTGTGGCTCAAGTGGTAGAACACTAGCCTTGAATACAAAGAGGCTCAGGGACAGTACCCAGGCCCTGAGTTCAAGCCCAAGTCTGGTAGAAGAGAGGGGAGGGGGGGGGATCCAGACTGATCCCTCCCTTGCTGGCTTTCTGTCTCACTTGTGCATAATCCCCTCTCATGATGTTAACATCCACCATGAGGATCTAACCAGAAACTGAACAAGTCATAAACATTCAACCTCTAAAACTATGAGTTAGGTAAAACTCTCTTTTAAATATAGTATTTTGATAAAGTAAAAGAAAATGAGTAATAATATTATTTATCCATCCATGTTTCAGTAAGCCCAGGGATAAAATGGAGATAATGATAGTCTTATTTCTGAGTTCTCGTGAGGAATAAGTTAATATTCACAGAGTGTTTAGAAAATACTTGGGCATAGAAAGTATTACTTCTTAAAATAGTTATTAATGATAAAATTAAAAAATGTAGAACCAGGTTCCATGTTTTAACACATAAATGTGCATGTACAAATCTCATAGGGCAAGTTTCTCTAGACTAACGCATCTGACTAGTAATTAATTGTTGGATACTAGGCTGCGCACATTTTCACTGCTTAACACATCTTCCTGAGTTTTGTGATCTAATCAGTAAAAAATGATAGCTCATGTACTTTAAACTGCATTTCCCAACAGATGAGACACTATCTTTTACAGCTCATTAGACATCCCACTTTCTAGTTTCCTTTGCTTCCAAGTACCTTTGTATCCATTAGTCATGTTATTAGGATATTCTATGGGATGGCTAACCTTGACTACCAACTTGATTGGATTGAGAAACACCTTGGGATTAGGTAAGCACTCTTCTGAGTATGTCTAAAGCATTTCCAAAGGACCTACTGAATGGATTAGTGCCTCCATGGATTCATAATATGGTGCTATTATGGGAGGTTGTGGAAGCAGAGGGAAGTGGAGCCTAGCTAGAGGAAGTAGGTACTTGGGGCATATCACCAGATGGGGGATGGGGAAGAATTGGGGGGAACACCTCACACTGGGCCCACTCGATGACTCTTCTCTGCTTTGTGTCCACTATGAGGTGAATAGGCCAATCTGGACCACATCCTCTCACTGCACAAAGTTCTGCTCAAGCACATGGGGTCAACCATGAGATGAACCTTCTACGACTTTGAAATAATGATAGTCCTGTCTGCCTCCATACGTAGCTGAAGAAGAATGTATCAAATAGATTGTCTGATTTTTCCAACCTGCCTAGTCTAGAAAAAAAATACATTACATACTGAAGACAGTGCATGTCTGCTCCCAGTCGTGTCAATCATCTTTCAGTTTGGCTTATCATGTCTAAGTTTTTTCCCTGAGGTAATAGAAACTTTTATCCTTGGTGGTTCATTCCTTTCCTTCTGACTCACTAAAGAGCTTCCATACCTTAACATGATTGTTTTTCCATATTTTCCACTTTTTAACAAATACGTTTTTGGCCAGACATGGTGGTATTTTCCTGGAATCTAAGCACTGGGGAGACTAAAGCAAGGAGGATCAGTAAGTCAAGGCCAGCCTTGACTACATAACAAATACCAGGCCAGCCCAGGCTATCTATAGAGACCTTGTCCCAGAAAAAGTCCTTCAAGTTTATTGTTTAACTGGAATTTCTATTTGCATATGGTTTGAAATAGAGATTTAGTTCCCCCCCCCCATACAAACTCAATTTGATAATCTACTTGCTCTTTTCTTGCTAGTAGGAAATGATCTGATCTTTGGTATTTATCAGCTTGCCCAATTCTGAACACATTTTTCTACACTAATTTTCACTATATCCATTCTTCTGCATTAATCTGTCTTTTGGACTAATACTATACAACTTCAAAAGAAATTTAGTTTTTGGTTGATCATGGAGCTTAAACTCAGGGTCTGGATGCTGTCCTTGAGCTCTTTTGCTCAAGGTTAGCACTCGACCACTTTGAGCCACAGCACCACAGCACCAGTTTTCTGGTGATTAATTGGAGCTAAGGGTCACACAGTCTTTCTTAGTTGGGCTGGCCTCAAACTGTAATCCTCAGATCTCAGCTTCTTGAGTAGTTAGGATTACACATGTGAGCCACCAGCGCTGGCTTCAAATTATTTTTCATTAGGATGTAATTTACAATAGTGTATTAATAGTGTACAAATTGTCTCTACATATACCCTTATGCAATACAGACAACAATACAGACATTTCTCATACTTTCTAAGGTTTTCTTATAACCCTTCCTAATCACTACCATGCCTCAAGGATAATTACTATCCCAGTCTAATATCACCATACATTAATGTGTACCTGGGTTTTTTTTTTTTTGTTTGTTGCTGATCCTGGGGCTTGAACTCAGGGCCTGAGCACTGTCCCTGAGTTGCTTCTACTTGAGGTGAATGCTCTACCACTTAAGCCACAGCACCATTTCTGGCTTTTGCTGAGTAGTTTATTGGAGATGAGAGTCTCACAGACTTTCCTGCCTGGGCTGGCTTTGAACCACAATCCTCAGATCTCAGCCTTCTGAGTAGCTAGGATTACAAGCATGAGCCACAAGAGCCCAGCAATATACCTGTTTAACTTCCTATAAATTAAATTATATATAACATGTCCCTGAGGTTCTTTTATTCAATATTCAGTCTACAAGATTCATTCTATGTAGCATGTAGCAGTTCATTCTTTTTCATTGCTGTGTAGCAGTCCATTGCTGTGTAGCAGTCCAATTGTTCGGTACCCAGCCTAAGTTCCTCCTTATTCTTTTCTTTCTTCCAGAACTATCTTTGTTATTCTTGTGCCTCTACTTTCTCAGGGATCATTTTATACAAACACACACACACACACAAACATACACACACATAACTCCCATTAAGATTATTGTCTGAGGGCTGGGAATATGGCCTAGTGGTAGAGTGCTTGCCTTGTATACATAGAGCCCTGGGTTCGATTCCTCAGCACCACATATATAGAAAAAGCCAGAAGGGGCGCTCTGTGGCTCAAGTGGTAGAGTGCTAGCCTTGAACAAAAAGAAGCCAAGGACAGTGCTCAAGCCGAGTCCAAGCCCCGGGACTGGCAAAAAAACAAACAAAAAAAAGATTATTGTCTGAAACTTTAGTAAAATGTTATTAAATTTTAAATAAACTTCCTAACAAAAATATAGAATATTTTGTTTTCTTCCTGTCTAATTACGTGTTCTTCAAAAAAATTTGAGTACACTGTAAGTTCATATAAGAGGGATTATTTTTCATTTCCTAAATGACTTTTAGTAATTTGAATGTGTTTTGCACCCAGGAACACCAAATTCTTCTATTTATATATATACTGTGTTCATCTCCTTTAAATTTCCTTTCCTATTTCTCTCTTTTTCTCTTCCCCTTCTCTTTCCCTCTTCTCTTCCTTTCCCTCTCACTTCCATTCTTGCCTTTTTTCCTTCCTTTCTTTTCCCTTCTTTTTCCTTTTATTTCCTTTTTTTTGTTATGTTATTGGTCATAGGGCTTGACCTCTGGGCCTGGGCACTGTCCTTGAGCTCTTTTGCTCAAGGCTAGGACATTCTTACTTGGGCTGGCCTCAAACCTCGATCCTCAGATCTCAGCTTCCTGAGCAGCTAGAATTGAAATCGTAAGCCATCAGTGCCCTACCATCTTTCTGTTTTTGATTCTGGAGTTTGAACTCAGGGTCTCTCACTTGCCAAGTAGGTTCTCCACTGCTAAAGAGCATCCAGCCATCTTTTAAATTTTCTAGGGAGATGTTTATCTCATTTCTCTTCTTTTCCAATACTTTTGGATTTTTCTTTTTTTTGCTCATCAATTATTGATAAGATATACTTTCCTGACTTATTCCTGACTTTAAACTGTGTATAAGATTTTGTTATTTAACATATGCGTACTATATGAGTTTGAAACGCAGCCTTTGCAAGAAGAAAAAGTAAACACAAAACAAAAGGAAAACGCAGCTTTTTTAGAGCAGTAAGAAACAACTAGCAGCATGGCTAGATGAGTCAGCAAGTGTGTAAGGCCCCTAGTTCAAGCTCCACTGCTAGCCAAAAAATTTAAAAATAAATCAAAAAGTAAAAGCTTAAGAAAAAATATTGTTTTCAATCTTATGCTATATTTAGATTTTTAACTAAATTACTTACAGACACAATTTTCAAGCATCGAATCCCCTCACCATTTAAACTCTTTCTACTACGCTGATGGGTTGAACACAGTCAAAAGTACTGCAATAACTGGTCTTCCCCTTGAGGATACCCATGAGGAAAAGCTGACACCAGCGTCCTTGGCTATATCCACATGAGCCATGCTCAACTACCACTTTTAAATGGTGCTGTGTTTTGTTGTGGTCCAGAGTTCCCCATGGCCTACTTGGTGTGGCATTAAAGATTAAATTCAAGACCTCTCAAGGACTGCTGCCAATTAAGCTGCACCTAGAGAAACTATTCACAATAGTCAAAAAGTGGGCCTGTAGATCTGAGGATGAGACTCTCTTCTCCAATTAACCAGCAAAGAGCAAGAAGTGGAGCTATGGCTCAAGTGGTAGAGTGCCAGCATGAGCAAGAAGAAAGCTAAGGAACAATGCCCAAGCCCTAAGTTCAAGCCCCAGAAATAGCATGCAAAAACAACATCAACAACAACAAAAACAAAAAGTCAAAAAGTGAAACACAGGGCTGGGAATGTGGCCTAGTGGTAAAGTGCTCACCTCATATACATGAAGCTCTGGGTTCAATTCCTCAGCACCACATATATAAAAAAGCTGGAAGTGGAGCTGTGGCTCAAGTGGTAGAGTGGCTTGAGCAAAAAGAAGTCAGGGACAGTGCTCAGGCCCTGAGTTCAAGCCCCTGGCAAAAAACAAAACAACAACAACAACAACAAAATGAAACACAATCCAAGTAAACATCAACTGATTCAGTAAGTACATAAATAAAATATGAGCCGGGTGCTGGTGGCTCACGCCTGCAATCCTAGCCACCCACGAAGCTGAGATCTGAAACATGATTGGAATCCAGCCCTGGCAGGAAAAGTTGTGAGACTCTAATCTCCAATTAGCCAATAGGAAACTAGAAGTGGTACTGGGCTCAAAGTGGCAGAGCACTAATCTTGAGCAAAAAGAGCTCAGGGACAGTGCCAAGGCCCAGAGTTCAAGTGTCATGACAAAAAAAAAAAAAAAAAAAAAAAAAGAAAGAAAGAAAGAAAGAAAGCTAGGTGATTCTTACTTCCATGTTGTATTTTATGTGCCACTTGATGGGCTTAGCATTTGGAAAAGAACTCCATCTCCCAAGTACAAATAATTACACCTTTCACTATGTAATCACCAAAGTTGATTTTCTACACTGACAGTCTGGGGTTCAAGCATCAACACTGAAAAGCAATAAAGAAAAAGAATATATATGGTATTATTCATATGCAATAATGTTTGACCAGAGAAAGGAATGAAGTAGCTAGATGTAGTGGTGAGCACTTATAATTTCAGATATCCCATAGGCTAAGACAGCAGCAGGACTGAAAGTTCAAGATGATGCTGAGCAATGTAGACTCTGTTTCAAAAAGGTAAGGAGGGGAGGATACACTGATATATGTTGTGACACGGATGGACGTTATGTTTAGTATACTGGGTGAAAGAAATCAATCACTAAAGGCCACATATTGTGTGACTCCACTTTATGAGCTGTATAGACAAGATGACTGTATAGAAACAGAAAAAAAGATGAACAATTGCTTAAGTATGGTTTAGGAAAATGAAAACTGTCTAAATTGACTAAAGTAATCAAACAAAACTCTTCAACAAAAGTAAAACCCATTGCCCATTTTTGTTTTGTTTTTTGCCAGTCCTGGGGCTTGAACTCAGGGCTTGAGCACTGTCCCTGGCTTCTTTTTGCTCAAGGCTAGCACTCTACCACTTGAGCCACAGCGCCACTTCCAGCTTTTTCTGTATGTGGTGCTGAGGAATCGAACCCAGGGCTTCATGTATACGAGGCGAGCACTTTACCACTAGGTCATATTCCCAGGGCCCCCACCCTAACCCCACTGCCCATTTTTCAGGAAATCAGTCTTTTTTTTTTTTTTTCTTGCCAGTCCTGGGCCTTGGACTCAGGGCCTGAGCACTGTCCTTGGCTTCTTTTTGCTCAAGCTAGAACTCTACCACTTGAGCCACAGCGCCAGTTCTGGCCATTTTCTATATATGTGGTGCTGGGGAATCAAACCCAGGGCTTCATGTATATGAGGCAAGCACTCTTGCCACTAGGCCATATTCCCAGCCCATTGCCCATTTATAACTGGGAAAATTGTATGGGACATGAATTATATCAATTGTTTTTTGTAAATATTGTTCTTAGGAAAATATACTACAGCTTCAATATGTTCAATAGTTTTCAATTTCTTTGTATTTTTTCCCTAGTGGAGGTAAGTTTGAAAAGATTATTCCTATAAAACTGATCATTTTAGCTGGGTACCAGTGGCTCATACCTGTAAATCCTAGCTATTCAGGAGGCTGAGATATGAGGATCATGGTTCAAAGCTAGCCCAGGAAGCAAAGTCTGTAAGGCTTTTATCTCCACCTAACCACAAAAGGCCAGACTGGAGCTGTGACTCAAGTGGTAGAGTGCTAACCTTGAACACAAAAGCTTAGTGACAGCACCCAGGCTCAAAGTTCAAGCCCCAGGACTGGCAAATGACAACAATAACAACAACAAAGACAACTGTATTTTCTTTTACAAATTTACATATAAAGTGATTTTTTATATTTTTGAAATTGCTATTGCATTTGTAGTTATGCCTCTTCTTACAATTTTACTACTCTGTCATCTGATTTTACTTAATCAGTATTTCCAGAATCAACTGAAAACAACTAGGTTGATCATATTATTTTTATTATTATTTTCTTTCCCCACCCCCCCTATTTTTAATGATGGAAACAAAAAACATCTAAAATCGAAGCTTCTGGAAGAACCACTTGTTCTTGCCGGTCTTGTATCTCTCCTCAAACTTGACCTTGGCCTCCCGTCGGGCCTTGGGTTTAAAAGCTGGGTCTCTGAAGACATCCTTGTTGACCACAGTTTTGTCCTAGGGGATATCCACAGAATACCTTGTAGGCATAAGGTGATGGTAGTTATAAACCTTTACAAAGGACTTGATCTTGGATCTCTTGGCGATCTTCTTGCCTATGTTAGCTGTCACTTTTTGGGGATAGCGATCAATTCCAGCCACCAAAGCATGGCTGTAGGGGTGATCTGAGGTGCCATTGTCAATGTTCTTCACGATGACGGCTTTGCGTCTGGAGTAGCGTCTGGCCAGGACCAGCACCACTTTCCCGGGTTTCATGAACTTGCCCATTTCGACAGCACCCAGCAGGCCCACAGCAAAAAAGGATTTATTATTATTTTCTAATTCACCAAATTCTCTTTTTATTTTATTACTTCCTCCCTTCCTTCTTCCTTTTGTTTTATTGTGCCTGTTGTTTGTTTTCTGTCTTTTGTTTTTGTCATACTGGACTTGAACTCATTAGAACCTTGAGCTTATTTACTAAGCTGATGTTCTACTATAAGACACTCTTCCAGCACCATTTTTCCTGTTTTTGTTTTTTGTCCAGTTCTGGGGTTTGAACTCAGGGCCTGGGCACTGTCCCTTCGCTTCTTTCACTCAAGGCTAGCACTGTACCATTTGAGCCACAGGGCCACTTCCAGCTTGTCTGGATAGTTTACTGTTGGTTGACTTCAAGCTCAGCCACCATGGTAGCTAGGATTACTGGTGTGAGCCACTGGTGCCCAACTACACACTATGTTTCTTGATCCCTCATATCTGACACAAGGCTTTTGCTGTGATTCACTTCTAAGTATCTTTTTTGAAGTGAAGAGAGCCAAAATCTCACTACATAGCCCAGGATAGCCTTGAATTCCTGTGATGAAACAATCCTTGTTTCTGATTTCCAAGTGCTGGGCACAAACTACCACACCTAGTACCTTAGAGACGGGGGACATCATCCAAACAAAGATAAAGAAATGTACTCTCCTTTACCTGACTTAAGTAACTGTAACCCATCTGTACATCACTTTTATAATAACAAATTTTAAATGTTTAAATACCTTATAATTTTTACCACTTGTTTTGTTTCTGAGATGAGCTCTCACTACATTGCTAGAACTGGCCTCAAATTCCAGGGCCCAAACGATCCTCCTGTCTTAGCCTCCTACACTATGTTTTTTATTCTTTTTTTGCCAGTCCTGGGGCTTGGACTCAGGACCTGAACACTGTCCCTGGCTTCTTTTTGCTCAAGGCTAGCACTCTGCCACTTGAGCCACAGCACCACTTCTGGTCATTTTCTATATATGTAATGCTGGGGAACTGAACCCAGGGCTTCATGTATATGCGGCAAGCGCTCTTGCCACTAGGCCATATTCCCAGCCCTATGTTTTTTATTCTTTAACATTCTTAATTATTTTAATTTCCACTGTTTACTTCTTAATCATTTGCTTCTCCACCATTCTCATAGTTTGTCTTCTGAAATAGATATGTATTGTTGCTTCTCAATCTATCCTTTGGCAAGAGTGGAAATATGCCTACCTGTCAAGAAGCTTAAAATATTCATAACATCATTCACAAGTGATACAAAACTATCAGTACAAGCAGGCAGCCAACAAAAAAGCCAACAGAAGCATATGTGTCGGTCCTGACATGTACTAAATGATTTTACAGGCCTTAAATGGCTGGGGAACAAGAGGTTACCCAACACTGAAAGATGTTTCAGATTTTTTATTTTTGTTTTTTATAGTTTTCATTTCTATTTTCCTGTGCTTCTGGGGGGGGGGGAATCAAGGTAGTAACTTCTTTCAGTTTTCTCTACTTTGTTTACGTAATTTTATACTATCATTTTAATTTTCACTACTTACTTTGTGTGTGCCAATCCTGGGGCTTGAACTTGGGGCCCAGGGACTGTCCATGAGCTTTTGTGCTCAAGACTAGTGCTTTACCACTTGAGCAAAAGCTCCACTTCTGGCTTTTTGGTGGTTGACTAGAGGTTAACTGGAGATCTTATTTATGTCCCACAGAAGCTAATTTTATACCTATTCAAATTTAACTGTGATAGTTTTTTTAAAAGAAAGAGTTGGGGTTTTTTTTTTTCAGAAGAAAATGCAGTATGTATATGATGGAGAAGGAATATGAACCTGTCTTTAATATATGAAAATTTGGTATACACATTCAATAAAACTATTTTTCTACATCAAAAGCTAGTATTTCTCCAGATGCTGGTGACTCACACCTGTAATCCTAGTTACTCAGGAGGCTGAGATCTGAAGATTGAAATTCAAAGCCAGTTCAGAGCCAGCCGGGCAGGAAAGTCTGTGAGACTTATCTCTAATTAATCACTAGAAAACTGGAAGTGGCACTGTGGCTCAAGTGCACTAGCCTTGAGCTATAGAGCTCAGGGACTGAGCCCAGGCCAAGAGTTCAAGCCCCAGGACTGACCAAAAACAAAAAGACAAAACTAATATTTTTTTTTTTTGGCCAGTCCTGGGCCTTGGACTCAGGGCCTGAGCACTGTCCCTGGCTTCTTCCCGCTCAAGGCTAGCACTCTGCCACCTGAGCCACAGCGCCGCTTCTGGCCGTTTTTTCTGTATATGTGGTGCTGGGGAATCGAACCTAGGGCCTCGTGTATCCGAGGCAGGCACTCTTGCCACTAGGCTATATCCCCAGCCCCCAAAACTAATATTTTGGTGGGTATAATTTAATCTCAGTCACTGATGTTAGGGAGTGAATAATATTTTTAAAACCCTATAAAATCCAATCCTTGCTCTCAAAGAGCATACAACTCAAATATAAAAGTTTTATGTATTTATTAAAAAAAATTGCTGAGCCACACACCAGTAGTTTACACCTGTAATCTTACTTAGGAGGCTGAAATCTGAGGATCCCAGTAAGAAGCCAGATCAGGCAGGAAAGTTTATGAGACTCTTTTCTCTAATTAATGACCAGAAAGCCAGAAATGGAGCTGTGGCTCCTGGTACATCACTAGCCTTGAGCTTTAAAAACAAAAACTTAAGGAGAGCACCCAGGCCCTGAGTTCAAGCCCTAGAACCATCAGCAAAAAGAAAAACCCAAAACACAAAACTTGCTGAACATGGTGGCACGTGCCTGTAATCTTACAATTGAAGAAGCTGAGGTATGAGGAAGATTTTGAATTTGAGGCCTTCAACCAAACCAAACAAAAAAGGCAATTATACAATTTAAAGCCAATCTTTGGGCTAAGCTGCATTATATAAATGTAACCACAGAAATTAAGATTGATTTGCAGTCCAAGTATAGCATATAAGAATTTATTTACTGTGTGCTGCTGTTAGTGTACTAAAGCACATCCCATGAATGAATACAATCTCACACAAAGCCACGTTTCCACTTAGAAAGCACAGGTAACAAAATAGATAGCAAAACGTAGCAGACACAACAGGCTGGACATACCTCAACTTTATAGAGTATAACAGGTATGGGGAGAAGGTCACTTCAAGAATATGAAGGTACCAGACAAAGCATAAATATAGCAACTCTCCCGGTCAAGCCAACAAAAGTTTCAGATTGAGGAAATTAGGCCTCAAAGAATGAAGGTGAATTATGAATACTCCACAGATAAATAAAAATTTAACAAAACACCTATTAGTGTGGCACTATGACAGGCTCTATGTGCTAAAAACAAACAAATACTATTCAAGAATAATTTCTGATGTGAGTGGAGATAGGAGGAAAAAATGGGAGTGAGGAAAGAGGTGACACTGTCCAAAAAGAAATGTAATCTTTACCTGACTTATGTAAATGTAACCCCTCTGTGTATCACTTTTATAAAAACAACTTAAGAAATTAAAAAAGAAAAAGAAAGCCAGGCACTGGTGGCTCACACCTGTAATCCTAGCTACTCAGGAGGCTGAGATCTGAGGATCAGGTTCAAAGCTAGCCCAGTCAGGGAAGTTCACGAGACTCTTATGATTAAGAGAAAACTACAGAAAAAGCTGCAAGTGGCTCATAGTGGTAGAGTGCTAGCCTTGAGCAAAAGGAGCTCAGGGAGAGCACCCAGGCCCAGAGTTCAAGCTCCAGGACTGGCAAAATAAAAATAAAAATAAAAATAAGGGATAGTGTCTCTGAGCTAGGCATTGGTGGTTCACACCTGTAATCCTAAATACTCAGGAAGCTGAGATCTGAGGATCATGGTTGGAAGCCAGCCCAGGAAGTAAAGTCCATGAGATTTATTGCCAATTAACTTGCAAAAAAGACAGATGTGGAGCTGTGGCACAAGTGATAGAGCCTTGAGCATAGGACAGTGCCCACACTCCTGAGTTCAAAGCCCCAAGACAGGCATTAAATAAAAAGGGGGTATAGTAAGAATTTAGAATAAGAGAGAAACTGAAATAAGACGCTAATTTTAACATTTTTATGCCAATGCAATAAATTATGTTATCTATAGAACCATGGAGCTCAAATTCAACCAATTCTGCCAAATATCACATCAATAAGCCCTTTCAGTACTAAGAAGGATGGGGTAAGTATAACTGCAACATATTCAAAATTATTTTTCAGGTATATCTTCAATGAACTTGAAAGATAACTGAAAGCTATGTCATTATGAAGCCCTAGCTGGGCTGATGATGGATGTAGTTAATGGTGGAACACTGCTTAGCATGTATAAAGCTCTAGGTTTGATCCCTAGGAATACTAGGAGGAGACAAAACAGAGGGAGGAAGGGAAGAAGAAAAAAGAAAAAAAAAGAGAACTGCTAATAATTTAACAGACAACTATCTGAACTGTTAAGAACTACTGTGCTAAAATAATTTGACCAAACTTGGTATGTGCACAAATTTTATAGTTCAGGTGCTTATTTCACACACACACACACACACACACACACACACACACACGTACTGTAAACAAACTCATAAAAAAAATCAACATGAAGCTTTCCTACATTGCTTTAGAATCATTGCACTATTTACCAAAAGCTATTGTTTGTTTCTAAAACAATTATGAGGTAAATAATCACTGTAAAAAAGTCATACTCTTTATTCATGCAACAATTAAGTTTGCTACATCAGTCACATAATAATTTTCATAACTCACACCAAACATACAAAAAGAAGCTATACCAAACAACGTCCTTTCTATGAAACCCTTCTAAAGAGAAGAAATTTGAGAGAAAAAAGTCTCAAGTCTCTGAAAACCAGATTACTTACCAGTAACTTGAGTTTTCCTATTGGGTCTTTTCCCTCACAGATCCACCTCTCTTGCCCTTCTGTCCAGCATGAGAATCTTCCTGATGGGCATCCACTGGAACTGAGGGGGCATGCAGTACAGACGTATATGTAAGAAAGTGGGGGGCAGGGATTTGGGAGATGCTAGAGACATGCTTCAGTGCACTTGCTTACCTTCCTGAAATTGGAAATTTCAACGGTTCCTTGGTCCTCGAGGCATTCACAATAACTTCAAAGAATGTGGATCTGTGGAGATTACCCAATAGGAGAACTCCAGTTACTGGTAAGTGATCCAGTTTTTTTCTTCTCTATCAGAATAAGAAGATTATTTAATTTTATTTGGGATTACTAACACACGTAGAACTACAGGAGAAAGAGATGTTACATTCACCAGCGACCTATTATGGGCACACATCAAAGTAAACATGGAAACATCTTGCTAACAGTGTCAAGAGAAACTCCTGGTATCAGAAACACAACAAAGAGTTAAATATCTTCAGGTTTTTTTTTAATGTCTAATATAATGACAGTAGTATTTTGGCACACAAAAGTATCAGCTATCAAACTATTCCACCATTTCTTCCTAGTACAAGAACAAATAGCTGAATTAAATCTACCATTTCTTAAAGTTGTTAGCCACTAGCATACCTTATGGCCATGGTTGGCTAATGATCTTCTTAAACTTTAAAAGCATCAAAATATTTCCCATTTATCCCTTAATAAAAGTCTTAACCATTTGTCAGCTCAAACCTGTAATCCTAGCTACTCAGGAGGCTGGGATCCTGAGGATTACATTTCTAAGTCACCCAAGGAAGAAAAGTTTATGAGATTCTATCTCCAATTAACCAGCGAAAAGGCATGCTGCAAGCATGGCTCAAGAGTTAGGGTACTAGCTCATGTAAGCAAGCCAAGTAACCACAAAATTCTGAGTTAAAATCCCACTACCAGAAAACAAACAGAATAAATAGGACAAAATTCTTCATATGCCATAAAATCATCATTCTACTACATTAATTCTAATGAAAATCTTATATTCCAATCTTATTAGTTACATTTGTATTTAGTAAAGAATGACAGTACACTTGTCAAGATTTTTGCTAGATTCCTATTTAATTTTAACACTCAAATTGCTCTATATATCATATCCATTTTTCTACAAATCTGAGTCTTCAAGCATACCACTACTAATAAATGTGTATACTTCTAAGTTGCTCATTCATTAACTGGGGTAGTACACTGTTATGATGTGGATGTAATTTAAGTGTGTCCCAAGGAAAGGTTCCTGTGCTGGAAGCTTGGTTCTCAATGGGAGAAGCAATGGAACCACTGGAAGGTGGGACCAAGTGGAACAGAAAGAAGTCACTGCAAGCATCACTCTCAGAAGAGTGAAGTCGTTATAAAAATAATTTTTTTAAAGAGCAAGACTGGCATTTCCCCAATCTCTGGTTTTGTCTGCAAATGTAATCTTTTGTGCACCTGGTCCTAGCACTGTGATGTCATTCACCATGAGGCCCTCAAAGGCCAAAGAGATAATCTGGCTAAGTAGTAGCTGTCAGAGCTTGCAATTTCAGCCTAAGATCTAAATAAACCCTTTTTCTTTATAAAGTATCCAACTTCCGACATTTTGTTACAGCAACAGGCTAACAGACTGATACAAACCCCATTTCTTTTTTCTTTTTTTTTTTTTTGGCCAGTCCTGGGCCTTAGACTCAGGGCCTGAGCACTGTCCCTGGCTTCTTTTTGCTCAAGGCTAGCACTCTGCCACTTGAGCCACAGCGCCGCTTCTGGCCGTTTTCTGTATACGTGGTGCTGGGGAATCGAACCTAGGGCCTCGTGTATCCGAGGCAGGCACTTTTGCCACTAGGCTATATCCCCAGCCCCACAAACCCCATTTCTAACAGTACTATAAAGATAAATATATGCCTATAATCCCAGCATTTCAAAGGCTGAGACAGGAGGACTGCAAGGTTGAAGCTAGCTTGGGCTGTATTATACAGCAAGATCTTATCTCAAAGAGAGAGAATGAGAGAGGGAGAGAGAAACAGAGAGAGTGACAGAGAACATTTTAAAAGGTTCATGAGATGTAAGTTATGTTTCTAGTTAACTAGATTCTTGTAGAGTTAGCTGAAGAGTATTTACATGGCACAAGGATCTACTGTTAATATTTGGATTATAGGTACAGTAATCCAAAGATTTTTCCATAATGGTATGAACTAGGATAAACTATGCCATTATAAATTAAATAGTAATTTTCCTATTCACCCCACTTGGGCCATGCCTCCAATTTCTCTCTCTCTCTCTCTCTCTCTCTCTCTCTCTCTCTCTCTCTCTCTCCCTCTATTTCTCTCTGTCCCTCTGTCTGTCCTCTTTTCTTTTATGAATATCTACTAATTGAACAAAGGGTTTCATTGTGGTATTTCCATACATTCATACAATGTACTCTAATGAATTTTACCCCCTCTATGATTTTCTTAACCCTTTAAAAATAATTTTAGCCAAGCTTCATTATTCTGTTTTCACATATGTGTTTTAAGTATTTACTTTGGTTTGGGGACCAATCTCATTGCCCTTGCCTGAGCTGGTCTTAGACTCTGTATTCTTCTGCCCCCATCTCCCAGATAGCTGGGACCATGGGCTTATGCCACCACATCTAGCCTCCAATTTTCATTTTTAGCAAACATTGCCTCCATTTACATTTAAGTAATACAAACAGAATCAAATGCATTGTATAAGAGAATCAAAACATCTAGAAAGCTGGGGCTGTGGTCGCTCTCACCTATAATCCTAGCTACTCAGGAGACTGAGATCTGAGGATCACAGTTCAAAGCCAGCCCAGACAGTAGTTAGTTCCTATCCTCTACCTCTAGGCAGTAGTAAGATTCTAATCTCCAGAAAAACAAAACAAAACAAAAATAGAGGTGTGGTTCAAGTGGTAGTGTGTCACTAAGCCAGAGAAGAAAACCCTGAGTTCAAGCTCCAATACCAGAATAAAATAAAATAAAAAAGTTGAAAATATTTTAAGGTAATCAAGGGTAACAAAGACAGACTGGCATTGAAAAATCTATTTTTTGTTGTTGTTATCTTTCCATAAACTCAACTAAGATTTTGTGTGTGTGGGCTCAAGATTAAGCGTAGGGCCTCATGCATACACACTACATCTTCAGCCCTAAAATGGATTCTATCAGAAGAACTCAGAAGGTAAAAATGTTCAGGCATTAGGATGTTTTATTTAAAAGTATCCTGCATATGACTCTTTAACAAATATAATGCTCATCAATAGACTGGCATTCCTTAATAATCGAACAAAAATAAAACACTTCACTAAAGAAAAGCTGCCATACAAAGTTAACATGAGCCAGGCATTGGAGGCTCATGCCTATAATCCTAGGAGGCAGAGATTTGAGCATTAGTTCAAAGCCAACCCATGAAGAAAACTCCATGTAAGACTCTTATCTCCAATAAATTTTTCAAAGAAGGCAGAAGTAGTGCTGTGGCTCAAGTGGTAGACTGCTTACCTTTGGCAAAAAACAAACAAACAAAAAACACCCCCAAAAGGGCTGGGGATATAGCCTAGTGGCAAGAGTGCCTGCCTCGGATACACGAGGCCCTAGGTTTGATTCCCCAGCACCACATATACAGAAAACGGCCAGAAGCGGCGCTGTGGCTCAAGTGGCAGAGTGCTAGCCTTGAGCGGGAAGAAGCCAGGGACAGTGCTCAGGCCCTGAGTCCAAGGCCCAGGACTGGCCAAAAACAAAAAACAAAAAAAAAACACCCCCCAAAAGCTGTCAGGGACAGTGCCCAGGCCCCAGGACCAGAGTTCAAGCCCCAAGACCAGAAAAACCAAAAACAAAATAAAACCAAACCAAAACCAAAAAAACCCACAAAATAAACCCTGAAGAACCCGCTTTGCTTAGAATTTGTGATAATTAACTCTCCCTTCCACAACCACCTCTGGCTTGAACAGGTTTTGATGATTTCTCAGGCACATTATTTCAAATCTTCAACTAACTTAAAATTCTAATATCAGGTTTTGTGGTTAAACTTTTTTCTTCATATGAATGTCGGATTGGGAATTCTGTCAACAGTATAACCAAGTTTTAAGATTACGTACTTATTTGTATCTATTTAAGTGACATCACTGATAGTTCAAATAAGAGTTGTGTACATATGCACACAGAGATAAACAGATATACAACTGAGCTGAACTTCAATTAACCAAAATAAGATTAAACTATAAACTAAACAAATAAAGGATGTTACTTATAGAAACTACTTTTTTTTTTTTTTTTTTTTAGCTCCTTTAGCCCATCAGAGACCTTAGGTAAAGTGCAGAATTTTGTGTGATCTGATTTTCCTTACCATGATCTTTCCGATCACTTTACCCAAAGGGGAAAAGCCCTAGAGGTCATATGAGTTATAAACTGAAATGGCTATGGATAATTTGCCTTTTTTATATGACATAATCTATTAGGTTGATTGTATCTTGTACCCCATGTATACTTATATACTATATAGTTCCATGTACACTTATGCTTCTTCTAAGTCCCCTAAATTATAAATATAATCTCATTTCCTAATAAAAAATCTTCTTTCCCTCAGTTTCATTCTACAACTTCTTGCCATCCCAACCAATAAAGACACTTTTTTAAAAAAAACACTATTTTCTTATTTATCCAACTGAGTCTAAATGGAAGACTGCAAAACTGCATTCACTTGTAAAATGAAAAATATAACAGAAACCAATTCATAGAGTAATTGTGAAGATTAATGTACGTAAATTATTTAGAAATAATACCCAGAAGCTAGCCATATACCTAAGACTATTAACACAACCAAAAATGATATTATCTTCAAGTGATTTTGTCTCACAATAACAAAAACAAAATTTAAGACTTGTATCTTGCCTAACATGTTTGAGGTCCTGAGTATAATCCCTAGAAACACATACATACACATACAAACACACACTCACACACACTGAACTGCAGTACCTCTACATATTAATATTTTTATTATTATAATTTTTTTTTTTTTTGGCCAGTCCTGGGGCTTGGACTCAGGGCCTGAGCACTGTCCCTGGCTTCTTTTTTGCTCAAGGCTAGCACTCTGCCACTTGAGTCACAGTGCCACTTCTGGCCGTTTTCTGTATATGTGGTGCTGGAGAATTGAACCCAGGGCCTCATGTATACAAGGCAAGCACTCTTGCCACTAGGCCATATCCCCAGCCCCCATATTAATATTTTTTAAAATACATATGATTTAAATAGAGCTCATGAAACATTTACCAGGTAAATCACTATTTTTATTGCAATCATCACTGTAAGCCATCAATTTGGATCTACTTTAGTAATGGACTTAAAAGTTGCTAGAAACGGGCTGGGGATATGGCCTAGTGGCAAGAGTGCTTGCCTCTAATACATGAAACCCTGGGTTCGATTCCCCAGTACCACATATACAGAAAACTGCCAGAAGTGGTGCTGTGACTCAAGTGGCAGAGTACTAGCCTTGAGCAAAAAGAAGCCAGGGACAGTGCTCAGGCCCTGAGTCCAAGGCCCAGGACTGGCAAAAAAAAAAAAAAAGTTGCTAGAAACATTTACTGCAAGTTGTTTCCATATTCCAATGCCTAAAACTTTTCTGGGCAGTACTGGGGCTTAAACTCAGGGCTGTGTGCTTCCTAAGCAGATAGTCTATCACTGAGACATACCCTTAGTCCATTTTTGTGCCGGCTATTTTTGAGACAGGGTATTGCTTCCTGTCCAGGTGCATTCCTGGACTGCAATTTGTCTATTTGTGGCTTCCTATCATTGGTAGCATTGTAGACATTTACCACTACAGATAACTACTGATTGAGAATCCTGTATTACCTGATTCTGGATGCCTGGGTTGGTATCAAACCATGATCCTCCTGAATACAACTTCCCATGTAGATAGGATTACAGGTGTGTGACACCATCATCCAGCCCAATGCTTGAATTTTATGGTTACAATCAATAACTAATACTCAGTTGGTTATTCCAACTGCTGACAAATTCTAAAACGAAAATATGAGCAAGCAACATATATCCATGTTCTTGACTACAATTTAATAGACAAGATACTAATATCCAAACTTCTGTGAAAAGCCTTGGAAAATGAAAAATAGTAAGTAGGTAAATTCCAGCTTCCAGAAGCTTGCCTTAGCCAGAACAACTTCCTATTGATCTATTTGACATTTAAAATTTTCCTCTTAAGTTTCCCTTTCAAGAAAATCATAAAACAAAGTTTTAAACATCAATGGATAACACTTTAGTTACTCAGACAGCCCACAAATCTCACCCCCCATTCTCAGACCTTTATATAATCTCTTCCTCCGAAGTGTGGGATGAATTTAGTGACTCATTTCTAATGAATATAATTTGGCAAAAGTAATGAGATACCATCACTCCCAAAAGGAATTAAAAAGACTGACTTCCACTTTAGAGACTTTTCTTTACTGTCTGTCAAGTATCTTGCTTTGAGGAAAGCTAACAGGTATGTTCAAAGCAGCTCTACTGTATAGAGAAGCCCACACAGCAAATGACTGGTGCCATCATCCAAGAGAGTAATGTGGAAGCAGTTACTCTAAGGCCTGCTGACAACCACCACAGTGAGCTTGGAGGTAGATCTTCCCCTCAGTGGGACCTTGAGATGACTGTAGCATTTTGAGTGAAAAAACAGAAAAGAAAAAAAAAACCATACTTGTAGCACTAAGACTAATTTGGCAAAGTATAGCACTCCAATATGGTGGAACATATTGCTATCCTTAGCATACTCTATGATATTTTAAAAAATAAATGACAGTAAAGTGGGGCAGGCTCTATTGAGGGGTGTAGGTGCCAGCAGGCACGAAAGAGACTAATGAAGAAGGTGAAAGAAAATAATTAAGGTCCATGTGCTGGGGGAAAAATAATGATGTTTCTTAGGTCCATCTTAGGTTTCTTCCTCATGCTGTGCAGTCTACTCTCTCCTCCACCTACCCACTTCTTTGGCTTCCAGACAGTCAAACACCTTATGACTATCAAACAGCATCTACAGTCCTTTTTCCTAAGCTTTACTCCACAGATCCAATGACTTCAGGGATCTCCACTCTCCAATTCCACCAAGAACCTAAAACTCATTATGTCTAAAAATGAACCTATCCCCTAAATCTGACTCTGTGAGAAGTAACACTATTCACCCAGCTGCTTTGTTACACCAGCATCATATACTCAACCTGACTCTTCTTGTTCAACTCAATTTATACCTCCTCTAGTCTTATCTGATCACCCTTGAGTATATAACTTTTCTCCTGAATATATCACAAATCCATTCATTTCCCTCCCCTCCTGTTTCTTGCCTAGACTGCTACAACAACTAACTGGTTCTCTGAATGTAATTAGGACCTGACAAACAAGCATGTCTTGCTATCGCTATTGTTCCAATCATGCATTGTATTGGTGACCAAAGAGAACACACACAAAAAAATGCTGAATAAGTACCCCATAAAGATATTGATAGATGAAAGTTATTTTATCCAATGAAATAAGCATAAACACTCCATCTAACTCAAAATGAAATATAAATGTTCCATAGAAAACAAAAATTAAACAGTTTAAAGTAGCAGCAGAATCCAATAAATGATAAAGGCCTTTGCAATTCAGTTAAGCATTATTTCCTCTAAAAGACAGTGTAACAAGCACTAAGAATTTCCATTAATAGTATCACAATTATTATTATTAACTAAGAGTTACACTAAATTCATTGGATCACTTATATTTATTCACCACCAAAAAGTACAATGGCAAGATGGATTTAAACTGAAATGTGGTTCAGACTTGGTCCCAACAACAGTCCAGGAAGGTCAAAAGGAACAAAACGAATAGATTTTCAATGTACTAAGTAAATACAATCATCATTTTTTGCACAGAACACTGTAACTATAAGAGCATTTATTGCAGCCTAGGGACAAGGGTGCACTTTTTCAAAGAGGTAATGCCTGAGCAACAAAAAAAGGAAAGGAGAAAGGAAGGAAGGAAGGAAGGAAGGAAGGAAGGAAGGGAGGGAGGGTGGGAGGGAGGGAGGGAGGGAGGGAGGGAGGGAGGGAGGGAGGAAGGAAGGAAGGAATTGTAGGAGATAGGGAGTTACAGCTTAATACTGAAAAAAGGTCCCAACGTATGATACTGTAACCTCTCTGTACATCAGTTTGATAATAAAAATTTGAGAAAAAAAAATACTGAAAAAAGGCACAGTGCCCATGCAAACAGAAACAAGTCAAAAAAAAAAAACAAAAAACCCACTGGTTTAGCTGCTCAATTCTTAAATCTGACACACTGTTTACTGCTACATTAGCAGGGTATATCCTAGATGTCAAAGCTTACCATTTTGACCCAAGTATTTATTTGATCGTAAACATCAGGACACTGAGAGATTGTCATTCATAGATTCTCATTCATTCTCATTCTCTTTCCCCCATCTCTTGCACACACAGGGAGGAAAGAAGGGGAAGTAAAAAATAGAGGCAGGATAGAGGCAAGGTGAATAGATAAAAAAAAAAATTGAAGCAATTTATGGAAAATGTCATTTTCAGTAAACATTTTTTAATTTTCTTTATTGTCAAAGTGAAGTACAGAGGGGTTACAGTTCCATATGTAATGCAGTGAGTACATTTCTTATCCAACTTGTTACCTCCTCCCTCATTTTTCCCCTGCCTCCCCTTTCGCCATATCCCTCCCCCCACCATGAGTTGTACACCATATAGTTTTCTAAGTATTGCTGTTGCATTGGTTTGTCTTTTTATCCTTTGTCTTTCGAATTTGGTATTCTCTTTCCCTTCCCTAGTTCCAATACATGTATACAATATCCAGGGTACTAAAATCAGTTACAGTATTAACTATTCAACTATAATCTGCATGTTTCACAACAGGTATAACTATAGCCCTAAGTGTATATCTATGTTTGTTATGATATCACCACTTGTACATTTGATGGCTGTTAACTCTTTTTTTGGAGGGGGAGCAGTACTGGGGTTTGAAATCTGGGAGTTCACTTCACAAGTGCTGCACTACTTGATCCATGCCTCCAGCTCCTTTTCACCTTACTTATTTTCAAGAGAGAGTCTCACTTTTATTCAGGGACTAGCCTGGACTGTGACTTCTACTGTGCTCCCCCCACCCCCTGTCCTGTTGAAGTAACTGTTTCAAACAGTTACTATGAGACAGACTGTAACTCCATTGGCCACCTGTGTGTGACCTGGCATGCTCTGTAAGTGTTGTAACCTCATTGGCCACCTGCATGTGGCAGGTCTGACTATGTAATGTTTGCCTTTATAACCCGGCCCAGCACCACTTCCTTTGTCTTAAAAAAAAAAAAGCAAAAGTGACTAAGAAGAAAAGTAGGAATAAGAAAAAGATACAGAGAAGGAGGGACAAAAAGCTTTACAAGAAAGAAAACTTGAATAGTTGTATAATGAGAGACAGTACTATATTTGTGAATATATGGCCTTTTTTTTTCACTTAGTAGAAATCTTTCCATAAGTATAGAAAACTAACTTTCTGCAGTATAATCTGGCATTTGTGTAGATTAAAGATTATTTTTCTGTGAATAAAGCTACTCATGAAGTAAAAAAAGAAAAAGAAAGCTTCAATTCTTTCCCATCACCAAACAAAACTTGACAAAAACTAGTCACAATCAAACTAGCCTATATCAAACAGGAGTGGTAAGAACAGTGGTAGAGCAAGTTAATGACGTCCAAATATATTTTGCCAAGCATTTTTATTAAATAAGAAATGTTAAATCCTACTAAAATATAGAAAAGCAAAGATTATTTGAAGTTTGTGGGCATGTATGGGGGCCACTCGCCTACTCTAAGAAAATTCCATAAAATGTTAGGGCTCCAATGAAAACAATTCAAAATCACAGAACCCTTCTAAAGCAAAATGAGATCTTTTCTATCTCAAGAAACTTGTAACTTGAGTTTAACTGGCAAACCCATCTCTCTTTTACCTAATTATTTCCTGCAACTTGCTCTTTTTTTTTGTCTTTGTGGGTTTTTGCCAGTACTAGAACAAGGGCTTTCAGAACAGTATGTCACAGTATGTGCAATATTAGGGGAAAGACTCAGAACTGCTCCATTAAGTAAGCCCAAACAAATGTGCATGTGTGTATATATGTGTATGTGTCCGTGCACTGGTCCTGGGACTTGATCTCACAGCCTGGGCACTATCCCTGAGCTTCTGTTTTGCTCAAGGCTAGTGCTCTACCACTTGAGCCACACCACCACTTGGGCTTTTTTGGTAGTTTAGTAGACATAAAGAGTCTTACAGACTTTCCTGCCCAGGTTGACTTCAAATTCTGGTCCTCAGATCTCAACCTCCTGAGTCGTTTGGATAACAAACATGAACCACCAGTGTCCAGTGACAAAATGATTTTCTGAGGACTTCTCAGAAACTTTAAATTCATTAAAATCAACAAGGACATCATATACAGTATTTTCCAAACATTCCTGAATAACTTTTAAAAGAATTTTCTCTTCGGACCAGTATTTGTAAACAGCACAGAGAGACAGAGTAAGAGCAGTCATGTGAAGAGGCCTCTGATGAAAAAGTTTCCTCCTAGAAAGGGAAGGGAAGGGTAATTTTAGGGGCTGAGAATATGGCCTAGTGGCAAGTGTTTGCCTCATATACATGAAGCCCTGGGTTCGATTCCCCAGCACCACATATATAGAAAATGGCCAGAAGTGGCGCTATGGCTCAAGTGGCAGAGTGCTAGCCTTGAACAAAAAGAAGCCAGGGATAGTGCTCAGGCCCTGAGTCCAAGGCCCAGGTCTTCCCCCCCACCAAAAAAAAAAAAAAAGGGAAAGGTAATTTTAAATACACTATAACTATCTATGAAAACAGCATAAAGAACTACAATGAGCTGGGCACTGGTAAGACAAGTATAATTCTAAGATACTGAGGAGGCTGAGATCTGAGGACCTCAGTTCAAAATCAGCCTGGGCAGAAAAGTCTGTGACTCCTTATCTCCAGTTAATCACTAGAAAACAAGTGGTAGAGTGTTTACCCTTGAGCAAAAGGATAGTGCCCAGGCCCAGAATTCAAGCCCCAAGACTGAGGACAAAAACGAAGAAAGAAGAAGGAGGAGTAGGTGGTGGCTGTGGGGCAGAGGTAGGGGTAGGTACCAGCAGGAAGGGATTGGGCTAACAAGAGGTAAATAAGGAAGTAAATTGTTTGCATTTATGAAAATAGAAAAATGAAACTGTTGAAATTGCTTTATGAAGGAGAGAAGGGAGAGTGATAAGAGAATTGAAATTGGAATACATTATATACATACATGAAAATGTCACACTGAAATCACTCACTATATATAATTAATGTATGTTAATTTTTTTTTTTAGTTTCTTCTTAGCACCCAGTGCTCCGGAGGCTGAGATCTGAGGATCTTGGTGCAAAGCCAGCCCAGGCAGGAGTGTCCCTGAGACTCTTATCTCCAATTAATCACCAGAAAACCAGAAGGGGCACTGTGGCTCAAGTGGTAGAGTGCTAGCCTTGAGCTGAAGAGCTCATGACCGACAAAAAAAAGAAAAAAAAGTTTCTTCAGCTCTGAGGACAGCATAGTGGTATGAGGTCCTGGGCTAAGTTCCCAGTACCACACTACTCATGTAAGCAAAAAGCTTTTTAAAAGAAAAGACTGAAAATTAAAAGTCTCCTCTTTTTTTTCCTTTTGTTTTAGTGACAGTAACTTCAAGTTCTACTCTGAGTTTTTGTTAGTTTTGAGGCAGGGTCTTGCTATATAGCTTGAACTCATGATATTTCTGCCTCCATCCACCTCTACTTCCCAAGTGCTGGGTACTAGCATGCATAACCACGACAAATTCCACTTTTAAATATTGATAGTTATGAATAAAAATTAAGAAACAAAATTATCTGTGAAGTAGCTATCTCTGACTTTTTTAAGATAGGCATTTTTTCTATTTTTCCATTTTTAACTGTTAGAATCTTCAACACACATATTATACACCTTTAACATAAGAATATCTTAAAAATATAGAACTCTATTCCCCCACATCCAAGTTATTTACATCCACGCTACACAGAATTATTTATTCAGTTTTACATAAAACATTAAAAAAATTCCACCAAAGAAAAAACTATTGGTGAGATGGAAAAAAATTAAGGAATCAAAACATTTTAAATGTGGAGAGATTGGGGCCCTTGGGAGACAAGATAAACAGTACAAATGGATGAGAAGATGGAAAGGACACCAGTACATGTTTGTCTTCTCTGAAAATTTGCCTTAGGGCTTTACTGCTTGAGTATCTCCCTAGCATCAAGTATTAAGTACTTGCTGCTATAGGCTGGCTGTCTCTAGCACCTGTTACAAGAGGGAAATAGAGGCTGTATGAAAGAACCTTCATCAAACTAAGACATGAAAAGCCAGGCACTGGATGCCTGTAATCCTAGCTATTCAGGAGTCTGAGATCTGAGGACGGCAGTTCCAAGTCAGCCCAAACAGGAAAGTCTGTGAGACTCTTATCTCCAATAAACTACTCAAAGAACTAGAAGTGATGCTGGGGTTCAAGTGATAGAGTGCTTGTCTTGAGCACTGAGAAGCTCAGGGACAGAGCCCAGGCCCTGAGTTCAAGCCTCAGGAACAGCAAACAAAACAAAACAAAACAAAGACGTGAAGATTAAGCCCATATACGTCTAAAAACTATCAGCACAAATTTTACCACATACATATATACATATAATCAAAGTGTTTGTTTATACATTATACTGCCAACCACTCTTAATATTTGCATTATAAGCGTGAGAAAAATAAGATTTACTGGTATTTCTCCTAAAAAACACCATGATACCAAAGAAACTAGGTTATACTAAGAAAATAAATGTTACAAAAAAAGTCATCACATAAAGTTTAACATTTTTATTTCAAAAGCATTAAAGTAGGGAGACATTTTGTTTCTCATTCACCACCCTGCTAGAATTGGTTTTTAAAATTGTAACAATTTAGTTCTTAGTTACAAACAGTAGCTTTAGTGTAAATAGCCATCTAAAAGTATGGCACTAGATGTATAAGGAAAATTACAAGAAGAAATTCTTAAAAAGATACTTGCTAGCAGGGGCTGGGAATATGGCCTAGTGGCAAGAGCGCTTGCCTCGTATACTTGAAGCCCTGGGTTCAATTCCTCAGCACCACATATATGGGAAACGGCCAGAAGTGGCGCTGTGGCTCAAGTGGCAGAGTGCTAGCCTTGAGCAAAAGGAAGCCAGGGATAGTGCTCAGGCCCTGAGTCCAAGCACCAGGACTGGCAAAAAAAAAAAAAAGATACTTGCTAGCAAATATAAACTCTCCCACAGCCAAGCAATGAAAAGGCCCAGATACCTCAATATTGGAACCTCACTCAAACCAGATACTGACACTGAACAAGTCATAGTCTCTCTGGTGTGTTTTGTTACTGATATTTTAGGTGTTTTTTCCTATCAATAGGATATTAGGATACAAGCATGAGTTTAAACAACAGAAAGTCTCCAGTCAGCAGATTGTTTATCATTACCTGTTAGTTCTTTAAGACAAAACCACAAGAATCTTCCAAATGTGGGTGAAAATCCCAACAAGAAGGAACCAATGGTGGCCTTGACTCAGTTTTTAAGTTTAATAATAACATACCATGAAGCCTCTGAAGACTTCCCTCTAAGAACTGTTTACTTCTCTGAAGGTGTCAAATAATAACTAGTCTGTCTCGGAAATAACCAAGCATGTTGGGGGTCTCATGAAAGCTTCCTTTCTAGCTCCAAAGTTCTGAGTAATCTTATATTTCTCTATAATAAACAATATTATCAATTAGATACAGAATCCTGTAAAGCACATGATTATCAATGACAGACTAGATCCTGTAACAAAAAGTATTTAGTAATCATGAAGGCCAATTAACAAAACAATGTAGATGTTCAACAAACTTGATTAAATGAATAATTCTCTTCAGAGAATTATTTAGGAGAAACAATTAGTATTTCTACCAAGTATGCTGGCCTATATCTAACCTTCATGGAAAGAGGGCAGTTTCAATAATAACCTCTTTGCCAAAGCAGAATGAGTGAGAAGATCAACCTGCAGTCAGGCAACCGGGGTTTCATCTAAGCTCTGATTCATTCCTATAGCTAGATGACCATTTTCCTTACCAGCCATATAGGGTGCTATGTGGGAACACACTCTGAACACAGTAAAGCACTACACACACAAGTGATGAGACAGTGCCCTTTTGAATTCTTATCTCCAGGAGCCAACAATAGTAACTAAAAACTAACTTGGTGACAACAAATTGCTCAAATATATTCCTTAACAGTTGGTCACCATTGGTCAACTCTATCCGCCACTGTATAAATGCTTTATAAGAATTAAATTGTGTAGAGCTGGGAATGTGGCTTAGTGGTAGAGTGTTTGCCTAGCACGCATGAAGCCCTGGGTTTGATCCTCAGTATCACATAAACAGAAAAGGCCAGAAGTGGCACTGTGGCTCAAGTGGTAGAGCACTAGCCTTGAGCACAGAGAGGTTCAGGACAGAGCCCAGGCCCTGTTCCAGGATGGGCAAAAAAAAAAAAAAGGATTAAATTGTGTAATCTCTCAATAATAATTTTTCTTTTCTTTCTTCTTTATTGCCAGTCTTGGGGCTTGAACTCAGGGCCTGGGCACTGTCCCTAAGCTTCTTTTGTTCAAGGCTAGCACTCTACCACTTGAGCCACAGCACCACTTCTGGCCTTTTCTGTTTATGTGGTACTGAGGAATCGAACCCAGGGCTTCATGCAAGCTAGGCAAGCACTCTATACCACTAAGCCACATTTCCAACCCCAACAATGATTTTTCTAAAAAGGGGTGGGGGAAAACAATGCCTGAATAGTATATTAAAGATCACTGGCAATATAGCCAACAAGGTAACTCAAGAACAAAACATAAAAGTTAATAAGTCTTATCTTTTTTAAAAATAGGTGGTTTATTTAGCAGTACTAAAATTTGAACCCAAACTTGCTAAGCAGGACTCTACCAATTGAACCAGGCCATAGCCATCTTTTGCTTTAATTATTTTTCAGATAAGAGTTACCTATGCCCAGGCTGGCTTTGAACTATTATCTTCCTGATCTCTGCCTTGAGTTGCTAGGATTATATACATAAACCATCATGCCTGATCTATTATAAAACAATCTCATTTTCCAAAGACAATTACTGGAATATATTGGTTGGTATGTATGCATGTATTTAGCCAATACTGGGTCTTGAACTGGGCACCATCCCTTAGCTTTTACACTCAAAGTTAATGTTCTATCAATTGAACCACACCACACCATACTTCTAGCGGTGTGTGTGTGTGTGTGTTCTGTTTTATTCTTTCTTTTTTTTTTTTTTTTTTTTGGTGTTTAGTTGGAAGTAAGAATCTCACAAATTTTCCTGCTAGGACTGGCTTTGAACTAGTATCCTCAGATCTCAAGCTCCTGAGTAGCTAGGATTATAGGCATGAATCATGGGAACACGGCTTGATAATATATTTTTAGAAGATCTTATTTCATGGCCAAGCTGGCCTCAAACCCATGATCCTCTTGGTCTCAGCCTAAGTGCTGATATTCCAGTGTGCTGCTCCAAAATGCCCAGCCCATTGTTTTTGTTTATTTTTTGGCCGGTCCTGGGGCTTGGACTCAGGGCCTGAGCACTGTTCTTGGCTTCTTTTTGCTCAAAGCTAGCACTCTACCTCTTGAGCCAGAGCGCCACTTCTGGCTTTTTCTAAGTATGTGGTGCTGAGGAATCGAACCCAGGGCTTCACGTATGCAAAGCAAGCACTAACACTAGGCCATATTCCCAGCCCCCACTGGGATATTTAAAGTATTAAATATATACAAATTTAGCAATCCAAACCATCTAACATATATCGATCTGTCAAAGGCCAGACTTGGTAGAAATTTTTAGTCTACTGAAATCCTCAGTTAAATAACAACTAATGTCCTAAAAACACTAGTTTCAGCCAGGCACCAGTGGGTCATGCCTGTAATCCTAGCTACTCAGGAGGCTGAGATCTCAGCATGGTGGTTCAAAGTCAGCCCAGACAGGAAAGCCCATGAGACTCTTATCTCCAGTTAACTGCCAGAAAACAGGAAGTAGTATTGTGGCTCCAAGAAGTAGAGGGCTAGTTTTGAGTGAAAAAGCTCAGGGACAGTGCCCAAGCCCCACAACCAAAAAATAAAAACTATTTTAAAAAGTTTTTTTTTTTAGCAAAGATACCCATTTTGAGTATATACATATAGAGGGAAGGGGGGAGGAAGGGAGGAGAAATAGGGACAAGGAGAAAGGAAAACAGAATGTATACTTGTGAGAACAATTAACAGCAATAAAGCATAAGCAGTTTCAAGGAACATCACTTGTCTGAAATATCTCAGGAGAGAAGTTCATCTTATTGGCCATAATGCTGAGACATATTTTATCTGAAGTGCTTCACTAACAATGGGCATGCTTCACTAACAATGGGCATATTGTCTGAATTCACAGTTAATCTGAGAAAACGTCTTCTCCAAAAATTAGCATATGTTGGAAAATACTATTTCAACTTCATCTTGTGCTTGCTCATTAGCAAGTATGATCTATCTTCTGATCCAGAATTCAAACTCTTAGGAGGGCTGGAACTGGGAATGATCTACACTTCTATAGTCCAAGAACGATTCATGGTATATGATACATGCCCTGTATGCCTGTGCAGAATTCTAGTCTTTTGTTCATTATCACTTCTAATACTTTACCATGTACACAGAAGGGTTCTTTTCCAGTGACTTCTATATCCTGTATCAGAATTCCCACTTTCTCAAAGGTTATATTTTTTAATTCAATAACTTGTTTTAATACTTATACCTGCCTCAACAAATCTCTACTGAATAACTACTATTTCCCAGGCATTTTGCCAAGCACTTGTGAAAAAAGATAATGAAAAATTCCAATTTCTCTTAAATTCACAGCATAGCAAGGAAGTAGATACACACATATAACGGAACTATAGTTTGATAAATGCTCAAATACAAGTAGGCATCATAAATGGACCTTGGAGAACTATTCTGATTAAAGAAAGAAAATACAGGTTTAAGGGCTGGGGATATGGCCTAGTGGCAAGAGTGCTTGCTTCATATACATGAAGCCCTGTGTTCAATTCCCCAGCACCACATATACAGAAAATGGCCAGAAGCACGGCTGTGACTCAAGTGGCAGAGTGCTAGCCTTGAGCAAAAAAAAAAAGAAGCCAGGGACAGTGCTCAGGCCCTGAGTCCAAGCCCCAGGACTGGCCAAAACAAAAAAACAACAACAACAAGTTTAACCAAAGAGCTATCATCTCCCTCTAATTCATCTCCTCTCTCATTTCAGTGCTGATACAGCATAGGATGACTGGGATAAGCAGCATGAAATGAAGCTATGCAGGTAGTTTAGACATCATTATAGCCTAGAACAGCATGCTTAGGAGCTCATCATTTATTCAGCAGCACTTGATATGTTTTTTTGTTTTTTTGTTTAGTATGCAAGGATCAACAACAGATAGGTTTCAAAGACAAGATGTTAGCATTCTGGGAAAGAGATCATTTTGTCTAACTGCTCATGAAAAAATGATATGGGCTTCTGAATTATAACATATTAAGCTGGAAAAAGGAGAGCTTTTTAAGACAATCTAGAAGGCTGGGAATATGGCCTAGTGGCAAGAGTGCTTGCCTTGTATACATGAAGCCCTGGGTTCGATTCCCCAGCACCACATATACAGAAAATGGCCAGAAGTGGCGCTGTGGTTCAAGTGGCATAGTGCTAGCCTTGAGCAAAAAGAAGCCAGGGACAGTGCTCAGGCCCTGAGTCCAAGGCCCAGGACTAGCCAAAAAAAGACAATCTAGAAAAAGACTGTATATGAGGAATGACAATAAGTTAGAATCAAAGCTGAGACAATAATAGTTTGTAGCATGGATTCCAGAAAGGAATTTATGCCACATCAAGTAAGGTATACAGAAAAGTCAGACATGGTTAGGCAGAAATTTAATTTTAGAAACTTAGTAGGAAAAAGGAATGCAAAGGAAATGTAAGGTCCACCTGGGAAGGCTATGCAGGGGCCTCCCCCCTTCTGTTTCAGTCTCCGCCCAGTATCTGCATTACCTAGGTTACTGGAGCACCTGGAGGCTGTTACCTCCCCTCTCTGATGTCACATCCCCATGGTGTGGCCACAGCTTCTCCCCACTTCCCTAAATAAGCTGGAACCAAGCAGCTGCTCCATGTCTCCACCACTCTACCAAGCATGGCTGAGCAGGCAGTTTGGGAAATAAAGTTCTCTCTTCTGCCTAAATACTACATGGTATTCTCTAATAGGCTACCTAAATTAAACTAGACAGGAAATAGTGTTTCAATTTAAAAACGACCAACACAAAGTACCATAGAGGTGACACTGAAAGAAGGCTGAAATTGGTCCAAGACTGAAATTGGTTGAATATGGTGTCATTACTTCTGAGAGACAGGGCACATGGAAAAGAATAAAGGAAAGAAAGAGTGTCTTCTAACTGCCAATCCACTGCCTACTGAAACCTATGCAAATAAAACTCTAGAACAGTTAAGTAGTTCACAAACATTTTGGTCTCAACATCTCTTCACACTCTTAAAATTTAAAAAGATTTTGTTTATGTGAGTCTTATCTATATTTATTATACTGGAAATAAAAGCAGAGTCTGGCAATGCAGCTCAGTAGTAGGAGTAGTATGCATGAGACCCTGGGTTCTATCCCCAACAATACACAAAAAAGTAAATATATGTATTTATTCATTCATTTTAAAAATAATAAGCCAGCCCAGAGCTGGTGGCTTATGCCTATAATTATACTAGCTACTCAGGAGGCTGAGATCTGAGGATTATAGTTCAAAGCTAGCCATGCAGTAAAGTCTTGTGAAACTTTTATCCCTAATTAATCACCAGGAAACTGGAAGTAGTGCTGTGGCTCAAAATGGTAGAGAGCTAGCATTTACAGAAAAAGCCGAGGAACAGGGCCCAGGTCCTGAGTTCAAGCCCCAGGACCATCACCAGCACCAACAACAACCAAAACTAATAATAATCATAATCATCATCATCATAATAATAACTGGCACTGTGGCTCAAGTGGTAGAGTGCTAGCCTTGAGCACAAAGCTCAGGCTCAGGGGCAGCATCCAAGCCCTGAGTTGAAGCCCCACAACTGACAAAAACAAATAAATAAAATTAAATAACAATAAACTACATCACAATTTAATTAAATGACATTTTACAGAAAAAAAAACCCAAGGCTTTTCAAAAGAAAGACCATTTATATAGAGTCACACTATTTTTTTTTTAATCCTCTAATTTCTGGCTTAACAAAAGACATCCAGAATGTCCTATCTGTTTATGTATGCAGCATGTTACAATGTGTTTTTCAGTCCCAAATTATAAAGTATATCTGCACTTCCACAGGTATATAGTTGAAAAGCAGTTAATATATCACAATAGCTTTATATAGTCTATTTATTTATGAGACAAGGTCTTACTTTGTGGCCCAGGCTGGCTTTGAAGACTAGATCTGCTTTCCAAGTGCTGAAAATAAAAGGCATTTACCACCATTCCTGAATTTTTTTCATATTATGGACATTCTTCTTTCATAAAAATTCATCAGTTTCAAAAAGTTCCAAAAGTTTAGTTGCAATGTGAAATCTGAAACCACATCAAGAAGTTTTCATAATGTTTCCTTTAATGCCTTTTGTTTTTCTGTACTTTGAACTGACCATCCATGTGTAGTTTTGTGACATACATTGATTATTAGAAACTACTGGCTCACTGAATAATGCATATCTTCCCAATATTAATATATTTCATGATAAAATATTAGAAGTTACATCTATGGATATGACCACCAACTAAAGTACTTGGAAGATGCTGGGTGATGTCTCAGGAGGCTGAGATCTGAGGATCAAAGTTCAAAGCCAGCCCCAGCAGGCAGAGAAACTCTTATCTCTAATTAACCACCAAAAAGCAAAAAGTAGAGCTGTGGCTCCACTGATAGAACACTAGCCTTGAGCAAAAATAAGCTCAAAGACAGCACCCAGGACCTGAGTTCAAGCCCCAAGACCATACTTGTAAGAAAAACAGACCAAAGAAAAAACGAGGGAACATAAGCAAACAAAACAACAACAATAAAGTATTCAGAAGCTCCAAAGCTCACTGTTGTGACTGCTACCATTTAAAATTTTCACTTTTTTTTATCCTTGACAACCAATAATATCAATTGTTTTCCTTGCAATGACAGATTCACCCTATCTACTTTGAAGAAAATATCTACTAAATATCCAGGTTTGAATAACCATAGTTTGACAGGCAATATTTCAAATCAAAATGATATTCTGCAGAAAAAGCAGCTAGCTCTGCTTTTAACTCCAATAGCTACACAAATACCTTCCTTTTGGAATCAATCAATGCAGAAATATTCTCTATACTTCCCATTTCACCAGAAACAAAAGATGAAAGGTTAATGAAACGAGCAATCTCACTGCTTCATTAAAAATAATATTAAGAGGCTGGGAATATGCCCTAGTGGTAGAGTGCTTGCCTCGTATACAGGAAGCCCTGGGTTCAATTCCTCAGCACTACATATGTAGAAAAAGCCAGAAGTGGCACTGTGGCTCAAGTGGTAGAGTGCTAGCCTTAAGCAAAAAGAAGCCAGGGACAGTGTTCAGGCCCTGAGTTCAAGCCCTAGTACTGGCAATCACCATCATCATCACCATCACCATCATCATCATCATCATCATCATTATCATCTCAAGTGAAACTGGTATCATTTGTACCCCCACTGGCACCGTGGTAAAGATGAACAAGGCATTTAGGGCAAGTTCTTTTTTGTGTGTGTTCTGGTCCTGGGGCTTGAATTTAGGGCCTGGGCATCGTCCCTGATCTTTTCTTGCTCAAGGCTAGCACTCTACCACTAGAGCCACAGCTCTACTTCTGGCTTTTTTTTTTTTTTTTTTTGGTATATATATATATACACACACACACACACACATATATATACATACACACATATATAGTGTGTGTGTGTGTGTGTGTGTATTAGAGATAAGAGTCTCACATACTTTTCTGCACAGTCTGGCTTTGAACAGTGACCCCCAAACCTCAGCCTCCTGGGTAGCTAGGATTACAGGCCTAAGCCACCAACGCCCTGCAGGGCCAGTTCTTTGATTCCAACTAAGGTGTATGAAGTTGAACCTCCAATTGTCTAGGCAAGCAATCACTACACTGTCAACATAGTGAAAAGGCAAATACAGTTCAGTATTGTTCAAAAAACAGTTTAGGCCTAGATTAACTTTTATAAAAAGGGTTTGAGGTACCCCCATGGTTCCACATGACACATTTCCAAAACTACCACTACAGTCTATCCAAACATTTACCATTCTTAAAATTTCCCTGTAAACAAAAGCCAAAAAGAGTGCTCTAGCTTCAGATAACCAGAGGAGAAGAACAAACAAGAAACCTCCTAGAATAAAAATGTCTCTGAATAGGAAGAGGTTGTAGCAAAGGTTACTACCTACAGAGTTAAGGGAGGATCAGGGACTATTCCAACCTTAAGTGTCTTGAATCATACCAAACCTCCAAACCTCCAAATAAAGACAGAACACAAGCAGGAGCCAACAGGCTCACACCTGAAATCCTAGTTACTCAGGAGTCTGATATCTGAGGATGGAGGATCAAAGACAGTCCTGTTACAAGTCCATGAGACTCTGGAGTTATGGCACAGAAGCTCAGGAACATTGCTCAGGTCCTGAGTTCAATCCCCAGGACTAGCACAAGGCAAAAGGAAAAAAAAGAAGGAAAGACAGTTTATCCTCCATTTTATAAAGCTGAAATAATTATTTTTACCAATAGTCACATCCTAGCCAGGACAATGTTCAGTTGTAAACTGAGTATCTTTTAAGTGGCTACAGTTCTGAGGCTTGCCCATGAAAGAAAGATATACCACCAGTATTGACCTCATATAAAGAATCTGGGAAGTAGAGCTGTGGCTCAAAGTGGTAGAACACTAACCTTAAGCTTTTAAAAAAGCTCAGGGACAGTGCTAAGGCCCTGAGTTCAAGCCCCACAACTGATACACAAGAAGAAAGAAAGGAAGAAAAGAATCTAGGACTAGAGTTCAAAATGTTTCTCCTTTGACAACAAAATCATTACATTTTACAAAAGAAGTAACAAAACATCTATTTTGTTCAGTATTGTATAGCCAGTATGGAAGACAGCCTTTGTATAAAAAAATATTCAATAAGCATCTGCTGAAGTTCAGTTGAAGTGGTCCAAATAAGGTATCAGGCTCCTAGTACAAGACCTAGTGCTTTTTCTACTGTGATATCTTTCCAACAGCTCTGTACAATAGTACATATGAAACACGTAATAAAACAACCACAGCATGTTCTGAGAAAAAGTAACATCACCTGTTGTATTTGAGACCCTGGTATGGACTAGGTATTATTTCATTGGTTACCATTTAGACCACAGTTCAAAACCAAAGCAACATATCTGGAGTTTGTATTTCTAAATCATCTTCTACCTGAATTAAGTTATGAAGTATTTTTCTGCTGTTATATGATGAAGGTACTACTTTTATTACCTTTACACAGGCTAAATATGTCATTTTCTCTAATGATTCTGAATAAGTAATGTCCTAAAGTTTCTTATGTTTGTATTTGGGACACTTTTACTGCCTTAAAACAAAACAGATATAAAGGAAGAGACTGAACAGGACTTTTGACAATTTGTCACAGCTTTCTTTTTTCTTTTTATTGGCCAGTCCTGAGGCTTGAACTCAGGGTCTGAAGCACTGTCCCTGAGCCTCTCTGTGCTCAAGGCTAGTACTCTACCACCTGAGCCACAGCACCACTTCTGGCTTTTTCTGTTTTTGTGGTGCTGAGGAATCAAACCCAGGGCTTCAGGCTTGCTAGGCAAGCACTCTAAACCACATTCCCAGCCCAGCATCATCTTTCTTTTAAAAACATTGTTAGTCTGACATTTACCACTGTTTCTCACAAAAGCAAAATTTGGAACATTTCATGTACTTATTTACAGTTTAGATTTTTTAAACAGATAGTCAAATTTAAACTAAAATCAAGTACAAAAGTGAAATCCAGTCCAAAAAAATAGTATAAATTTAAGAATGTAATTTAGCAGTTGAAGAACTCAAGGTATGTTAAATCCTATTTTATCCTAACATACATGCTTTGAATATAATCTCTCCACAGAATGACATGACCCACCAAAATCAGAGTCAAAAGAAAATGCAAATACTTGAACTAGGGGCTAGGAATACGGCATAATGGTAGAGTGTTTGCCTCCACTACATGAAGCCCTGGGTTTGATTCCTCAGCACCACATATATAAAAAACAACAACTCTGAAGTGGTGCTGTGGTTCAAGTGGTAGAGTGGTAGCCTTAAGCAAAAAAGAAGCCAGGGGCCCTGAGTCCAAGTCCCAGGACTGGCAAAAAAAAAAAAAAAAAGTACAAGTACTTGAATTAAATATTCTTGAAGGAAAAAAATGCACCTATCTATCTATATGTACATATGCATATATGTGTATACATATATGCACGTGTGTACGTACATACTCATATATATATATGGTAAAATCTTTAAAGGACACTATGGATGAGATCCTCACTGGACACTTAAGGAAAAAAACAAATATTTAGTAAGGCTTAGACTTGGCCTCTTATCTGGTAAGTGAGATATAATCAGTTTAGAGATCAGTTTGACTCAAGGGATTTAAATCCCATCTACTGATCACATCAACAAGTCCTTAGCAGGCTGCATCCTGCTGTGCAGCTCTCCAGTCCCTGCTTTGCTTCTCGCCAGTCTTATTCTTGAAATTTCCCTAACTGCTAATTAACATGTCAGCTGTAGGGAATTATTTCTTCCAACTACTAGAACTTTTGCTTCTCAGCAGTGTTCTGCTGTCCTTTAATCCTGTTTTCCTACCATTTCTGGAGAGGGAAATACTGTGTGTGCCATAAATGCCCTATAGACAATGCCTTGTTCCCTTGTTCTATCTGAGCATGGATTCCACTCTCAGTATTAACAGCAGCAGGAAAAGTCACAGACAACAGAAAAATTAGAGCTCTTAGGCTTAATTTATAGCCAAAGTGAAAAGAGAAAAAAATCAGAGAGAAGAAGCAGATGAGAGGTTCATAGTGACTTACTTTCAAGAACAGTGTCCCTTAGACTTCTGGTGACTTGCCCAGAGCCTCTTCAGTTTCAATCCAAATGACAATGCTTCTCTGAGTCCTGCTCAAGTAAAGTTTCCACCACTAAAACTTGGATCTACAAGAGCTCAGATGTACTGGTAAAAAACCAAATGTCAGAGGCCCCCATGTGGGCCTCAAGCCTCTGTCCTGGGCCAACTTCCCTGTGCACTATCATTCTTCTTCCAGGTAGCTGGTATGGGCCTGTTTCTTCTGAGTTCCACCACCTACTCTATTCCTCAGGGGTCCTCTAACCCAAAGACTGGCTGTGGAGTAGGATACCAGCTTTCCCCCTTCCTTGCAGTCCCTGCAAATAAACATATAGGCTCTTCTAGTTTCTATATTTTTCTAATAGCTTCAAGAAAGGCAATAATAGTACCAAAGATTAAGATATTATGTCTCCACCTTAAAGTTCCTGCCTCCAAAAAGTAAAATTCCTGAGTACTGCTTATTGAGCATTTTAAAAAGAACAAAGGACATAGAAGCACAAATACACTCTAAATCAGAGTTGGAGAATCTCTGGTAGTTGGTTGAAAATCATTTCAGTGCATGATGGGTCTCTTAAGCTTCTTTTTGATTGCCTGTATTAATAACTTTTTATGGCCCAAGAATGGTGTTTGCACAAATATCCAAATGACCCACGACAAAAAAAAAAAAAAGGCTCACCACCTCTACTCTAAACCAAAGCCAACATTAGAGACATAATATATTCTGCTCTCAAAATTACTTAAAACATAGTTCTAAAAACACCAAGTTTTAGCTGGGTGCTGAGGCACAGGGCTGCAGTCCTAGCTGCTCAAGAGGCTGAGATCTTAGGATTATGGTTCAAAGCCTAGGTAATAAAGTCTGTGAGACTCTGATCTCCAATTAAACACCAAAAACCCAGACGTGGAGCTGTGACTCAAGTGGTAGACTGCTAGCTTTGAGCACAAAAGCTCAAGGACAGTCCCCAGGTGCTGAGTTCAAGCCCCAGACAGACATCAAAAAATTATTTTTAGAATTTTCTCTTATCTCATCTCCAATTGACTTTAAAAGCTTGTTTACTTTACTTTTTAATAATTTTTTTTTTTTTGCTTTTTGAGAGGAGGTAGTTAGGTCACTTAGCCAGCCTGGCACTTGCTAAGTACTCTCAGGCTAGCATCTAACTGTGATCTTCCTGTCTAGGCCTCCCAAGTGATAGGAGAAGAGGCATGCACCACCATGCACAGTTTACAAGTTTGCTTTTTTAATAAGTATCACAAAAAAGTTCAAAATATTTTATTCACTGTAAGTGGAAATTCATATACAAAATATCATATTACAATAAAAAGACAAATGTGTCAAAAGCAGCTAGTTTCACGGAGACAATAAAGTTTTAAGATTTGTTTCTCCGTATAAAAGTTTAATATAATTCTATAAATGGTTAAAAAAAATGTGGTTACTGGAAGTATAGGTGTGGCTCATGTGTTAGAGTGCCAGCCTTGATCTAAAAAGTCAAGGGCTCTGAGTTTAAGCCCTAGTACTGGTACAGACACAGCTGCACAAGCATGTGTGCATGCACACACAAGTCAGAATAGTTAATATTCATAATATGTCAAAAAGTTCTATTTCCAAAGCAAGTTGTTAGTGTCGTAATCTAGGTTTTAATAGATTTTGTAGTCATCAAAATAGTTTATGTAAATATTAAGAGATAAATCACAGCATTAATTCAAAGGCTAACTTCCTGTAAAGACAAGGAACTCAGTCACTAAGTGCTGACAGATCAAGAATGCCACTGACTGAATTTCTGGATGGTTTTATTTATTCCACTTAATTCATTTAAGCAGGGGTTTTAAAGACAGTTACAAGACTATAAGCTCACAATACAATAAAGATGGAAATAGCAGGGATCATTTTATCTCATTTGTCTAATAGGTTGCCATTTAATCAAACTAAAGCTGTCCAGATATTTTACTTTCAGTAAAAATGAGTTCTGGGACTGGGCTCACCTCCAACTATTTATAAATCATTAGAGTAGTGGTATGAAAACATGAAACAAAATCTTGGTGTGACCCCTCCCAACATGTCCATAAGTTTAAAACTTAAAAAGGGTGTTTATCTATTAGGTATTCTAAAATCAGATTACTTTTGTGGGGGGAGGAAGGGGGCAAGGATCGAAACTACATTGCATCCTTTGCTCCTTTAAAAAAAAAAAAAAAAAAAAGATTCACAGTCTTTTCCTTGATCTCCGCACCCTAGTTACAACAATACAGGCCCCCGGATTTCCAGGCCTGGTAGGAAGCGGGTGTTGAACCAGGCGATAGGAATTAAATCGTAAGACCTAACGCCTTCCTTCAAAAATTCATTCTCCCCAGGCAGCAGACAACATCGCAAGCCCCTTCAATGACCCCTCAACCACAAGCCAAAGCTGGGGTCGCGAGCGATCAATGTGAGCGGATTCCTAGCGCGGACTACCGCCTGCCTGCCTCAGCTGGGTCTGCTCTCGCCGCGTCCGCGCGTGTCACCGGGCCGGGAGGGGGACGGACGGAGGGACGAGGAGTGCGCGGAGGTGAGGTGGACGGCAGCCGCAGGGGCGGCGGGCGACGTGGGGCCGGCCCGGGGACTCACCGGGTGGAGGTGCCCTTCCGCACATCGCACATCATGCACTTGAAGGCCTCGGCGCTGTTCCGGAAGGTGCAGACGCTGCAGTCCCAGTAGCCCTCATCCGAGGACGGCTTCGGCTGCCGCTTCGGCCTGCAGGACACAACCCGGACACGACGCGGCGCGGGGTCACCAGCAGGCCGCGCCCGGCGCCAGGGCCCCCGTGGCCGCGCCCGCCCCGCCCCCCACCCGCCCCGCGCCCCCGGCTCCGCAGACCGGGAGGGCGCCGGGAAGGGGCCGAGCACGCGCGCCGACACGGGCGCCGGGACCACGGGCGCTGACACCGCCGCCGCCATCGCCATCGCGGCTCCTCCATTGTGGGGCGACCGCGGCCGGCCACTGGCGCGGCGGCGTCCTCCCGCAGCGGCGCCGCCCCCGTCTTCACCACCCCCCCCCCCCCCGGTGCCCGGTGGATGCCTGGAAACCCGGCGCGTAGGGCCCAGCCCGCCTGCAAAGTCCGGGCCCCGGGGCCCAGGCGCGGTTACCTGGTAGGGCTCTTCTTGTCTCCCATGGCTTGGCGGCCGCTCGTTTTTGGTTTTTTTGTTTTTGTTTTTGTTTTTGGTCGAAACAGGAGAAAAAGCCGGGCGGAAGCGGGCGGGAGGAGCGGGAGGGGGCGGGGAAGGCCGCACCGCCGAGCTCGGGAGCCGCCGCCGCCGCCGCAGCCGCCGCCGCCGCCAGATCCCACGCAGCCTCCAGCTGTCGGGGAAACTCCTGTCCGGCGCACGTGACCCGCGCCAACCAATCAGCGGTCGCGCCGGAGACTTCAAACGCGGCCAGCGCGGCCCAGCACCCGCGGCGAGTTAGCTCACACGCAGGCGGGCGGGCGGCGCGAGGGTGGCGGTGCGGCCGCGCCCGCTGTCTTGGCCTTGTCACCGCTCTGCCGCACGCTTCCCATAGCCACCTCCCGCTTGCCGGGTCACGCCGCTCCCGAGCGTCTGAGGTAAGAAAGCGTCCATCATCCGGTGCGAAGCCTGGCCTGTGGTGGTACCGGTGCTGGGCGAGGCCTACCCATAGTGCCTGTCCGCTCGCCCGCCTGGTCAGGAACTCCAGGTGGAGCCGCTTCCCCGGGTGATCTCAGCTGACTGAAGGATATCCGGACCAAAGGGAAAACCAAAAGGCAGGGCCAATTGCTCCATTCCTTCTCATGCTTTCAGGTGTGCACGCACACCGGTGCTCCATGAAGTAAAGAAATGTCACCCTTCATTTAGAGGAGATGAAACAGAAGCCCAGGGGAGGTTAGATGAGTTTCTGTACGTTTCATAATTAGAAAATAACCCTGGTTCAATTCCAAAAACACGCTGTTTTGGCCTCCCCAGGCTCTGACTGTTGTAGCTCACAAGCCATTTTTTTTAAAAGGAGGTTGCAAGATGGGGTATATGAGTACACGCCTACAATCCCAGCTCTCAGGAAGCTAAAGTAGGATAAATTCCAGACTGTCTGGACTACAGCTTGTCTTGCATGAATGAGTGAATGAACGAATGAATGGACCCTGGCTCATTTCTGTAATTCTAGCTACTCAGGAAGCCAGGATCAGAGGATGACAGTTCAAAGCCAGCACAGAAGGGAAGCCCGTGAGACCCTTATTTCCAATTAACCAGCGAAAGGCCAGACGTGCAGCTGTGATTCAAGTGGTAGAACACCAGCCTTGATCCCAAAAAATCCAGAGGCCCTGAGTTCAAGACCCTATATTAGTGCAAGCACAAACACACAGAGTTTATAGGTGCCCTGAAGGCTATTGATTGATGAATGCACACTTTACTCCAGGTGTCATTACCTGCACATATTGAAAGCCTTTTTCTTGTACTACACTTTTAGCCATCTCAGTGGTGTCTGAAGTTTTACCTTCCCAATCTGTTAAGTATTCTACAGCCAGATTAAAGTTTTAACTTTATGTCACTCTGATTAAGAGCTCCCAGATGGCCTTCCTGCCATCCCTACCTCACCATCAGAAAAGCTGCCTCCTAAGACTGTAGCTGCCACCCATTCATTCCCTTGACAGTTCTTGCACACACAGCTGCTAAAACATTCTCAAGCATTCTGTTCTGCCTGTCTCTCCAGATTTGATTTACAGCAAGTTCACATTGCTTTACAATGCTAATTAGCTTAAAAACAAAGGGCAAAGCTATGGAAGTTCAGGTGCCCAACCTGCTTCCTATTCCTTAATTGGCAGACCATGGAAATTCCGTATTTCTCAACTTTTTTTTTAATCTGCAAATGGGACATCTATATGACATTCCTGTGTGCTTAATAATAAAACTTTGATCCTTTCGTTTTTCTTTTTGGAGACTGGTTCTCCCTATGTAGCTAAGGCTGATCTTGAACTCTGGAACCTATTGCCTCAACCACCCCAGTGCTGAGATGACAGGTTTGTGAAATCACACCCAGCTTTAAACTAACATCCTTTGAGCCCTCAAAGCTAGCTACTCCAAATTTACACTAATGCATAATGTGCCCAAGGAAGTATGCAAATGTTCTTATCCAGTGTAACATTTCATTAAGGGCAAAGGACTGAGGGCTTTCTGATTAACCCTGCAGCACAGTGAACTCTAAACTTACCGTCTGGGCTTTGTTAAGATTTCTCTTATCTCAGATTAGGATTTAGAGACCTGGAATGATTGAGGAAAACCCCATACGAGATAAAGATTTACAGCCTCGTCTTAATCTCTCAGTAATGGGATGGATAAATTTAGATATCAATTACTTGCCTTTTCATTTGTGTGTTATCACCAAGTCCTAACAAGTTTAAGGCATTGCAGTGTTTTAAAACAGTTCGAATGCTAGGTTCCTGTGGTTCACACCTGTAATCCTAGCCACTCTAGAGGCTGAGATCTGAGGATCAAGGCTCAAAGCCAGCCCAAGCAAGAAAGTCTGAGACTCTTACTTCCACTTAACCACCAAAAAGTAGGAAGTGGAGCTGTGGTTCAAGGGGTAGAGCACCGCTCTTGAGTAAGGAAGCTAAAGATTGTACATTTAAGCCCCAGAACAGCCACAAAAGCCAAACAGAACAACAGAAAAACAAACAAACTTGTTCAATTAGACATGATTGCAACAACGTTTTTTTTTTAATTTTTGGTTTGATTTGATCCTCAAGGTGCTAGAAATCAAACCCCAGGCATTGTGCATGCTAGGCAAGTACCCTACTACTGAGTTATACCCCAGCCCTTATTAATTTGTTTGTTTAGAGTATGCAACTTTTGTGTGTATGACTGACTTTGAATCCCCATCCTCGGATCTCAGTTTTTTTGGTTTTTTTTTTTGGCCAGTCCTGGGGCTTGGACTCAGGGCCTGAGCACTGTCCCTGGCTTCTTTTTGCTCAAGGCTAGCACTCTGCCACTTGAGTCACAGCGCCACTTCTGGCCGTTTTCTGTATATGTGGTGCTGGGGAATTGAACCCAGGGCCTCATGTATACGAGGCAAGCGCTCTTGCCACTAGGCCATATCCCCAGCCCATGATCTCAGATTTTTAAGTTGCTAAAATTACAGATGTGAGAGACCTGTGCTCCGCTGAACTTTTAAAATCATCTACAAAGGAGTACAAAGGAGTTTCTATTCAACATAACAGTTTATGAGCACAATACATCTTGATCAATGTAGGTGATTTAAAAAAATATTTATTTTAGCTTTATATTTTATTTGCTTATCTAAGTGATCCTAAAAGGTTGGTGCTGCATACCCTTTGTACTGAGGAGAAATTGACAAAAAACAGGTTAGGGAAATGGCTGCTGCGCTCAGTATCCAAGCAGTAGATCTTCAAAAAGCATTGGAGTCATTGTAATTCATTGTCTCACTAAGCATATATATCATCCTTGCAAATTAAGACTCTAGATGCCAGGTGCTGATGGCTTACACCTGTAATTCTAGCTACTCAGGAGGCTGAGATCAGAGGATCACAGTTCAAAGCCAGCCTGGGCAGGAAAGTCTATGAGACTCTATCTCCAATAAACCACTTAAAAATCCGGAAGTGGTACTGTGGCTGAGGGCTCAATTGGTAGAGTGCTTGCCTTGCTCAGGAATGGTGTTCAGTCCCTGAGTTTAAGCCCTAGGACCAAAAAAAAAACCCAAAAACCCCAGACAAACAAAACCTCTAGGTAAGCAGAGTTCAGTGTGTGAGGATAGAAAGAAAAACTTAGTCAAAAAGATATAATCATGACAAATGTAACTTAGTTTTCCATCTCTGGATTCCTGTATTTATTCTGACACCTGTAAAGACATCACCATAGCTTGACCTCTGATTCAAAACACACACATCTTATCAGACAGCATGGCAGCCAGGTGCCAGTGGCTCATGCCTGTATTCCTAGCTAGCTAGGATCCTGGTACCAAACCAGGCCAGGTAGGAAAGTTCGTGAGACTTTTATCTCCAATTAATGAGCGAAAGGCTAGAATGGGGCTGTGGCTCAAGTAGTAGAGCACCAACCTTGAGCAAAAATATCTAAGGGACAGTGCCTAGGTGCTGAGTTCAAGTTCTAGAACTCTCTCACATACAAATACACCAGTATGGCTTTCTTCCAGGATGCCAGAGATATGATAGGACTGGTAGAAGTCATGGGTTACATTTCTTTTGGGTGAAATGAGTTCATTAGTCAGAATCCATTTTGTACAGAATATAATGAAAAAGAAAAAGACATTCATGAGCCCATGTGTGGTGGTGCCAGCAAAAGCATTATGGGCAGGGAAGACAAATCCATTTCCAGAAATGGGTTTCTTCTCCTGAAAAGATTTCCATTCCCTTCCAAGGTAGTCTGCCAGGCACCAAGTACCTGGCTCGTTTGGTGCCTGGCTTGTCCCTCCAAAGAAGCATGCCAAATAGGAGAGGCAATGTTGGCTTGTACTGTTGGCTAGGAAGGCACTCAGCAATAGTAATGTAGTAAGCTCAACTTTGAGAAGGAAATGTTGCTGCTAAACACATGCCCAGCTTCCATTGTGGACAACATGTACTTTGGACATGGGTCACTGAGAATGCACTAGGATGGCTGGGAAAAGAGTGATATTGCAAGAGTAAAACAGGAAGGGTGGCATTTCCCTTACAAGATACATTGTACTCAGAACCTGATTTCTGGATTCAAACCTCTTTGTATAATTACTTAATAAAAAGTGTGTGTGTGTGTGTGTGTGTGTGTGTGAGAGAGAGAGAGAGAGAGAGAGAGAGAGAGAGAGAGAGAGAAGTGGGGGAGAGAGGGAAGCCGAGTGCTGATGGCTCATACCTGTAATCTTATCTACTTAGGAAGCTGAGATCTGAGGATCACAGTTCAAAGACAGCCCAGGTAGGTGAAAGTGGGGCTGTGGCTCAAGTGGTAGGATGCTACTCTTGAGCAAAGAAACTTGGACTTCAAGCCCTAGGACTGGTATGAGGGGTGACAGGGAGGGAGAGAGAAGAGAGAGAACGTAGTTTGTTCACTGAATTGTTTATACCATTTATTTATGTATTTATTTATGGTAGTGTCTAGGCTTGAATTCAAGGTCTTGTGCTTTCTAGGCAGGCTCTCTCCCTCTTTAGCCATACCCTTAGCTCTTTATGCTTTTATTTTTTAAATAGGTTCTCAGGTCAGCTGCTGGACTGAACTGGACTCAGATCCTTCTATTGTACTTTTGTACTTGGGATGACAAATGCATAGCCCCACACCAAGCTTTTTATCTGTTGAGATGAGATCTGTCTAACGTTTTTGCCTGGGCTGACTTCAAACTGTGAATCTTTTTTTTTTTTTTTTGCCAGTCCTGAGGCTTGAACTCAGGGCCTGAGCACTGAGCCTGGCTTCTTTTTTGCTCAAGGCTAGCTAGCACTCTGCCACTTGAGCCACAGTGCCACTTCTGGCCGTTTTCTATATATGTGGTGCTGAGGAATCAAACCCAGGGCTTCATGTATAGGAGGCAAGCACTCTTGCCACTAGGCTATATTCCCAGCCCCTCAAACTATGAAATCTCTTGATCTTTGCTTCCCAAGTAGCTAGACTTAAAGGAATGCTCAGCTTGACCAACTAATTATTGAAAGCTTTAGATAGAAGTCACATGGAAAACAAATATTTTCATAATGTCCATTATGAAAGTTATGTTTTCATCATACGTGTTTGTATACATTTTCTAATCTTATATTCTCTGAGGTCCTATCTGTCATCTAGTTCAAAGATCAGTGATTACCCATGAATCACTGTAGATCCATGTCTGATCCATGTTCAGACAATGTTGACAATCAAATTACTCTAAATTTTTGTCCTTAGAAGAATTTCCTTCTACTGCCCTTTGGGGCCATATCTCCTAGGAACTGTAATTATGCATCCATCCATGTCTAATTAGTGTCAGCATATTATGCAGAATTACTTGTAAACCAGCCCTGAAATTTTTTCCTCTTCAGCCAATCATTTGAAAGGAATTCCTTAGAGGGCAATAGATGTGGGATGATGGAAAGGAAGAGTCATTGTTGATGAAATCTTCATGCAATTACTTCTCTTCTATTTCTGTTTATACCTAGTAACTTATATGCCTTTTCCACACACAACCTTTTAGATTACGGCAGCTAACACCTATTTAAAAAAAGGAAGCACAGAAAAGTCACTTGGTATCCCCTCCCCCCCCTCTTTTTGCCAGTCCTGTGGCTTGAATTCAGGGCCTGAGCACTGAGCCCAGGGCTTTATGTATACAAGGGGAACACTTTACCATTAGGCTATATTCCCAGTCCTCATATCTCTTATCTAAGCATTTGGTTTCTTTTTTTCCTTCTCTCCCCCATCCCTCCTTCCCTCCCTCCCTCCCTCCTTCCCTCCCTCCTTCCCTCCTTCCCTCCCTCCTTCTCTCCTTCCCTCCTTCCCTCCTTCCCTCCTTCCCTCCTTCCCTCCTTCCCTCCCTTCCTCCCTCCCTTCCTTTTTTTCTTGCCAGTCTTGGGGCTTGAACTTAGGACCTGGGCACTGTCCTTGAGCTTCTTTTTGCTCAAGGCTAGCACTCTACCACTTGAGCCACAACACTACTGGCTTTTTCTGTTTATGTGGTACTGAGGAATTGAACCTAGGGCTTCATGCATGCTAGGCAAGCACTCTACCACTAAGCCACAGTCCCAGTCTTAAGCATTTAGTTTCTACCTAGAGCTAAATAGCAAGACAGGAGCTTACATCAAAAGAAGATAAGCTGGGTACTGGTGGCTCACAACTGTAATCCTAGCTACTCAGGAGACCAAGATCTGAAGATCCCAGTTCAAAGTCAGCCCTGCTAGGAAAGTCTATGAGACTTATCTCCAATTACCACCAAAGTCCAGAAGTGGAGATGTGGCTCAAGTGGTAGGGTATCAGCATTGAGTGAAACAGTGCCCAAGCCCTATGTTCAAACCCCAGAAAACACACACACACACACACACACACACACACACACACACACACACACACACACACACAAATAGAGAGAGAGAGAGAGAGAGAGAGAGAAATATAAAATTACCTGTAGAAGGGATTGTAGATTTGTTCCAAAGCACTAGATGTCTATGCTATACTTTTCCTTTTTGCATAGGATATCTGCTAACTATGTAATAGAGAAAATATTTCCTTTTTTGTTTTAGTTCGAGCTGGAATTTGTTCTGTATCTGACACTTTCACTCATTGGCTGGCACTCTACCCACTGAGCCACACCTATACTCCCAAACAAGTATTTTCTATACATGATTATTTGATAAACATCATTCTCAAAGGTAGCTTTTTTTTCATGTCAGCAACTTTGGTTGACTATGTTCTATGCCATGAACCTGTGGCTTATTTCTGCAATGCTAGCTACTTAGGAGGCAGTGATAGGATGCTGTGACCCAATCTCTGATACTCCATCTTCAAAATGACCATCTCCATCTCAAGCAAAAAACAGGCTCGAGGCATGGCTCAAGTAGTAGAGCTCCAGTCATTGGCACGTAAGCCAAGTGAGAATCCCAGGCTCTGAGTTCAAGTATCAGTACCATAAAAAAGAACACAAGCAACTATGTTCTAGCCATGCCACATGCCTGTAATTTCAACACTCAGGAGACTGAGGCAAAAAGATCATGAGTTGAAAGCCAGCAAGGCTACATAGCAATACTTTGTCTCATTAAATAAATAAATAAAACAGAAACCATCTTGTTCCAATTTCTTGTCTTGCTTAAATTGGTATTTTTGTTTTCCTTGTTGTCATCATAATTTCCTATTGTATTTTTTCTTGCATTTTCTGCAAATATTGCCTTTTTAACTGAACTTTCCCTAGTTTTCTCATGCTTGCCAGATGTGTTTAACACTTTTTGTTGGTTCTCCTTACATTTTTTATTCTCCTTTCTCATCTATGTTCATCTCTGATTTTGTTTAGTACAGAGTTTGAACTCAGGGCCTCAACCTTGCTAACCAGGTACTCTACCACTTGAGCCACATTACCCAGCTCTCTTTTACTTTATTTTCCAGACAGGGTCTTGTCTATGTCCAGGTCAGTCTCAGACCATGATCCTCCTACCTATGCCTCTCACATAAGGGAGATTACAGTTGCACAACACTATGCTTGCCTTGTTTTCATTTTTGGCTTTGGTTTTGGTTATGTGACTTGAACTCAGGGCCTAGGCCCTGTCCCTGAACTCTTTTGCTCAAGGTTAGCACTGTACCACTTTGAGCCACAGCACCACTTCTGGGTTTCTGGTGGTAAATTGGACGTAAGAGGCTCATACTCATAGACTTTCCAACCTGGGCTGGCTTTGAACTTCGATCCTCAGATCTCAGCCTCCTGAGGAGCTAGGATTACAGGTGTGGGCTACCAGCACCCCGCCCCTTGGCTTATTTGTTGAGATAAATTCATACTAATGTTTTTCCCTGGCTAGCCTGAAATGAAGTTCCTCCTGATCTCTATCTCCCAAGTAGCTGAGATTACAGGTGTGAACTACCATGCCTGGACTTGTATTTTCTTTTTATTATGTTTTATTTCTACTAGTACTTATTAGAAGCATTTAAAATGTTCAATACATATCCTCGGGATAATATTTTTGTTTATTCTTGTAGCTCTAATAGTATTCCAATGGAGAAAATCCAATGAAAAACTTACTTGGTATAGGAGAATATTTAATACAGTGTTGTTTTATCAGTTGTTGAAAAGTTCAAAACTCCAAATTCAGTATATCCCTAAAAATGAGAGACCTTGCAAATCTACATTTTAGATATTACAGAAGTGCAGGATTCCAGGTGCTGGTGACTCATACCTGTAATCCTAGCTACTTAAAAGGCTGAAATCTGAGGATCACAGTTCGAAGCCAGCTAGGGCAGTAAAGTCCATGAGACTCTTATTTCCAATAAACTACTCAGAAAATGCTAGAAGTGGTGCTGTAGCTCAAGTGGTCGAGTACCAGCCTTGAGCAAAAGAAGCTCAGGGGTAGTTCCCCAGGCTCTGAGTTCAAGTCCCACAACCAACCCCCCCCAACAAAAAAAAAAACAGAAGTAGAGGAAAAATGAGTAAATGTGCACATCCCACATAGCCAAGGGAGTTAATGGTGTATTTATTATTAAAATAGTATTTTATTTTTATTTTTTGCCAGTCCTGGGCCTTGGACTCAGGGCCTGAGCACTGTCCCTGGCTTTTTTTTGCTCAAGGCTAGCACTCTGCCACTTGAGCCACAGTGCCACTTCTGGCAGTTTTCTGTATATGTGGTGCTGGGGAATCGAACCCAGGGCTTCATGTATTAGAGGCAACCACTCTTGCCACTGGGCCATATCCCCAGCCCTAAAATAGTATTTTAATAAACTCTACTTATAAAAATTTCAGCACTACTCATCTGTTAAAGGATTTCATAAGCTTTCAGTATGACAAAAATTTGTAGCTACACTAAGAACCACTAGTAAGGTTAAAGATATTTTAACCATTCTTACATGAATAGGTTTGACCCAGAAATGTCTATTACAACACATATGAAAAAATTGCAAGTAGGCTGGGAATATGGCCTAGGGGCAAGAGTGCTTGCCTCCTACACATGAAGCTCTTGGTTCGATTCCCCAGCACCACATATATGGAAAATGGCCAGAAGGGGCGCTGTGGCTCACGTGGCAGAGTGCTAGCCTTGAGCGGGAAGAAGCCAGGGACAGTGCTCAGGCCCTGAGTCCAAGGCCCAGGATTGGCCAAAAAAAAAGAAAAAAAAAAGTTGCAAGTACCTAAAATCTTTCTACCAATAAATAGCACAAACAGCTGCAGTATCAAATTTCTCAGTAGGGAAAGCAATATTTCCCAGAGACAGAACCACGGAGAATGGTATTTAGGAGAAATTGCAATCTGTTGTCCTAAATGTCTATATAACAAAATGATTGAACTACTACATTTTGCAGTAATATGAATAAAACTCTAGAGATTTCTATAAGGAATGTCCTGCAACAAACACATAGCTCACTCAATGCATTTCATTACCACTAATATATCATGGTCAAGAAGCAAATATATCAACCTTAGTATGTAAGCCATATACTCAACTAATATCTATTCATATAATTATATGTATACACATTACATGACATACATATATGTGCATATAAACATTTGCATATATGTATATATTTACCTCCATATCTATCGAGAGATATATCTATCAACATATATCTATAGATATAGTGGGAGTCCTGGGGCTTGAACTCAGGGTTAATCACTGTCCTTAAAATTTTTTCGTCCAGGCAAGTGTTCTACCACTTAAGCCACAGCTCTACTTCCAGCTTTTTGGTGGTTATTGGAGATAAGAGTCTTACAGACTTTCTGTCTGGGCTGGATTTACATTGCACTTCTCGGGCTGGGAATGTGGCTTAGTGGTAGAGTGCTTGCCTAGCATGCATGAAGCCCTGGGTTAGATTCCTCAGCACCACATATGCAGAAAAAGCCAGAAGTAGTGCTGTGGCTCAAGTGGTACAGTGCTAGCCTTGAGTAAAAGGAAACCAGGTACAGTGCTCAGGCCCTGAGTACAAGCCTCAAGACTAGCCAAAAAAAAAAAAAAAGTTAAATTGCAGTTCTCACATCTTAGCTTCCTGTGTAGCTATGTGTTGTGCCAGTCCTTGTATTTGAACTCAAGGCCTGCTTTCCTTGAGCTATTTTTCCCAAAGCTAGCGCTACTCTACCACTTCAGTCATAGCTCTACTGCCAGCTTTCTGGTGGTTAATTGGACATAAGAATCTCATAGACTTTCCTGCCTAGAGTAGTTTTGACCCCTGATCTTCAGACCTCAGCCTCCTGAGTAGCTAGGAATACAGGTATAAGCCACTTGTGCCAAGATGTTTTTACATGTTATATACTGTGTGACATTTCTCTGAGCATGCATATTCAAACTTTTTGAACAGGGATACATTTTGACAATATTATAATTTGAATATAAAATGTCCCCCACAAGCTCATTCTTCTGAATTCTTGGTCTGCAAATAGCTATTTTGGAAGGCTCTGGGAACAGTAGGAGGTGAGGCCTAGCTAGGTAAGCAGGACACAGGGGTGTGTCCTTAAGGTATCTTGTCCCTGATCCTTTCCTCCTAAGGTGGGGGAGATAAGTCTCTGCTTCCTGTCTTGAGGTAAAGAAGCTCCTCCTACACAGTCCTGCTGCCAGAATGCTGCTCAAGTTGTACCTGAAACCACTGACCGTGAGCAAAAGCAATCATATCCCTTTTTTAGTTGTTCATGTCAGGTATTCTTTCACAGTGAAAGGAAAGTAATTAACACATGCAACAAGCAAACCCTAGTGGTTTAGGTGTTATCTATGCCCAGATTTCTTGGTTTTAAATTTGGTCTCTGAGCCAAGCAATGATGGCACACACCTGTCATTCCAACTCTGTGAAAGGTGTAAATAGGAGGATTGGTATTCAGGCCTGCTCAAGACAAAGATACGGTACCCTATTTGAAAACTAAAGCCAAAAGTTCTGGGGGTACATGGTGCTGTTGGCTTACACCTGCAATCTTAGGTACTCCAGAGGCCAAGGTCTGAAGATCAAAGTTCAAAGCTAGTCTGGCCTCATTTTTGCTCTGGAATTCTTCAGTGTTATTGTTTGTGTCTATAAATTGTGCCTATTTTTTATTGTCTTGGTCCATTATCTGTGTACATCCCATTATCCATTCCATGATAAAGGGACATATGGATCTCTTTTATTTTTATTTATTTTTTCTTATTTATTGTCAAAATGATGTACAGAGGGGTTACAGTTTCATACGTTAGGCCTTGGGTACATTTCTTGTACTGTTTGTTACCTCCTCCCTCATTCCCCCCCTCCCACTCCCCCTTACCCTCTTCCCCCATGAGTTGTTCAGTTGGTTTACACCAAATGGTTTTGCAAGTATTGCTTTGTAGGCGTTTGTCTTTTTATCCTTTGTCTCTAGATTTTGATATTCCCTTTCACTTTCCTAGTTCTAATACCAGTATATACAGTTTCCAATGTACTCAGATAAGATACAGTAATAGTGTGGGTACAACCACAGGAAGGGGATACAAGAGGATCATCAGCAATAGAAGCTACAGTTTCACATGGCATGTTGAAAGTAATTACAACAGTGATATAACAGTCCTTTCCATAACATGGAGTTCATTTCACTTAACATTATCTTATGCATTCATAAGGGCATAGCTATTAGGCTCTCGTGATCCTCTGCTGTGGCTAGTTATTTATATTTTTCCAGTCCTGGGGCTTGTCCTTTGGGCCTGGGCACTGTCCTTGAACTTCTTTTTCCTCAGTGCTAGTATTCTACCACTTGAACCACAGTATCACTTCTGGCTTTTTCTGATTATGTGGTACTGAGGAATAGAACCCTCGGCTTCATGCATGTGAGGCAAGCACTCCACCACTAAGCCACATTCCCAGCCCTCTTTTATGTTTTCTTTTGGTGCCAGTCCTGGGATTTGAACTCAGGGTCTGGGTGCTATCCCTGTGCTCAAAGATACTGCTTTATGACTTGAGCCACAGCTACAGTTCCAGCCTTTTTTCTTTCTTTTGTAGTTAATTGGAGATAAAAGTCTCATTGCTTTCCTATCAGGACTGGCTTGGAATTGTGATCCTCAGATCAAAGTCCCCTGACAGGCTAGGATTCCAAGCATGAGCCACCAGAGCCCAGATGGATTTCACTTTTTAGTAAGTATGGATTTAGCTTTAAAAGACATTTGTATGGAGTGTTTCATGTGAATGTAAATTTTATTTCTCTTGGATATATACTCTGGAGTCAGTTTTCTGGATCACATGGTATTTTATGTTCAAATTTGTAAGAAATTGCCAAATTTTTTCCTAAATTAGCTGTCCCATTTATTCCATTCCTACCAGCTAGCTGGGGGCATAAGAGATTTTGAATTGTTACAAATACCCCTTAATTGCTACAAGTCTCTTTTTAAATCCACTTTTGTGAATATATATAGCAGCATCTTAGTGTGATTTTGGTTTGTATTCCCTTATGACAGTGTTGAGTACTTTGTTTTTTTCCCATGGGCTTATTATCCATTTATGTATCTTGTTTTGGCATGGGCTCTATTCAAAACTTTTTCTCATTAAAAAAAGAAAAAAGAATGCATTTTCGGATTCCATATCCAGTGTTCTTTCCCCTACATAAAGAATCAACTTGGGCTAGATACTGTTGGCTCACACCTGTAATCCTAACTACTCAGGACGCTGAGATTTGAGTATTATGACTCAAAGAAAGCTAGAACAGAAATATCTGTGAAACCTCTATGTCCAGCTAACCAAGAACTGGGGGTATGTTTCAAGTGGTAGGGTACCAGCTTTGAGTAAAAAAACTATGCTAGTTAATAATTATTTCTCCTACTGCTCCTACTTCTCCTACTGCTACAAATAAACCAACCCTTTTCTTTCCTGTTTTTGTTCTTCTTGTTGTTGTTGTTTTGGTGGTGGTGGTATTTGTTTTGTTTTTCTTTTGGATTTTTGGTAGTAGTAGGGTTTGGGCCTTGAGGTTTTTAGGCAGATTCTCAACTGCTTGAGCTATGCTTCCAGCCCTGCTCCTTTTTTGACAGTCTTTGATCTTGAACTCAGGGCCTGGACACTGTCCCTGAGCTTTTGTGCTCAAGACAAGTGGTATACCACGTGAGCCACAGCTCCCCTTCTGGCTTTTTTTTTTTGCCAGTCCTGGGGCTTCAACTCAGGGCCTCTGAGTTGAAGTCTCTGAGCTTCTTTTTGCTCAAGGCTAGCATTCTACCACTTGAGTCACAGCACCACTTCCAGCTTTTTATGTTTATGTGGTACTGAGGAATTGAACCCAGGTCTTCATGCATGCTAGGCAAACACTCTATCACTAAGCCATATTTCCAGCCTGCAAGTCTGTTAGTGATTGTATTTTTTTTTTATTTAACTGTATTTTTTGGTCTTTTTTTCTTGGTAGTGGAGATTGAACCCAGGACATTGCACTTGCTAGGAAAGGGCTTTGCCACTGAACTGCATCCCAGTCCTGACTTCTGCCTTTTTGGTGAATAATTGGAGATCTGAGTTTCACGGACTTTCCTATCCAGACTGGCTTCGAAAGGTGATCCACACAAGAGCCCAATAGCTATGCCCTTATGAACACATAAGATGATGCTAAGTGAAATGAACTCCATGTTATGGAAACAAGTGTTATATCACTGTTGTAATTACTTTCAACATGCCATGTGAAACCATAGCTTTTGTTGTTGTTGTTGATGATCCTCTTGTATCCCCTTCCTGTGGTTGTCCCCGCGCTATCACTGTTTCTCATCTGAGTACCCTGGATACTGTACACACTGGTATTAGAACTAGGGAAGGGAAAGAGCATATCAAAACTGAGAGACAAAGGATAAAAAGACAAATGACTCCAAAAGCAATACTTACAAAATCATTTGGTGTAAACCAACTGAACAACTCATGCAGGGAGAGGGAAAGGGGGAAGGGGAGGGGGGAAATGAGGGAGGAGGTAACAAATTGTACAAGAAATGTACCCACTGCCTTACTTATGAAACTGTAACCCTTCTGTACATCACTTTAACAATAAATAAGTAATTATTTTAAAAAAACAACCATGATCCACAGATCTCATCTCTTGAGTAGCTAGGATTTACAGGTGCGAATCACCAATGCCTGGCTACTCCAGCCCCTTTTTGCCCTGGTTATTTTCAATGTGTGTTGTCACTCTATGCCCACGTCAGCCTGGGCTGCAATCCATAGCTGAAGATGACAAGCATGTACCACTATTATGCTCTCATAACTCAAAGACATTGACTAAGTTGGAATCTCACAAACTTTTATGACCTAGCAGGCCTTAAACCGTAATTCCCAGTATTTTCCTGCTTTCCAAGTAACTAGGATTACAGGCCTCAGCCTGGAGCCTTGCTTTTCACTTGAAGTGCTTTCTTTAGAATGCTTTCTAAGATTTCTGAAGGCTTAGCACCATCTTAGAATCTTGTTCTTATAGCCCAATGCTGGTGGCTCATGCCTGTAATCCTAGCTACTCTGGAGACTGAGATCTTAGGATACTTAAGATTCATTCAAAGCCTGCTGGGGCAGAAAGTTCATGGAGACTAGTTAACCTCCTCAATCTCCACTTAATTAGCAAAAAGCCAGAACTGGGCTGGAGGCATGGCTCAAGTGTTAGAGTGCCATCCTTGAGCAAAAAAGCCTAGTGAGAGCAATAGATCCCAGGTTCAAGCCCTAGTACCAGCACATATGCACACAAAATGAATCCTGTTCTCTTTTTGCTTTTACTTTGTCTTTATACCTTAACTTAAAAAATTACTTTATTGTTATCATAGAGGTGATATACAGAGATGTTATATTTACATACATCAGTTTATAAGTACATTTCCTTTCATACAGTGTCATCAGTTCCCTTGTTCTCTCCCATTCCCTCCCTCCCATCTCCACCCAGAAGTTATACCTTAACTTCTTAACACCTCTTTAGAGGTTTGTCAGAACAACATGAGATTATAATGAATAAGTGTGCTTACAGCTAATTGCCTGCCAAAATCTATTATATTACCTCCTCACTACCAGAATACAGATGTGCTCCAGATAAAGCAATTTTGTTTTTTCAAGCTCTCTTCAAGCTTAAGGGTGGATTGTTGACATGGTATTTGCCAGTGATACCTATGCAGATGTCTACTTCAGAGTTCTGGAAAGTTCTGTTCACAATGGCAGACACAAGCAGTCACACACTTTTATCCTTTTAGAACATAATTACTGGTATTACAGGTGTGTGTGTGTGTGTGTGTGTGCGCACGCGTGCGTGCATGCGCCAGTATTCAGCCTTCATGCTCTGCCCTCATGCTCTTGCTTACTTTTTTTACTCAAGGTAGCACTCAACCACTACAGTTACTGCTTCACTACCTGCTTCTTGTGGTTAATTGGAGATAAAAGTATCACAGACTTTATTTCTCAAGTTGGTTTTGAACCTTGAACCTCAGATCTTAGCCTCCACAGTAGCTAGGACTATAGTTGTGAACTAACAGGGCCTAACACCATCAGAAGTTTAGACTTCCTTTCCTTCTTCTTTAAGATCCTCTAGAAAATTACTTCAGCTGGGCTGGGGATATGGCCTAGTGGCAAGAGTGCTTGCCCCGTATACATGAGGCCCTGGGTTCAATTCCCCAGCACCACATATGTAGAAAATGGCCAGAAGTGGCGCTGTGACTCAAGTGGCAGAGTGCTAGCCTTGAGCAAAAAGAAGCCAGGGACAGTGTTCAGACCCTGAGTCCAAGCCCCAGGACTGGTCAAAAACAAAAACAAAACAAAACAGAAAATTACTTCAACTTACTCCACCATTTCAGCTCTCAGCCTGCTGGCACATCTCATCCTTGTATTCTTTTTGTCATTTCCAGTTTTATACATGAGCTCTTGAAGAATACTGAAGAAAGATCACTTAATCCACACTTAGTAGAGTTCCTAGTCTTCAAACTGGTACTTCTTTATATGTTTTCTTTGGTCATTTCCCACTTCTACTCATTTTAGTAGCTACTGTAATTCTTTGCCACTCATTTCAACCTCTGTACCTGGAATGAATTCATTTTCTTGTGTTGTTTTGTTTTGTTTTTCGGCCAGTCCTGGGGATTGGACTCAGGGCCTGAGCACTGTCCCTGGCTTCTTTTTGCTCAAGGCTAGCACTCTACCACTTGAGCCACAGCACCACTTCTGGCCATTTTCTATGTATGTAGGGCTGAGGAATCGAACCCAGGGCTTCATGTATACTAGGTAAGCACTTTTTGCCACTAGGCCATATTCCCAGCCCCATGAATTCATTTTCATAAAACAAAAATACTGAAGCAATTTCCTTCCTTCCTTCCTTCCTTCCTTCCTTCCTTCCTTCCTTCCTTCCTTCCTTCCTCCCTCCCTCCCTCCCTCCCTCCCTCCCTCCCTCCCTCCCTCCCTCCTTTCTTTCCTTCCTTCCTTTTTTTTCTGCCAGTCCTGGGGCTTAAACTCAGGGTCTGGACAGTGTCCCTGAGCCTATCTGTGCTTAAGGCTAGCACACTACCATTTGAGCCACAGCACCATTTTCGGCTTTTTCTGTTTATGTGGTACCAAGAAATTGAGCCCAGGGCTTTATGCATGGTAGGCAAACACTCTACCACTAGCTCACATTCCCAGTCTGAAGCACTTTCTTATAGCTAAATTTGCCCTTTCCCAGTTCCATCTCCAAATTTATTAATATCTCCATCTCTTCCTCTTATTTTCTACTCTCAGGTGAAAATTATCTGTCCTGACTGAATCTCTCTCTGTGTGTGTGTGTGTGTGTGTGTGTGTGTGTGTGTGTGTGTGTGTGTGTACTGGTCATGGAGCTTGAACTCAGGGCCTAGGTGCTATCCCTGAGCTTCTTTTGCTCGAGGCTAGTGTTCTGTCAGCCATAGCTCCATTTCTGGCTTTGATAGTTCAGTGGAGATATGAGTGTCACAGACTTTCCTGTCCTGGCTGGATTTGAACTGAGGCCCTCAGATCTCAGCCTCCTGAGTAGGATTCTAGACGTAAGTCACCAGTGCTCAGCTTAAATCTATTTTATTTACCTGTGCTTTGGTTACTACATGTGAGTTACCAGGCTTTTTTAGTTAAAATGTGGGATTTGATTCAGTAGGCCTGGTGTGGGATATGAAATTGTGCATCTCTAACATGCAATGCTGTCATTACTAGTCAATAGGACACATTTGGAGTAGAAACGTGGTTGTTTTATGTCCTCTCATCTCCTTTTGCTCTCCCAGTTAGCATTTCTTTACATTCAAGCTCTCTCAATGAGCATTGTTTTATGTTCAAGCTCTTTTTACTGGCTCTTTTACATATAAAATGGTTTGTCTAATCTAAAAAGAAAAGGCCTTTCAAAACATTTTCTTCTTAAGTCATCATGCTTATATCTATTTTTGTATTCATTTTCCATTGTAGTATTATAAATTACAGGGGCTGGGAATATGGCCTAGTGGCAAGAGTGTTTGCCTCGTATACATGAAGCCCTGGGTTCAATTCCCCAGCACCACATATATAGAAAACGGCCAGAAGTGGCACTGTGACTCAAGTGGCAGAGTGCTAGCCTTGAGCAAAAAGAAGCCAGGGACAGTGCTCAGGCCCTGAGTTCATGGCCCAGGACTGGCCAAAAAAAAAAAAAATATATATATATATATATATATATATGTGTGTGTGTGTGTGTGTGTGTGTATATATGTATATATGTATATATATATATATAATAAATTACACTAAAACTTAGCAGCTGAGAAATCAGTTTCCATGGATTGAGAACCTGGGTATGGTTTAGCTAGATAATCTGACTCAGAATGTCTTACAAGTCCCTAATCAAGATATCAGGGAAAAGGAGGGAAAACTGGGAGAACTGGGAGAGAGTGAGGGGGTGACATATATAATTGTAGCCCCTTGTAAATCACCTTTATAATAACAAAAATTTTTTTAAAGGTACTCATTATCTGACTTATGTAATTGTAACCCCTCTATACATCATCTTTGTAATAACAATTAAAAAAATGTCAATGTATGGTTGAGTGTGGCTAAAGTTGTAGAACTCTTGTCTAATATGAAGGAGGCTCTGGGTTGAACTCCAGTACTGAAAAAAAAGAGAAAGAGGGGAAAGAGGGAAAGGAAGGGGAAAGGAAGGAAGGAAGGAAAGAAGGAAGGTAGGAAGGAAGGGAGGGAGAAAGGGAGGGAGGGAGGGAGGGAGGGAGGGAGGGAGGGAGGGAGGGAGGAAGGGAGGGAGGGAGGGAAAGAAAAGAGAAAAGCCAGCCAACGTAGTTATGGAAAAGCTTGTCTAAGGCAGGACCCATTTCCATACTCATTCACAGCTTGGTAGCAGGATTGGTTATGTGTAGGTTGTTGGATTGAGGGACTCAGTTTTGACTAGAATATTTATTTGCTATGTTATTTTCTAGGTGGAACTCTCTTATGGACAGTTCATAGCATGGTAGCCATGGCAAGGAATGTATAATTAATCTAGTCTTTTCCAAGCCCAACCCTGTAAGTGATGTTCCATTTTACTATATTTTATTCGTTGGAAGCAAGGCCCTAGATCCAGCTCCCACTCAATGGGAAGGTCTTGCCTAAGAGCATGAACACTCAGGGGCAGGACCAATGAGAGCCACCCTAGAAGCTGCCTCTCACACCACCACAGCCAAGCTCCTTGAAAGAATCTATGTATGGGGTTGGAGGCATGACTCAGGTGGTAGAACACCAGCCAGTGAGCGAAAGTATGAAATACTAATACTGAATTTGAGTACTAGCCTCAGACACACAGACCGACAGACAGACACAGACACCTACATTTGCTCTCTTTGTTCTGTCAATTTCAAAACTTTAGACTTTGGTCTCTCCCACCTTCTTACTACTTGCTGAAGTTGCTCTAATTGTCAAATCCAAACACTTTTCAGTACTTAACTCATTTAGCTTTCACAGCATCTTCATATACTGGTTTTTTTTCCCATCCCTAGAGTTGGATCCTTTTCTATACTTTGCTCTTAACTTACACACATTTGAAGTATGTTGTTTAAGTGCTCATCTCACTCTACCATATTCTCCTCACCTTTACCTGTAGCCTCCATGACCACAAGTGCATAATGCTGAAGACTTTTTCCTTTATTTTTCTTTTTTCCTTTATTTTCCTTCCTTCCCCCCTCTTTTCTTTCTTTTCTTCCTTTCTCTCCTGTCTCTTTCTTTCCTTTCTCTTCCCCTTCATACCATCCCCACCTGCCCCTGCTTGCTTGTCTTTTTCCATGGAAAGCTGGTTTTCTATTACTTGAGCCACATAACTTCCTGCTCTTTTTGCTGATTCACTGGTGATAAAAGACTCATAGACTTTTCTGCCCAGGCTAGCTTTGAACCATAATCTTAGATCTTCCTAAATGGCTAGGAATACAGGTATGAAACACCAGTACCAGGCTATGATGAATTTCCTTTGGAACTCCAGGACAATGTATCTGACTTGTGGCTGCTCCCTCAGCATCTCAGAAGTGAAATATGAAATCCAAGTATGTTTCTCTTCCTGCTTTTCATATCTTGGCTAACAACCTAGCATCTATCCAAATGTCCATGTGGAAAATCAGGATAAGTCTTAGAATCTTGTTTTTTGTTTTTTGTTTTTGGCCAGTCCTGGCCCGTGAACTCAGGGCCTAAGCACTGTCCCTGGCTTCTTTTTTGCTCAAGGCTAGCACTCTGCCACTTGAGCCACAGCGCCACTTCTGGCCATTTTCTGTATATGTGGTGCTGAGGAATCAAACCCAGGGCCTCATGTATACGAGGCAAGCACTCTGGCCACTAGGCCATATTCCCAGCCCAGTCTTAGAATCTTGTCTGTCACCTTCCACATCCAGTGAGATTCTAAATACTGTTATTTTCACCCCTTAACCATCTTGTTATGTTCTTGCTAATGTTTTCCCTGTCTTCACCCCTTGGACCCTCTCAGTAATCTCTTCTGTATGATGTAAACCTAATGATGGGGGAAGGTAACTTGTTTACAACTGTAACCCTAGCAATAGTACCAGCGCTGGTTTTTTGTTTTTGTTTTTGCTAAATATTTCTAGCCTGGTTTCCTTCCTTCCTTCCTTCCCTCCCTCCCTCCCTCTCTTTTTCTGTCTCTCTGCCTCTCTCTCTTTTTGTGCTGGTCCTGGAGCTTGAACTCAGGGCCTGGGCACTGTCCCTGAGCTTCTTTTGCTGAAGGCTGGTACTCTACTACTTGAGCTATAGCACTACTTCCAGCTTTTTCTGGTACTGAGGAATTGAACCCAGGGCTTCATGCATGCCAGGTAAGCACTCTACCACTAAGCCACATTCCCAGCCCTGTCCCTGAACTTTTGTGCTCAAGGCCAGTGCTCTACTGTGTAAGGCATGGCTCCTGCCTTTCTGGTGGTTAATTGGAGATAGGAGTTTCATGGACTTCCCTGCCTGGGCTAGCTTCAAACTATGATCTTCAGCTCTCAGCCTCAAGAGTATAGCCAGGCACTGGTGGTTCATGCCTGTAATTCTAGCTACTTAGGAGGATGAAATCTGAGAATTGCCACAATAGCCAAAATATGGAAACAACCCAGATGCCCCTCCACAGACGAATGGATCCAAAAAATATGGTACTTATACACAATGGAATACTACATAGCGATTAGGAATGGTGAAATATTGTTATTCTCAGGGAAATGGTCAGAACTCGAACAAATAATGTTGAGCGAGACAAGCCTAGAACACAGAAAACAAAGGGGTATGATCTCCCTGATATATGACTGTTAACAAAGGGAGACGGAGAGACAGTAGAGACCAAGTATGTGAAACCAAAAACTGCTTGTCAAATAGTATTCCCCACAGGATTGGGGCAGCAACCCAACAGTATGTAACTAAAACCAAACAATTACTCAACATATAAAGGTCAAAAATTGACCTCTCAGGGAAATACAGTAGCTCAAAAGCTATGTTTCTACGTTCATATGAGACTACTGTCGACATATTGTCTAATATCGACATTACATTTAAAGCCCTAGGTGAACTTTCTTGGGCGTGGCCACGTGGCTACTGTATATATTCTTGGTACACTGTATATTGTATATATGTCTACCTGACCTAGAGAAGAGATAGAAAAACAGGGCATAAGATATCACAAGAAATGTACACTGCCCTTTTTGCACAACACCTTGTCAAAAAATTTGTGTTCAATTAATAAATAAATTAAAAAAAAACTATGACAGGAAAGAAAAAAAAATCTGAGAATTGCATTTTGAAGCCAGTTCATACAGAAAAGTCAATGACAACCAAAAAACCAGAAGTGGGACTGTGGCTCAGGTGGAAGAGTTCCAATCTCGAGTGAATAAAACTACAGAACAGTATCAAGGACCTGATTTTAAGCTCAGATACCAGTACACACACACACACACACACACACACACACACACACACACACACCCCACAAGCTGGTCACTAGTGGCTCACACCTGTTAACCTAGATATTCAGGAGGCTGAGATCTGAGGATTGTGGTTCAAAGCTAGTTTGGCCAGTAAAGACCCGGTGAGACACTTACTTCCAATTAACCACTCAAAAAAAACCCCCAAAACAGAAGTGGAACAGTGGTTCAAAGTGGTAGAGTGCTAGCCTTGGGCAAAAGAGCTCAGGGACAGTGCCCAGGCCCTGAGTTCAAGCCCTAGGACTGACAGGGAAAAAAAAAAGAAAAAATAGTAGGTGCAGACCAGTGTGAAAAATCAAAGTATTTTTATTTCCTACTGTGATTTTTAGTGCTGAGACTATGTGAAATCAGTCTATCCACTATCCTGCTTAGCCCCAGTATAAATTAACAGAAATAAGAATGTTATTTCAATATATGTATCACTGATGCTTTTTGTTTTGTGTTTTTGCTAGTACTGGGGCTTGAACTCAGGGCCTAAGCACTATCCCTGGCTTCTTTTTGCTCAAGGCTAGCGCTTTACCTCTTGATCCACAGCACCACTTCCGGCTTTTTCTATATATGTGGTGCTAAGGAATCAAACCCAGGGCTTCATGTATATGAGGTGAGCACTTTACCACTAGGCCATATTCCCAGCCCTCACTGATGCTTTTTTTTAAAAAGGGCCTTATAGCAAGATTCTGTCAAATTTAAAAAAAGGGTGTGGTGGTATCTATCACTAGGAATTTGACCCTTTGTCCAAAGAAGAGCAGAAGCAATGCTAGCTCCAAGTGAGCTGATTAGCCAAAATATTATCTGGAAACACTTTTAATAACATACTTAGGAGGTAATCAATAGCCCATGTAGGCAGATAGATGCAGATATAGGAGAAAAGTGAATAAGCAAGTATAAGTAATGCATTATAAGTTTCTGTTAGAATAAACTGTGAGAACTTGATGGAGAAGGTGAAGTACCAGACTTTGAAGTCAGGCCCCACTTTACCACGTGAACCCCACTTTACCATGTGAACCTGAGATAAGCAGGCCCTGTGAGCAAACCCAGGACAGGCTTATTAGGGCCCAGCCGGTCTAGAACTCTAACCGCTGGGAATGCTTAACTCTAACTGCCCCCAGAATGCCTCGAGCCCTGAGCCAATCAGATTTGTACCTGTGTCCTAATCTTGCTTGTTTGAACACCTGATTGTTGTAACTTTGTTTTTTGCCTTTATAAGCCCTGTGTAATCGCAGCTCGAGACTCCCTCCTAACCTCCGCTGTGTCGGTGGGTAGGATGAGGCCCGAGTTGCAGCTCGCTTGTATAAAGCCTTGCCTTGCTTTTGCACTAAGGAACGTCTGAGTCTCGGTGGCCTTCTTGGTGGTCGTCTCGCGACTTGGCACAACAAAGGATGCCCCAGAAGTAGTTTCCACTGGAGCGAAGGTTTGTTTATTCTGTTTATCTGGAGTTAGAGCCAATAATCCCAGTGATCCCAAGAATGGTGACAAATGTTTTCCTACATTTAGAAAGAGCCAATTGGCAGCACATTTGCGTACGGGCCATTTCCTGCTCTTAGTAAGGCAATACACATAGGGCTCTATGATTTACTGCTGGCAATCATATGCTTTGTTTCTTACAAGTGAAAATAGATTTACACTCATTTTCATGCTTCCTGGCTCAGTGCTTTTGTAAAAAAAAAAAAAAAATCCTGAATGGGCTGAAGAGACAGAAGGCTAATGTTCATACTTAGGGAATAAAACCAAGTTACCTGACCCGCGACAGTCTGATGTTAGCCTCTATCAAAAGTCAAATTTAGGGGCTGGGAATATGGCCTAGTGGCAAGAGTGCTTGCCTCATCTACATGAAGTCCTGGGTTTGATTCCTCAGCACCACTTATATATAAAAGGCCAGAAGTGGCGCTCTGGCTCGAGTGGCAGAGTGCTAGCTTTGAGCAAAAAGAAGCCAGGGACAGTGCTCAGGTCCTGAGTTCAAGCTCCAGGACTGACAAAAAAAAAGTCAAGTTTAGAGCAGTGGATCTTCAAGACCAGGGAGAGGAGAAGCTCCAGTGGCTCATGCCTGTAATCCTAGCTACTCAGAAGGCCTCAAACTTTGAGGACATCAGACAGGAAAGTCTGTGAGGCTCTTATCTCCAATTAACCACAAGAAAAGAAAATTAAGAAAAAAATCTCGAACTGGAGCTGTGGTAGAGTGCTAGTAGCCTTGAGCAAAAAAGCTAAGGAACAGCACCCAGCCCCTCAGTTCAAACCCTAGTACCAGCACAAAAACAAGAAAAACAAAACAAAAACAGGGAGGAACATCTTGGTAAGGTTTTGTATTTCTAAATGGAGGTTGCAACAACAAAATGGATTCAAATCTTCTGTCTGTATTTGTGTGTTCTGGGGCTTGAACTCAGGGCCTGGGTGCTGTCCCTGAGCTTTTTTGCTCAAGGATAACACTCCACATCTGACTTTTATTGCTTAACTAGTAATAAGAGTCTCATGGAGTTTCCTACCCAGGCTGGCTTCTAGCTGCAATTCTCAGATCTCAGCCTCCTTAGTAGCTAGGATCACAGGCGTGAGCCATCAGTGCTCAGCATTTCCGCCCCCAACCCCACCCCAGGGCTTGAACTGGGGCCTGAACTCAGGTCCTGGGCAATGTCCCTGAGCCTCTCTGTGCTCAAGGCTAGCACTCTACCACTTGAGTCACAGTGCCACTTCTGGCTTTTTCTGTGGTACTGAGGAATCAAACCTAGGGCTTCATGCATACTAGGCACATTCCCAGCCCTGATGGTTAATTTCTGTCCCAGGCTGGCTTCAAACTGTGATCCTTAGATCTCAATTTGCTAAATAGGTTGGATTAGAGGAGTGAACTACCAGCTCTTGGCGTAGGCTAAATACGTTTTTTTTTTTTTTTTTTTTTTTTTTTGGTGTCAGTCCTGGGGCTTGAATTCAGCATCTGGATGCTATCCCTAAACTTTGTTGCTCAAAGTTAGTGCTTTACCACTTGAACCACAGCTCCATTTCCAGCTTTTTGGTAGTTAATTGGAGATAAGAGTCTCACAGACTTTACCAGGACTGGCTTTGAACTGTGATCTTCAGATCCTAGCCTGCTGAGTAGCTGGGATTATAGGCATGAGCTACTGGTGCAGGCTTGAGCCAAGTGCTTTTGAAGATTATTTATGTGCCAAACGCAGAAACACACATCTGAATGAAGATGTGAAGACAGTATAGCACTTGTAATATCTACATGTCTCAGAACTCATGCACAGAGTGATCCACTTAACAAAAGTTTAGGAGTGATTTTTCTGTTCACTTCTTTTTATCTGTAATTGATGCCTACAGACAGTCACAAAGCAATGTGGGTATATGTTTTAAAATTTTAAGATGAGTACAGAGCTTGACAGTTACGTTCCATCTTGATTTAAGTCACATTTAGAATTTGGCTGGGATGTTAGCCAAAAGAGATTTGCTGTAGTTTCATGAGATAAAATTACAGCATGTCTCATCATCTCTCTAGCCAATTCAAGTGAAGGATTTCTTCAAAGACCAACACAGCTTACAATTTGATGAATGGTGCCTTGGCAATTGGATTCTGTGATTTCAAGTGGCAGGTCAGAGAAGGCATGTGTTAGGTAAAGGGAAATGTTTGGGTTTATCAGATGACAACTAAGTGAAGGAATGCATTTTCCTATTTAAAGGAAGGGAGAGAAGAGGCTCATGCAGAGGTAACCCTAGCTACTCAGGAAGCTGAGATCTGAGAGTCAGTGTTAAAAACCAACCTGAGCAGGCCAATCTGAAAGACTTATTTCCAGTTAACTAGCAAAAAAAAGCAGAGGTGAAGGTGTGGCTCAGTGGTACTGTACCAGCTTTGAGTTAAAAGATAAAAAAGCCAAAGGAGAATGAGAGGCTGAGTTCAAGCCTCAGTAACAGGGGAATAGGAAGCAGAGGTAGTGGCTTGACATTTTTCAAGTAAAGCTAACATTTAGATGACATAGAACATACAAATACAGATAGTTATCTTTGTTGAGCAAAACTTTTAAAATTTAATGGGGCTGGGAGGTAGCTCAGTGGCAAAGTGCTTGCCTTGCAAGTGCAACATCCTGGGTTCGATCCCCCACCCCCCAAAAAAAAGAAACAAGTTTAAAATTTAATTATTGGGGGTTTTTTGGTAGTAGAAGACAAGTGCAGAATATTGGAAGAACTTGTACTGAGATCATTATTTAATATAGCAGGCTGAGAATATTTAAATCCAGCTTTCAAATTCCTGATATTTGCAATGAAGATAAAAACAAGTTGTTGAAAGGCTAGTACAGGAACACTCATCAGGTATTTCTTCATTTGTAATGGGATTTTAGCTGGCCAATTTAATCTTTAGAGCTATCATAACATCTGATGGTTAGCATCTGGCCTTCTATTGAAGTTAATTGCAGTGTCCTTAAGCTACTGAAAAATAAAAAAGGTTAATAGAGAAAAACAGTAGATAATCATAAGCTAGGCAATCAGGGCAAACCTCCCATTGCCTTGAGCAAACATGTGTGCAGGCCCCTAGACATCACACTACCATGGCCTGGAGCAGTCTCATATGTAGGCTCCTGAGCATCATGGCTCATTGACCCTGGAAGACTTAAATGTGAACAGCAGACTGATTGGACTGCAGAGCTGTGTGCTAAAAGGGGTGAAAGAATGCAAGGGGAGCTTGTGCAAGCTGTGTGAAGCCTCTGATTGGCTCTAGGAACTGTGAGGGCCCACTGTTCACTGTCCAATGATCTCTTAGAGACCCCTTATTAACGTGGCAGTGCCCTCTTTTAGGATTGTGCCCACCTGTAGTAGTTCTGTTTATCTTTTTCTTCAAATCTTTGCCATTTTACTTCTTCCTCTCTGTGCATGGACTCATCCTTTAAGACCAGAGAGACAAAGAACCTGATCTGGATATTGCAGCTTTTCAATATCAGTAGCAAGATAAAGTCCACTTGAACTCACACAATTTAAATATGATGTGGTATTTACATTGAATCTACTTTAATATAAGCATCATTTACTATGAAAACATGTGGGTTGACATCTCTGTGGCTTGGTTTCTTCATCTGTAAAATGGACATGTTCTGTTGGTCTTTTTTTGTTTTGGGTGGGTGCCAGGGATCAAACCCAGAGCCCCACACATGGCATGTAAATGTTCTATCACTGAGCCTTTGCCACTTCCTTTGATTCTTAATGGAGATTAAACTAGAAAACACACTTAAAAGCCCAGTGCTGGTGGATTATACCTGTAATCCTAGCTACTCAGGATGCTGAGATCTGAGAATTGATGTTTAAAGCCAGCCTAGGCAGAAGTCCTTGAGACTTGTATATCCAAATTGCCAATTAACCACCCCCAAACTGGAAGTGGAGTGGTATATCAAGTAGTACAGCACCAGCCTTGAGGGGGAAAGCTAAGGGGTAGAGAGTAGGCCCTGGTTCAAGGTAGAAAAAAATACAAAAATAAAAAAAAATACATTTAAAGTGCCTAGAATGGTCCTTGCCACATAATAAACATTCAGTGTAGAATATGTTATCATGTTATCAGTAGCATTAGAAGCAGAAAGGAAAAATAGCTATGAAGTTATATGAAAGTAAAGAATGGGGGCTGGGAATATGGCCTAGTGGCAAGAGCGCTTGCCTCCTACACATGAAGCTCTCGGTTTGATTCCCCAGCACCACATATATGGAAAACGGCCAGCAGGGGCGCTGTGGCTCAGGTGGCAGAGTGCTAGCCTTGAGCAGGAAGAAGCCAGGGAAGGTGCTCAGGCCCTGAGTCCAAGGCCCAGGACTGGCAAAAAAAAAAAAAAAGAGAGAAAGTAAAGAATGGGTAGGTTGTTTTAGCATATACCCACCTAAAATGTGAAATCATTTTATATTTACTAAACAATAAAGGCTAAGTTTCTGATAAATACTCAAAGAACAATATTTAGTGAGCATTCAGTAACCCAGAATTAAAGCCTATTAGGTATAGAAAGCAAAAGAAACAAGTTACTATACATATTACATGAAGTAGGGGTGGAGACTCCCTAGAAAGCCTTCTCCCATACATTATTAGATGTTAAAATGCCATTATATTGCTTCCCAGCCTTTTTTTTTTTTTTTGGCCAGTCCTGGGCCTTGAACTCGGGGCCTGAGCACTGTCCCTGGCTTCCTTTTGCTCAAGGCTAGCACTCTGCCACTTGAGCCACAGCGCCACTTCTGGCCGTTTTCTGTATATGTGGTGCTGGGGAATTGAACCCAGGGCCTCATGTATACAAGGCAAGCTCTCTTGCCACTAGGCCATATCCCCCAGCCACTTCCCAGCCTTTTAACTACAATCAAATATCACAAAGAAGAGGCTGAGAGCTGAGGATCAAGAAACACCAGCCATGGCAGAAAAATCCAAGAGATTTAAAAAAAAATACTCTTAAGGCATTTATTTATTAAAACATCCTTTGCCAGGATTTCACATTAGGTTAAAATTCAGTTCTGTCTTTACATGTCTCTACTGAGGCTGCCACCTCATTGTTACATCAAACACCTTTTTCAGCAATCAGTGTGACCAGTGTCCACACGCTGAGCCCCATGGTCAGCCTTTCTGTTCCCAAGTGAACCAACTAGATGCTAATACTGCTTCTGCTATAAGCTCCTAACTCAAACTTATTGGAAAAGGAGTAAAACTTCTGCAAAGTGCACTTTTAAGAAGAGGTACTTTTTGTTTATGAAAAGAAACCAGTGAATCCTCTAGGAATAATAAAGGAGTATTTTACAGTTAAGCACATGATTTTGGAGTGAAGAATTCAATATTGATATGCTGGTCGAGGCTGTTAATACTCTTCTTGCTCTTCCTGTGGGCCTCCTTCATCAGGTATCAGAAAGCCTTCATCTGTGGCATAGAGAATGTCTACAGTCCTCTGCAATACAGGGTCATTTTCCCACTCATTCTCCTGGCAAATCAGTTCAGTGTTCCTTAGCTTTCTGAAGTAGAAATCTTTCTCCAAATCTTCCACAGTAAGTTTCAATACTTTGACCTGCTGCATCAATTCAGCTGCTTCATCATCCCCATTGTCCATGCCAGGATTCTTTTCCCACTACCCCTGGGCCAGCCTTAGGAGTCGCAGTAGTTCTCTGTGTTGAAATGGGCCTCGGTGGAGCTACACCGCTAGAGGTTTTTTTGGGTTTATTCAGAGCTGGAGCAACAAGGGTGGGAGCCACTACGGTTTCTTGACCTTGTCTGGCAGCTACAGGGTCATATCATAGTCTTTTCCATCATAGTTCGCAACAAAAACTTTCTTGAACCACTGAACAAATTCAAAGTTGTCCTGAAACTTTCCTTTTACTAATATATCCACAGGAATTATTTTGTCAACACCTATTCTCTTAAAACCTGCTTGTAGTATTTTGAAGTTCTAGATATATTCATCTGCTAGCCTAGCTTGGAATTTCACTTTCTTCAAGGCAATAGAGCTAGGGAATAGCATGTCCATAAACTGACAATAGGCAGCACCTGAGCACAGTTCAATCTTTGTCAGATTCAACTGTAGAGACTCATTGATCCAGGCCAGCATATCATGTCGACTTAAGTTATCACTGGTTACTGACGTTGAATATACGTTCACTGCCATCTTCAGCTCTCAGCAGAACTGTGTCCCCTACCCTGGCCCGGCTCAGGTTCCTTCCTTTGTCTGTTCCCAAGAGATTCTTATCTCGAATTGACTAGCAAGATGTCTGACTCAAGTTTTAGTAGTAGCACCAAAAAAAAAAAACCAAGGGTAGTTTCTGTTTTTTTTTTTTTTTTTTTTGCCAGTCCTGGGGCTTGAATTCAGGGCCTGAGCACTGTCCTTGGGTTCTTTTTGCTGAAGGCTACTCTGCCACTTGAGCCAGAGCACCACTTCTGGCCTTTTTTATATATGTGGTGCTGAGGAATCAAACCCAGGGCTTCATGTATATGAGGCAAGCACTCTACCACCAGGTCATATTCTCAGCCCCTAGTTTCTGTTCGTATCAGCTTAATGTCTGGTATGGTATGTCCTCTATCTGAAGACAGTATAATTTAATAAATAATTTTGGAGTAGGAAGATCCAATAGAAAACTGCTTAGATAACTTCATCTATTCTATACAATAACCTGTTGCATGACTTTTAGGAACTGTGTACCCTTCCACCACCAACCCCCTCCCCTGCCTGCCCTGCCCCAGGGAATTAAATGGTTGTAAAATTAGAAAACAAACAACATAGCCAGGTGCCAGTGGCTCAAACATGTAAGCTGAGTTACTCAGGAGGCTGATACCTGAAGATCTTTGTTCAGAGCTAACCTGGGAAGAAAAGCCCAAGTGACTCCATCTTCAAAATAACCAGTAAATAGCCAAATGGCAGGCATAGCTCAAATGGGTAGAGCATCAGCCAATCAAGCAAGGCAAGCAAGCACAAGGCCCTGAGACCAAACTCCTGTTGTAGCAAGAAACCAAACAACAAAAAGCAAACCAAACAACCACAAATTTATGTGACTTGGCTTGTTAAAACTTACATATGGGGCTGGGAATGTGGCTTAGTGGTAGAGGACTGGCAAAAAAAAAAAATTGCAAAAAACAAAAAACCAAAACCCTAGGTCTGTAAATGTGTCAGGTTATTTCCTCTGAAAAACACAAATCTCATTAGGTATTTAAATTTTATTTATTTACTTTTTTTTTTTTTTTTTTTTTTTTTTTTTGTCATGGGGCTCAAACGCTGGGCCTGGACGCTATTCCTGAACTTTTCAGTTCAAGGCTAGTGCTTTACCACTTGAGCCATAGCACCACTTTTGGTTTTCTTGTGGTTAATAACAGTCTCATAGATTTTCCTGCTTGGGCTGGCTTTGAACTGTAATCCTCAGATCTCAGCTTCCTGAGTAGCTAGCATTATAGGTGCAAGCCATGGGTGCCTGGAACTACTTACTTTTTTTATTGTGCCCATCCTGTGGCTTGAACTCAAGGCCTGGGCACTGTTCTGAGCTTTTTGTTCAAGGCTAGTGCTCTACCTCTGAGTCCCAGTCTCACAAAACAAAACAATCTAACAAAAAACAAACAAACAAAAAACACCAAGCTGGGTGCTAGTGGCTCACACCTATAATCCTAGCTACTCAGGAGGCTGAGATCTGAGGATCACAGTTTGAAGCCAGCCTGGGCAAAAATGTCTATGAGACTATTATCTCCAATTAACTACCAGAAAACTGGAAACAGAACTGTGGCTCAAAGTAGTACAGCACTAGCTTTGAGTGAAAAAAGATCAAGAACAGGGCCCAGACTCCGAGTTCAAGCCTCACGACTAACAAAAACACAACACAAAACAAAATGAATGTAGCTGAAAAATTTTAAAGATGGTGCTTGGGTATCGTGCATTCGATTTTAAGCCTCACTAATGCTCAGCACTCTGCCACTGAATAACATTCCCTAAGCTAACTGGAGGTATGACTCAAATGGTAGAGAGCCTGTCTAGTACCACCAGGAAGAAAAAACACACAACAATCAGCTCTAAATTGACAATGACTCAGAACGTTCTGTACCTTTGGGTTTTGGTCTCTGATTGCAATTACATTGTTATTTTAAATAACAGGTTTATCAAATTTACTTTAAAATGTTTTAGCTTTCTTCCCATGAATGATGCACATAGTCGGTGAAATTATTGTAGGGAAATGACTTTTGGTGTCAAAGCTCCTTTCTGAGTTTTGTTCACCTGGTACAATCTTCTGCTTTGGCAATGATGAATGGAAGACTTGAATTTCTTTAGACAGGATAATTTCTATTCCCTTTGAAAACAGATACCACACAGAGGGTTTTCAGGAGCACATGTGGCTTATATAGGTTAGGCTACATACTACTGTGAGTCTACTCCTCTCCATAAGTGGGTCTCTGTCATATTGACCTGGCCACGCAGGGCTTTCCCTGGGACATTTGCTAGAGGGATATCTAGCTTTAGAGATACTGGTGGTCATTTCTGTCACCAAATGATGATGTGGTAGAGTAGGGCAGTACTGAGAAAAGCAGTGGTGAAAACCTAAAAATAAAATTTTAGTAACATTTAAAATGCCAGCAGGTATCGTTGTCAGCCAGAGATGTAGTGGTTGAATTATTTCTTTACAGTTTCCAGCCACTTTAGTGTATATATATTTTATATGTATTATAAATATATACTGTAAATATGACATAAATATGTAAATATAAAATATATGCAAATATATAATTAGATATATAAAATTATATGTATTTTTGCTTTGTTTATACTATATATACATATACAACATAATACAATGTTCATGTTTCATGTTATGTATTTGTCATAAATGTTTATATATGTAATTATATATTATACATAATTTGTTTATATATGTACATATATGTAAAATGTGTCATATATAAAGCCTTTTTATTTTTCTTTTGAGATAATGACTAGCTCTGTAGCTCTAAACTGTAGAATGTAATGTCTGGTTCAAAGAATAAAAAAAATTCTTGCTACTTGATGCTTGTACAATACCATGAGTATTCTACTTTCTTGAGATTTTATTCCAACCAGATTAAAAAGGGTTCATTGATGTAATAAAATTTAAAAGGTAAAAATATGTTCGCTCTAGGAAGTGGTGCTGTGCTAACCTTGAGCAAAAAGAGCTCAGGTACAGCACCCAGGCCCTGAGTTCAAGCCCCACAACAACAAAAATGTTCACTCTAGTACTTTTTCTATGTATATTGTTTATATCTATAGCTCATTTTCTGTGAGACTATAGGCTTAAAAATCTTTTATATATGAAAAAAATTTATTGTAAAGGTGATAGGTAGAGTACAGGGTCACCCCCTCCCTCATTTTCTCCCAGTTTTTCCCTTCCCAAATATATAAATTTGTATCTATTTTGGTCAGTCATGGAGCTTGATCCCAGGGTCACAGCCACAGCAACACTTCCAGTTGGGTTGTTAATTGGAGAGTCCCACAGGCTTTTCTGCCTGGGCTGGCTTTGAACCGTGATCCTCAGATCTCAGCCTCCTGAGTATCTAGGAGTCCAGGAGTGAGCCACCAGCACCTGGCTCATATTATCTAACAAAAAATTACCGTTTGATTTCAATTTTTATAGTATTTTACTGATGCAGCCAGAAATGTTATATATATAATTATATATTATACTATAGTCATATATGTGTGTATATATACATATGTATACATATACATATATATATACTTTTATTAAACAACTTTTTTTTTTTTTTTTTTTTTTTTTTTTTTTTTTTTTTTTTTTTTTTTTTGCCAGTCCTGGGCCTTGGACTCAGGGCCTGAGCACTGTCCCTGGCTTCTTCCCGCTCAAGGCTAGCACTCTGCCACTTGAGCCACAGCGCCGCTTCTGGCCGTTTTCTGTATATGTGGTGCTGGGGAATCGAACCTAGGGCCTCGTGTATCCGAGGCAGGCACTCTTGCCACTAGGCTATATCCCCAGCCCCTAAACAACTTTTTTTAAAGCAGTCTATCATTTTGTAGTCCAGGCAGCTTGTAACTTGTGATCCTGTCCTAGCTTACTGAGTACTGGAATTGCAGGTGTGTGTCAAGCTGTGAGACTGGCAGATTCTATGATGGTGGGGTGATTAACACTTCCATTGCCTTTGTAGGTTTCAAATCTTACTGCTTTTGTAATTAAAAGGTAATATGAGGATGTTGTTAAAAGAAAACATTCTAACAAAGAGAAATACACAGAGTGAAAAATTAAAGGCTCCTTCATCCTATTTCATATAGCTAACTGTTGGAGACATAGGAAGATTTGGTCATAAAGAAATGTGGTTAATATGTTTGACAAGGGCCTAATCCCTAGAACACACAAAGAAGTCAAGAAAACTAACCCACTTCCAAAGAATAACTAACTCAATTAACATGATCAAAGGAGCTAAATAGAGACTTCTCAGAAGTAAAAATAGCTAATAAACACACGAAGAAATGCCATAAAAGAAATCAAAGACAAATCAAGATAACATTGAGATCCCATCTCACTCTATTCAGAATAGACATCATCAGGAATACATGCTGGTGGGGATGTGGGGGGAAAAAAAACTATTACTCTGTTCATGGGAATGTAATCTAATGCAAGCACTTTGGAAGGCAGTTTGGAGATTACTCAAAATCTAAACATAGAACTATCCTATAATTCAGTGATGAGACTCCTTGGTATTTATCCAAAAGATTTCAAGCCAGGTTACAATACTGTTGCACACTCATAATCACTGCTGCACAATTCACCATAGCCAAGTTATGGAAACAGCCCAGATGCACTACAATTGACAAATGGATAAAAAGTATGATATATGGGGGTTGGGGATACGGCCTAGTGGCAAGAGTGCTTGCCTTGTATACATGAGGCCCTGGGTTCGATTCGCCAGCACCACATATAAAGAAAATGGCCAGAAGTGGCGCTGTGGCTCAAGTGGCAGAGTGCTAGCCTTCAGCAAGAAGAAGCCAGGGACAGTGCTCAGGCCCTGAGTCCAAGCCCCAGGACTGGCCAAAAAAACCCAAAAAAAAACACAACCCCAAAACAAAGTATGATATATGTATGTGTCTTTTCTGATATGTGTATATATATATTCATATTCAAAGGAATTTTACTCATTTATTAGGAAAAATAATACGTCATTTGTGGTACAATGGATAGATCTGAAAAATTATGTTAAGTGAAATAAGAGACATAACGTGCATATTTTCTCTCGTGTGGAAGCTACACATTAAATATATATGAAAACATGTACAGGGTAATATACAGATACATACAAATTGACTACAGTATGGTATAGGTGGGGGGAGGATTCCAGTGGTATAATGCCTTCAAAAACCTAATTTACAATTTAACAAAATAAATACCAGGAAGATGAAACATATTTTGTCAAGAGTGGGGTGAGTTCAAAAGGAAGGTGCCAGAGAAATGGAGGGAATAGGATTGACAAATACAGTTATTATACATTCAGTATACAGATGTGAAATAAAACCAGGTAACTTGAGGAGATGGGTAGAGTTGGGGCAGGTGGGTGAAGAATGATGGAAGAGATGACACTGATCAAGGTACATAATACTCATGTGACAACTCCTTTGTATAGCTAATGAAAAATTTTAAAAATGTGAAAAATACATGAAAAGTATGAACATAGTAATAAGAAACAAAGCAATCAATGGGATTTAGCCAGAAAGTCTGATATGGCCACACTGGGAATATGCTACAGAGAAATCCTGGCTTACTTATAAACAGAAATGCACTTTATTTAGCAAGATACTGACTACAAATGAAGAGAAATAGTTATGAGTTACATCTGAGGAATAGAACTTGTTACTGTCAGGGCAAGTAATTGAGAAATTTGGTTATAAGCTTTTTTAGAGCTACTTTATTATTTTTTTTTTGAAGCCAGGGTCTCACTATGTAGCCTACACAGCATATGGCAGTCTGTAGCCTTGGGCTAGCGATTCTCTTCTGCCTAAGTCCTGGGGTTATAACTGTACTCTGTCATGTTGGACTTCAAATCATTTTTACTACCTATCTTTTATTAATGGGTTGATATCCCCCACAGTATTTCACTGGTATCTGATATTATTTAAAAATTAGTTGTTTTATTTTATTTTTTATTTATTTACTTATTTATTTTGGCCAGTCCTGGGCCGTGAACTCAGGGCCTGAGCACTGTCCCTGGCTTCTTCCCGCTCAAGGCTAGCACTCTGCCACTTGAGCCACAGCGCCACTTCTGGCCATTTTATGTATATGTGGTGCTGGGGAATCGAACCCAGGGCCTCATGTATACAAGGCAAGCACTCTTGCCACTAGGCCATATTCCCAGCCCCTGGTTGTTTTAAAGATTATTAACATCTAGATTTCTAGTATAGGCTTTGGCAATTATACAAAATATCAGGGCCATAAGTAATTCCTATTTTGAAATATTTACATACATATGAGATATTTTGGGGATGACAGTGAAGTCTAAGCACAAAATTCATTTGTCACACATATAACCAGAAGGTATGTAACACACATACATATCTGTGCTTCCTTTTGTTATATGGTGACAGGTGTATTGTCATTGCACTCAGCTTGGGATGAAAGGTATGTGCTATTGTGCTCAGTCATTGGCTGAGATGGAGTCTCACAACTTTAATGTTTTAGCAATTTTTATGAATCGAGATCCTCTGATTTCTAAGCAGCTAGGATTACAGGCTTGAGCCATAAGCACCTGGCAATATTTTTTTTTTCTTTTTGGTAAGTAAATTCTTTTCCTTTTTTTCTTCTTTTTTTTTTTTTTTTTTTGTGCTGGGGCTTGAGTTCAAGGCCTGGGAGCTACCTTTAAGCTTTATTGATAAAGGTGGAGCACTCACTTGAACCACAGGTCCATTGCCTAATTTTAGTGGTTAATTAGAGAAAAGAGCCTCAAGGACTTAACTGCATTTTTTTTTTTTTTTTTTTTGCCAGTCCTGGGCCTTGGACTCAGGGCCTGAGCACTGTCCCTGGCTTCTTTTTGCTCAAGGCTAGCACTCTGCCACTTGAGCCACAGCGCCACTTCTGGCCATTTTCTGTATATGTGGTGCTGGGGAATCGAATCCAGGGCCTCATGTATATGAGGCAGGCACTCTTGCCACTAGGCCATATCCCCAGCCCCTGCATTTTTTTTTTTTTGGCTGGTCCTGGGCTTCAACTCAGGTCCTGGACGCTGTCCCTAAGCCTCTTTGTGCTCAAGGCTATCACTCTACCATGTGAGCCACAGCACCACTTCCAGCCTTTTCTATTTATGTGGTACTGAGGAATCGAACCCAGGGCTGTATACATGCTAGGCAAGCATTCTACCACTAAGCCACATTCCCAACCCTGTGTATAAAATCTTTTACAGTATAATTGGTATTAAAAGTATCCTTAGGGTCAAATACTAAAAATAATCTTCAGTCCCCAAGTGAGTACGATTTTTAATTTTAAGGCTATTTACATAATAAATACAATTTTAATCACTAAGTTCTTCTTCATCACTGAAATATGCACTTTTCTTTATCCTTGGACGTCTTGAATCATCTGATGTTGAGGGACCCCCTGAACTAGGTTTCCACTTGTTCTGTTCCTCTTCAACTTTGGCTTGCTATAATGTGATTCAGAAAACAAAGAAAACAAACCCAGTATTTTTTTATATGGTGCATCAACTCAACCATGGCAAAACCATAACACAAATGGCCAGCATTGCCAGCACCTCTACCCAGCCAGGCCATTCAAACAAGAAACTCTCAAACTCAATTTTGTACTATCACAGTGCTAGTCAAAATCATTCTAGGCAATTTCTGAGAAATCTTTTTGGTTGAGTTAAACTCACTCTATTGCTAGATTCTATAATGAAAAACACATTTAAAGTGTTGTGGGACCCGTAAAACCTAGAATGAACAAGTGAAAATTTGATTCATACAAAGATCTTAAGAAACAGCCTTGTTGCTTCAAATTTAGGAGGTAGAGAAAGGTTGCTATGATGAAATGATCATTCGAGAACATAAGGAATTTAATCAACTTTCATAGTGCCTTTCATTTCATGGTGCCTTTTATTTTTGGTAGTACTGAGGTTTGAATTCAGAGCCTTGAGCTGGCTAGCACAATACCACAGAGCTATGCCTCTAACTTTGCTTTCCATTGGTTATCTTTAGCCTTCTAACTAAGCTTGAGAGGACAAGCAGGCAACTACTGTATGGGTTGAGAAGAGATCTACATTGAGTTCAAGGCCTAGAATGAATGGCCTCAAACTACAATCTGCCTATTAATAGTTTCCTAAGAAGCTAGGATTACTGGTATAATTAGTAGTGCAAGCCACCACTGTCTAATTTGTTATTTTCAAATTGAACTTTATTTTTACATAATGTCTTACCATATAGCTCAGATTGGCTTCAAACTTGTGATTATCCTTCCTTTGCTTCCTAAATGCTGATCCCAGAAGTGTACTACTACTGCTCCTGGGTATTTTTTCTTTTCATGATAGGGAGCTGTTTGTTGCCTAGGCTGGTCTTGAGCTTGTAAGCTCCCACTGTGCCTAGCACTGGAACACTAGATACCAGACTGATGCTCTCTCTTCTCTTTTCTCTTACTCTTTTATTTTTTTAATTCCTATAGTGCTGGAGATTGAAACCACAGCTCATACCGTGCTAGGCAAGTTCTCTGTCATTGAGCTGTATCCTGGAACCTTTAAAAGAATATGATACCTGGAATGCTATGGCCTGACTGAGACTGTCAAGAGCAGGATCTTCTCCTTCATCTTCACTTTCTTCTACTTCCTCACTGAGGTATTAGAAAAAAAAAAGTCAGAATGCCATCAATTAACAGGTGAGAGATGAAAGCAATATCGTAAGGTATTAAGAGTAGACATACATACATTTCTTCTGGTTCAGGTATTTTCTTTTTTTTCTTTTTTTCTTTCTTCTTTGGAGGTTCACGTTCTCCAAGTACATTTTTAGGACAGGCATAACTTAAGTGTCCACTTTCCTTTTATTTAATATCAAAAAAGAAAGGAAAAATATTGTATTTTTGGTTGTTAGCAACTTCACTATGACTAATGATTTCAGAACTTAAAAAAGAATATTATTATACAGGGAATATACAAATTAACTGGTGGTTCATGTCTGTAATCTTAGCTACTCAGGAGGCTGAGATCTGAGAATCACAGTTCGAAGCCAGCTTGGGCTGGAAAGTCTATGAGACACTCTCTCTCTCTCTCTCTCTCTCTTTTTGGTCAGTTGTGGGGCTTGAACTCTGAGCTTGGGCGCTGTCCCTGAGCTCTTCAGCTCAAGGCTAGTGCTCTATCACTTGAGCCACAGCGCCACTTCTGGCTTTCTAGTGGTTAATTGGAGATGATAGTCTAGTGTACTTTCCTGCTCCAGCTGGCTTGGAATCATGATCCTCAGATCTCAGCCTCCTGAGTAGCTAGGATTAAAGGTGTGGGCCACTGGTGCCTGGTAAAAAAACAATTATTTTAAGGAAGACCCTGAGATATATTCCCAAAGAGCTACTTTGATAATTAGGGAGTACTTTAGAAGTTTCTCTAAGAGTAAAAGAATTACTTCCTCAAACATTTTAAATAACAAATTTCAAGAAATAAGATAATTCAAAAGTACATTTTGAACTTATTATTTGGTAAAATGGTACAAAACTATTAATTTGCAATATGTTGCCTAACTATTAAAAAAAAAGTGGAAGGCATGGATCAAGTGGTAAAGCACTAGCTATGAATGAAACAGCTGAGTTATAGTGAGGCCCTGAGTTAAAGTTCCAGTACCATAAAACACAAACAAACAAAAACAAAAACAACCCCCAAACAACAACAACAACAACAAAGTGTAGGTTTGGGATAAAACTCAGCAGTAGAGCATGTGCCTAGTACTGAACCAGGCTGGGTTCAACTCCCAGCACCACATAGACTAAGGAATAAAAAAAACAAAAAATTACACATCCAAATGGTATTATTTCAGATATATATTGGGTTAAGTAAGATATATTAGTGGATATATGTTGGGTTAAGTAAAAGATTATTAATTTTTACCAGTTTCATATTTTTTGAGACAGGGTTTTACTCTATAGCCTCAGGATAAGTGCTGTGATTATTGTGGGATTACAGGCCTGTGCCACTATGTCTGCCTACAGTGCTTTTACTTTAACCAGATAGAATGTTCTTTTAAAATTTTTTTCTTTTACTGTAAAGGCGATGTACACAGGGGTAAGGTAATGAGTACATTTAATTTTTTTTGCCAGTCCTGGGCTCAGGGTCTGAGCACTGTCCCTGGCTTCTCTTTGCTCAAGGCTAGCACTCTGCCACTTGAGCTACAGTGCCACTTCTGGCCATTTTGTATATATGTGGTGCTGGGGAATCCAACCCAGGGCTTCATGTATATGAGGCAAGCACTCTTGCCACTAGGCCATATTCCCAGCCCAATGAGTACATTTCTTTTCCAACAGTGTTACCCCCTCCCTTATTTTCTTCCCCTTTCCCTTCCCCCAGTGATCTTTTTTATTTTTCACTGGTACTAGGGTCCTCATGCTCTTGCTTGGCTTTTTTACAAATAGGTAGCACTTTACACTTGAGCCACACCTCCAGTCCACACTCCTATTTGTGTGTGTGTGTGTGTGTGTGTATAGGCATGTGCCCATGCATGTCCTGGGGCACAGCCCCTAAGCTCTTGTGCTCAAGGCCAACACTCTACCACTTGAATCACATCTCCCATTCTGGATTTTTTTGTGGTTAATTGGAGATGAGTTTCATAGACGTACTTGCCCAGACTTTCTTTAAAACACATCCTCAGATCTTAGCCACAATACTCAGATCTCAGCCACCTGAGTAGCTAGGTTTACAGGCCTGAGCCATTGGTGTCCAGTCTCATTCCTAATTTTTAAACACAACCTAAGACTCTGGAACACAGTTTCAAAACATTTATCCAGGTTTAGACTGATAGGATTGACAGAACTAGTATGACTTCTTAACATTTCTTATTCCCACTTTCAGCCTACCTATTTAATCTGGTAGGTACCTTTTTGGTGGGGAGGAGAATTAGGAATGGCAGTGAGGAAAGGACAACAAGCTACTTTCTTACATCTTCCATGTGAGTGTGTAGCCAGGATAATGTCTCTTAGTAATTCTCTAGCCACTTATTAATACCTCTGGACTCAGTTTTTTAAGTATTTTATATATAATTTTTTTGTTTTGTTTTTTTATTTTTTAAAGTTTTTATTATAAAACTGATGTACAGAGAGGTTACAGTTTCATACGTTAGGCATTGGATACATTTCTTGTACTGTTTGTTACCTTGTCCCTCATGACCCCCTCCCCCTTCCCCTATATATCATTTTAGAAATGGAAAACTATGGGACTTAGGCTGAAATTCTTTTGGTACCATTATAGTAGGCCTTATACAATATTACTGTTTCAAGGTTGTATATCTGTATGTTCTCCATCCCCTGCCCCCCCACTCTTGAACTGTAGACCAAATTCCTTTTCTTCCCAAGTTGTAGAATACAGGTGTGTTACCACCTCTGGCATTCATTCATTCATTCATTCATTCATTTATTTATATATATTTTGGCCAGTCCTGGGCCTTGGACTCAGGGCCTGATCACTGTCCCTGGCTCCTTCCCGCTCAAGGCTAGTACTCTGCCTGAGCCACAGCACCCCTTCTGGCCGTTTTCCATATATGTGGTGCTGGGGAATCGAACCGAGAGCTTCATGTGTAGGAGGCAAGCACTCTTGCCACTAGGCCATATTCCCAGCCCCACCTCTGGCTTTTATTATCTCTTCTAATCTCCAAAACTCTAAGTGGCTAACAGAAGATCATGAGGAGAATTAGAAAATGTGGAGATAGTTCAACCACAAATATTAACATCATATCTTATAGAGGATGGGTCACATGATGATACTGGTATAACTTTAGGCTTAAACACAGGCAAATGTTATAGAAAACAGGCACTATCCTTGACAAGAATTTGCAGGTTACTAAAAGCTTTTAAGACAATGAGACAAATAATTATTCTAAGACTGATTAGGAAATTATTTTAAAGATTTAGAAACTGGAGGAAATAATATGTAGTATGACTCAACCTAGATCATCTTGACATACATTTCAACACAACTTTTATAACCTGGGTTTAGCCAGCTAGCAATTCTGGTGAGCACAAATTTAAAAAAACTGCTGTGCTGCTGGGTGCTGGTGGCTCACGCCTGTAAGTCCTTGCTATTCAAGATCTGAGGACTGTGGCTGGAAGCCAGCCAGGGCAGGAAAGTCAGTGAGACTCAAATTGGTAGAATGTTAGCCTTGTGGAAAAAAAAAGAAAGAAAAGCTCAGGGACAATGTCCACGCCCTGAGTTCAAGCCCCATGCCATGGAAAATACCTTCCACTATGGACAAGTTCATTAAGTTTTAGGGTCACTCACCCCACATTCGTAACACTTGGATTTATCAAAGTAGTTTCGCCTTCGGATGAATTCAGCTGCTCTTCCATTGTCAATAGCAATGCTTGCCTTTATCATTCTACCAAATAACTAAGCCAGAGAAAAATATAAATGCACAAGAATGTATTTCACTGAAACCTAAAACTATTTATTTAATTCTGGTTTCTCATATCTTTAGTTTCATTTTATTTCTTGGGTTATTTGAAGAATTTCCTCCTATGTGTAATAAATTCTATCCTGCAGTATTTTTCTTTCTTAGGTTTTACCAATATTGTGGGAAGCTAATACAACACTGACATCCCTTTTTCAGCTCCCCCCACCCCCAAGTTAGATATCCTCTGAATCTATATCCATCACGATTGGCTCTACTGTATAACCCCATCTTTTTTTCTTTTTTGGGGGGAGGGGACTGGATAAGAACAAAGGCTTTTGGGTTAAAAACCTTCATGAGAATGAATGACTTACCTGTTTGTTGTTAATTGCTCTGGTGCAGTTTTGTGCAGAGTCTTTATCCAAAAATAAAATAAATGCAACCCCTTTACTTCTCCTAGTATCTTTATCTTTCATTATAGTAACCCTTAAAACATAAATGAAGAGTCAGTTACACACAAGGCAGAAACAAATAAGACAGATAATAAGCTGGGAGCTCACGCCTGTAACCTGAGCTACTGAGGAGGCTGAAATCTGAGGAGTGGTTTGAAGCCAGCCCAGGCAGGAAAGTCTGCAAGATTCTTATCTCCAATAAAATATTCAGAGAAAGCCAGAGTGGTGCTGTGGCTTAAGTGGTAGAGCACTAGCCTTGAGTAAAAAAAAGCTCAGGGTCAGCACCCAGATCTGAGTTCAAGTCCCAGGACTGCTAAAACAAACAAAACCCCCCAAAAAGAGATATTAATAACTCCTTGGGAAACTCAAGCTTTAAAAAGAGTTAAATAATAAGACGTTTATAAAGAGAGATTAATAATACATTTAAGCAACTGGCCATCTCTCTTCAATATCACCGGATAACAAAGAACAGAGGGGATGTTTTTTTCAGTGTAGAGTGCTTGCCTAGTATGCACAGAGTTCAGTGCTAAAACTCAAGTATCAGTAAAAAGAAAAAAAAGAAAAGCTGGTAGCTACTTAGGAGGCTGAGATCTGAGGATTATGGTATTACCAGTACTGGAATGAAGAAAAAAAAAAAGAATGGGAATCAGGAATGGCATTTGGCTGGGAAACTACTCCTTTGGCAAGCAAAAACATTCAAAGCAAACTTGAGGAATTCTCTTCAATACAAAAATCTAAACAAAAAAAAAACAACACACAAAATTATTTACTGAGTTTCCCAAGAGTTCAGAGTCTGATTATGCCTTAAAAAAAAAAAAGAAATAGTGAGGATTGGGAATGTGGCTTAGTGGTAGAGTGCTTGCCTAGCATGCATGAAACCCTGGGTTCGATTCCTTAGTACCACATAAACAGAAAAAAAGTTGGAAGTGGTGCTGTGGCTCAAGTGGTAGAGCACTAGCTTTGTGCAAAAGAAGCTCAGGGACAGTGCCCAGGCCTGGAGTTCAAGCCCCAAGACTGGAAGAAAAAAAAGAAAAATGAGGGAGGGGATAACAAGCAGGACAAGATATGTAACTGTAACCCCTCTGTACATTACATTGACAATAAAATTATTTTCTTTTTAAAAATGGTGATTTCATGGCTGGAGTAGGGGTAGGGACAAAGAGACTGGAATTTACTTACAGAAAAAAGGGTTGGGCTGGGAATATGGCCTGGTGGGTAGAGTGCTTGCCTTGGATACATGAAGCCCTGGGTTTGATTCCTCAGCACCACATATATAGAAAAAGTCGGAAGTGGCGCTGTGGCTGAAGTGGTAGAGTGCTAGTCTTGAGCAAAAAGAAGCCAGTGCTCAGGCCCCGAGTTCAAGCCCCAGGACTGGCAACACACAAACGAACAAACAAAAAAAAACAAAGAGAAAAAGGGTTGGAGGCCTGGGTCAGTTGTAGAGTAATTCTAGCCACTCAAAGAGGCTGAAATCTGAGGATCTAGGTAGAAGCCAGCCTGATCAGACAAATTGGAACTCTCGTCTCCAATTAATCACCAAAAAGCCAGCACTGGAGGCATGGCTCCAATGGTATAGTACCAGCTTTGAATGCAAAAACTAAAGAGCGTTTGAAGCCCTGAGTTCAAGCTCTATACCCCCAACAAGAAAAAAAAAAAGAAAAAAGTAAAACAGGATAGAAAGGTAGTATGGTTAAAGGTAATACTTGATTCTAGATTAGATCATATCATCAAGGGGAAAAATGCTACCCTAGGACATTAGGTCAACTGATAAAACTTAACATGGATGGCTTAACTCAATAAATTAGGTACTTAGGAGTAAAGGGTGATGATAAGTGTAAATAAACCATGACTATTCAAAATAATGTGTACCTGAAATTTCTGTATACGCAGAAGTATTTTTGATAATGACATAATAGCCAAAATAGTTAAGAAGAAAAATACCTAGTCAAGATGAATATGCTCTTGGGCTGGAGGCATGGCTCATGTGGCAGGGCTTGAGGCTCCCAGTGCCATCAAAAAGAAAAACCCAAACAAAACAAACATGCTCTGAAACACTCCACAATGTAGACCAAGTATAAGATATATTTAGAATGTCTTTGCTTATTTGCCTTTTAGTATAGCTGCCTGAGTAAATTAAATAACAACCTCAATTCTTCTAATGTTGTTGAATTCTTGGTCACAATGGCCATTATCATCCATTATCATTTTTATAGTTTTCCAGAGGTATCTATGCTTGACAAAGGGAGATAATATTTTACATTTATCAGTCTCATAAATGCTTTGTAAGTCATACACACTGATATATTAAATTTTGTTATTTATTGATAAATGGCAACCTATTTATAGTATACTTGATAACATGTTCTAGTGCAAAATATTTGCTTAAAAGAAGACTGATGTCTTTATTCACTTACAAAGGGGCTTCAATTCAACAATCAATAGATAAAAACAGTGCATGTTTTTTTTTTTTTTTTTTTTGGTATTGGTCCTGGAGCTTGAACTCAGGGCCTGAAGTGCTCACCCTGTGCACCCCTCCCCCCCCAAGGCTAGCATTAGCTTTAAACCATGATCCTCAGATCTCAAGTCTTCTGAGTAACTAGGGTTATAGGTGTCAAGACACTGGTGGTGGTAAGAACAATGCATCCTGATCCATGTCACTCCTTCCATTGTTCTCCCCATCTTTCATTGTGATACATTAAATTATATAGGTTCTCACTATATAGCACAAGCTGGCTCCACATCCTGAATTCTAGGATAGGCCATACCTAGTAATTCTTTTCATTTAGTTCTTATTTTTGTCAGTCATGGGGCTTGAACTGAGGGCCTGGGTGCTGTCCCTGAGCTCTTTTGCTCAAGGCTAGCACTCTACCACTTCGGGCTACAGCGTTTATTTCCAGTTTTCTGGTGGTTAACTGGAGGTAAGTGTCTCACAGACTTTCTTGCCTGGGCTAGCTTTGAACTGTGATCCTCAGATCTCAGCCCACTGAGTAGTTAGGATGACAGGTATGAGCCACCAGCTCCCGACCCTATAGAGTCTTACAATGGATAACAACATTAGTAAGAAAATGGCAAGAGATTATTTAAATAAAGTATGACATGTGAAGTAATACCAAAAAACATCAAATCTTTATAGTACACTAAAGATCATTCATAATATAGAAGTTAAAAAAAGTTGCACATATAAAGTCTTAAAACAGTGTATATGTTTATGTAGAAAAGCAATGGAAATACACATAAAACATATATCTTATAATGTGAATACTTACTTCACAACTTTGCCATACTTGGAAAATATCTGAAACAAAAGACCACATAATAGTTTGTAATTTAATTTTTTTTGGCTTTTTTTTGTTGTTGTTGTTTGTTTGAAACCGGTCTTGCTATAGAGCCCAGGCTGGATGTCAATTTTCTTCAGCCTCCCAAGTGCTATTATTACAGGTATATAACTACCACACCTCACATAATTTATAACTTATATACAATGCTCAAATATACATGTACATGTACATATATACAACAGTCCAATTTAATATTGAGTTATACAGCACAAATATCAAATAGGACTACAATTAAAATATGAATCTTTTTTAAGTTTTAGAAAGGATTTATTTTAGCTTAACAAATGACAGAGAAAAACAAACACTGCTGGCTCAAAATGCAGGAAAGAGGTGCTACTAAAGACTCCTTAAAATCTATTTTTGATATAAACATAATACTTAGAACAAGTAATGAATGATTTAAGGAAATGTATCTTATGTTTGGAAGTTTTCTCCTCACACAGTCAAAATCTGCAGTTTATATACAATGACAAAATTCTTCCTTATATTTTATGAAAACAAAATTAGCCTTCTGTCTATTCATGAAATATTTTCTACACTTCAGAGGCTGAGGCAGAAGAACTGTGAATTCAAGCCCAGGCTGGGTATTTAGCAAATTCCTATCTCTGTCTCTCTCTCTCTCTGTGTCTCTCTCTGTCTCTGTGTCTCTGTCTCTGTCTCTCTCTCACACACACACACGTTTTTTTCTAGGTGACAAGACTGTTTTTGTTATTAAATCTTATATACCTGCCTTAGCTTCTAATTATTTACTTTTGATGCCAATCATGGGGCTTGCATTTGGCCTTTGTGCTGTCCCTCAGCTATTTTGCTTGAGGCTAGAGCTCTTTCACTTGAGCCACTTCCAGCTTTTTGAAAGTTTATTGGAGGCAGTAGTCTCATGGATTTTCCTGCTTAGGCTGACTTTGAACCATGATCCCCAGATCTCAGCCCCTTGAGTAGCTAGGATTACAGGCACTGGCTACCAGCATCTGTCTAGCTTCTAAGATTTTTTAAACAAGGGCATGGACTCAGGAAAAAAACAAAGCAAAAAACCTTTACATGTGTGGCAGATGCAAGGCATATATATGGCAACTATCAACTCCTCCATAGCTCTAGCTAAATGTGCTTTTGTTACTAATGTTGTGGAATGTGACTATTCCTTTTCTCCACTGAAGGTCTAAGGTATCACTGTGTAAGCAGACCTTTAGACTACACACACACACATATGAACCTGTAATGGAAAATCCACTTCTAGTGGGTGGAGTGGTGAAAAGCCTGTAATCCCAGGGAGTCTGAAGTAGCATCATGAGTTGTCTGCTGGCCTGGATGACATACCATACTCTATCTTGATGGAGAACAAAAAGAAGAAAAATCCCATTTCATATATCTCCATCCCTTTTCTTCCTTTTTACACTTCTACATCGTCACCTAAGCCATCTTCATCTATTTCTACCATTTCAGCCAGTACCTACCCATATACTTACAGTTCTTATTTACATAATGTTCTGCAGGAAAGTCTTTCAGGATAATACAAACAAGCAACAACAATAAAATTCTACAATGAAGCAAAAATTGGACTCTGATGATGGTAATACTGGAGGCAGAAGACCAGAAATTTCTCTCCACCTCCCCTTCACTTTTTTTTGATACTCATCTTGGGGCTTGAACTCAGGCCCTCAGCATTGTCCCTGGGCTTTGGTGCTCAAGGTGCTCTATCACTTCAGCCACAGCTCCACTTCCTGCTTTTTGTTTGGTAGTTAATTTGGGACATGAGAGTCTCTCGAGATTTCCTCTCCTGGCTGCTTCAAACCTTTTCCCTCAGATTCAGCTTTCTTAGTAGCTAGGATTACAAGCATGAGCTAAGGATGCCTGGCTACAGCAGTAATTTCTAGTGGCAGTCTCACCATGAAGTCACTGAATTACTGTCCTCCTAGCTCAGCCTTCCAAGTGCTCAGATTACAGCCATGACTACAACACCTGGGCAAATTTGACTTTTCCATATCTTGCGTTGCTTCTTCAACACCACATCTTTTGTATATGTATTCAGAATACAGTAAGAATTCAATACATTAAGTTCATTTTGGGGGGTTGGGGAGGAGAGACCTGGACGCAAGTGGCTCACATCTGTAATCCTAGCTACTCAGGAGTCTAAGATCTTAGGGTCAAGGTTTCAAGCTATTCAGGGTAGGAAAGTATTTGAGACTCATATCCCCAATTAACCAGCAAAAAGCCAGAAGTGGAGCTGTGGCTCAAGTGATAGAGCACTAACTAGCCTTGAATGCTCAGGTTCTGAGTTCAAGCCCTTTCTTTCTCCCTCCCTCCCTTTCACTCCATCCTCTCACACACACAAACAAAATCTGTTGTTGTTTTTTGTTTTTTTTTTTTGCTGATGATACATTGAACCCAGGACCTCAGGCTTTCTTGGCAAATATTTTACCACTCAAACCACAGCCCCCCACACCTTTTTCTTTTCTTTCTTACTTTTTTTTTTTTAGATAGGGTCTCATTTGTTTGTCCAAGCTGGTTGGCCTCAAACTTGTAATCCTATCTTCACCTCCTGAGTAGCTGGGAATATAAGCCACAACAGCTGGCTTAATTCTCTTAAGAAATAGTTAATTTTTCTCCTGTTCTGGAAAGCTCAAATTATCTCAACCAAAATACTATGTACAGCATATGCAGGGATCTCTTTATATCTATCCAAAGAAGTTATATTCTTTTTTCCAGTTCCTCTCAACCACCATCTGCAGAACAAATGCAGTATGAAATTTTGTTTTCTAAGGTAATGAAGTAAAGAAACATGCTGGAAGAAATTCCACCTCTTCCCATCACTCTTATCCTGAACCAAAATCAAAATAATAAAACTGTGACGATTCTGCCATGTACATATACTAGAATATATACACTTCCTTAACCTGACAGGGAAGGGACCAGTTTGCTCTCATTGTCCATTCCTCCAAAATTTCCACTCTATTACCAGTTTAAAAGTTAGCAAGCAGGAAGAATTAGCCTATCACAATGGTTCCCACTTCATTACACTAGTTCACTGGATTTTGTTCTGTTTGTCTTGGCCTTTTGAGATAAGCTATGTAGCCCATAGTGGCCTTGAATTCAAGCTCTTCCTACCTCAGTCTCTGGAATGCTAGGATTATATCCACCAAGCCCAGGTATCTTCTGTGTTTGTGAAAAACTTGCTATTCCTTATAAAACCACAGTAAATTCTCTTCAGAAATTATAGGTAATTTTTCACTTATTCCTATTTATAATAAATGTCTTTGATTTTGATGGCAAAAGTGCATTATAATGTACTTACTAAATTTTTTTTTTAATCAGGGAAAGCTATTTGCTTAAATTATAGGCTTGTGCCACACAACCACTTCTTGCTTTTTGATAGTTAATTGGAGATTTGTCTGTCCAATCTGGCTTTGAATCTCAATCCTCAGATCTCAGTCTCAGTATATAGCATACTATTTGCTTACATTAATTCTCTATCTTAAATAATTTAGTAGATATGTGTACTAATAATGAAACTTACCCGATATAAATCATTGTTTGTCAGGGAGAAGGGCAAATTGGACACATAAACAGTGCTCTTACTTGGGGCCAAGCCACCACTCATTTCTGAAATAGAAAACAAATCAACCCCTAAGTATTTTTTAAAGTAGATACTCCTATACCGATTTAATTAAGGCTGACTTTCACACCCTGCTAACATTTTCAGACTGAGTTGTTTAACGAATTTCTTTTCACAAGCCACACTGTAAGGAATTTTTTAAAATTTTTATTAATTAAAATTTGTTGACAAGGTGTTGTGCAAAAGGGGTACATTTACATAATAGGGCAGTGAGTACATATCTTGTGATATCTTACACCCTCGTTTTTCTTTCCCTTCCCTAGATCAGGTAGGCAAATATACAATACTCAGTGTACCAAAATCATATACAGTAGCCATGTGGTGTACACCAAAGAAAATTCACCTAGAACTTTATAACATCAACAATAGAGTTTGCTTATCCTTGTCTTATATGATCATATGTACATAGCTGTTGAGCTATTGTGATCCACTGACAGGTCTATTCTAGACCTTTTTATGTTTAGTAGTTGTTTGGTTTTAGATACATAATGTAAGGTCGCTGACCCAAACCTGTGGAAATACCATTTGACAAGAAGTTTTTTGTTTCACAAACCTGGTCTCTACTGTCCCGCGCCCCCCCCCCCCAACAGTCATATATAAAGGAGACCATGCCCCTTTGTTCTCTGTGTTCTAGGCTTGTCTCGCTCAACATTATTTGTTCAAATTCTGACTATTTCCCTGCGAATACCAATATTTTATCATTTCTAATTGCTATGTAGTATTCCATTGTGTATAGGTACTACATTTTTTTGGATCCATTCATCTGTAGATGGGCATCTGGATTGTTTCCATATTTTGGCTATTGTGAATTGTGCAGCGATAAACATGGATGTGCAGATGTCTTTTTGATATCCTAGGACCTGTTGTTCAGGATAGATGACTAGGAGTGGTATGGCCGGGTCATAGGGTATGTCTATGCAGAGCTTGTTGAGGAACCCCCATGCTGTTCTCCAAAGTGGTTGTACTAATTTGCACTCCCACCAACAGAGGAGAAGGGTTCCTCTTTCCCCGCATCCCCTCCAGCATTTGTTGTTGCCTGAGTTCAGAGTATAGGGCATTCTAACTGGAGTGAGGTGGTATCTCAGGGTTGTTCTTTTTTGCATTTCCTTTACTGCCAGGGATATTGTACATTTTCTCATATGTTTCTTTGCCATTTTTATTTCTTCTCCTGTGAAGTCTCTCTTTAGCTTCTTTGCCCATTTAATAATTGGCTTACTGGGTTTGGAGGGAGTTAGTTTTTTGAGTTCTTTGTAGATGATGATATTAGGCCTTTGTCTATTGCTGACTGCAAGCAATTTTTAAGTCTTGTTTGACCTTTTTAGTACAGGGCTATTTGGGCTCTGAGAGAAGTGGTTTGTTTTTTGCCAGTCCTGGGGCTTGAACTCAAGGTCTGGGCACCATCCCTTCATCTGCTCAAATCTAGCACTCTACCACTTGAGCCACAGTGCCACTTCTGGCTTTTCCTTTTATGTGGTGCTGAGGAATTGAACCCAGGGCTTCATGCGTGCTAGGCAAGCACTCTACCACTAAGCCACACTCCCAGCCCTGAGAGGGGCATTTTTAAAAGCAAGATAAAGGAAAAACCCTGAGACTACTCTTCCAACTTTCTAAGGCCTAGAGCTAGAAGTTGCTTTCTGGCCTACTCCCATATCAAGTGAGAGAGTCTAAACTATTGATTTTTGTTAAGTTGTGATCATATATGTAAGATGCTCCCCCCTCATCCCCCTTTAAGTCTGCACCCAGTACCTGTGTTACCTAGGTAACTGACACATCTGGAGACAGTTACCTCCCCCTTTTCTGAGGTCACATCCAATACACCTGGCCATACCTCCTGCCCCAGCCCTAGATAAGGCAATGCCCTTCAGTGGTACAGCCCTTCTCTCTGGCCATGCATCATCTGGCCCACAGGCCAGCAGTTCAGGAATACTTTCCTCTCCTGCCTGAACACCACGTGGTGTTCTCCTTCATCGGTTATCTACTTTAATAAACCTTACATATGGAGTCAGGACAGGCAGAATTCCTCTGTTTCTCTCTCTCTCTTTTTTTTTTTTTCTGAGGAATATCCCCAGTCCTTACAGGCCCTTTTTCTGTGAACCAACGCCATCTACGGCTTTTGCTGGCCTCCACATCCATGTCCACACCACTTCTCTACTCCGGTGAGTGATACTGATCCTCAGGTTCTCTGTTGCTCTGGTACCATGCCAAAGAACTTCCCAGGCCCAGGGCCTGGTCACCTCCAGGGCTGAGGATGCTTGGCTTTGGAGGCTTGGCCTTCTTTCTCTCTGCTGAGGATGCTAGGTAAAGTCGTAAGCTCTCATTCACTCACTAGGCCGACTTCTTCCCAAACTTTTAATGGGTTGCTGTGTCACACCCCAGCCGGGACACTCAGTTGGAATGCCTCTTGCCAGTGCAATGAGGTCTGCTCAAAATACTCTCACAGATACAGTTTTTGTCTCTGCAATGGTAAATGGTTAGAAGTAATTTATATTCAGGCTCTCTTTGCTCTCTCTCTCCTTTTTTTCCTCTCTTCTTCTTCCTCTCTCCCTCTTGTCTGCCTGCTTGCTTGCTGTAAAAAACTCAGTCATACCATCCTGATAATGTGCCTTGCTAACAAAGCGGCCTCTTTTCACAGGCCTTGGAAACTGAGGCTTGACCATCCAATGTGCTTTGTCAGCAAAGATATCTAAAAGTTGCCTAGTTTCTCTAGCACTGACCACATGGTAGATATTAGGTTTAACAGGTACCACCTTGGCATAATAGCACTACGTGTTCTCTGTTTTTGTCACCGTGGCATCCCATTTCGGCTGACTTGGTTTAACAAAATGTGGCTTCTCCATTTGCTAATCTGAAATTTATTTATTTATTTTTTTGCCAGTCTTGGGGCTTTGACTCAGGGCATTGTTGTAGAGATGACGCCATCTCTACAAATTTGGCTTCTGTAAATGACTTGCTTAACTTATTTGCTCCACCACCTGTGTCAACTTCCTACATCTGTGCCACACTTGCTTTGTTGTGTACTCTACCCCTGCGTCAAGCCCCTACATCTGTGCTATGCTTTTACCTTTATAAACCCCAATTTGAGGACTGCTGGGGGGTCATGGTGGCAGCTCCCGAATCTGCGCTGGGTCTTGGCTAGTCAGCCCGCTTCTTTAGGGGCATAGGTTCAGCTCCCGAGTCTGTGCTGTGTCCCTGGCTGGTCAGTTTCACTTTATGCTTCCTCAATAAACCCATCTTTTTGCTTGAGACTGTCTCTGAGTGGTGGACTCTTGGAGGGATGGGAAATCCCCTCCCGCAAACCCTGTAACATTCCTAACCCCGTAACAGCCTGAGCACTGTCTCTGGCTTCTTTTTGCTCAAAGCTAGCACTCTACCTCTTGAGCCACAGTGACACTTCCAGCTTTTGCTGTTTATGTGGTGCTGAGGAATCGAACCTAGGGCATACTAGGCCAGCACTCTACCATTAAACCACATTCCCAGCCCCTGAAAATCTTGTTTGCTGGCAAAGTTTTTGTTTTTCTGACCACATGGTTGTAAAATGTTGGGGAAAATGTTATTTACTGCTGGAATTCCAAAAGTCTATAGCCAAAATTCATTCTTACTCATTGTAAAACCTATGTGCATGGTGTTTGTGTTACGTGCGTGTGTCTGTGTCTGTGTCTGTGTAAACTTGTTATATCTGGCAATATAATCAAGCCATTTGTTAGTGATGAAAGCCTTGGAAATGGGAATTGAGTAAACAAAGTGTAGGGGGAAGATGGTATGAGTATGTCTTGAATTTTTTCTTTTTGCCAGTCTTGGGGCTTGATCTCAGGGCCTGGGCACTGTCCTTGGCTTCGTTTTGCTCAAGGCTAGCACTCTACCACTTGAGTCACTGTGCCACTTCTGGCCTTTTCTGTTTACATGGTGCTGAGGAATCAAACCCAGGGCTTCATGTATCCAAGGTAAGCACTCTACCACTAAGCCACATTCCCAGCCTGTCTTGAATTCTTTTAAGATAAAGCTTATTGAAATTGGTATGTAATTAGCTTTGATTTAAACACTGATGTAAAACCAGCATGTCAATGTTTATGTCCATCTAGCTGTACTAATCTGTGCCAAAACTCATCACTTCTAAGTTTTGTTATTGTAGAATTTTGGCAAACATTTGTTGGTCAATTCTAGACAATGTGCAGTTTAAGTTCTAGTCCTCTCGGTCTCCTTGTTGCTTTAATTGGAAATAAAAAGGGTGTTTTGTTGTTTTTTTTGTGGCAAAGAGTCGTTCAATCTGAGGACTGCAGTTCAAAGCCAGCCTGGGCAGAAAAATCCCTCTAAAACTTCATTTCCCAACTAACCAGCGAAGAGCCAGGCTGGAAGCATGGCTCAAGAGACTTATCTCTAACCTGTCAAACCCCAGAAGTGGCACTGTGACTCAAAGTGGTAGAGCGCTAGCCTCGAGCAGAAGTGCTCAGGGACAGTGCCCTAGGCCTTGAGTTCAAATCCCGTGAATGTCAACAGGGGTGAGCCATCCCAGCAACATGCACCTAGACCCCTGGAACTCAGCCAGTTTAGGGAACAAGGGGCATGGAGAAGAATAGGAGAATGATGTCACATCCTAAATGGAATCACTTTATACTTGCCCTTTCAAAATCAGAGCCGGGGATCAAGAGATAGGTGTGGACATTAGATGGACAAACTACTCACTTCTAATGGGACAGGTATTTACATTCTCCAATCCAGTCTTAGTCTAGCACACTCTCCCCTACCTAGTTGCCAGATGCCAGAAGTAGCTAGAGACATTTTCCACCAACTCCAGGACAGCATGGAATGCAAGAGGTAAGTATAAGAACTAGCCGAACTAGCCAAGTCACCCAATTAATTTTCTGCTCTAAAGCCTTCCTTTTGCCTTTTGTGTGCTCTGGATTTTTCTTTTTTTTGTCCAGCCCCTGCCTCATGAGACTTCTTCCAGGCTTCATTCAAGAACTGGCATCCACCATCAAGGGACAGCTGTTGCTTGCCTTCTCCGGCCTTTTGCCCCTTGCCAGCAGGAAGTAGCCAGAGTCTACATTCTTTTTCATAATTATTAAAAGGTCAGAATGTAAGGTCCATCCTTGGGAGGGCTCTATGCAGATAGCCCCTTCTCCCCCCTATTTAAGTCAGGGCCCAGTACCTGTGTTACCTAGGTAACTGGCACACCTGGAGGCAATTACCTCCCCTTTTTCTGAGGTCACATCTAATACACCCGGCCATATCTCCTGCCCCTGCCCTAGATAAGGCATGGCCCTTCAGTGGTTCAGCCCTTCTCTCCCACCATGCATTATCTGGGCCACAGGCCAGCAGTTCAGGAATAAACTTTTCTCTCCTGCCTCAATAACCGATAATGTTCTCTTTCATTGGCTACCTACTTTATAGCTTACCCCCCCAGCTGAGGACCGAACTTGGGACCTTGCGCTCGCCAGGCAGGCGCTGTTCCGCTGAGCTAAATAAATCCCCAGCCCCGACTACCTACTTTAATAAATCTAAGTATGTTGGAGTGATGCTAAGAAAAAATTTAATTTTGCATGTTGACAATGTAAAGTTCTTTGGAATTCTTCATTTTGGGTGTTATTACCAAATTATGAAACGAGAGTTAGGTGCTGGTGGCTCATGCCTGAAATCCTAGCTACAGCAGGAGGCTAAGATCTGAGGATCCTGATTCGAAGCCAGACAAGGCAGGAAAAGTCCATGAAACATCTCCAATTAACTACCTACACACACTGCTTGTCATTTCGCGAAGTAGTTTGGAAATAAGCTAGGTGATAAGTAGTTGGGAGAATTAGTTTGGAAACCAATCAACATCCATAGCTATTTTAAAGTATTTCGTGCAGGTTAAAGGTGAACTGCTGAATAAAAGGGGTGACGGAAGAGAGGCAAATCGTTGAGGCTGGTGAGGGGCTGGGGTAAGGCCATAGGAGCAAGGGAAGCTTTTACCTTCAGGTGGGAGCGAGTCCGGACAACCGAAAGGCCGAGGCTAAGGTGGGGCTCAACCCCGGCAGCTCTTCCAGCCTTGAAGAGGTCCAAGCATCTCCCGTCCTAAAGGGACTGTAACACTGAGGTTCAGAAGCAGACTGCGCCTCTTCCCGGATCTGCAGAAACCCGGGCTCCGGGGGCGGGCGCGGTTTGTTGACGTCACGACGCGCGCGCCGGAAGTGCCTCGCCGAGATCGTAGTAGCGGGCGGTCGACTGGATTTCGCGGGTTTTTCCTGGAAACTTCGAGTCGGTGAGCGCGTTTTATTTCTCCTCAGAGATGAGTAGGGATGTGAAAAATGGGCTAATAAGCCCTCCGAGGTTGTGGGCGGGTGTGTTTCGTGGTAGAATGTGGAGTCTCGTTGCATTTGGTTGTGAAGCATTTGTGTGTGTGTCGGTACTGGGGCTTGAACTCGGCCTGGGCGCTATTCCTGAGTTGTTGTTTTTTTTCCGCTTAAGTCTCGCACCACGTGAGCCACAGCCCCACTTCTGGCCTTTTTTTGTGGTTAATTGGAGACTTCTGCGGACTTTCCTGCCCGCGCTAGTTTCGAACCGCGATCCTCTGATCTCAGTCCCCTGAGTAGCTAGGGTTACCGACGTGAGCCACCCATGCCCAACATGGATTGTGAAGTATTATTACGTTTGTACTTCGGAGTGGAGAGACACTCTGAATCTTGACATGAAGGGGAAAAAGTGGTTCTAACCTATCTATAGATTCATTTTTCTTTAGCAGCTTTCTGTGAACAAACAAAACCAAAAACCTGAGGTAACCAGTGACTCGAGATCATTCAGGAGATCGGTAATTTTGTTAAATGTCTTCAGCATACCCTTCTTGACATTAGGTATTTTGGAGGGTTTTTTTTTTTTTAAATCTAAAACAGTCCTCTGTCTCTAATCGGTGAGACAGCTAGCTTGAGAGTCAAATGCACAGAATGACGAAAGTGTTGAAGTTTTTGACACCTTTTTTCTTGCTGTAAATCTAATGAGCACACACTACCTTTTCTCATTAAAAGGTTGAAACAGGCCAATTATTCTTAAAGAAGAATGTTGAAAATAATGTAAGATAGTTTATGCTTCTATTCACCAGTATATACAAGACCAGGCTTCTTACTTTCCTCCTTGGGAGCCTGCGTGTCAGCAGACTGGAACTCAGAGCCCGGTCCTGGAGCCTCCACAATCAATCCAGATTGAAGTCAACGCCATAGTCTTCATCTTCTAAGAGGGACGGAAGTGCAATCCATCCAAGGGTACAAGCTGGATTTTGAGGCATTTATGCCTCAGTGCCCATCGGAGGACCACCTGCGACTAATTCTTTTGGCATAACATGTGGCCAGCCCAACTTCCCCTGCTTCAGATCCCTTCTGTAGTTGGTTTTCGCCCAGCACGTAAGCCTGCTTTTAAGCTGTGTCCTCATCACCTTACCAGCTTTATGCTTCCTCACCCTTGGTTTAGGCTATCCTGGCTTTTGCTTTCCTTCCTCACAGTCACTTCCGAACACTCCTGCTGGGTTCTGTTCTATACTTTTTAAAAAAATCTATTCATCATTCTTAGAAAAATTCTTTTTTGTCCTGACTTTAACCAACATGTGTTTTTTTTCCCCCCCACATCCCAGTGGAGGCCTTTCTGGGATACTTATGAGATTTGCCATAACCTTAGACAAATTGATGATGAACTGATTTCACTTCCTTTGAAAAGCATATTTTTAGTTTATATTTCTATTTATTATTATTTGCTAATGGGATGTTGGTGGCCAGGCCTGGAGGCTGAGATCTGAGAATCAGTCCTTAGATTTTTAATTGGAGATGAGAATTTTCCTGGCAGCCAAATCCCCAAGACTCAAATTAACCTGCAAAAGATGGAAGTGGAGGTATGAGGTATGGCTCAAGTAAGTAGAGTACCGGTCCTGAGGTCAGGCCCTAGTATTGGCACAAAAAAAGAAGAAAAAGTACTTTTTTTCCTCTATTTTAGTATCAATTCAATGTCTCTTCACTAGGACATTTATTCCCCCCTCCCCCTTTTTTTTGGTGTGGTCCTGGGGCTTGAACTCGGTGTTTTGTATTCAAGACTAGTGCGCTACTACTTGAGCCCAAACTTCACTTTTAACATTTTGGTAGTTAACTGGAGATAAAGGTCTCTTGACTTTCCTTCCCTTGCTGCCTTGGGGCCCTGATCCTAAGATCAGAGCTTCTTGAGTAGGTAGGACTGCAGGCTTGAGCCTGATGCCTGGCTCTTCTACCTTTTTTTTTTTGGCTGTTCCTGGGACTTAAAATCAGGGCCTTTGCACTGTCCCTGAGCCTCTTTGTGTTCAAAATTAGTGCTCTACCACTTGAGCCACAGCACAAAATCTGGCTTTTTTCTACGTAGTTTAATGGAGATAAGAGTCTCACAAACTTTCCTGCCCGGGCTGGCTTGGAACTGCAATCCTCAGATCTCAGCCTCCTGAGTAGCTAGGATTAACAGGCATGAGCCACTGGTGCCTGGCTGAGATCTGAGGATTGAGGTCAGAGTCAGTTTGAGCAGTAATCTGTGAGACTTTTTTTGGTGGGGTAGGGCTTGAACTCAGGGCATGTACTGTCCCCTGAACTCTTTTGTTCAAGGCGAGAGCTCTATCACATGAGCCACAGCACCACTTCTGGTTTTCTGGTGGTTAATTAGAGATAAGACTCTCATGGTCTTTCCTGCCTGGGCTGCCTTTGAACTATGATCTTCAGATCTCAGCCTTTTGAGTAGCTAGGGTAACAGGCTCCTGAACTACTACTGCCCGGCGAGCTTTTGTGTTTTAATGTGGAATGCCAGTGATAGTATTTTTTCTCCATTAGGATTGTATGAGGAAAGGACTTAAATGTGTTGAATGTTTGTTGCACAAATTCTTAGACATAGGGAAGAAATGCAAGCTTAAGGGACACCTAAGTAAGTTTATTTACTTTTTATTTTTGCAATTTTTGGTCAGTTATCTTTGTCATATATTTTCTATGTTCCCTAATGCCTTTTCTTGGGTTCTCCTATTCAATATTGTCTGCACTATTTGAACAATCTCAACAAGATTCTTAAATGTCGTTTAGCTATTTATTATTTTTTGGCAGTTGAGGGGCTTAAACTCAGGGCCTGGGCACTGTCCCTGAGCTTTTTTGCTCAAACCACAGCACCACTTCTGGTTTTCTGGTGGTTGAGGTAAGAGTCTCATGGCTTTCCTGTCCTGGTTGGCTTTGAACTATGATCCTCAGATTTCAGCCTCATAAGTAGCTAGGATTAGAGGTGTGAGCTACCAGCACCTTCTTAAAAAGGTGTGTGTGCATGTGTGCTGTTTCTGGGACTTGAACTTGGGATTTGGGTTCTAGCCTTGATCTTTTGTGCTCAAGGCTAGCACTCTACCACTTGAACCACAGCCACTGCCTACCTTTTTCTTCTTTTTTTTTTTTTTTTTCTTTTTGTTTTGATAGTTTCTTGGTGATTACAGTCTCATGGACTTTCCAGCTTGGTCTGGTTTCCAATCACTATCCTCAGATTTCAGGCTCCTGAGTAGCTAGGATTACCAGCTTGAGCCAGAATGCCCAGCTGTTTGTTTTTTTTGGTTTTGTTTTGTTTTTTAAATTACTGCCTGCATTTAGTTTTCCTTGAGTTCTAAATATTGTTGAATACTAACTGAGACTTTGTTTTGGCCATTTTAGTTGGAATCAGTGCCAATTTTATTTTCTAAGATCTTAATAGGTGCTATAATTTCTGTTTAATTTTAGTTGTTTGGAATTTTAAATATTTTCCAGTGAACAACATTACACAGTTGTAGGCTCAAGTTAACCCTTAATCTCTTTTGTGTGTCAGTTTGGATATTTACTTTGCATTAGTCAATTGACCTTATGCTGAGATGAGTTTAAGATTTGAAAGAACTTAGATCTTCCCAAAGTTAATTAATAGGAATTTCCAAGGGTAGGACATAGCTGGTGTTAGTTTTTAAAGCTCTTCAGGTAATTACAGTATATACCAGGGTTGAGTGTCACTGCTTTAACTGCTAGAGCTATGAGACTCTTATTGGTACCTTTTGCACCGAAGTGAAGTGGTATTAATGTCCTGAGAAGTGTGGCAGGAATCTTGGCTTAATAGTGCTTACAAGTAGTTTTCTGAATAATTAAATGGAGTAATTCCTTCTGTTAAGTTTCCCGGAATGGCTCATGTGGTGCTCACATAGACTTCATTTTGGGCCAATAGTACTTTTACTCTGGTAAGGAAAAAGAGCAACAGAGCTATGCATTTATTGCTTTTGCAGTAATATTTATTTTGGGTGAGTAGAAAGCAAAAGTACAGTATCGTGTCACTGCAGTAAGTTGCAGTAAGATGTTTTGATGGACACAAAGAAGGACCAGCGTGCTTCCTTCTAGAGATGGCAAGAGAAGTTGACAATTGAACTGTCTTGACAAGAATGGAAGCTAAAGCAGATAAAAACAGGTTGAGCAAGTAGATATCTAGATATGAAAAAGTTTGCAATTTTGAGTGACTCAGGTTTTTAATTTGGGTGTCCTAGGGTATCATTGGTCAAAACAGAGAAGGCAGCAGATGAAATACATTTCCAAGAAATGTGAAGAACTGTTGTTGCATGTTGGATTGGAGATGTCTATGATTGTGTGTGTGTGTGTGCGCACATGCACGTGCGCCAGTGTACCAGTACTTTAACGCAGGGCCTGGGTGCTGTCCCTGTAGTTTTTTGCTAAAGGCTAGTGCTCACTTGAGCCACAGCTCCACTTCTGGCTTTTTAGTGGTTAATTGGAGGTAAGAATCTCATGGACTTTCCTGCCAAGCTGGTTTCAAACCATCATCCTCAGATCTCAGACTTTTGAGTAGTTAGGATTACAAGCACAGTCAGCAGCACCTGGCTTAGTAGGATGTTCTTTTGAAAGGAATTGAGGTGTAAGTAGAGATGTAGTCATAGTGCCCATTTAATTAGCATTCATAGATTACACTCTGAAATACTGAGCGTATACAGTCTTTCCAAATTGTTCTCAAGGTTTAATCAACAAACATCAGAGAACTCCACTTTAACATAGCTCATATTTCTAGTAGTAAGAGATCAGTAATAACAAACTAAATGTAATTATAGTACCTGAGATGATTAGTGCTATGAAAAAAATGTGAATTATAGCTTAATTTTGATGTTTAAGCACTATATTCACAGAAACTTTAGCAGTTTATTATAGTTTTTTGGCAATTTTCTTTTAAAAGTGAAGTAGCAAGACTTTATTATTTTCTTTTTGTTGTTGTTGTTAATTTTGAGACTTTATTTTTTTAAACATGTTAACTAGCAGCTGATTGCTGTAGCTTCTAAGGTGAATAACTCCATGAAGACATCATCAATTACAGGGTCAGAGAAGCCAGGTGGCCTTAGGATTAAATGTAGGAGTTGCTAGTGGAACATCTGGCTATTTTCCTAGATACTTCTTTTTTAGTGCAAAAGTTTTGCATACTGATTAATACCTTTCACAAGTGATCATTAGGTTGAGCAAATTCAGTAAGCTTACAATGCCAGATAAGCCCATATTTTGGCTTTCTGAAAACAAGCTCTTTGGTTTTCTGAGACAGGATTTTACTGTATAGTTCAGACTGACCTCCAACTCAAAATGCTCCTGCCTTAGCCTCTTAAGTTCAGGAATTATAGATAATGTGTAGCCACATCTGATTTCTAGAGTTTTTATTGTGGTAAAATATCCAGTATGTTTACCATTTTAACCTTTAAAAAATTATTAAAAATGATGGTATTGGAATTTGAACTTAGGGCCTTGTGTGCTTGCCTGGCTGACTTCCTGCTCATTTGGTACTCTACCAGGGGATCCACCCTTCAAGCCTAGCCTTTTGCTGATCATTTTAGAGATGGGGGTCTCACTGACTTCTACACAAGCTGACTTCAGACCACAGTTTTTCAGGTCTAAGTGCCCTTGAATAGCTAGAGTTACAGACATAAACTCAACTCTATTGTAACCATCTTTAAAAATAGAATTCAGTAGAGTGTGTCACATATCTGTAATCCAAATATTTGGGAGACTGAAGCAGAAGAATCAAGAGTTTGAGACAAACCTGGGCAATGTAAGGAGCTCTATCACAAGAAGAAAAGGGAAAAGAAAGGCAATTTGGTGACATTCACATTGTGATCATCAATAGCATCTCCACTCAGAACTTTTTCATCTTCCCAACTGAAAATCTATACCCGTTAATAATTAGTAACTCTCCTTCTAAGCTTTTGTTGTGTTGTTGAGGCAACTGAATTAGCTCTTTGAATTTGTTCATGTTTAGCTCTTCTACAAGTAAAATTAGTTGTTCTCTTTCCTCTTGATAACATATATTCTAGATGGCCCCTTTCGAATTCTTCTGTAATTTCTCTGTTTAATTCTTGCTGCTTTGTTTCTGATTGCTAGGTTTTTCAACAAAATTGTTCCTTTATTTCCTTTGTGAGTATTTTCAGTTTCTGTAGTTTTTGTTGTTGATACTCACTATGTAAACCAGGCTAGTCCCCATCTTATTCTCCTGCCTCAGCACTCATTTTATATACTATATTGTGCTTGGGGACTGTGTTCTCACTGGAGTCCCACTTACAGTCCAGGTTTTGCTGGTTATTTGGAAATGGGATCTCTGAGTCTCATGTCTCATGTCCACTCTGGCTTCAGAGTGGATTCTCTGATCTGAGTCTCTAGAATAGCTACGATTATAGACGTGATCCACCAACTCTTGCTCCTGGACCCTTTGCTAAAGTAATTAAAATATCTGAAATTTTTGTATTTCTGTTATCTTCCAAACTATAGAGCAGAAAATTGCCATTAGATCAGGAGTGACCCCTAAATATGGTCCCCAGTTGTCTGTTGAGTCACTCCTCAAAATCCCTGAAGCACTTGTAAGTCTAATCTTTCTAGAGGGTTACTCCTCTGTCCTTTATTTCATGTAAAATGATAGAATTGAGGCTTGATTAGATGTAATACATACCCCTCTCCTGCTGCTTCTTTTTTTTTTTTTTTTTTTTTTGCCAGTCCTGGGGCTTGGACTCAGGGTTTGAGCACTGTCCCTGGCCTCTTTGATCAAGGCTAGCACTCCACCACTTGCCACAGCACCACTTCTGGCCTTTTCTATATATGTGGTATCGAGGAATCGAACCCAGGGCCTCATGCATACAGGGCAAACACTCTTGCCACTAGGCCATATTCCCAGCCCCTCCTGCTTCTTTTTGAGATGAGTTCTTGCTATGTTGCTCATATTGACCTTGAACTCCAGTTCTCAACACTTTCTCTCTCTCTCTCTCTCTCTCTCTCTCTCTCTCTCTCTCTCTCTCTCTCTCTCTCTCTCTTGCACACACAGTTTTTTGGTGCCAGTCCTGGAGCTTGAACTCAGGGCTTGGGCACTGTCTCTTAGCTTCATTGCTCCAAGTTGGGGCTCTACCAGTTGAGCCATAGCTCTACTTCCAGCTTTTTTTTTTTGGCCAGTCCTGGGGCTTGGACTCAGGCCCTGACCACTGTCCCTTGCTTCTTTTTGCTCAAGGCTAGCACTCTACCTCTTGAGCCACGGCACCACTTCCAGCTTTTTTTGTTTATGTGGTGCTGAGGAATCGAACCCAGGGCTTTGTGCATGCCAGGCAAGCACTCTACTCTAAGCCACATTCCCAGCCCCTCCAGCTTTTTTTTTCTTTAGCCAGCTTTTTGATAGTTAATTGGAGATAAAAGAGTATAACACACTGGCTTCAAACCACAATCCTCAGATCTCAGCCTCCTGAGTAGTTAGAATTAGAGGCATGAGCCATAGTTATGTCTCATGTCCTTTTTTTCATGTTTAAAATTCATTTTATTTTAGCTTGCTCAAATGCTTGTAATTTTGAGGGAATGTCATTGTAAAGTTCTCCATGAAAGTTATACATTTTGTGTATTCTTTGATGATTTAATGATTGTTGCCTTGATTTCTCCATTACTTTTGAACATGTGACCATTCTGACAAATACCAAACTGTAAGAGTTTCAGACTGAGCATGCCAACTTTTCTTTCAAACGTGAGCTATTTTAAAGCCAGTGTTCTTAATAATACAGCTGAAAAAGACCATAAACACCTTAGTGTAATTTTCTTAAAAACAAAAGAGTTACAGCCCAACTCCCACCTGGCAAGAAATATTTGGTCCTATGCAAAAAGGCTTGCTAGCCTTCATCTAGTCTTTCATTTCATATAACTTACCTGTTTTCTTATATTCTAATTCTCATCTTCTCTATTGTTTGTTTTGTTTGCCTTGTCTTCTGCCTGATCAGTTTCTGTGTGTCTGCTCTGGCAGCAGTGTGCTCTTGGTAAAGCCTCTACCTAGATGTGGAAGACCTCATTTAAGTTGGAACAATTTCTTCTATAAAAATTTATCCTCTCCCCCAAACTGTGGAATTGCTAACAAAACTTAATTTCAGATTTTATAAGTATACATTAAAATAAGTTAATATTAAGTAGGATCAAGAGTGTCTTGTTTTACTGATGTGTACTTTTACAGGATTGTTCATTTACTACTTTTTTTTTCTGGTTAAAATAGCTTAAACAACATACAGAGGTGAGGTAGAAGCTTTAAGAGTGGAAAAGCAGAAAACCACTATTACACAAAGTACTCATTAGGAAATTGGTATATCATTGCCTGTCTGCTTTTTAAACTGTTAAGTGGGATCTTTTCTATTTTTTTCTGTATGATAATTAAATAGTATGTGTCCTGTGTACTACTGCCATTGGTGTGTGAATAATTTGAAGTTTTCAATAAACTTGAAAATACAGGCACAATGAAGGTATTTTTAGACCATCTTAAAATTCCTGGGAAGAATCATCACTTTACTCTTTTCCTCTGGGGACACTTGGCATCCTCCCCCTTCCCCTTAAGGTGTTTGGAAAATATTTGTATGGGGAAGTAATCATTTACTTCTTCCTGTCTTCTCTGTTACTTCCTAATATAAAACCTATAATTGTTTTCTTTTTCCTTCAGTGGCTTACAGAAGAGATGAAATGTGGTCTGACGGGCGGTATGACTATGAAAGGCTCCCAAGAGAAAGAGGGCCTCCTCGGAATCACAACAATGTAAGTGTCAACTTCCTCTACAGGCTAACTCAGAACCTGCTATCCAAATTAATCTTCAGGTATTAGAAGCTTATCTTTCAGAAGTTGGGAAACAAATGCAAACTATTTTATTTCTTAAATTTCTAGAACAATAGGTTTATATTTAATTTAGGGAAAAGGTTTTTAGTTTCATAAAGGTCACACTACAAATAAGTACCTGAGCACCTACTCCTACTATTAGTTGTCATCTGTTTCTGTTCTTTAAAATGTTTGCAAATTGAATATACAAAATTTGAGAGTAGGTTTTTAAATTTTAGAACAGGATAACTTTCTAGAGCAGAAATATATTAACATCCCTAGATAGGAATCCAACAACTGCCTTCCTATGGATAGGTGACTTGTCTACTGAGTAAGAGTTTCTGGTGTTCTGTCCTACCTCTTGTCTCAGTTGCTCTGGTGGCTGGAAATTTTGAACTAGGCCATTTTTATTCTCAAGGTGCTTGCTGTTCTGCTATATTCAGAACTTCATTTAGTACATAATGGCTCATATATAATAAGAGGCTCAATGTTCATTAAACAAGTATATGTATGCCCTTTTTAGACATAGGGATAAAGTTTAGGGAAGGGCAAAAAACTGTTTAACTTCTGCATAGGCCTAATGAGGTGGTTCATGAGGCCATAACTGGACAATAAAGCAAAAAAAAGATTGGTAGAGCATCTGCCAATCAAGTTGGAGGCTCTTAGTCAAAAATCTCAGTGCTGTCATAGAAAGAAAGAGGAGCAGGCAGAGAGGAACAGAAGATGAAAGAGGGAAGGAGTAAGGAAGAAAGTAACAAAGACGGGTCTGTTCTAAGAATCAGGGAACCTGGGTTGTGGAGATGGTATATGGACATATTGCGGATTCATTATGTACCATTCAGTGGTACAAATATTTGTTTAAATGTGAGGTGTCTGTATAATATGTTATTTAACCCTACAGCTCACTGAGACAGGCAGTATCATATTTCAATATTGGAGACCTTATTACCATCTTATTTTCTTTCAAGGATAATGTAAAGACTATTTTTCCCCCCCCAAAGGCCAGTGTTTTAAGTTTTTATTTTTTTTTTGAAGGGGGAGGGGTCAGTTTAGGGGCTTAAGTTCAGGGCCTGGGTGCTATCCTTGAACTCTTTTGCTCAAGGCTAGTGCTCTACCACTTTGAGCCACAGCACCACTTCTGGTTTCTTGGTGGTTAATTGGAGATAAAAATCTCATGGACTAGCCAGCCTAGGCTGGCTTTGAACTGTGACACCCAGATCTTAGCCTCCCAGGTAGATAGGATTACAGACAGGTGTGAGCTATCAGTGCCTGGCTTAAAGTTTGTTTTTTTTTTTTTTTTTTGGCCAGTCCTGGGCCTTCGACTCAGGGCCTGAGCACTGTCCCTGGCTTCTTCCCGCTCAAGGCTAGCACTCTGCCACTTGAGCCACAGCGCCACTTTTGGCGGTTTTCTGTATATGTGGTGCTGGGGAATCGAACCTAGGGCCTCGTGTATCCGAGGCAGGCACTCTTGCCACTAGGCTATATCCCCAGCCCCTGGCTTAAAGTTTTTTAACTTGCTAAAATTACTTTGCAGTTCCCTAGGATAACCAAATGGTGTGTGACAACTGTCACACAAGAATGGAGAAGATATGTATGCCTGATTTTTTTTTTTGGGGGGGGGGTGTCATGGGGCTTGAACTCTGGGCCTGGGTGCTGTCACTGAGCTCTTCAGCTCAAGGCTAGCATTCTACCACTTGAGCCACAATGGCACTTCTGGTTTTCTGGTGGTTAATTGGAGATAAGAGTCTCACAGACTTTCCTGCCCAGGCTGGTTTTGAACCATGATCCTCAGACCTCAGCCAGTGGCGCCTGGCATAAAATGATTTTTTAAGCACCATCCCTGCTGTCACAGTATATCCTATTAGAAATTTTATATGCTGTATTTCAAAGATATAAAAGAATTTTCTATGTGGTTATGTTACCAATTGAGCATCTATCTGTAGGACAGGTTGCTTTCTTGCCACAGTTGCAGTTTAGGAATAGGGAAAGCAAAATTTTTTTTTTCTTTCTGAGGCTTGGGACTCAGGGCTTGAGCACTGCCCCTGGCTTCTTTTTGCTGTAGGCTAGCACTCTACCTCTTGAGCCACAGCACCATTTCTGGCCCTTTCTGTTTATGTGGTGCTGATGAATTGAACCCAGGGCTTCATGCGTGCAAGCACTCAACTACTAAGCCACATTCCCAGCCCCAAATTTTTGTTTTTTTGTTTTCATTTTCCCTGTTTTGGGGCTGGAACTCGCCCTGAGTGGTGTCACCAAGCTTAAGCCTAAGCTGCTTTTGTTCAAGACTAATGCTTTATCACTTGAGCCACAGTTCCACTTCTGTCTTTTTTGGTACTTTTTTGGAGATAAGAATCTCACAGACTTTCCTGCTTGTATTGGCTTTGAACCATGATCTTTGAATCTCAGACTGTTGAGTAGCTTATTATTGCCCGTACCTGGCCAAGCAAATTTTTTTATCAATTTAGGCTTGCAAGCTGAGTGATGGACCTTGTCAGGGAAGGATATTGAAATTTGACTCAGGATTATTGAGGTACTTAGTCTATGTGATATGGGCTGATATAAGAAGAAGTGAGGCTGTGAAAGGGGGATCAGTGGATTGAAACTGGTGAGGGGCTGAGGATAAGGAAGGTGAGCTTGAAGTCCCTGTATGGCAGGAAGATAGGCAATTGATAATATAAAATGTCAGTTTTCCTCATTTGAAGTGTTTGAGTGAAGTTCAGTGTTTGGTGGAAGTAGAATGGTACTAGAATATATCAGAGTTCAGATTAATATTAGCTAGATTTTGGCTTAGTGATTAATATCAGAAGCTCAAATTTTTACCTACACCTTGAAATTTCCTAGAGTTTTATTTCTATCTTTTTATTTAGTGTAGCATTGGGGTTTAAACCCAGAACCTTGGATCTACTAGGCAACTGCTGTGTCATTGAGCAACATTTCCACCTCCTCAGAAAGCTCTTTAATGTCCTTGCAAGGGGATTCTTTGCAGGTAAATAATCATCTCTCTGGGTGAGGTCTGGATAACAGAATGGTTTAAAAGTCTACCAGGAGGTTCTTAACATGCATATTTGGAAAGTTAGCACTCAGGTGATGGAAATGGTAGGATTTCATCAATCAGGCTGGGCTAACTACATAGGCAGTTCCAGGCCAGTTTGAGGTGCACAGGGAGACCCTGTCTACAAAAACATAAATGAGTCAGTGGACATATGTGAGGATTAAAGTTGTTGACCATGACAGGAGTTGGAATAAAGATGATAGTCCATTGAATCAACATTTTTTTCCCATATTTTCAGCTGGATGTTAGTGGCCCATGCCTGTAATCTTAGCTACATGGGAGGTTGAGATTGGGAGAATAGTGGTTTGAGGCCAGCCCTGGCAGGAAAGTTTGTGTGATCCCTTCTCAACCCAGAGCTTGGAGTGGTGCATGTTTGTTAGTGCAGAAAGTGTCTAGAGGCATTGCTTAGTGATAGAGTGCACTTTTGCTAGCAAACATAAGGCCTTGAGTTCAAACCCCAGTACATGTAAGAGATTGTTTTATAAGTAACATTAGTTGTAAGCTTTAAACTGGCATCAACTTAAATACTCAACAGTAGGGAAATTGATTGTCAAATTTATATGGCAGAGTAAATGTAAATATTGAAAGTAAGCAGCCAGGCATAAGAGTATCACCTGTATATTTCCTTGTATATAAAGTTTGCAAATGAGCAAAAGTAGCTACTTTGGGGAGGAGGAGGAGGAGATGTTGAGTGGCCAAGATACACGGAATTCTTTTTGTATGTATGCCTATCTTAGGCCTTGAATTCAGGGCTTAGTTACTGTCCCTCAGCCTCAACTCCACTTTTGGCTTAACATTAACTTTCCTTCCTGGGCTGGCTTCGAACCACAATATTCAGATCTCAGCTAGGATTATAGGTATGAGCTGCTGGTAGCTGGGTACAAGGAAGACTTTTAAGGGCTAGGAATGTTCAGTGTTTTGATCTGGGATGTATGTAATTACACAGTATGTTTACCTTGTGAGAAAATTTATACAACAGTACATTTTTGTTTTATTTTTAATATTTTTGCCAGTCCTGGGGCTTGGACTCAGGGCCTGAGCACTGTCCCTGGCTTCTTTTGGTTCAAGGCTAGCACTCTACCACTTGAGCCACAATGCTACTTCCGGCTTTTTCTGTTTATGTGGTGCTGAAGAATTGAACCCAGGGCTTCATGCGTGCAAGGTGAGCACTCTACCGCTAAGCCATATTCCTAGCAGTACATTTTTATTTGCACATTTTTATGCTGATTGTCATTTCTCAAAAAGTTTAATGTTTTGAGGAAGCAGAATATTTTTCAGAATATAAAGCTCTGTATGTGTGTGTGTGTGTGTGTGTGTGTGTGTGTGTGTTTGTTTGTCCTGGGGCTTGAACTCAGGTCTGAGCACTGTCCCTGGCTTCATTTTGCTCAAGGCTAGCACTCAGCCACTTGAGCCACAGCGCCACTTCTGGTTGTTTTCTATATATGTGTTGCTGAGGAATCGAACCCAGGGCTTCATGAATATGAGGCAAGCACTCTTGCCACTAAGCTATATTCCCAGCATAAAGCTTTAGTCATTTAAAAAGTGAGAACTTAGCCAGCACTGGTGGTTCATGCATATAATCTTAGCTATTCAGGAAGCTGAGATCTGAAGATCATGGTTTGTAGCCAGCCTGGGTTGGCGAGTCTGTAAGACTCTTTTCTCTATACCAAAAAGCTGGAAGTGGAGCTGTGGTTCACATTGTAGAGTGCTAGCCTTGAGCAAAAAAGCTCAGGGATGGGCTAGGAATGTGGCGTAGTGGTAGAGAGCTTGCCTAGCATGCATGAAGCCCTAGGTTCGATTCTTCAGCACCACATAAACAGAAAAAGCTGGAAGTGGCACTGTGGCTCAAGTGGTAACATGCTAGCCTTGAGCAAAAAGAAGCCAGGGGGCTGGGGATATAGCCTAGTGGCAAGAGTGCCTGCCTCGGATACACAGCCCAGGACTGGCCAAAAAAAAAAAAAAAAAAAGAAGCCAGGGACAGTGCTCAGGCTCTGAGTCCAAGCCCCAGGACTGCCCCCCCCCCCCCAAAAAAAAAAAGCTGAAGGATAGTTCCCAGTCACTGAATTCACACCCCAGGATTGGCACAAAAAAATAAAAAAGTGAACTCACTATCATTTTGTCCTGGGATGAGGGAATGTGGTACTCTATTTTGTGTTTCTGGGTTTTATCCCAATAGAAAATAAATTTTACTGCATTGTCTTTTTGTCATGCTGCACTCCTCTGCATTATTTCAAATTGTGACAAAAGGTATTTGGCAAACTTGTGTGTGTGTGCGTGTGCATGTGCGTGTGTGTGTGTGTGTATTGGAGCTTGAACTCAGCTGCAGCTCCATCCTCTAGCTTTTTTGCTCAAGCCTAGCATTCTACCACATGAGCCACAGCTCCACTTTTGTCTTTTTTGCTGCTTTCATTGGAGTTAGTTTCAGAATTTTTTGCCCAGGCTGGCTTCAAACGATGTTGCTCAGTGTCCTGAGTAGGAGGATTACAGGCCTGAGCCACTGGTGCCTAGCTCCTTTAAATTGTTGTACATGACTATGAGTGCATTTCTTTTTATAAGGTGGTTTCTCAAATATTTATTTCATCTTAAACTTGATTAGATGGATGGACATAGCTGAAAGAACCACTATTATGCTAGAGAGAATCTAGATTAGATACAAGCATGTGCCATCCCTCTATATAGGACAAGGACCAGTTATCACAGAATACCTACATTTAGCCTGAGATGCTTATGACTATCTTCACTGACTGCTTATTTACTTACTTTCAATGTATTTTGAGACAAGGTCTTGTGATGTGGTTCAGATTAGCCTAGAACCCATGATTCTCCTGCCTTTGCCTTTTGAGCACTGGGCACAACCATGCTCAGCTCTTTTTTTGTTTTAATTGGAAAATTAGATGAAACAAAATATCTCTAGTGTTCATTTGCTACATTTTAATTTGGTAATGTTTTCCTTTGTAGAGTTACTCTCAGAGGGGTTTAAATTTCTTGGCTGACAGTTGGAAGAACTAAACTTTGCTTTTTCTAACTTTTTGAAAAAGAGTTACAATGCTTTCTTAACCCTGTCATATGATGGTGTCTTAATTCGGAAGAGCAGTACTAATTTCCAAAATTTGGAAATCCAAGCCATTGGAATGACTTGGAAATACCAGCATAGAAATCCCAGTGCTGGTGGCTAAACTGGGAGCCTGTAGCTCACTCCTGTAATTCTAGCCACTCAGAAGGCTGAAACTTGAGAGTTGCACTTCAAAGGCAGCCTGGACAGGAAAGTCTGTGACACTTTTATCTCCACTAAAACTCTGGAAGGGGGACTGTGACTCATGTGGTAGAGCACTAGCCATGAGCACAGATTAGGGAAAATTTCCAGATCCTGAGTTCTATGCCCAAGACTGGCACCAAAGAAAAGAGAAGAAGAGCATGGAGTCAGATACCTATGGCTCTTGCCTGTAATCCTTCTGAGGATTTAATTTCTAAGACAGCTAGAACAAAAAAGCCCATGAGAAACTTACCTCTAATTAACCGCCCAAAAGCTGAAAGTGGAGCTATGACTCAAGTGGTAGAACATCAGCCTTGAGGAAAAAAAAAAGGCTGAGAGCTCCAGGCCTGGAATTTTAGCCCCAGTATTAACACAAACAAGCAAAAAACGCATGAGGTTGAAAAGTAAAATAAAATTTAGTTAACAAAATAAAATGAGTATCATGTAATCGTGACCACTTACTATGTGCTAAGTGCTTCCCAGATGTTGGGAAACAATGAATAAGACTACACTTTTACATTCATGTTGTATCGTGATTGTGCTAGAAAATAATATCACTTATTTTTTACATGTGCCATTATACTTACTTTGCCAGTAAGTTAATGTATTAGATTGTCACTTTTTAATTTATTATTTAGAGGAGACAGGGTCTTGCTATATTTCTAGGCAGAACATGGATTCTTCATCCTCCTGTCTCAATCTCTCAAGTGCTAGGATATAAAGTGCTACCATAACTGGCTTGTTCTTTAACTTTTTATGAGGGAAAAATTATGTAAAGATAAACAGGACAGCTAGATGTCCATGGCTCCTGCCTGTAATGATAGCTAGCTACTCAGGAGGCTGAGATCTGGGGATCAAGGTTCATTATCCGTGTAATTCTTACCCAATTAACTATGATAGCAGTGTGCAAAGTTTATTACATAAAATCAGACTATGCATTCAGTGCTTTTACTTTTTAACATGAAAACGTGTCATAATAGGAATTAATATGTGGGATATATTGAAATTTTTTTTTTTTTTGGCCTGTCCTGGGGCTTGAACTCAGGGCCTGAGCACCGTCCCTGGCTTCCTTTTTGCTCAAGGCTAGCACTCTACCACCTGAGCCACAGCGCCACTTCTGGCCGTTTTCTGTATATGTGGTGCTGGGGAATCGAACCCAGGGCCTCGTGTATACAAGGCAAGCTCTCTCGCCACTAGGCCATATCCCCAGCCCCATATATTGAAATTTAAGTATAATTCATGAAAGTATAATTTTTCAACAAGTTTTTTTGTTTTTGTGTTTTTATGTGTGTGTGTGTTCCTCCAGGCTCTGGCCTTGAGCTTTTCTGCTCAAGGCTAGTGCTTTATCTATTGAGCCACAGCTCTATTTCTGGCTTTTGGGTGGTCTCTGTGGCATTGATTATTTTTGAGATAGGATTTCAATTTAAGCCCAGTGTGGCCTGGGCTATGAGGGTATTCTCACTTTATTATTTAAAAATGTTTTAAAAAGCTTTTTGAGACAAGGTCTTCCATATACCAACTGTGAACATTGCTGAGAAAGAAATCAGGAAATTAGTACTGTTGACAATAGCCTCAATTAAAAAAAAAAAGCACAAACCTAGGGATAAACTTAACCAAGAAGGTGAAAAACCTCTGTAATGAAAATTGAAATGTAGAAGGAAGTTGAAGAAGATGCTAAGAAATGGAAACACCTCCATTTCTCATGTCCATGAACCAATTGGTATTGTGAAAATGGCTTTTGTTCTGCACAAATTAAGTGCAATGATTTTCCTCACAGAAAGAGAGCAAGAATTCTAAAATTCTTAATGGAACCTAAAAGACCCCAAATAGCCAAAGCATTCCTAAGAAAAAGAGCAGTGTTGCATAGCATTATTACAGTACCAGATTTCAGATTTTAAATTGTACTGCAGAACTATATGACTAAAACCCCAAAACAAGATGCTAGTGGCACAAAAAGAGAAGATGTTTAGAACTCAGAAATAAGCCCATAGAAATAACCCTAATTTTTTGAGAATGGTGCCAAAAACTTCTAGGAGAAAAGACTGTCTCTTCAACAAGTACTTTTGGGAGAATTGCATATTCACACGGAAAATACTGAACATTGATCTCTATCTTCTACCTTGTACAAAAATAATTTCAAAATGGGTCAGAAACTAAGTTAAGACCTGAAATACTTGCAATGTATTGGCAGTGAGTTTTTGAATAGAACTCTAGTAGCCCAAGCAGAATCGACAAGCTGGCTGCTGATGGCTCATACTTGTAATATTAGCCACTCAGTAGGCTGAGGTCTGAGGATCATGGTTCAAAGCCAGCCAAGCTCTTATCTCCAACTAACCACTAGAAAACTGGAAGTGGTGCTGTGGCTCAAGTGGTTGAATGCTAGCCTTGAGCTGTGAGTGACAGCTCACAGTTGTTGAATGCTAGCCTTGAGCACTGAGTGACAGTGCTCAGGCCTAGAGCTGAAGCCCCATGACGACCAAAAAAAAAAAAAAGTTGGCAAAAGGGACTGCATCAAATTAAAAGGCTTCTGCATAAAAAAAGTCGTTAGGATTATGAGAGACAGCTAACAAATGGGGGGAAAAGGTTATTCAATTTGACAGGGGTTTAATATCTAGAATATATAAACAACCTAGATAATCATGCATATAATCCAATTAATGAATGGGCAAATGAACTTGAAAGTTCTTAGAAGAAGCACAAATGGTCCAATAAGTATACAAACACATTTCAACATCCTTAGCCATAAAGGAAATGCAAATCAAAATGACAACAATTCTCATACACTGTTGGTGGACTGTAAATGAGTACAGCCACTGTGAGAGTCATGGAGACTCGTTAAACAAATAGAAACAGAACTGTCATGATCCTGCTGTGCCACTTTTGGGCTTAAGCCATCAGAAACCATCACACACTAGCTGTTTACTCCCATGATTATGGAGGTACTTTTAATGTTAGACACATTACAGAATCTGAAAATGTGGTGTAGAGCACATTATTTTGAAAAGTCAGATTTTGTATAGGTTTTATTGTGCTTATAAAGCTAAAGCCTGTCCTTTTTTCATTGCTTCTGGAAAAATAGCAATATGTTTCTTTTGGTCTTTCTGGTTCAGTATCATCTTCCCATGTTGCTTCTTGCGTGTTAATCTTGTTTCTTTTTTTTTTTTTGGCCAGTCCTGGGCCTTGGACTCAGGGCCTGAGCACTGTCCCTGGCTTCTTCCCGCTCAAGGCTAGCACTCTGCCACTTGAGCCACAGCGCCGCTTCTGGCCGTTTTCTGTATATGTGGTGCTGGGGAATCGAACCTAGGGCCTCGTGTATCCGAGGCAGGCACTCTTGCCACTAGGCTATATCCCCAGCCCTAATCTTGTTTCTTCTAAACCAAATAGTTCAAACACAGAACAAATATGTGTACTATATCTTTTTTATTTCTAAATTCTTAGAAAGTCAAGGGTAGAGATACTGTAATATTCTTACTGAAGTTTTTTTTCTCTTTTTAATTGGCTCATACGAGTTATACAGGTGTGTGTGGGCTTTTCATTTTTCAGGTCTTCGAATTTACTTTGTATTCCAGTCAGTTTCTTCTTTTCATACTCCTTACACCCTTTTGCCTAATGTAGCTATATTATTTTTTCTAGCTGACAGTTTAAAGAGTTATTCTTTACTAGACCTGCTTACCCCAAATTACTTAATTTTCATCATGAGTAAATAAATGCTTTGGGTGAGATGAGTTGAAGCTGTTGATAGGTTCATTTTTGTTATTGTTCTTAATATTTGTTTACTCTCTTCCATTGATGCATGTTATTTTGAATGTTTGGCTTTTCTTCATTGAATAATTTTATTTCCTTTAGTCCATATAAAGACACTATTGATTATATTCATGATTATATTCATTAATGCATTTTTGTTTGTTTCTTCTATTTGATTAAGTATAAGAACTCCTGTACTTTGAAAAAACAAATCTTTCCAAAACCAAAAAGAGAAATTAGTGATTTTTTTTATATATTTCTTTTTGTCTGTTTTAGGATGCCTACAATAGAGTAGTTAATATTGTGCCAAAGAAATCACCACTGCTAGAAAAGAGACCACCACTGCTAGAAAAGAGACCTCCACTGCTAGAAAAAAGACCACCACTACTAGAAAAGAGACCTCCACTGCTAGAAAAGAAACCTCCACTGCTAGACAGACCTGATGAAGGAAGCTACAATAGATATTACAGTCATGTTGATTCCCGAGACTATGACAAGGGCCGCAGTTTTTCTCATGATCGAAGGAATGTTCTACCTCACAGAGGAGTATGTAAATTTCCCCCATGTACTAACTTATTTCTTTTTATCTTTTAAGTTGATAACTAAAATTTATGTGACAGCCATGGGAGCATTTGTAGTAACACTTCCTGCTCTTGTCCTATGTTTTTTTTTTTTGTTTGTTTGTTTTGTTTTTACTTTTTGGGTCCAGGGTTTTGCTATGTATTTCAGACTGCCCTCAACTCAGCATTTTCCTGTTTCTGTCTTGTGAGGGCTAGCGTTACAGGTGTGAGCTCCCACACCCATCTTTGCACTCTGTTGAAATGTTGAAATGAGGCTGTCAAATGGGAACTAGTAGTCAATATATTGGGGTGTAGGCCAAGATAAACACTGAGTTTTTAGGAGACATTTGTTCCAACTGGCTTGGTATTCATTGCTTATTTGCTTATTCATTCTGGTGCTAGAGTCCAGTCCAGATTCTTACAGACAGGCTTTGAAAGCACTCTATTGCTAAGCTGTAAGGTCTACTTGCTTTTTTATATCCTTAATTGGCAGGGATTTACAGACATACATGATATAAGTGATTATATCATAATCCTTGGTGTTTAAGAAGTTGATGACCTTGGTGGTCAATTAGTGCTTAAGAAGTGATGACCAAGTGGTTACCATTCCTTATTGGACCTCCCTACCTAAAATTGTTTTCATGTAATGAAATGCCATGATTGATGTGAGTTAAGATTGTTGAGAGTTTTTTGTTGGTGTCATTGTTTGTTTCCCTTTTGTTTTACTTCTTAGCACCTGTTGCTCACTCAGGTCTGATTTTGTTTTTTTTTGCCAGTCCTGGGGCTTGAACTCAGGGCCTGAGCACTGTCCCTGGCTTCTTTTTGCTCAAGGCTAGCACTCTGCCAGTTGAGCCACAGCGCCACTTCCGGCTTTTTCTATATACGTGGTGCTGAGGAATCGAACCCAGGACTTTATGTATATGAGACGAGCACTTTACCACTAGGCCATATTCCCAGCGCTCACTCAGGTCAGGAAGAACTCAAAGCTCAAAGCAACTTGTATGTCATATAAAATAAGCATTTTGAAATGTTGGTTGCTATTGTTGATATTATAATTTTTTTTTCTTTGGGGGGAGTTGTTTTATTTTGGTAGTTGAACTTTCTTTGCTTCTTAGGCTAGTAGTACTTTTTGCTTTTTTAATTGTTTATCAGATCCAATCTTAAAGTTTTACCCTAGTCTGGCCTTGGACTTTCATCTTCTTATATATGCTGCCCACATAGCTGGGATTACAGATGTATACTGCCACATCAGGCTTGTTGTTTGAGACTGTGTCTTGCTACTGTCTTACTAGGCCAGTCTCTAAATACAATCTGTCCTCCAGATCTCTACTTTCTGAGAAGTTGTGATTATAGATGCATACCACTGTGCTGGCAATTTGTTATTATCCTGATTGAAACTGTTACTTAATGCAATTCCTTTGTCCTAGCTGGCATATTTGAAATTCTTCTAATCTGTTTTCACTCCTTTTCATGTCACCTACTGGATTCCATACTATTCTTTCCATTTGAAGAAATGAAAGTAAGTGATTTACCCAGTGTGGGTATATATGGGAACCCAGTAATTACACTAATCTCCAAGTATCCTCTCAGACTATATTTTCTGTAGTTTGTTCTTAATGTTTGGAGTATGTGTTTATCTTCCTTGCTTGTGTTTATTTAGTGCCAGTACTGGGGCTTGAACTCAGGGTCTGTAACTTCGCTTTTTCTCTCAAAGCTAGTGCTTTATCACTTGAGCCACACTTTTACTTCTGGTTTTTGCTGGTTAATTGTATTTAAGAGTCTCACAAACATTTCCTCCCTGGGCTGGCTTTGAACTGCAGTTTTCAGATCTTAGTCTCTTTAGTAGCTATGATTATGGCTATCGCTATATATGCTGCCTGGTTTATTCTGTAACTGTTTGGCTTAATGCTGGGTACTCTACAACTTGTGTCACAGATCCACTTATGATTTTTTAAAGGTTTATTGAAGAAGGTATCTCATGAACTTTACTGCTTTAGCTGACTTCTCCCCATGATTCTCAATCTTCAGCCTCCTGAGTGTAATGTCCACCCCGGCAGGCAGGGCTCTGTGCAGATTCCAAACAGCTACTGCTTGCCTTCTCCCGGAGGGGCCACATTTCCGCCTTTTACCCCTAATGTCAACACCCCTTGCCAGCAGGAAGTAGCCAGAGTCTGCATCCTTTTTTTTTTTTTTTGGCCAGTCCTGGGCCTTGGACTCAGGGCCTGAGCACTGTCCCTGGCTTCTTTTTGCTCAAGGCTAGCACTCTGCCACTTGAGCCACAGCGCCACTTCTGGCCATTTTCTGTATATGTGGTGCTGGGGAATTGAACCCAGGGCCTCATGAATACGAGGCAGGCACTCTAGCCACTAGGCCATATCCCCAGCCCCTTTTTTTCATAATTATTAAAAGGCTAGAATGCAAGGTCCATCTTGGGAGGGCTCCATGCAGATGCCCCCATTTGTCTAAAGTCTCTGCCCAGTACCTGTGTTACCTAGGTAGCTGGTATACCCAAAGGCAGCCACCTCCCCTCACCTGGCCATACCTCACCACCCCTGCCCTATATAAATGGCAAGGCCCAGTGAGAGGTCACCCCTTCTCCCTGGCCATGCATCATCTCAGCCAGCAGTTCAGGAATAAGCTTTTCTCTTCTGCCTGAATACTGTGTGGTATTCTTTATCGTCTACCTACTTTAATACGTCTTACTGAGTATCTCGGATTATATGTTTGAGCCACTGGCACTTTAACTCATTTTATTCACTTTTTTAAGTTAAAGATGTGTTAAGTATTGAAAAGGAAACAGTGCATTTTCTTTAAGTTAGAAATACTGAGTTTTGCCATCAGAGTAGCCATCCTCCAGGTATTCTTATGGAGAAACATTGCTTGCCCATAGCATAAGCACCTCTTATTCTTTTTATGAAAATCCATTGTAGTTAGTTAGATAATTGTAGGTATTTAGGTAATTAGTTATTTAGGGAATTTTTTTTTTTTTTTTTTTTGGCCAGTCCTGGGCCTTGGACTCAGGGCCTGAGCACTGTCCCTGGCTTCTTCTCCCGCTCAAGGCTAGCACTCTGCCACTTGAGCCACAGCGCCGCTTCTGGCCGTTTTCTGTATATGTGGTGCTGGGGAATCGAACCCAGGGCCTCGTGTATCCGAGGCAGGCACTCTTGCCACTAGGCCATATCCCCAGCCCTATTTAGGGAATTTTGTATTCATTGAATTAGCTGTGTTTTTAAATTATTCAAGTTTCTTCAGATTTTTGAATATTCACTATTTACTATAATTAAGACATTATTTTAACCTTAGCAGAAAAATTTAAGTTTAAAATAATCACTCACAATTGAAAATTCAGAGCTAGCACCAACTTTAGGAGTCTGTTCCTCAGAAACACAATGTCTCCCCACTTCTCAGCACTCTTCTGTGCTGACTTTCCAAACAATGAGCATTGTGACCAGGACTTGCCTGGATCTTTCCAGATCTTTATTGTGCAATGGAAGACCAAAGGAGAACATTTCCCATTTTATAAATATCTTGTGCTTGAACATATTTTATTCAATTTGCTCATTACAATAGTTTTTGAAACTTGACAAATTTATTTTAAAAAACAACTTATAGCATAATAGTGATTTTTCTGCTCTGGCTGGCTTTGAACTGTGATCCTCAGATCTCAGACTTCTAGGTAGGTAGAATGGTGTGATCCATTTGGTGCCCAGATTATACTCATTTTTTTGTTGTTTTGCTTTTGCCAGTACTTGTTAAGCTGGCATTATACCACTTGAGCCACACCCCCAGCCCTGTGTTACTTTTCTTTTCCTTTGGATGGTAGCCATGAGATGAGAGGGAGTCTCCATGTTATAACTCTTTTTAATTTTTTTACATGTATGGATGTACTTATTCATTTTGACAGTTTTAGGGAGTTTGAACTCAGGACCTTGCACTTATTAAGCAGGCTACTTCCCCCATTCATGTCATACTTAAGCCCTCAAGGTCACTTTGATTGTATTTCCTTTTGGCTAATGATGTTGGACTTTTGCTTATGTATTTACTTGCTCTTTGTATTTCTTTGAGAACTGTTCAATTTATTGGCCACTTATTGTATTTAGTATTTTGGTGTCTTAATTTTTTAAATTTGCTATTTCAGATATTAACTTCCTGTCGAGATGAATACATAATGATTTTCCAGTCTGCAGGCTGTCTTTACTCTTGTGATTGTTTCTTTCAGATGCAGGATGTGCTTGTGATGGTCCTAGGGCTTAAACTCAGGACATGAGCACTGTCCCTCCCTGAGCTTTCTTGCTCAAGGATACCATTCTACCACTTAAGCTACTGCTCCATTTCCTTTTTTTTTTTGGTGGCTAAGTGAAGATAAGAGTTTCACAAACTTTCCTGCTTGGGTTGGTTTTGAACCACAACCTTTAGATCTTAGCCTCCTAAACAGCTAGCATTTCAGGCATGAGACAAAGGCCCCTGGTGCAAGAACTTTTCTTTTCTTTTTCTTTTTCCCCTGCCCCTTGCCCTACCTTGCCCTGCCCTGCCCTCTCCTCCCCCTCCCTTCCTTTATTTTTTTCTTTCTTGTTTTCTTTCTTTTCTCTTTCTCTTCAATTCTTTCTCCTTCCCCCTGCCGCCCCTTGCCTTCTTCTCTTCCTTTCTCTTTTCTTTTTCTTCCCTCCCTCCCACCTTTTCTTCCTTCCTTCCTTCCTGTCCTCCTTCCTTCCTTCCTTCCTTCCTTCTTTCCTTCCTTCCTTCCTTCCTTCCTTCCTTCCTTCCTTCCTTCCTTCCTTCCTTCCTTCCTTCCTTCCTTCCTTGTCTCCCTTCCTTCCTTGTCTCCCTCCCTTCCTTCCTGCCCTTCCTTCCTTCCTTCCTTCCTTCCTTCCTTCCTTCCTTCCTTCCTTCCTTCCTTCCTTCCTTCCTTCCTTCCTTCCTTCCTTGTCTCCCTTCCTTCCTCCCTCTCCCCCTTCCTGTTCCTCTCTTCCCTTCCTCTTTCCCCCTCCCATTTTTCATGCCAGTTCTGGGGCTTGAACACAGGGCATAGGTGCTATCCCTGAGCTGTCACTTGAGCCAGAGCTCCACTTCTGGGTTTATAATTTTTGTCATTTTGTATTTATCTAGTTTTGAATACAGGGTATTACTAGCTTTATAGGAGTTTGGTAGCTTTTGTTCCCTTTCTATTTATGGAATAGTTTGAGAGGCATTGGTATTCTTCTTTTGTAAAGGCATAGTAGAATTCAGGAGTGAATCTACCCAGATCTGTACTTTTTGTTTTAGGGAGACTCATGTCATTTTCTATTTATAATATCATCTTGGTTCAATTTTGATAGGTCATATGTATCCAGAAATGTATCAATTTCTCTTAGATTTTCCAGTTTATTGGAATATAAGTTCTTGAAATAATCCTTAATGATCTCCTGAATTTTATTAACATTTATGTGATATTCCCCCTTTTCATTTCTAACTTTATTTTGGTATTCCTTTTTTTTTTTTTTTTTTTGGCCATTCCTGGGGCTTGGACTCAGGGCCTGGCTTCTTTTTGGCTCAAGGCTAGCACTCTGCCACTTGAGCCACAGCCCCACTTCTGGCTATTTTCTGTATATGTGGTGCTGGGGAATTGAACCCAGGGCCTCATGTATAAGAGACAAGCACTCTTGCCACTAGGCCATATCCCCAGCCCTCTAACTTTATTTTGAATCATCTCCTTTTGGTTTGTTTGGCTAAGGGCTTGCCAATTTGTTTATGTTTTCAGAGAACCATACTAATATATACAGTTATTTTTAAAACTTCATACAGAATGGAACACATAGATTACTTGTAATCAGAAAGTCTAATACTAAAGTACTATTCTCAATGTCCTCTGTAACATCATATGTGTTTAATAGTGAGAATAAAAGAAAGAAAAGCCAATGCCTTTAATAAAATATTGGATCAGGTAAATGGGTTTACAGAAGTGAACTCCATGAAAGTATTAATGTCATTAACATGAAAAACTCAACAATTTCAGATAAGCTAATGATGTACCTCAGCTTTTAAGGACAAGAGCAATCCAGATCAAAAAATGAAGAAATAATAAGGACAAGACAAATTAATGGGTATTAAAACTAAGATATAAAGAATCAGTGAAACTAAGAGGATGCATTATGCTTTGTAGTTCCATATATTACTCTAATGATCAATATGATGTAGTTTCTTATTGCTTCTGTGTGAATTTTTTTGATTTAAGTATGATGTAGTTTCTTTTTTTTGTTTGGTTTTTGCCAGTCCTGGGGCTTGAACTCAGGGCCTGAGCACTTTCCCTGGCTTCTTTATGCTCAAGGCTAGCACTTTACCACTTGAGCCACAGTGAGCCACAGCACCACTTCTGGCCTTTTCTATATATGTGGTGCTGAGGAATCGAACCCAGGGCTTCATTTATGCAAGGCAAGCACTCTACCACTAGGCCATATTCCCAGCCTCCTGATGTAGTTTCTTGTTTGTTTTTTTTTTTGATGTAGTTTCTTATTACTTCTAACTATGTGAGTTTTTTTGTTTGGTTTTTGCACATCTGTGGTTTGAACTCAGAGCCTATATGCTTCCCAGGCAGGTGATCAGTTATCAAGCCATCCAGCCCTTTTTGCACTGCTTATTATCATTATTACTTTTATTGTTGTTATCATTATACTAGTCCCAGGGCTTGGAACTCAGGGCCATGCTTTTGCTCATAGCTGTGAGTGATGCCTCCATCCCTGCTTTTTTTTGCTGGTTATTTTGGAGATGATGTCTTGAGGACTTTTCTGCTGGGCTGGCTTTGTACTGGGATCATCTAGGTATTAGCCTACTGAGTAGCTAAGATTACAGGTGTGAGCCACCTGTCTGTCATTTTTTTTTTTTTTTGACAGTCGTGGGGCTTGAACTCAGGGCCTGAACACTGTCCCTGGCTTTTTTTTTTTTTGCTCAAGGTTTGCACTCTACCTCTTGAGCCATAGTGCCACTTCTGGCTTTTCTGTTTATGTGGTGCTGAGGAATCGAACCCAGAGCTTCATGCATGCAAGGCAAGCACTCTACTGTTAAGCCATATCCCCAGCCCTGTTGTTGTTGTTGTTGTTGTTGTTTTTTAATGAGTTAAGTGAGTTGTTTTTTTTTATGAGTACAGGGTTTCAGTAGTCTACTTTTAGTATTGAGATGGAACACTTGATCTGTTTTCTTCTTTTTTTATTTTTTGCTGGTCCTGGGGCCTGTGCTCTGTCCTGAGCCTCTTTATGCTCAAGGCTAACATTGTACCACTTGTGCTACTGCATCACTTCTGATTTTTTTCTGAGTAGTTTATTGGAGATAAACATCTCAGGGACTTTTCTACCTGGGCTGCCTCGAACCATGATCTTAAGATCTCAGCCCCCTGAGTAATTAAGATTGTAGGTGTGAGCTACTTGCACTCCGGCTTATTATCTTTTTGATCTTAGGGATATCTAGAAGTTTTGCCTTCATAGTATTTTGACTTTAGGGACTTTTCCAGTGTTCCTGTTAGATATATTCTACATGTGCAAAGTAATATAACAAATATCTAAGTAAGTGTTTTATGTTGCAGGATGAATCTGGCTATCGATGGAGTAGAGATGATCATTCTGCGAGCCGACAGCCCGAGTACAGGTAAAAAGTTAAATGTAATATCATGAGTGCATTTATATTTGACCCCTGAGGTGTGAGATGTAGAAGTCTAACTTTAGAGTACAGGTGAAATATTTTAGTTGCATTTCACTATTTGAAAGCAATAGCTGTTATAGGTGATAATCATATGGATGATAAATAATCACCATATAGTTGATAAATAATCTGTCTATTGGCATCTTATAGTGGATAATATATATCCACTATATCTTACCCAATATATATCCAATATATCTTATAGTGGTATATAGTTTAAAATGAATTTTGGGATAGTCTTACTAGCTAATAATTAGTGTTGTATGGCTTCTGAGGTACAGGTTTCCTTAATTTAGTGAAGCGTGTTTTGTTGTTGTTTTTTAGAAGTAGCCTCTTGTGTGAGTGGGGTAACTGGAATTTTTTTTTTTTGCCAGCTCTGGGGCTTGAACTCAGGGAGTGGGCACTATCCCTGAGCTTCTTTTGCTCAAGGCTAGCACTGTACCACTTTAGCCACAGCATCACTTTTGGCTTTTTCTGTTTATGTGGTACTAAGGTATCGAATCCAGGCTTCATGTGTGCTAGGCAAGCACTACCACTAAGCCACCTTCCCAGCCCAAAGGAAGAGACACATAATGACTTTGGGGGCGGGGGGCAGTCATGGGGCTTAAGTGCCCAGAGCCTGGGCACCCTCCCTGAGTTTTTCTGTTTAAGGCTAGTGCTCTGCTACTTTGAACCACAGTGCCACTGGGACTGGAATTTGAACTGTACTAGGGAGGTCAGATCTGGCCAGTGCCATCATTAACTGTGGAGGGGCGTCAGATTGACTCCAGGTCAGATTAGAGCAAAAGCCAACTCCATCTTCACTAAGATCTCCCTCACCCTATCCAGGGAAGTTCCCCTTCGCTGTGATAAGATTGTGTAAACTGCTTGACCACCTGAAGCATGGAAGTTTCAAGGAACATTCAAGGTTAAACCCGTGCCCTCCTGTGAGTAGGCGTATCCACCTGCATCATGTGAGCCCCGCCAAATCCATGCGCCAATTCGAACTAGAATGATAGGTTGGTTCAAATACATACTATGAGACAGCCGTAACTCTATTGGCCACCTGTGTGCAGCCTAGCATGCTCTGTATGTGTTGTGTTGTATCCTCATTGGCCACCTGCGTGTGGCAAGTTTGGCTGTGATGTTTGCCTTATAACCAGGCTGGAAGGCCACATGGGCACGTGGTTCCAGCTCCCAAGTTTGGGCTGCACATGTGCTGGAGGTTCCAGCTCACTAGTTGGCCCTGATCCTGCACACGTGGTCGGCAGTTTCGGCTCCCGAGTCAGGGCTGCAACCAAGGCCGGTCGGTTCACTTTTTGTTCACTTTTTACTTCCCCAATAAATCTGTCTTTTTGTCATCTTGTAGCTGGAGACTGTGGTGGACTCTTGGGGGAACCAAGAATCCCCTCCCTTGGGGGGGCGTTTCATTGTAGCGAACCCCTACTCTACTTCAGAACTTAAGTCTAGTGCTTACTAGGCTGGTGAAGCCCCTTTCTCAGCCTCTTTTTGGTTACTTTGAAGGTAGGCTCTTTCTTTATACTTTGACTGACCTCGCCTGCTACCCTTTCCTTTATGCTTCCCTGTTTTGTAGAATTACAGATATGTTATTTATCCCAGCTGTTATACTTTGTGCCCAACCTCTGCTTGGAATAACTTGCATGCCATGCCACAACCCATTTGATTGAGATAGAATTTTGTGAACTCTTTTTTTTTTTTTCCTGCCTGAATATCCTGGAACCATGATTTTGGCTTAGGAGTAGTGAGGATTATAGGCTTGAGCCACTGCTCTAGGCTTCGGAAATAGCCTTCTGAAAATAAGCTTGAGTCCTTAAAATGCTTTTTGTATTATATGATACTCTCTAAGTTGCCTTATCTAGATCAGTTCTATTGGGAAGACATTGGCAGCTTTGATTTCTCATATGCAGCATCTAGAAATACATTTATGAGAGATAAAAATTCTGGACTGATAACCAGGTTGATAATTTGTTCTTGCTGTTTGCTTTCTAAATGATTTCACAGAAGGTTGTAATTAAATGTCTTGACTGTGAATAGCCCCACAGCCTCAGGATGACTTGGTCCCCTGCTGTTTTGGGAGGTGCTGGCTAGGTTAGAAAGTGGGACCTAGTTGGAGGAAGGTCATTAGGGGTGTGTCCTTGGAGAGCTTCTTGTTCTTGTTTCTTTCCTGTCTATTCTCCAGCCACCATATCATCCTCTTGGTGATTCTCAGCCTTACCTCTGGCCCACTGCACTGGAACTAAGCATGAATTGCAACCTCTTGAAACTGTGAGCTCAAATACATTTTGTTTTCTCTTTTGGTTGGTGGTAGGGCTTGAAGTCAGGGCCTGGGTGCTATCCCTGAGCTTTTTTGCTCAAGGCTAGCATTTACCACTTTGAGCCACAGCTCTACTGGTTTTCTGGTGGTTAATTGGAGATAAGAGTTTAATTGGACCTTCTTGCCTGGGCTGCCTTTGAACTGAGATCTTCACATCTCAGCTTCCTCAGTAGTTAGGATTATCTGTGTTGGCCACCAGTGCCTAGCTCTAAATTTTTTTTTTTTGCTGTAAGTTCCTCTCTTCCACGCCCCCCCCCCCGCCCCCACGGTGTTTGTAGCAAAGCCTAATAGAAAAATTAGTGCTAGGAATGGAGTTGCTGTGATTTCTGAGCATGTGGTTTGAGCTCTTAGAAATGATGAGAGAAACAGGTTGGAGAAGCAGAAATGGATGTTTTTCATGTGGGATTCTGTTGGGAGCTCAGCTCAATCCACACTACTAAAAGACTGCTCTTGAGGTTTCAAATAGCACTCCACACTTTAGCAGGAATTGAACTAGAGGCCTTTGGTATCTTGCTGTGGCAAAGAACTTCTACATTTTGGATGTGTCCTCTGACTGTTGTGAGGCTGAGTTTAAAGGTGATGATAAATTAATCTGATTGAAGTTTCAAATCATTCAGGCATTCTTGCTGTGGCATATTTATTGCAAGCTATTTCTAATCAAGTTTGCTGGAAGAACTGTGCAAAAAGCAGAGTAAGAAGGCTTGTACTTTGACCAGAAAAGAAATGAATGTAAAGTTGGGGCCTTTGAAAGGGTAGTTACTTGAAATGATTGGGCCATTAAAAAGTAGTCAAGTATTTTGCTCTGTAACAACAGGAAAAATGCCTTTAGGGAATCTCAGGAATTGGCTGGACTCCACCCCATTGCTAGTTCTTAAGTATAGTCCATTGAATTCATTTGTAATTTATTTTTATTTTTATTTTTGCCAGTACTGGAACTTAAACTCAGGGGCCTGAGCACTGTCCCTGGCTTCTTTTTGCGTAGGTTATCACTCTACCACTTGAGCCACAGTGCCACTTCTGGCCTTTTCTATATGTGTGGTGCTGAGGAATCTAACCCAGGGCTTCATGTATATGAGGCAAGCACTCTACCTCTAGGCCATATTCCCAGCCCCATTTGTAATTCTTTGATGAGGAAACTCTCCCCCTTGGTGAGCTTGTTAGTGTAGTGCTTCCTACTAAGTTGTTTCCCCTGGATTCATTTCACTGTGCCCCAGCCCTTAGGTACTGAGAGGCTGTTACACAGTTGAGATCCTAGAAGGCCTAGTTGGGGGATGTTGGTGTCAGTCCTATGGTGCTGGTTTTGCAGGCATCCCAAATGCAAGAGTTAGGGGTCATGGAATCTTCCATCTAGGTTTTAAAGAAAAAATTGGTAGCCAGGCAATGTGTAATAGGGTTGAAGTTTCTCCAGGTAGTCTCTGAGAGTGCAAAGGGTGAGGCCTAAATATCTGTATAAAGACCCAAGGAAGTTGGAGACACTAGAAATGTTCAATTTCTACTAACAGTGAGCAAAAGCCAACCCTAGTGTTAGAAGTACATGATTCTTTTGTGTCAGAAATGAGTCCATACTAGAGATACAGAAAATCTTGTCAAGGCAATTCACTTTTGTGCAAAAGGGTACAATGCCATTTTAAGGGGGGGAGCGGCTGTTCTCCAGGCAGACCTAACAGCTCTACCCAGAGAGCTAGGCAAGTACACTGTTCAGGGCAGTTTGCTAGGCTTTTATCCCAATCCAAACTGTCCCTCCTCCTTGTCAAGGAGTTAGGCTTACAGTCTAAGTACAATTGATTACCAAAGTTAAAAAGGGGGCCATTTTTTTATTCCTGTCTGGGAGTGAGATAGGGGGTGGGGTGGGGGAGAGGTTGACTAGGTCAGTGGGGAAGCTCCCACTAATATTCCTTTTAATTCTATTGATAAAGATTTCTCTCTTTTTTTTTTTTTGCCAGTCCTGGGCCTTGGACTCAGGGCCTGAGCACTGTCCCTGGCTTCCTTTTGCTCAAGGCTAGCACTCTGCCACTTGAACCACAGCGCCACTTCTGGCCATTTTCTGTATATGTGGTGCTGGGGAATCGAATTCAGGGCCTCATGTATACGAGGCAGGCTCTCTTGCCACTAGGCCATATCCCCAGCCCAAGATTTCTCTTTTTAACAAACAGCACACTTAGTAGTTACAATTTATTATTTTAACTCATTCAATATAAGATTTATCTCCTTAACCTGGCTAGCTGTTCACAAGCAGCAAATAATTCCCAGAAATATAAAATCCATACCAAAGACTATCAGTATACAAAACAGAAGCACTTTAGTTTGACAGAAAAGACTACTTTTTTCTTACACTAGAGAGGTGCTGCGAACCATAGTAGTAAGGAATAGAAGCAGGGCTGCTCAATTCCCTTTCAAGCTCAAAACTCAACAGTACTTGCCCTAGGTGCTGGACATGTAATTACAGGGTTTAAAGTTTGCCCCGTTGGTTTTTGGTCTTAGTTTGGCTCGGTCTTTCCTTATTTGCCTATTTCTCTGTTTTGGAAGAGAAATGTTTACTTTGTGCCATTGTATGTTGGAAATGTAACTTGCTTTAAAAATTATACAAGAGCTCAAAGCTAAGAGTTTGCCTTGAGTCTCAGAAGAGACTTTGGAGTTGATGTTTTGAACAACATTGGAACTGTTCTACACTATCTTGGACATAGATTGAATGTATTTGCCTTATGAGATGGACTTGAATCTTTTGGAACTCAGAGGTGGAAAGTTTTTGTTTGTGTTGTAAGTTTGATACCAAGCTGTGGTCACCATTTTGGGAAGCTCTTAGAAATGTTAGGAAATGAGGCCTAGCTGTCGGAGGTAGGCCACAGGAGCCCCACCGTGTCTTACTGTAGAAACTAAGCTTCCATAGAGCCAAGGTAATTCTTTATAGATATGATATAAAAACATAACTGATATTGATCCTTACTTGTGATGATTTTATTAGGCTGGTAGGCAGTAGCAGAAGTTGATATGAAGAAGAAAAGAGACATTATTCTCTCCCATTAAAATCTGTCATGTTTTCCCAATGTCTGGTGGCGCTGGCTACTCAATTCAGTCAACTGTGCTTTGATTTTACTGCCATCTGGTGTTGTGATTAGGAACGGCAGTTGAACGTTTTGCTCTTTTGGAAAGAGGAAGAAGACTGGCAGTCTTTGAATGGGCTAGCCCTCTATCCACTGAACTAGATATCAGTAATAGCTCATTTAATTTCAGTGCACAAAGTCTCTTATTTTCTTTTTATTTTTTCCATTCCTGGGACTTGAATTCAGGACCTGGGCACTGTCCCTGAGCTTCTTTTGTTCAAGGATAGTACTCTACCACTTGAGCCACAGCACCACTTCCAGCTTTTTCTGTTTTTGTGGTGCTGAGGAATCGAACCCAGGGCTTCTTGTATACGAGGCAAGCACTCTACCACTAGGTCATATTCCCAGCCCTTGCACTTTTCTTTGACAGCCTGTTTCTTTGAATTTTTTTTAACCTGTACTTTCTGGACTTTTTCCTGTTTTATTCCTTTTTTCATCTGTACTCATAAGTTTAAATACTGATTATTTACAAATTTATGTTGGTATTCCAAAAATCTCTCTGAACTGGCAAACAATGTCTCTAGCTGCTTATGTAGACATTAAAGAACTCATATCCTTCTAAATGCAGGTCTTTCACCCCATCTTCATTTTTTTCAGATCAGATTTCTAATTTCATTAATCCATGTACTAATAATTCTAGGGATCAGTTTGATATCTTAGTCATGATTTAAAAAAATTTTTTTTGGTTGGTCATGAGGCTTGAACTGCCTGGGCACCTCAGACTGTAATCACTACAGTCATGAGCTACTGGCGCTTGGCTTGTCTTTCATGATTTTTTAGTCAGATACTTAGCATATCCCATTGTGTCTAAAAGATATGTTATGTGACTCCATGTAGGCTACTACTGTTTCTTCCCTGAACAAAGTAAACTCTTAGCTTGTCTCCCTATACCAATTCACATGTTTTATGTATGCTTGTTTAATGTCAGTTTGTCTTCTGGTTCTGTTCCTCATTTAGTCCTTAGCACCTCCTATCGTTCCTTCAACCTGTTGAATGCATATGTAGCACTAGCTAGCCAGGGTTGCTAGGCTAGTAAGACTACTGTCATTTTCATGAATAGATTGGGCAATATTATAATTTTTCAATACCTTAGTAATATTTTCCACAGGAAGAGGAGAAAGTATGCTTGTATTCGGAAGACCTCCACTTATTTTTTTTATTTTTATTTTTTGCCAGTCCTGGGGCTTGAACTCAGGGCCTGAGCACTGTCCCTGGCTTCTTTATGCTCAAGGCTAGCACTCTGCCAACTTGAGCCACAGCGCCACTTCTGGCCATTTCCTATATATGTGGTGCTGGGGAATCGAACCCAGGGCTTCATGTATACGAGGGCAAGCACTCTTGCCACTAGGCCATATTCCCAGCCCAATACTTCAGTAATATTTTGTATGAGCTCATTTATCATAAATGCATTTTAGCCATTTTCATTTTCCCAAGAAAACTTGTGTCTGTAGGAGCCATATATGTTGGGAATTAATTAGCTAGAGTTGAGCTGAACTTGTAGGATAATAGCCTTCTTGTGGAGTAACAATTAACCAAGATACTGAAATAATTTTTGAACTTTTGTAATTCATGTCACAAACTGGGGTTCTATAGCTCAGTAGTAGAGCTTGTTATGCTTAAGACTTTGCATTTGATTCCCAACACTGGATTTTTTTTTTCTGGGCCTAGGACTTGATCTCAAGGCCAGGACACTGTCCCTAATCTAGCTGTCTGTCTGTCTATCTTTCTCTCTAGGCTAGTGCTCTGCCACTTGAACCACAGCTTCATTTATGGCTTTTTGGTGGTTAATTGGAGATAAGAGTCTCATAGATTTTTCTGTCTCTGCTGGCTTTGAACCATGATCCTCAAATCTCAACCACCTGAGTAGCCAGGAAGCACTGGAAGTATTTTTAAGCACTTTTGTTGTTGTTGTTGTTATTAAGGTATACAAAGGGGTTACCATTTCTTTTTTGGACAGTGTCATCCTTCCTTTACTTTCTGTTTCTTCCTCATGTCCATGCCTACAAGTTATATTAATTCATTTTCTACATAGTGTATAATGAACAGCATGATAGCATTGGAAATTGTTTTAAAATGAAAGATGAAAAGGAAGGGAAAGAAAAGAAATTCCTTGTCATTGGTTTGCCTCAGCATTCTTTAATATTCTTTAACTTTAATACAAAGGTACATTTGTTAAATGAGTTATAACCTGTTTGAGTGTTCATTTAGTAGGGTTTTATATCTTGATAATTTGGGTAATTTTTATTTGTTCTATGAATGGCTTTTGCTGTATAAAGTTTTGATAGTAGGGCTTCCTTGATGCTTTGAATTGATAGTGCTCAATAAAGAATTCTTAAGTTTCATTTGGTATAAACCAACTGAATAACTCATGAGGGGAGAGGGAAAGGGGGATGGGGGAGCGGGGAATGAGGGAGGAGGTAACAAACAGTACAAGAAATGTACCCAGGCCTAATGTATGAAACTTTAACCTCTCTGTACATCACTTTGACAATAAATAAGAAAAAAATATCCAAAAAAAAAAAGAAGGCATCTTGGAATATATTCTACACACTCATGAAACTTCATAATCAACCACATTTATATTTATGTGGTGAAATATACAAATGAATTAAATGAAGACTAACCTAAAATAAGAAAAGAATTCTTAAGTTTGAAAGTGGAGATTTGTAGAGGTGATTTTTAGGGGTGGGCAGATTCAGGGAACAAAAACTTAGCAGTAAAATAAAATTTCTTAACATTTGGCAGTAGATAGTTTTTTTGTATGTGGTCTGTTTAGCCAGGGATCCTGGGCATTGTAGAGTTGGTTAACCAGCCTCTGTCGTCACCATGTACCAGTGCCCCAGTCCACGACAACCCAGAAATCTTGTAGATATAGAGACATTGCCAAACTCTATACCACTGCGAGCAAAAGTACTAGATACAGAGTATGTATCCTTTTTCTGAACTGTTTATGACCTGAGTTTTAGAGAGTTACTTTTTTTAAACTTAGAATATTTGCATAAAAGTTACTCATTGAATGTTCTTAGCATTATGTTAATACTGAATAAATTTCAGACTTAGGAGCTTCTCAGATAAGGGAATGATCAATTTGTGCTATATTTAGAAAGCAATAATAGGCCAAGAAAACTTTGACTTGGGAAGTCTTTGGCATTCTTTGGTGTTAGAGTATAGTTGTGCGGTTCATTGATGGCAAGAGAAGTAGACAGTCTATAGTGATGGACAGTTCATACTTCATACTTGCTATGATAAAATAACTTTTGTACTCCAAAACCTGGCTCTACTCCATATATGAAAAGTGGTGCATTATAAGTTGTATCTCATCAGTTTTACTTTGTTAACTTACTTCAACAGGTGGTGTTAGTAGAAAATGGGGAACCAACACTACAACAGAGAGGGTCATTTATAACTGGAAATTTGGCCATTTTGTTTGTATATATTGGGTAGAAGGTGTAATTAATTTTCCTTTTTTTCCCCAGGGACACAAGAGATGGTTTTAGAAGAAAAAGTTTCTACTCTTCCCATTATTCGAGGGACCGTTCTCCCCATAAAAGGGAGCCTCCATTTTTCAGAGAGTCACCTGGAGGTCGAAAGGACTCTCCACACAGCAGATCTGGCTCCAGTGTCAGCAGCAGAGGCTACTCTCCAGAACGGAGCAAGCCGTATTCATTCCACCAGTCTCAGCATAGAAGTAGGTACATTTAATACTTAACCATCTTCACCAGTGAAAGTACACTGAGTCACATTGCCTCACTTTGCTCTAAGACCTACTATCTTCCTTTTAGTTTTACTTGTTTCTTTTTTTAAAAAAAAATTCAAACCCAACAAAAATGCATACGCACAGATTTTTTTCCCCCAAATATGTGAAATCTTTGTGGTATTTTGTTTAAATTGTCAGTATGTAAAAGAGAGCTTGGTGATGAAGTGTGAAAGTTAAGTTCTCCTATGGTTTCTGGTAGTTCTTATGCCTCCAGCTTTTTTAGCCTTTGGTCAGTAGGTAATACCCATATATTTGATGGTATGGTTTTCATTCAGGTTATCAGTCATCTCTAAATAACATAGAATAGTATTGTTGAATTTGGAGCTAAAACCTACCCGTAGATTCATTCTTTTCCATCCCACGGGCATTCTGTGCAAATGTACCATGTCACCCTAAGTTGCTTTCTGTGTTTTAGAATAAATGAGTAGGGCATACCTTTTCTAGAACAAGAATTCGTATTTCTAGACTTTGCCATATGCTGTCAAACTCACTCACAAAACAATTACTCATGTCTTCAAGATTCAGAGAACTTTGTTAAATACAAGTATGTCTTTGTCTAGGAACATGTGTATGTAGGTGGCTTATGTATGTTTATTTTCCTAGCTAATACTCTTTTTGAAAATCAATGTTACTATGTATAAGATAAAATTTGGATGCACAAAATGATACATAATAAATAAATTAACATGACATGAACATGTCAAGGTGAGAAATTAATTCTCACCCTAGAGATGGAGAAACAGAAGAGTTGACATCTGTTTTTATGGATTTCTGCATTGCAGAAGTGTAACCAAAGTTGAAAGAATTATAAGCCAAAATATTAAAATCAGAAAAGTCTAGGGTAGTTCATGTGCTGTAGTTTTCAATTCATGGTTATAATTCAGTAGCCCTTGCCTACTGCACAGTGACTTCCTATATTCTTATATCTAGCATACATTTATCAGGATTTTTTGTTGTTGTTTGTTTTTGTTTGTTTGTTTGTTTTTTTGCCAGTCCTGGGTCTTGGACTCAGGGCCTGAGCACTGTCCCTGGCTTCTTTTTGCTCAAGGCTAGCACTCTGCCACTTGAGCCACAGCGCCACTTCTGGCAGTTTTCTGTATATGTGGTGCTGGGGAATTGAACCCAGGGCTTCATGTATTAGAGGCAACCACTCTTGCCACTGGGCCATATCCCCAGCCCGTTGTTGTTTGTTTTTGCCAGTCCTGGGGCTTGAACTCAGGGCCTGAGTACCTTCCCGGAGCTTCTTTTGCTTAAGGCTAGCACTCTACCACTTGAGCCACAGCACCACTTCCAGCCTTTTCTGTTTATATGGTACTGAGGAATTGAACCGAGGGCTTCATGCATGCTAGGCAAGCATTCCACCACTAAGCCACATTCCCAGCCCCATTTATTTATATTATAATTACTCTTTTTTCTTAAAATGTTTTAAAGCTTCAGCTGTTAAAGGAGATATGACTATTATGTGTGTTGTGAAGTCTTAAATTCAAAAGTTTGCTTTGTCCATGTTTGCAGAGCACTGTACTAAGAGTTTGGTACTTTTCAATGCATGGTTTCCAATTTCATCTTAAATGATAATTGCTCTTTTCTCCTCTGCGGTATCTTTTCTTCCTTTGTCAGTTCTCAATAATGAATAGTAGCTAATGGAATTGCTTGTCTCTGGTTGTTTATCTTTGTTTTTAGCAGGAAAATACACATCAAGAAGAAAGGGTATTTTTTTTTTTTTTTTTGGCCAGTCCTGGGCCTTGGACTCCGGGCCTGAGCACTGTCCCTGGCTTCTTCGTGCTCAAGGCTAGCACTCTGCCACTTGAGCCACAGCGCCGCTTCTGGCCGTTTTCTGTATATGTGGTGCTGGGGAATCGAACCTAGAGCCTCGTGTATCCGAGACAGGCACTCTTGCCACTAGGCTATATCCCCAGCCCGAAAGGGTATTTTTGAAAGATCATGTTTGATTTGCCATTATGTCAAATATGGTTAAATTCTTCCCAAACTTCTTTTTTTTTTTGGCCAGTCCTGGGGCTTGGACTCAGGGCCTGAGCACTGTCCCTGGCTTCTTTTTGCTCAAGGCTAGCACTCTGCCACTTGAGCCACAGCGCCACTTCTGGCCATTTTCTGTATATGTGGTGCTGGGGAATCGAACTCAGGGCCTCATGTATATGAGGCAGGCACTCTTGCCACTAGGCCATATCCCCAGCCACACCCAAACTTCTTGAATGTTTATTAGAACATTAAGCTATTTCTACAGTTTTGTATTTTATCTCAATAGGAAAAATTATTTAAAGCTAGAATACAGAACCAAGATAGATGCTCCTTGACTTAGAAAACCCCATCATAAGTGGGAAATATTATGTTGACAATGCATGTAATATACCTAACCCACTTAATGTTATCATTTAGCAATTCAATCCACTGTATAGTTTTGGTGGTTTATGATTGTGATTGAGGTAGCTGATTGGGAAATGTAGTTTTCTCCCTTTGTTCAGCATTGAGAGTTCCAAAATTTATCTTTTCCACCCAATGGCTATGGCTAGTCCATCACCATAAAGTAGAAAAACTGAGTTGGCCATGTTAAGTCAGAAACAGCATAAATTTGAAATTCCGTTTTGCTTTTTCTACTTCAACTCAGTCAGTGTGTAGACATGAATTTCTATTACCATGGTACTACTTTTGGTATTTTTCTCTTTTGGTTTCTCTTATCCTGATTTAGAGCTCTCTGTATAGCAGCAACTGACTTTAAAAACAGCAGTATTTTGAGCTACTTTTAACCTTTTAAGCAGAGAAAGTTAGGGTTTGCCTATACAATCATGTGTGACATGAATTTGAGGTCCTGGCTAAATAGGTGAGTAGCATTCTCTTAGTTAACTGTAGAACAGCTTGAGAGACAGGCTTAAACACTTAAATTCATTATGTTGGTTGAAGCCTAGTCACAGAAGCTTCAGGGTTGAAGTAAGGAGAAACACCTACATTTAAAAACAAAAAACCAACAGAAAAGCTACAGGAAAGAGGTAAGGGGGTCCAACGTAGAATACAGAGGCATTGGGTTTGGCCTATGGCCCTATTAGGAGGTGGTGGGCCCTTTAAGAGGTGAGGGCTAGTTGAAGGACCTTACATTCTTAGGAGTGTGGCTTTGAAGAGTATATTGCAACTGGGGCCTCTTCCTGCTGTTCCTCCTGTCAAGAGGTATGCAGGCCACCTCTACCCCCTGCTGTTAGCTATCACAAGCTTTGGGGCCTAGTGACCACGGACTGAAACTTCCTACCCATGAGCCAAAGTAAGCTTTTCCTGTGCATAAGTTATCAAGTATTTTGTCACAGTGATAGAAAACTGAGAAACATGGATATGAAGACCAAATACCAAAATCTCTTTTATGAAAAGACAATTATGAAATCTGCAGTTTTACTGAGTTAGTGATTGGAAACTTTTTGGGATAAACTACACAGTACATTTATTACTATTAAGTGTGTTACCAAAAAAAATTCAATTAATGGTAAGTACTACTGTTCAAGATTCTGAAGTTCTTCTGGGCTAACTAGTTTGTTAGAAGGTAACTAAATAGTCTTTTCCTTTTTAACTGCAACCTGAAATGGGAATTTGTAATTAAATGTAATAACGACTACAATGTCTCTTCAAATTAGGAATAAAGATTTCTAAATGTCTCCAGTGGTGTGTTGATAAATTGACTCCTCAGAGTTAAAAAGACTGGTGGAGTAAATACTTCATCATGTTGATTTTGTGCGCTATCATGGACTAAGATAAAGGGATGGATAACAGTGTATTTGGTTGCTATGAGTTAAACTCTGGTGCTGGTACCCATGGTACAATATCACTTCTATCTACTGAGTTGATTTGAAAAAGAATTTGAGATGACTTAACAAACATTGGATAAAATGAAATCAAATGAATTTTATGTACATAAGAAAACACTAGGAACATAGAAGAATAAATAATGTAGGAAGTAAATGTTTCTTACTCACTGAGCAGCTCTAGGTGAACTATTTTATTTAGCCAATGTAACAGAAAAGGAGCAGGGATAATTTTCATATTACACCTTGTAAAGCAAATGAAAACAAATGAGCTGCTCTGGAGGAAGAAAACCTTGCCTGGCAATAGAGACCAGTGATAATGACAATATGGTACTGGTTCTCAATAACGTTCTTGCAAAAGTCACAAGGCAATAATTGCAAAATTTGCAACATATTTGAAGGCAGATTGCTGACACTGCCAAAACAATTCAGAAAAGTTGTGGAATGTTTTTCCTTTTTTTTTTTAAATCAATAAAAGTAAAATAGGCAGTTTGGGATCCCTGGTAGAAACATTTGCAATAACTGGTAAGGAGTTAGCCTGTTAAAAAGATACTGTGTGTCCGGCCTAATATATTCAGTCTGTTGAGAAAACTGATTTCCTCTGTGTTGTTAAATGTATAAGCAAGAGACAGTAGCAAGTGTTTTAAGATTCCAAATAAGGGAAAATTAGGGACTCAACCAAGATAGATGTGGATTTGTTTTGAAATCTGTGCATGACAGTTTGAATAAACACAGCTAGATTTATTAGTACATTATTTGGGAGCAAGTCAGAATGAGTATTGGAAAACTTTCCCAGTGATATTCCTGAGTTGTAGTGTTGATTCCTTTTTTCACTACTGACTCTGTGTGTGTGTGTGTGTGTGTGAGTGTGTGTGAAATTCATTACCAGTTCTTTAAGTGGAAACTTCATGAAACAGATTATACTAGGCACCTGCAATGATGAATAAGATATGGTCCTTGTCTACTCAAAAGTCTTTATCTTACTGTAGTCCTTTTCTCATTCCCTTTTGCCCCCTTTGTCCTTGATCAGCTTCATTTTAACACTCCTAGTTAGCTTTTGACCTTTGTAGGGGAGTTTACAAATTTTATCTTCACCATGTAATGGTTTAGAAATTGAGTCTGAAATAAATGGACAGTAGACAAATCCAACAAGAAGAAGAAATACGAATTTATTATGATTATGTATGCATGCTTGAGATTCTAAGAAAATGAAAGGCTGAGAAGTTCAGGTGATTAAAGCTTGTATAGAACTGAAGTAGAGGCTTGGTGCTTTGGTGCTGGTATAAGCCAGCTATAGAAGGGGAAGAATGCACAGAAATAAAGGGTTTTCTTGTTATGCAGATCAAGTCTAGGTGATCTCAAGAATTCATCCCAGAAGAGTTGGCAACCTGTGAGAGTTTCCACTTGGGATGCCAATTAAGTTTCTCTTTTTGTGATAGGATTCGTTTCTAGGCAGATTGAGGAAGTCACAGATGGGTAGCCTGTTTTTCTACCTTTTGTTTATTAATGTGTGTAAATGTTAATTTCTTTCATAATAGGACAGTTTTTCAGAGCTGGTCCTATGTCTGCTTCTCTGAATAGCTATCTCAGTGTGCTACAAAAGTATACTATAGGGTATATATCTGCTCTCTCACACATCAGGTAGAGATTGTCTCCTCTTACAACCTAGCTCAAAGGCAGAGTATAAAAGAGTTGAGGGATCATCCGCAGATGCTTGGAAGTTCCTGTTCTCATAGCTCCTACTTCTAGGGGGTCTTACCTTGTCCCTCCTGGGCACAGAGGTGCTGGTGTTAATTCCTCCCTGCCCACCTTTCCTAGAACCTGTGCGTGCTGGTGCCTCCTACAAACGACAGAGTGAAGGAAATCCAGAAAGAGGTGAGTTTTGAGCTAGACTTTTGATTTGGGAGTTTGAAAGGGAATGGGGAGGGGGTCTGGAATTGATAGAAGTTATGAAAATAGGGAAAAAAATATATAAAACTTTTGACTAGTCTGTTGTTAGAGTTGGATAGCAGTATAGTAGTAGATAAGGTAGTAGGATCTGGGAGGATACATGGGTTCATCATCTGGGTTAGCCATTCCTGGTCTGGAGATTGGTAGAATGGATAGGTTACTTGGCTGGCAGGATCAAGGGAGTTCTTTCTGTTCCTTCTCTGTGCTCTTAGGTTGCCATCTTTGTCAACTTCTTTCTGCTTCTCTTCTGCTCCTCACATTCATGTAGTAGGTATAAAAGGATATATGTGGATACATGTTGAACCACCTGCCTTGTCCTTCAGTGTTCCTTTGCTTCTGCTTACTGTTTGGTTGGTACCTGCTTAAATTAGACTTTTAGCCTCTGAAATCAGGAAAGGCCCTAAGACTTACACTTTGGGACCATACTTGTCACAACTACAGTATTGATGTGTCCTGTTTGTAAAGGGAAGTGCTGCATAAAAGATTTAACAGCTGCTTGTGTGACAGATTTTCCCTTCTCCTGTATTTAACTGATGCACTTGTGCTAGACTTGACATTGCAATGCTTATTGATCTAATGCCTCATCTTCTTTCAAGGAATTGCTCATTTGAGTATTGATGGGGGATAAGGGTAGAAAAATCAGATTCAGTCAGTACCTAGCCCCCACCTCTTCCCCCTGTTTTGAGGTTTGAATTCAATGCCTAGTACTTGCTAAACAGGCTCTATTGCTAGCCCCTTGCTTTTGTTAAGCTAAGTAGGCCATAGCCATTTATAAATAACTTAGCATAAATTATTTCCTTTAGGAGCTTTTGGTGTCTTGGGGTAGATTATGGTAATATAAGGTAGAACTTGTCATATACAAGGGAAGTGTAATAAGGGATGGCTAAATTATGTTCTTTGCCATAAGGTTCCTAGGAACTTTTAAACCTGCTTAATGTGAAATCCTTTTATGGTACCAGGATCATGTTACCTGAAGATTCTATGTTATATATTTTTTAAAAGATTTGAAGCTTCAATATTGGATTGCTTATTGTAAAGCAGAGTTCTCAGTTCCAGAAAGATTAACATTTGAGTTGGATTATTCTTTGTGGGGGCGGGGGTGTCCTCCATAACAGGATGTTTAGTGTCATCCTGCCTGTACATGGTCTGTGCCAGTGGCAGTCTTTCATTGATGACAGCATAGAATACCTCACACATTGCCCAGTGTCTGGAGGTGGGAAGTACTTAACTGTCCTTGATGAGAACCACTGGTCTAGTGGGCTGGGCCTTGGTATACTGGAATGAGGTTTTTATTCACCCTTGCCCTTACCTATCTTGGCTTTGGTGAAGAAGAGCTTAAATTAAGAGACATTTAAACTGAAGCTGGCTTTGCCTCAGTCTTGACATCCTTTGGTCTCTGCTTTTGCACTTGTCTGCTCTCCTGGCCATAAACTACTTTTCAGACTTGACCATCTTTTATGTGACTTCAAGCCTGGTGCCGCTCTCCTTTCTTCTATTAGTAATATTTTTAGTTTTTACAGCAGTTAAGAGAAGACGAGTCAGTGACTTATGCCGTTAATCCTAGCTACTCAGGAGGCTGAGATCTCAAGATCACGGTTCGAAGCCTGCCCGGGCAGAAAAGTTTTTGTGAGATTCCTTGTGAGACTCTTATCTCCAATTAACCACTCAGAAATCTTGAGTTGAGGCTCAAGTGATAGAGTGCCAGCCTTGAGCACAAAGAGGCTCAGGGACAGTGCCCAGGCCCTGAGTTCAAGCCCCACATCTGACAGGAGAAAAGACAAAAAACAGATGATTATATGTGAAATGTTCAGTTACTGCTTTTTAGAATTCTCTTTAAACATGTTTTCTTGGTGGTTTTTGAACTTGCTAAATTAATACTGCTTTTTTTTTTCCCCAGTCCTGGGGCTTGAACTCGGGGGGGGGGGCGGGGCTGAGCACTGTCTCTGGTGTCTTTTTGCTCAAGGATAGCACTCTGTCACTTGAGCCACAGCACCACTTCTGGCTTTTTCTGTTTATGTGATGCTGAGGAATCAAACCCAGGGCTTCATGCATGCTAGGCAAGCACGGTACCACTAAGCCACATTCCCAGCCCTTAATACTGTATTTTTAAATTTAAATTTCTGTCAAAATGGTACATATACACAACACATTGTGTCTTGAGATCACTTTAAGGTTAATGACTCTATCATTCATTTTAACCAATTTGCCAAATATTTTGGAATGCATTCATGCTAGACATAAGATTTGTTTTCTAACTTTATTTTTAGTCTGTGTACATTTTAAAATATCTGCTAAATTTCTTATGTAAAGCTCTCCTTGAACTACCCTTTAGAGCTTTCTTGCTTGTCTTTTTATGGTGGTGACCTGTAGCTGCTGGAAACTAAGTTGCCAAGGTTTGGTAATATAGGAGTGACTTTCACAACTAGATCTGTTAGTGTCTGCATAATGACTACAGTCACTATCCCTGTGATAACATGAAAAATTGACATTAAGGAACAGATGAAGCATAATGACTTAAAACTGTTCTGCCTATGTCTTCTCTGTGATTTTGTTTATTAACTGACATGGGTGTGGCCTAGACGACCATATAATAGCACTTGATTCTGAGTTCCAACTATTCTGAAGAGGTAGTTGTAGATATAAATATGATTTAATAATACATTGTACTAAAACTAAGTATATGACCCTCCTCCTTAATTCGGCTACAGAATCATGTAATTGAAAATAAGTAAAAAAAAAATCACATCTATTATTTTATTTATATAGGTAAAGAGAGATCTGCTCAGTCCTTGAAAACATCACGAGACACTTCACCTTCGAGCTCTTCAGCAGTTCCTTCATCAAAGGTTTGTTACTTTTCTAAAATCAGCTTAAAGTAGAAGTACAAAGAAAGCAGATAGCCCTACTAGCACAGATGCTCTTATTATGTATTGTCATACCCAAAGGGAAATTGCACCTACTTGGGAGGCTAAAAATGGGAAGATTATAGTTTGAGGTTAGCCTGGGCAGCACCATTCCTCAAACCCCTTTCCATAGGTGAGCATAGTGGCATGTCTATCATCCTGTTATGTGGGAAGCTAAGATTAGAGGATTATAGTATGAGGCTAGGCCAGGCAGAAAAGTATGTAAGAATCCATCTCAACAGAAGAAACTGTGCATGGTGGTACGCCCTCTCTTCCCAGCATGGTCCAAGTGTATTCCATGCAGGAAGCCAGATCCTGCCACAGAAGTAACCAGGAGGAATGGCTCAACAGAGGAGCACCTGCCTGGCAAGCACAAGCCCAATACCATCCTCAAAACAAAACAAACACCACTGTGAACTTTATATAACCACGACTTAAAAGAGTAAATGAATGCTGTTTTCATAGATTGTCTCCATAGGTTATGCTCAAATTAGTTCTTTCTGCTGCAACCATTGCTCATAACTGACTGGGTGGGTACACATAGTCCATGGGGCATCTTTGTGGATTTTGCTTTTGTTATGGGAGGTAAGTATGCAGAGACCTGAGCAGTTTGTAACTGCTCAGTTTTAGATGCAGTATTGTTTTCTCATTACTTTATACAAAAATACTATACTATACTATAGATGTAAATTGCCATTTTGTGACTCAGAAGTAATTCAAGGCTCAGAAGTAATTTCCTCTAAGGGATAGACAGCCACTCTTTACTTGGTCATCACCCTCATTCCTGTCTTTCTGCTGAGCATCTCAGTACAAGCTGCAAAGACATGCACTATGTTTGTAACCCTTGAAAAATTCAAATGTGAGGAATGTTGTTTCTTTCCATCATTCATTTCACTTAGAAGCTGTCTTTAGCACTGTACTGGCAGCTTGTAATCCCAGCTACTCAGGAGGCTGAGGATCAAGGTTTCTTGCATCTCCATCCCCAATTCAAGCCCTGGTATCAGCACAGAAAAGAGTGGGGAGGTCTTCACTCATCTCACTTCCTTTCTCTTGCTAATAATAATAACTAAGTTAACTTTTTTTTTTTTTTTGGTTGCCTGTCCTATGGCCTGGGCCCTGTCTCTGAGTTTTTTTGCTCAAGGCTAGTGCTCTACCACTTGAGCCACAGCTCTATTTCCAGCTTTTTGTGGTTAATTGGAAATAAGATACTCATTGACTTTCCCCAACTGGGCTGGCTTTGAATTGGCATCCTCAGATCTCAGCCTCCATCTGGAGTTGGATTACAGATGTGAACCACCAGTGTTCTACTGGTGGAGGAATTTTTATTGTAAACATTGTTACCATTCTTACAGACTTTTTTCCAGTTTTATTTTCTGCTGTTCAAAGTTAGGCTTGTACGATTGTTTTAAAAGTACACACATTTAATAATACATGAATTACAGGATGGTTGTAGTCAGTGTTATTCTTTATGAGAGAACTCATAATCAAGTATACGTTAGATATATTTGTATGAGTTTGTGTTTCTTTTATTACCTTTTTATTTTCCCCCCTCTCCCGCCCTCCCTCCCTTCCTTTTTTTTTTTTTCCAGAGCTGAGGATTCACCAGTGAGCTAAATCCCCAACTCCAGCTTTCTTTATATTAATATCTTTCTCTCCTTCCTTCATATCTTCCGTTTCTTTCCGGTTTGTATTTTAGTTAAGGTCTAACTGTGTAGTACAGGCTGGCCATGAACCCATACTTGAATTTCTGCCTCCTAAATGGTGGGATTACGTATGTATAACATACCTTGCACTCTTTTTTTATTTAAAAAAAAACAATATATTTCTATATAGTAATATATTATTTTTACAACATATTTGTATAGGCAAAGCATTGGAATGAGATATTTAGGCTGCCTTAAGGGTGTAAAATGCCATTTGAAGAGAAGTGTCAAATTTTCTCCTTTCTCAGAAAAGCTGATAGTTAAAGTCCGAAATGAGCCTACTGTTTATACTTACAGAAGATATACTAATTTGCTGTATTAATAGGCAGGGGAGGAGCTGTACACAAAAGATGACCCAAAGAAAGTACCAGGTAGTTGAAGTTTATGTAGTATCTGCATCACAAAGGATTAGAGTGTGGTACCCTTAGTTGGGGATTGAAGATGGCTATATCCCCTGAGAGAAATGATGGGCCCAAATTTATCTTGTGAAGACCCAAGTTTCCCAGGAGGCAGCCAGAAAGAACTATTACTTTGTGTGTGTGTGTGTGTGTGTGTGTAAACTGTTTTGTTTTCCAAATATGTTTTAGCAGTGAATATGGAAAACAAGGAAAAAGGGGTATCAAGCATTATCCTAGACATTTTCAGGTCCGTTACCTCTAGTTTTTTTCACAAGTATGTCGTAAAATAAGTAATATTAGCCCGATCTTGTAACTTGAAAGTGCCAAGCCTAATATATTATGCATATGAAATCAATCTTAGCTAGTGATTAAACCAGTTCATATCCAGTCTGTAACTTTCTTTGTATTGTGTCCAGTTTGATAAAGGAAGTAGAGGTGTATTCATGGTGAATTTAAGTACAAAAATGGAGTAGTATTTATATAATTTTTAAAAATTATAAAGACAGGTTTTCCTCTCTTTTCCTCTTTCCTGGTTTTCCAGACTCTCCTGTTAAATTAATTTGGAATTTACCTTAATGCAATTTTGGCATTATTTCACTGAGTATAATTAAAAATAAAAAGTTGAGATAACATGCTGTCATTTATATTCTATATACAATTAGTATATGAGTTGTTGGTGTCTCTTGCTTTGTTCCTTAGATAAGTTCTTGAAGTTTTATGTAAATGAAAATGAGTTAGATCTAGTTTGTTTCTCAAAGGCATTGCTACTTTTAGGAATCCTATGTTATATTGTTGAAGGACCAAAAAAAGAAGAAACCTGTTTGTCTTATAAATTTGGAAGTTTGTGTAATTTTAAGTGTTACTAGGGTGTGCTTCTCAATGTACTTGAAGTTTAAAAGCCCTTGAGAATTGTAACGGAAATGTTCGTGGATTTTTATTAGGTGTTAGACAAACCCACTAGGTTAACCGAAAAGGAACTGGCTGAGGCTGCAAGCAAGTGGGCTGCGGAAAAGTTAGAGAAGTCGGATGAGAGTAACTTGCCTGAAATTTCTGAGTTTGAGGTATGCTCACATCTGAAAATTTCATCTAGTTTTTAAATGATGAGTGGGAAAATGCTTCGTTTGTTATAGTGCTTCAGATATACTTAGAGGAAATTATCCTCACAGATTGGTAAATGTACTACTGTGCAGGGTTGTAATAATCATCACACTGTGCCTGAGTGGCTGCAATGCTTTAGGAGTACAGAACTATAAATGCATTATTTATGGGCTACTGAGGGTCTCTGCTTTCCAAGTATCGCATGTTTAGTCAAACCACTGAATTCAGAAAGAAAAACAATTTGACTTAACATGTGGATTTTATTTATATTACATATTATATGTTAAGCAAATTATTTAATATCCTAAGAATGAAATTAAGCATTGTTTGAGCTACTTGAGATCTTTGAGTCTTAATTATCAAAGAAATAGGAACACTTTTGGGGCCCATTGAACACTACAAAATGTTTATATATAAATGTTTAAATGAAGTGAAAAAAACAAACCATGTAACCTATTGTCTCTAAAAGGAAAATAGAGACATTTTATGCAGAAAATTAAGTTTTAGGATACAGGTTTTCTTCAATTACCAGTTGATATTCTTTTCTTTTATTAGGTAGTCCTAGTGTACAGTATGTTGTAAATAAATTATATTGCTAATGTTTTTAACCTTATTACATCTTATTTGTCATGTCCTCTGTAAAGACCTCTGTAACAGTCTACTGGCACTTTCACCCATATCATAGAATAAGTTGGGTTTTTCAAATGGTAACAGATATTTTCATTAAAATAAAACCCTATAATAGTAAGAATCCAATGCAATTATCAAATAATTAATGGTAGAGTTCAAATGAAATAATTGTTAGCATCAAATCATTTTAGTTGTACCCAAATAATAACTGATAGTTACAAAGTCCTTGATGAATGCCTTGATAACATCTTGACAAAATAGTTTATATTCACATCCATTCCTGAACGGAACCTGTTTTTTCCACAGTTGGGGAAGCATGAGAAACCCTGAGTAAAAAATAGATTTTTTCCCCCCCTAATATCCCTAAGAAACCCACAGTAGCATTTTTTTTACTGCGGCTTTCTATATAGATAGAAAATTTGATGATGGAAAGATGAATTTTGATATGATATAAAGGAAATATGAAAATCTGTATAGTAACTTATATTCAAAGAAGAATTCTGGCTTTGGGATAACTTAGGAATGGTGTGGGAAGGGGGTGGGGCTTGAACTCATCGTCTAAGCACTGTCCCTGAGCTTTTATGCCCAAAACTAGCATCCTATTACTGGAGCCAAACCTCCACTTCTAGATTCTTGCTGGTTAATTGGAGATAAAGATCTCATGTACTTTCCTTCCCCGGGCTGGTTTAGAACCATAAGCCTTGGATCTCAGTCCCCTGAGAAACTAAAATTACAGACATGAGTTGCCAGTGCACAGCTTGTACTTTGTATGGGTGTGTCTGTGTCTCTGTCTGTATATATAACATAGTGTATGTATATATATGATATATACACATGCACATATATATGTATTAAGCACTGAAATTCTATATAAAAATTTATTTAGCTGCATGTATATATGTGTATATATTATTCAAAAGTCTTTGGTTTTGGTTTTGTTGCCAGTCCTGGGGCTTGAACTCAGGGCCTGAGTACTGTCCCTGGCTTCTTTTTGCTCAAGGCTATCACTCTGCCACTTGAGCCACAGCGCCACTTCCAGCCTTTTCTATATACATGTGGTGCTGAGGAATCAAACTCAGGGCTTCATGTATACGAGACGAGCACTTTTACTAGGCCATATTCCCAGTCCCCTCAAAAGTCTTTGTGTATCAGTCAATAGATATTTCCAAAGTAGCTCATGTATATTGTGTATATATGGTACCAGAACTTACATAAATAGAACATTTTTTAAAATGCTGACTAGTCATTTATATAGCAGTTATTCTTAAAAGGGTCGAGGTTTTCCTGTCATTTAACTTTGAGATTTCTACATATTCTAGAGAAAATGTTTCAGAAAACTAGTGTTGAGATTTTTTAAAGCACTTTTCTAGTACTATTTAAAAAGCATTAACAATATAGTCATAGGTTTAATTGTTTTAAATAATTTTGGTTTAATTATTTGGAGCAATTGTGTTTATATTAATAATAGGCATGTACACTTTACTATTTGGGAGTAAGACTGATTTCTAACTTTAGTATTTTTTTATTTCATGTATTATGAATACAAACTGGCAAGACTTCACTTTTACAAGTCTAATTGTGTGTTCATCCCATCTCACTACCATTTTTATGTGTTAATGGGGGTAACACAGTTACTCTCAGAATTAGTTAGGTCCGTGTAACTGTGTTATCCCCATGTCTATGTTTTACTCACAATCTGAAAGTGTCATCACTTTTTTCTTTTCTTTTTTTTCCTTTTTGGTTATAAAATTTCTTCCCAAGCAGTCTAAGTAAGAGGAGTTAGAAAATTTGGGAGCTTGCTTAAGATAATAAAATGGCTGTAATGACATATTATTAGAAAACTGATATTTATAATAGAATTTATTTTATAAGTGATTATTATGATTTTAATTTCAATCCCTTAATATGTATAACATGGACTTTTTTTGTTTTTTCTTTTAAAGCAGACAATACATGTATGTGTCGGAATTCAAATAGTTCCAAGTTATTTAGAGTATCCTTACTTCCTTTTCATCCTATTGAGAAAATCTTGGATACTAGTTTTTTCCAATAGGTAGCATTCTTGAGATAGTCCATGTATATATGTACATAAATAAATATACACTCCCATTTGTCCTTTATCACACAATTGTTAGTATATTGATATATTGGTAGGATAAGACTTTCAGGTTATTTATATTCACTGTCTAATTGTTGCTCTAATCCTTACTACTCTGGAATTTTCTTTTTAATGATTTTAATTATTTTCTAGATTATAGATGCAAGGTGTTTTCTCTTCTGAACATAGACTTCTCAGTGTTCCCTCCTTCCGTCATTGTATTTCTTTATGCGTGCATGTAACTGTCACTTTTTTTCTTCAGTGTGTCATAAATAGATTGCTTATGGGAAAGTTACAGAACAAAACCTTCTGTAAAATGAAGTATAATTTTGGAATGGAATAAGCCCTAAGGCTTTTTCTTAAATCATTTCCCATTTAATCAATCAAGCAGTCATTTTCTGTTTAATCCTTTCACATATGCTCATTATGCATAGTGAAATTGAGTATTTCTTTTCTTAAACATGTAAGACCTGCCAGGGACTGGTGGCTAATGCCTGTAATCCTAGCTACTCAGCAGGTTGAGATCTGAGAATTGCAGTTTGAAGCCAGTCCATGAAGGAAACTCTGTGAGACTCTGATCTCCAGTTACCCACCAAAAAGCCAGAAATGGATGTAGCTCAAGTGATAGTGAGCTAGCCTTAAGCCCAAGGATAGTGTCTAAGCCCTGAGTTCAAGTCCCAGGACCAGCATAAAAAAAGAGGAATGGAGCTGGGCTCCAGTGGCTCATGCCTGTAACTAGCTACCCAGGAGGCTTAGATCTGAGGATGGAGGACTGAAGCCAACCTAGGCAGGAAAGTCTGTGAGACTCTTACTTCCAATAAACTATTCAGAAAAAGCCAAAGTGGCACTGTGTGGCTCAAGGACCAGCAAAAAAAAGAAAGAAAGAAAGAAAAAAATGTGAGGCCTAATACTTCCTTTTAATATAATCTATCTACCACTTAGTGTCTGCTCACAAGCTCTCTGAAATGCTGTATGATATCTTATTAGAAAGTGATTAAAGGCTTACTAATCTTTTTCAAGACGGTACCTGCTGCACCATTATTCATTGACCAGCCAGAGGAACCTGAGTCGAACACAACCAACGGGATAGAATTATTTGAAGACAGTCAGCTAGACAGTCGCTCTAAAGCAATAGCATCAAAAACCAAAGAGATTGAACAGGTAAGAATGTACTACTCTTTTTAATGTACATTTTTGGTTCGCGACACTATTGACATGTATGTGTTTACTGAAAAAAACCTATTTTCCGTTTTCCACTTAGGACTATTAAAAACATGTTTTTCAAAGTCATTTTCACAGTCATTTTGATTAGTGTTGTCCCATCTTTGTTTATTTGGTGGTGGTAAGGCTTGAACTAAGATCCTCACACTTCTTAGTCAAAAGCCTGTGACCACCTGAGCCACAGTTCCAGCACTTCTTGAGTCACTGCAAATCAGGGAGTATCCTAATCTGACCAGGATAATGCCTTATCCCTATACTTGGTTGGAGTAAGTGCTTGATACGTATTTGTTAAATTGTAAGGTGTTTTGTTTTTTTCTTTTCTGTATGAGTCCTAGGGCTTGAACTCTGTCTCTGAGCTTTTTTGCACAAGGCCAGTACTCTTACACTTGAGCCACAGTTCAACATCCAGCTTCCTTTTAGTTTATCGGAGATAAGAGTCTCACAGATTTTCCTTCCTGAGTTACTAGTATTACAGGTGTGAGCCACCAGTGTTCAGCTAAATTGTAGTTGTTTAGAGATGAAGTTCTCTTAAGAATCTAGTAGATAGTCCTGACAAATAACAGCAGAGGGAGAATCTGGATCGCTGTTTGTTAGTATTTTCACTATCTCTGTTACTCATCATGGATCTCTTTAATCTTGAGGAAGTAGGTTGCCAGTCAGGTATGCAAGCTACCTTATCAGTACACACACAAAATTATTTAACACAAAGTTAATTTTTATAATACTTCCTAGAAACCTATATGTTTGATTTACCAGAATGAGACTATCTGTCTACATCTGTTAGTTGAAGCATGTGAGATATCTGATGTTATGGAACATTGACATTATTACAAGCAAGGACTTATAACCTAGAAAGAAAAATCTTAAAGGGACTTATGTTCTGATGTTACTGGAGAAATATAAACAGTTATTATAAATTGTATTGTGGGGCATAGCTGTAATCCCAGCAAGATGGAAAGCTGAGGTAGGAGGATCTCAGGTTCCAGGCCAGTAGCAAGTTATAAAACAAAACCAAAGAAGTACCATATATGGGGCTATTTTTCTATAGAACTTTGGTTTTCTATGCTAACGAGAAGTTAAGCAAGGCCAGGCACCGGTCGCATATACCTGTAATACTAGGATTGTGATTCTAAGCCAGCCTGGGCAGGAAAGTACATGAATGAGACTCTTAGCTCTAAGCACCAGAAAAACTGGAAGTGGAGCTCTGACTCAAGTGGTAGAATTTTAGCCTTGAGCACAAAAGCTTAGAGACCCTGAGATCAAGCCACAGGAGTAGTAAAGAAATTTTTTTTTAAGTGAGTAAATATTCCTCCAGTTGTCGGAAAATTAGTAAATAATAAGTACTTGTTTTATAAACTCATCTGTAAAACATTGATGGGTTACTTATATTTGGTGTGGGTCTTGGGGCTTGAGCTTAGGGCTGGGGTTCTGTCCCTTAACTTTTTTTTTTTTTTTGGCCAGTCCTGGGCCTTGGACTCAGGGCCTGAGCACTGTCCCTGGCTTCTTCCCGCTCAAGGGTAGCACTCCGCCACTTGAGCCACAGCGCCGCTTCTGGCCGTTTTCTGTATATGTGGTGCTGGGGAATCGAACCTAGGGCCTCGTGCATCCGAGGCAGGCACTCTTGCCACTAGGCTATATCCCCAGCCCCTGTCCCTTAACTTTTTTTGCTCAAAACTAAAGAACTTGAACTAGTGGCTCTCAAACTTTTTGGTAGTTAATTGGAGATAAGAGTCTCAGGAATTTTCCTGCCTACGCTGGCTTCCAACCAGATCCTCAGATCTCAGCCTCCCAAGTAGCTGTATTACAGGCTTGAGCCACTGCTGCCTGGCAAACAGAAATTTTTGAAAAGAGAAGTAGCTTTAAGGATTTGAATTTTTTCTAATTTTACATTGAACTTCTGTATGTTTTATTTTTTATGGGTTAAATACCTAATGGTTAGGAAAATTAGAAAGGTCTGAAAATACACAGGTATCCAGTAATTGTTATTTACATTTCTCCATCTACATGAAATATTTCAAAAGTTAAAAATACGAGTAATAACAGAAGAAGAAATCATGTAAAGATGACATCAAACAAGAATGCTAGGTTAATGTAGAAGGGCAAATATTACAGTAATACCTACCATGTCTTGTTCATCAAGTGCAGCATGATCAGTTGTGTTGTAAAGATAAATTATAGTGTATATGAACTAGGTATCTCTGCTATTCAGTCCTTAAAAAGTCATTATCTTTATCATTATCGAGGGACTACTAAAGTGTAAAATAAATTTCTAGGTTGAAATTTGATTTAATTCTAAATGTCCCCAGATAAAATAAATCTCCAGGTCAAAATTTGATTTAATTTTAAATGCCCCAGATATTGCACTTCACTGAAGTTTAGGGTCAGCATGTGTGACAGCATGTGAGACTCTTAGAATCATCTCACTGAGGGGGAAGACATATCTCTTGCAGACTTGTTTCTCACCATAGCGTCAATTTTAGTAGGGTTAAGGATGCAGGTGACTTTCACAAAACTCTAGGTTATAGTCGGAAGAGGTAGAGGAAAACCTTTATCCTAAAATCCTTAATTCAGTAAATATCAAATTGGATCTCTGAAATACAGGATCATTTTGGATTGTTTGGAATAAAATGTAAAGCAAGACAATTATGGTGATCATTTTACTAATTTTTATTTGGAGTTCCATACTCTAGCTATTTTTGTGATCATGTGTGGGGGGGTGTTAACTAGCTTTTCTTCAAAGATTCGGCTAATAATCTTTGGCTCTTTTATGATTAAATTATATTTAAAAATTAAATGCTAATTGTGATTTCTTCTGTACACACTGGTGTTTTCTGTTTTGTCATTAAAAAAAAAAATCTATTTGCAGTGCCCCATGGGAATTGAACCTGGAGTCTTAAGCATGGTTAAGCATATATTCTACCACTACGCTGAACTTCTAGCCTATGTACACAGTTCTTATTTCTAATTCAGGCTTAGAATTTAGCAATAGAATTTTGAAGTGGTTTGGATTTTTCATGCTTTTGATAAGATACAGGGTTCTTACATTAAAATAAGTCCATGTGTTCATGTTCCAGTCCTGGGACTTGAACTCAGGATCTGTACACTGTCCTTTAGCTTTTGGGCTCAAGGCTGGCACTCTACCACGTTAGCCATAACTACCCCTGGCTCTGGCTTTTTCTTGTTGTTAGTGATGGTTAATTGGAAATAAATGTTTTGTGGACTTTCCAGGCTAGGTTCAAACCTGGATTGTCAGATCTCAGCCTCCTGAGTAAGGGTTACAGGCATAAGTATCTGGTGCCCATCTCGCAAAATACATTTCTAAACATCCTCCAAATGGATCACTGTCAGATATAAGTAAACAATTACTGTTTATTGAATTAATGATGCATGGCATTTATTTTTTTCTGTCAATAAAACGTTACACGATCAGTGTCGTAACTGCCATGTATAGTTCAACTGCTATCTATAGCCTGATGACTCCCAGCACACTCTCTTTCTATTTCCATAACTTAGAGGACATTTTTGTTTTACTTTATAAGGAGTTGAGAAGTAAAGGTTAGTCACATGACTAGTCGCCTTGAAAATGCTAACCAGATTTGAGGGCATGGAAGAGCATTAGCTCTTGGATTAAAATGAAATTGTTTTCAAAGTAGGGGCAGCCCTAGCTATTACTGTAAATGCATGGTTGAAGCATTGCCTACTAACCTTGCATAATAGAAACATTCTTTGTTTTTCCTTTTCATCAGAACAAGTAACAAATGTTCTTTAAAGTGCACCTCTCCTCACTATCTTGTCTAGCCATCAGGTCTACCCAAATGTATTTAAAAACCCATGAATACTAACCACTTCTTTAGACTTTACATATATAGAATTATTAAAATATACTCACCTAAGATTTACCTCTGAGAAATCTGCATTTCTAAAATAAACTGGAAATGTATTTTGGCCAAATTTCAAAGTTTCTGAACATTAAAGTTTGCTGCTATTATAGGAACATGTTGCTGAAGTATAAGTATAAAGTTTTCATTTTAGGAGAATTACATCTGCATGCTGTCTTTATAGGGTAATTTATATTGCATGAGAAGTATAGAAGTTAAATATCTTAGGCTTTCTATATAATTAAGCTTCTTATTTTATAGATGATATAGATCTATATTAAGTTCTGCTACTCATTTTCAAGATTATTGTTACATAAAATACAAAACAGTGCAAATACCAAACCTTTATAAGAACTTTACTTAAAATGGCACAAGTACCTCGGGTGATGATGTCTTGGACATATCTCTGGGGATGTTATCACTGCAATGAAATGCACTTTCAGTTAAAGTGTTCCCAGGGGAATATGCCCAAGAACAAGCTTTATTTTCTTCTTTCTTTTTCCACTGCCTACCATTGGCAGGTAAAGATTTCTCTAGTGTTTTTAAAGTATATTCCCTTGCTATTCAGTTCTGCTCTTGTTTGTTTGTTTTTTTGTTTTTTTTTGGCCAGTCCTGGGGCTTGGACTCAGGGCCTGAGCACTGTCCCTGGCTTCTTTTTGCTCAAGGCTAGCACTCTGCCACTTGAGCCACAGCGCCACTTATGGCCATTTTCTGTATATGTGGTGCTGGGGAATTGAACCCAGGGCCTCATGTGTATGAGGCAAGCACTTTTGCCACTAGGCCATATCCCCAGCCCCTCAGTTCTGCTCTTGTAAGTTAACAGTTTCACTTAGTCACTAAGTAAAACATTAAGGGCATTTATAAATTATGGTATAATTGACACTGGATGTTTCTGCTTAGTACTAGTTTTAAATGCTGAACCCTTGGCCTTATTGTGATTAATTAAATACAGGCTCTCTCAGAGAATAGACCATCTATTATATGTAAAGATCCTTTTCTATACTGAAAATTGTATGTGGTTATCTTAATGCTAAGTAAAAATTTGCTGTTTATTTGTAGCTGTGGAATATGGACTAGTTTTGAATTGTTACTCTGGATATTGTTATCGGTTTAGCCTGAGATATGTTGTGTTTAAGTTTGCACTCTTTGCCTCTTGTCTTTTCTTTTTCTTCTTCTAATTATTTATACCCTCCCTGCCCCATTCCTAATATGTTGCAAGTATAAAAATGTACTATGAAATATTTTTCCTTATTTTGGGTTGACTTTGTGATTTTGTTGTCGATATTTTCCATTTTTTTGGGCTCATTTTTTTTTTTTTTCTAGATTTAAAACATAGCATAGCGCTGGGAATTTGGCCTAGTGGTAGAGTGCTTGCCTCACATACATGAAGCCCTGGGTTTGATTTCTCAACACCACATAAATAGAAAAGGCCAGAAGTGGCGGTGTCTCAAGTGGTAGAGTGCTAGCCTTGACCAGAAAGAAACTAGGGACAGTGCTCAGGCCCTGAGTTCAAGCCTTACGACTGCCTCCCTCCCCACCCCCACCCCCCAAAAAAAAGAAACCTATTGCATAACTTAGTAGTTTCCTCCTTAGACTTCCCTGCTCTCCTTTCCCATCCCTAATATGTAAATTATACTTCAGGATCCTCCAAAGATAAGATTCACAGATATTCAAATCATTGCATCAAGTAGAATAGTATTTTACACATAAGCTGTGTGTGTCTGCCTCTTTGCATTAACTTATCACTAGATCACTTAAAATATCTAGTGCAAGGTGAATGCTATATAAATAATTGCTAATATCATTGGGGGAATTTTAATATTTTGTAGGCAGAGGGCTGGTTCGAGGGCTTGGAGATGGAATCTTGAGGATGTTACTGCCTAGGCTGGCTTTGAATCAGGATCTTTTTAGTTCTCAGTCTCCTGATTAGGATTACATATGAGCTACTGGTGTCCAGTTTCCAAATATTTTTGATCTGAAGATACTTCAGTCCTACCTAAGATATTGATGATTTAGAGGGTCAAGTGTTTATTTAAGCTATGTGGGAGTTGTCAGTAATGGAAATGTCTATCATTATTGTTTTATACTGTTTTTGGTGGTGAAAAACAAAATACTTATGCTTACATTAGCCTGGTATCTCAACTTAAAATGTTAAGTCCCGAAATCTGACCTGGTAACTCATAAATCACATAGAAAGAACTGTCCTAGTATTTTAAATCATAATTTTTATAAGTAGATTAGAATTATAGTTAACTTCATCAAAAAATAGGAAAAAGTTGATGACCTCTGTCACGCCCATCTCTTATCACAAATGAAATGAAAGAGCCAGCAAATACTAGAGAAGTAAAATGTTCACATTGATTACAGTATATTGCTGTATTGTCATCTCCATTTGTCTGTCATAATAGTGATTATGTTTTGTGTGCAGATGTCTTTTAAACAGTGTGAAGAAGACTAGGGGCATGCTCAGTAGTAGATGGCCTGCATAGCAAGCACAAGGCCCCAAGTTCAACCTCCAGTAGCACAAGAAAGGAAAGAGTTTCAAGAAAAAAAACTTGAAAAAAATCATTTATTTAATTTATTTTTTTGTTTATGTTTAAGGAATTGAACCCAGGACCTCATGCATGCTAGGCAACTATTCTATGATTGAGCCACATTCCCAGCCCAAGAAAAAGCTTTTAAAATGTATAATAGCATGGTTATTTTGGGGGCAAACATACTATCTTTCAGTTATTATCTTATCTTCTTAGTCCCATTGTTAAACTGTTTGAAAATACTTTAAGTAAAGCATACCTTTGAAATAATCATAGTATGGAGATACATACAGACTTTAAAATATCTCTTACCCGACCACTTTCCCTTTTTACTCAACTATTGCTTTTTATTAGTTGTGTGTGTATGTGTACTGGTACTGGGGCTTGAACTCAAGACCTTGCTCTGTCACTTGGCTTTTTTTTCTCAAGGCTGGCACTCTGTCACTTGAGCTGTACCTCTACTTTAGACTTTGTTTCTGGTTAATTGGAGATAAAAATTTCACTAATTTTTGTGCCAGGGCTGCCTTTTTTTTTTTTTTTTTGGCCAGTCCTGGGGCTTTGACTTAGGGCCTGGGCATTGTCCCTGGCTTCTTTTTGCTCAAGGCTAGCACTCTGCCACTTGAGCCACAGCACCACTTATGGCCATTTTCTGTATATGTGGTACTGGGGAATTGAACCCAGGGCTTCATGTATACGAGGCAAGCACTCTTTCCACTAGGCCATATCCCCAGCCCAGGGCTGTCTTTGAACTAAGATCCTCAGATTTCTGCCTCCAGAGTAGCTAGAACTAAAAATGTGAGCCATCCGTGAACTTTGTGTATTATGTTAAAAAAAAAAAAAAAAAGCTTTCCTGGACATCTTATTCACTCTGCCACTATATTAACTTGTGGTCCTTATCTCTCTTTTGGATAATTATTTTTGTATTATTTTAATTAGTTTCACTGGATTTGTTTGGCTTCCTTGTATAATTACACAAATGCATGCATATATCCATGTTTCTATTTGCATACACACAAAAACATTCACTTTTGAGCAATCTCAATCATAAACCTTCTGTAGGTACTCTAACAGTATTGTAAAACTACTATATTTCTAATTATAGTTTGCACAGTTCTGCTTTACAATTTTATCTATTAGCTTCCTTTTTTGGCACTATTGGAGCAGAACTAAGAAAACTGTTATTTCAGTCACTACTGTACACACGTATTTTCTATCTTTATATTTGTTGCTTAAAAGTCAAAGTTCAGATGAGGTCCTGACAATACAGAGTTTAAAATCTAGCTGTTCTTAAACAATACTCATTGTTGTATTTAAATATTTAATCAGAGCTCTTTTAGCCATTCTTGATGCCTTTAGGGCCAAGTCGGAATGTGACTCAGCAGAGGCTTTATTCTTAAATAAAAATTTTTTCTAGTCCATATTTTTCTATTTGTACTCTTAAATGGAATTATAAGCCTCATGTAATGTCGGAGTCATATACATTAATTTGACTTCGCAATTGAAATTTGCATAAAAGGAATGTGGTTTGCCCCATGTTTAATTTTCAAAATTTTATTTATAGTAAAAATGCTTATTCACCAAGTTTATTAGTTGTGTAACTGTTGCTTGCCAGTGAAATTTGCGCAGCAAATGTTAACATCTTTTCTTGCTACCCATAGCTAGTGAATACTCTACTACAATAGATGATAAAATGTGACCTTTCTGATATAGACTGAAAGAAAATTACCTGATCGATCATCTAGAGTTCTTTGCCTGTAATAGGTTCACAGTACATGTTTTTTAACTTTTTTGTCTCTCTCTCTCTCTTTCTCTCTCTCTCTCTCACTGGAACTGGATGGAGTACCCGAAGCACCTTTCTTTTTCTTGTAGCTCAGCTCTCTCACTGGTTTATTCAATCTAATGAAGATTAATAGGATGGGAAACCCTCAAGAAGGTTTTCCTTTTAGCAATTAGGAGGTGGAGAAAGAAGCAATGCCACCTTCCGTCTTCGTTCATTTGGTGGCAAAAATGCAGGCTGACCTAATGGTTTTCTCATAAATTTACTAAATATACCGAAAAGAATGATGTAAGTGGCGCTGTGGTTCAAAGTGGTAGAGTTGTAGCCTTTTTTTTTTTTAAGTTTATTGGAGATAAGATTCTTAAGGAGTTTCCTGTCTGAGTTATAGCTTCGAACTATGATTCTTAGATTTCAGCCTCCTGAGTAGCTAGAATTATAGACATAAGCCACTGCCTAGCTGTATTTACTTTTAGTTTGTAGTTTTCACTATAATGAGTCTAGATATGGATTTCTTTTTTAAAGTATTCAATTTAGGCTAATTTATGCCTCTGGTTATCTGAGTATTTGCATTTTTCATTAGAGCAGGAAAGTGAATAACGACTGCCCTGTTATCGTTTATGTCCTCCAATTGGACATCGATTTCTCCCTTCCTTTATTTCTCTTAAATTTTTTTAGTCTTTTTTTCCTTTAAACAATTAAACCACCAAAAATAAAAGGCCTATGTTGATCTGGAACTTGGCATTTCTGCCTCCTCCCTTCAAGTACTCCTCTCTCTCCCTCTTCCCCCCTTTTGTGTGAGGAGGACGTAGTAGGGATGGAATCCAAGTCCTGTTGCATGCTACACAAATGCTTGACATACTCATTCTCAACAATATAATTATATATAAATATATATATGTATACATATATATATATTTTTTTTTTTTTTTGGCCAGTCCTGGGCCTTGGACTCAGGGCCTGAGCACCATCCCTGGCTTCTTCCAGCTCAAGGCTAGCACTCTGACACCTGAGCCACAGCGCCCCTTCTGGCCGTCTTCCATATATGTGGTGCTGGGGAATCGAACTGAGAGCTTCATGTGTAGGAGGCAAGCACTCTTGCCACTAGGCCATATTCCCAGCCCCATATAATTATATTTAAAAATTAAAAAAACAGTATTGTAACTCAATACAATTAAATGTGAAGTCCCATCATATAACAAGATCCCTAACTGTGTTTCCCAGTTAAGTTTCATGTAGGTTTATAAAGGGATGATTATCATGGAATTGCTTGGAACAGAGAGAAATTGGAGAGCTTCCTGATGGATCTAAGGAATGGCCATCGTGGCATATGCATACAGTACATTGACACATTTTGTTTTTAAAACCATTAACCTGTAGGTACCTTGTTCAGGACTATCTTTTTTTCAGTTGTCTGATTTTCTGTTTAAAACACTCATTGAGTTGTTAAATTGTTATAATTTTCCATTTCTTGGAAGTTCAGTTTGGTTGTTTTTCCAAATATACCTACACTGTTAGATCCTACTGCTTACGTTTTCATGCTTTTTTTTTTTTTTAGCATTTTAGTACGGGAAGTCCCAGGACTTTTTTTTTTCTTCTGACTTTTAAGTATTACGGGATTAGAAATGTTACCGGGTTCGAGGGTGGGTATTCCCTGTCCCTCCAAGAGTCCACCACTCAGAGACAGTCTCAAGCAAAAAGATGGATTTATTGGGGAAGCAAAAAGCAAACTGACTGGCCAAGGACAGTGCAGACTTGGGAGCTGCCACAGTGACCCTGAGCAGTCCTCAAACTGGGGTTTATAAAGGTAAAAGCCTAGCACAGGTGTAGGGGCTTGACGCAGGGGGTAGAGCATGCAATAAGTTCACAGATGTAGGAGGTTGACTCAGAGTAGAGCAAATAACAAGCCATTTACAGAAGCAGAATTTTGGGGTCAGGTTGACCTAATCTCCAGCATTTCCTACTATGTTTCCCTAGTCAAGATACTCCCTACAACAGTAAGGTACCCTGAGGTGTTTGGTTTTTGGAGTTGTTAGCATGTATTCATTATTCCAACCATGTGAGTTTTCATGACTGGATCAGATGTAACTAGACCTTGCATGAACCTGTGATTGTATCTGTCATTCCTTACTTTCCTGGCCTTGGGGCATCCTTGCTTCTGTATTAGATTATTACTCTGATTTCTTGCTTCCTTTTCATTGTAAGCTACTTTACTTACTAAATAGAGCTTAGCTGTGTTTTTTTGGTTTTATGAGACAGGCGGGTTGCTGTCTACCCCAAGCTGCCACAACTCATAATATCATCTTGCTTAAAACTGGGTATCCAGGTTACAGCTATGTACCACCATATGCTGTGTTTTCAAATAATGGGTTTCTAAGGTTTATTTATTTATTTTTGAGGCAGGAGATTTTTCTGGTGTAGTTGAAGAGCAAAAAGGGCTGAGTATGTGGCTCAAGTGGTAGAGTGCCTGGATTCAAACCTCAGTATCACCAAAAAAAAAAAGAAAGAAAGATTATGTAGCAGAGTGCTGGTGGCGCACATCTATAGTCCTACTCAGGAGGCTGAAACTTAAGGATCTTGGTTCAAATCCAACCAGGAAGACAGACCTGAGAGATTCTTATCTCTTAACCTACAGAAAAGCTAGAAGTGGAGGTGTGGCTCAAAAGATAGAGCCCTTGACTTGAGTGAAAAAGATAAGCAAGAGGCAGAGGCCTTTACATCTGAGAAAATAAAGAATGTATGTAGTATGAATGGCATGAGCATAAGAAGGATAATTGCAGGGAGTGATAGTTGCAAGTGGGTTAGTTTGGATAAAACCATTTTAGGAGAGTATTTTTTACCTCTCCCCCTATGACCTTCATTTCAATAGGATCAGCATTTATTGAAAGGATTCCACATAGTAGATGATGACAAAATTGTATTTATGTGGGAAAATGAGCAGGTGCCTAAATAGTTCATAGCAAAGGGCTTAGGAACTTAGTCTTGATTTGATATAGAAAAATTTTGGAAGGAAGTTTTGTTTTCACCCCAACAGGATGGCTCTAACCATCAAGAATTGGTTCAAACCACACCAGTTAAAGGAAGGGCACCATCATTAAAAAAGGCTGCTCATGCCAGCTTTGAGTGTCCTCAGATCATATCTACTAATGCAAACTGGCTATAAATCTAGGTCTTCCCAAGACCTCCTCAGCTTTGCGTGTCCCCTAGAAAAATTCATAAAACTCAGTGAATTGATATGCCTATGATTTTGTTTTTATGATGTGTGATGTAGAAGAAGAAGGAACTAGACTATTTCATTCTCCAGTTAGTGTGATGCAATATGCAATCCAATCTAGGCCTACTTGGTATAAAATCTGCAGGTTAAAATGCATAGTCCAGTTCACACCTGTAATCCTAGCTATGCAGGAAGCTGGGATTTGAGGGTCTTGGTTCAAAGCCAGCTTGGGCAGAAAAGTTCCTGTGAGACTCTTACCTCCAATTAACCACTCAAACACTGCAAGTGCAACTGTGGCTCAAAGCTCTAGAGAGCTAGCCTTAAGAGCGCAGGGACAGCGCCCAGGCCCTGTGAGTTTAAGCACTACTACTGTGTTCTTCTCCCTCCCTCCCAAACAAAACAAAACATAGCTCCAGGTGCCTATAGCTCACCAGCTACTCAGAAGGCCGAAGATTGTGGTTTGAAGCCAGCCCTGGCAGGAACATTTGGGAGACCCCTACCTACCTCCAGTTAACTACTGAAAAGTCAGAGTGGTGCTCTGGCTCAAATGGTAGCATTAGACTAGCCTTGAGCACAAAAAGCTCAAGAGCAGCACCTCTATCCTGAGTTCAGGAACCAGGATTGACTGGGCTGGGGATATGGCCTAGTGGCAAGAGAGTTTGCCTCCCATACATGAAGCCCTAGGTTCAATTCCCCAGCACCACGTATACAGGAAATGGCCAGAAGTGACACTGTTGCTTAAGTGGCAGAGTGCTAGCCTTGAGCAAAAAGAAGCCAGGGACAGTGCTCAGGCCCTGAGTCCAAGGCCCAGGACTGGCAAAAAAAAAAAAAAAAAGAACCAGGATTGACAACAAACACAAACAAAACACTTCATAGTTCCCAAGCAGTGGGTAAGAAAGTAAGAAAGAATGGTTATGTGGATTGGGGACGGATTTTTGAAACATTTTATTCTAGGATATAAAAGTGTTTGAATTCTGTGGGTAGGCAGAATACTTGATGGGTGAATTTTGAGCACATGAGCATTCAGATCAAGGTGTTTTGGGGCAGACTCATGGGTCTAGAAAGGTTTTGCTACCTTTTTTTTTAAAAAGAAACAAATGTTTAAAGGAATTGCCATTTAACAAAGCAGTTTATGAAAACAGTGTGTCTGGATCACCCTGACTTTCAACATTCCCATCTTCCTACCTATCCCTTCCAATTTTATAGGATATATATTGGATTCTTAATTGAATCTCCCCCTTTCAAGTACCTACTTCCTGGTGTTTACTTTGTTGAAATTTGACTTTGCCTTTCTACCCTGTGTGAATTCTCCCTTGAATCTACCATATTTCAGTTGATACATTTTGTATACACTTGCATACCACCCAGAATATTTACTTTTAAGTTTATAAGCTAAATATAAGGGAAAACATGCATCCTCTGTAGTCCTGATTTACCTCATATAACATAATTTTTTTCTGGTTTTGCTACTTGTAAGGTGAGGACTGAAGTGTGAATGAGAGTAATGAAGACAGAAATGCAGAACAAGTGCATAGAATTTTGGCAAAAGAATAAATCTATTTTTGAGAGCGCATGAAAGAGTAAGGGTTGAGTGAGACTGAAGATAAACAGATGGAATAATTGAAGGGAGAGAAGCTATCAGTAGCACAGATATAGGGACTCATTGTGAAAACTCAGACAAACCCTTTTCTAGGACTAGAAGCAAAGCAGAATTAAAGTGGCCACAGTTTTGAAGTGAAGGGTAGATAAGTTGGGAAAGGCAATTTTGCTAAAGCAGGGGGAAATGAGATAGGGAAAGGGAGGCCTATCAGCAGTTTGAGTTCCTGAATTGGGTGTGGAAAGGGCTTAGAATACTCCATATGTTATTTGTTGATAGGAAAGTCAACAAGAGAGATTAAGGAGTTCACAGTGGATCAAATAATTGCAGTTTTGGACATTTTCCAACAATTCATGGCATCTTTGGAGTAAGAGTAGAAGAGTCAATTGTTCAACTGTTTTTGACTAAGGAACACTTTACATTTTACTTTAAAAAAATCAAAGATGCTTACTAAAATAGTGGAGTGATTTTATTAGAAAAAAAAATAAAACCAACTTTGTCTTTTTTAGCCCTTAATTCATTTTTATGCCCTGGACAGCACAATAGGTGCCCAGGTTCTTGAGCATCCTAGACATTGCACTGTGCAAAACTAAAGGCAAAGTTAAATGCATCCTACCATAGATCAGCTTAACTATTAATCATAATACATTTAAAGAAAGAAAAGAAAGGATGGAAAACAACTCAGGTAACAAGATTTAAACATTTCTTGTTTTTTTTTTTTTTTTAAACCAAGGCAGAAAATGGTCAATGGATTTCAGAATTTTCCACCTAGAAGGAACAAACAGTAGTATTTTATTTTATTTTGCGCTTTTTTTTTTTTGCCTGTCCCTGGCTTTTTTTTGCTCAAGGCTAGCACTCTGCCACTTGAGCCACAGCGCCACTTCTGGCCATTTTCTGTATATGTGGTGCTGGGGAATTGAACCCAGGGCCTCATGTAGACAAGGCAAGCAAGACTCTTCTTGCCACTAGGCCACATCCCCAGCCCAAACAGTAGTATTTTAAAACAAATGCTCCAGAATGTCATTCAAGCCAAATGGGAAGTTGAAGGTTTTTTTTTTTTGTTGTTGTTGTTGTTCTTTTTTTTTTTTTTTTGCTTTTTCTTTTCTGTAAACCTATTGATTATAATGGCTTCCCTGCTTGGAACCCTGTAGTGGTTTTCCATTAAACAGTGAATGAAAATCTAAAGTCTTTGCCATGGCAGGCTGTCGTTGATGTTCCTTGCTGAGAGGGCACCAGTATGACTGTAGAGAGCCTGAAGGCTAAGATGAAAACTTTGGAGCAAGAGTTAGAAGACACACCAACAGAACACACTGACTTCTGCCTGGAGTTTTCTCATTTATCACCTTTTCCATTTACCAGTGGAGCTTTGTGTGGAGACCCAGGATACATACTGGGCCTGAAAGTGTTGAATGACTGGATGGTGTGAGAGCATTAAGGGGCATGATGTGTATTCTTTCCCTTACTTCTTTTTTGTTGTTGTTGTTGTTTTTTGCCAGTCCTGAGGCTTGAACTCAGGGCCTGAGTCCCTGGCTTCTTTTTGCTCAAGGCTAGCACTCTACCACTTGAACCACAGTCCCACTTCCGGCTTTTTCTATATATGTGGTGCTGAGGAATCAAAACCAGAGCTTCATGTATATGAGGTGAGCACTTTACCACTAGGCCATATTCCCAGCCCTCTTTCACTTACTCTTAAGTACTATAACATAATCTCCACATCACATACAAGGAAACTAGGGACAATTAGGTCACTCAGCACCCAGTAATGACAGTCTCCATTATTTTCCCATCTCTGCATATCTTCTTCGTTACCCTGAGCCCACTTTTCTAGGTAATTGTATTTGTGGGAATTTAAAGAAAGGATTGATGACTTAATTTTTAAGTGTTTTTTAAAGGTGGGTGTGTGGGTGTGTGGGTGTGTGGAGTTCCTGGGGCTTGAACTCAGGACCCAGGCACTGTTCTTTTGCTCAAAGGTAGCACTTTAGCACTTGAGCTATGGTTATACTTCTGGCTTTTTTGGTGGTTAATTAGAGATAAGAGTCTCAGACTTTTCTGCCTGTGCAAGTTTTGAACCATGATCCTCACATCTCACCCTCCTCACTAGTTAAGGATTACAGATGTGACCAGTGCTCAGCCTTTTTTTTTCAAGTTTTAAAGATAAAATTATAATTAATAACATTTTTGTTTACATGAACAAAAACTTACAGATCATTTTTTGCCTAGGTAGTGTAGTTTGGTAAGATACTATGCCTTTGTAATTATTTTTACATTTTCTCCTTTTTTTTTTAATCTTTTTTTTTTCAAATTTTTATTATCAAACTGATGTACAGAGAGGTTACCGTTTCATACGTTAGGCATTGGATACATTTCTTGTACTGTTTGTTACCTTGTCCCTCATACTCCCCTCTCTACTCCCCCTTTCCCTTTCCCCCCCTGAGGTGTTCAGTTCACTTACACCAAACAGTTTTGCAAGTATTGCTTGTGTCTCTCAATTTTGGTATTCCCTTTCAATTTCCTACTACTTCTAATACCAGTATACACGGTTTCCAGTATACTCAAATAAGATTACAGAGATAGTGTAGGTACAACCACAGGAAGGTGATACAAGAACATCATCAATAATAGAAGCTACAGATACAGATGGGACGTTGAAAGTAGTTACAACTGTGATATAACAATCGTTTCCATAACATGGAGTTCATTTCACTTAGCATCATCTTATGTGTTTATAAGGGTATAGCTATTGGGCTCTTGTGATCCTCTGCTATGACTTGCCTAAACCTGTACTAATTATTCCTAATAAGGGAGACCATAGAGTCCATGTTTCTTTGGGTCTGGCTCACTTCACTTAGTATAATTTTTTCCAAGTCCTTCCATTTCCTTACAATGGGGCAATGTCATTCTTTCTGATAGAGGCATAAATTCCATTGTGTATATGTACCACATTTTCCTGATCCATTTGTCTACTGAGGGGCATCTGGGTTGGTTCCAGATTCTAGCTATGACAAATTGTGCTGCAATGAACATTGTTGTGCTGGTGGCATTACTGTGATTTTGTTTGTGGTCTTTTGGATAGATACCCAAAAGTGGGGCTGCTGGGTCATAGGGGAGTTCTATATTTAGCCTTCTGAGGAATCTCCATACTGCTTGCCAGAGTGGCTGAACCAGTTTACATTCCCACCAACAATGAAGTAGGGTTCCCTTTTGGACACATCCCCTCCAACAATTGTTATTGTTACTCCTCAGTAGTTAAGGATTACAGATGTGACCAGTGCTCAGCCTTTTTTTTTTTAAGTTTTAAAAGCATAAAATTATAATTAATAACATTTTTGTTTACATGAACGAAAACTTACAGATCATTTTTTGCCTAGGTAGTGTAGTTTGGTAAGATACTATGCCTTTGTAATTATTTTTACATTTTGTCCTTTCTTTTTTGATATTTCTAGAAATATGGATGGTTCATTTTTCCAAGGTTATAATAGTTTATTCTAAATGTTTGAAAAAGTTTGACTTGATTTCCGTTCATGCATTTCAGTACATTCAGTATGTGAAGAGAATGGTTTCTGCTGTCTCTTTGAACAGAAATATGTGACACTATAGTAAAATTTGGATTTTTTTGAGTGAGACATTGTCTATGTAGCTCAGGATGGACTTGAATTCCACTGTTGTCTTGCCTTAGCCTCTGATGTATTGGGATTGCAGCAGATGGTAATTTTTAGGTTGTATTTCAATCCACTTTATACTGGCTTTTTTTTTTTTTCTTTAAAACTGAAATAACTGGTCTGGGAATGTGGCTTAGCGATAGAGTGCTTGCCTAGCATGCATGAAGCCCTAGGTTTGATTCCTCAGCACCACATAAACAGAGAAGGCCAGAAGTGGCATTGTGTGGCTCAGGTGGTAGAGTGCTAGCCTTGAACAAAAAGAAGCTAGGGACAGTGCTCAGGCTGAGTCCCAAGCCCCAAGACTGGCTCCCCAAAAAACCCTAAAAAAACTGAAATAACTGTCAGAAAAAACATAGAATACAGAATGTGGCTGCTATACAATTGAGCTACATAGGATAAATTCTGGCTTGAGTCAGATGATCAGTGCTTGAAGAAAAATTTCAGAGCTTTTCTGTCACACCCACACAATGGAGATAGGCAGAACTGGAAAATTTTCCTTTTGTTTTACAATAGGTTTATGTCTTAATTATTGCTTCATTTCAGTACTATGCAATACTTTTGAGTTCTGAAGTAAAGTCATCTTGAACTGTAACATTTCTGGACTAATTTTGTTTTGTGTCGTGTGTGTGTGTGTGTAAATTTTGGCTTGATTTGAAGCTCTTGTGAAAGATAATATATTAGACATGTTAAAACTTTTTCTTTGGCCATAGTAGGATTTGAGAAGAGAGCCATTTGCTTGCTTTCAAGTGGCTGGCTTTCTGCCACTTGAGCCATGCTTCCACTCTGGGTTTGATTATTTTGGAGATGGCATCTTGTGGACTTTTGTTCTTCAGCTGACTTTCAATTGCAGTCCTCTAGAAGTCAGCTTCCTGGGTAACTAGGATTACAAATGTGAGCTGCCATTACCCAGTGTAGAGCAAATCTTTTATTTTTACTTTTCAGTGTCTCATTATGTAGTAATAATATGTGCCCTCATCCTTCCTCAGCCTCCTAAGTAATGGGATTACAGGTATCTAGTAGATGCCTGGCTAGACCAAATGTTACCTGGACTTTAGCCAAAAAAAAATTACTTTCACAAAATAATACACTATTGCCATTTGTTGCTGGCTTTCACCTGTAAGCCCAGCTACTCAGGAGGCTGAAATCTGAGGATCTGAGGCAGCAAAGTCTGTGAGACTCTCCAGTTAATCACCAGAAAGCTGGAATGGAACTGTGAGTTAAGTGATCAAAAAAGGTCAGGGACAATGACCAGAACGTAAGTTCAAGCCTTAGGGCAGGTACCCTCCCCCACCCCCAGAAAAGACTCTTGTTTATGTAAGCGACAAGAAATGGATTTACACTTTTCAGTGGAGTATGTTGTACGCTTTCGATTGGCCATTAATTGCTATATAATATTTATGTGGAAATTTTTGCTAAGTAAACTATTAGCTAAGATTGTAGTATTAAGACTTAACTCAGTGGCTGGGGATATAGCCTAGTGGCAAGAGTGCCTGCCTCGGATACACGAGGCCCTAGGTTCGATTCCCTGGCACCACATATACAGAAAACGGCCAGAAGTGGCGCTGTGGCTCAAGTGGCAGAGTGCTAGCCTTGAGCGGGAAGAAGCCAGGGACAGTGCTCAGGCCCTGAGTCCAAGGCCCAGGACTGGCCAAAAAAAAAAAACAAAACAAAAAAAAAAGACTTAACTCAAGGCCTTGTGCTTAGCTAGTCAAGTGTGTGTGTCTGTCATTCTAGACAGCACTGAGCTTCCCCCTACCCCAGTCAGATTTTAGAAGTAGAGCAATCATGTTTTGGGGTGGTGTTAAACTACCATGGAAGAAGATGGTGCCTATGAGTGGGAAACTTTAGGATTAACAGGCTAAATAGTCAGAAGGAGGGATGTTGTGTTACAAAGTGTATTGTTTATCAGGTCCATGCTAGTGTTACAGAAAGCATTTACTGATGTGGGAGAGTCATGTTGTACCCCCAGTGTACCTCTGAAAACATGTCAATAGTCTCTTTTCAAATCATAGGATAATTTGTCAAACTTTTACAAATGATTTAGTGCTTATTCAGGAAATAAGTCCTAGCTACAAGTCCTAATTTCTGGACTTTAATTATTACAATATCAGTAATGCTAAACTCTGAGAATGAAGCCACATTTAAAAAAAAATATATATATATATATATATTTTTTACACTGTCACGGGACACTGGAAATAAGTATGTAGAGAAGAATGTTTTAGTACATTTTTATAGGATGTGTTTATATGAAAAAAGGTTTGTCTATGTTGTATTTACGCAAGCACTTGACAGTGTACTGTTTCTTTTGGCTCTTGTGGTAAGGTGGTCAACCTTTGACCCTTATTTTATCTGAACCCAATCAAAAGGGTCAGTGCTGTGAATCCAAACAAAATTTTATTTCTGCTTTTCCCTGTTTCTCTTGCCTAGAACTTACTCATCATTTCTGGCCTAGTGATTTTACTAACCAGAAATTTAACAATATTTTTAAGCCAGTAGGTCAACTTTGAAAGGCCCGTTTTAACAAACTGGAGATGTCTATGGCAAATTTCATCAGGTCTTCATAGAATTTCATAGTTATGGTATTATATCTTTTCATTTGCTAATATTTGTATGTAAATTTATGCTCATGTGCTCATTGGTTACTACTGGTTTGACCTGGAAGTAGCAGAGCTTGTCCATTTGTGCACACAGCTGTGTTAGGAGTTTTTCTGGGGGTCTGGGGCATGGCTCAGGTGGTAGAGCCATTCAGTAACTCAGAGTATCAGATACTGAGTTTGAGTCCTAGTCAAAGAAATTTGTGATTCTTGGGAGGAATTTCCTTTTTTTCTCTCTCCTTCTTTCCTTCCTTCCTTCCTTCCTTCCTTCCTTCCTTCCTTCCTTCCTTCCTTCCTTCCTCCCTCCCTCCCTCCCTCCCTCCCTCCCTCCCTCCCTCCCTCCCTCCCTCCCCTCCCTCCCCCCTCCCCTCCCTCCCTCCCTCCCTCGCTTTTTTTGGTCAGTCATGGGGCTTGAATTCAGGGCCTGCGCGTTATCCCTGAGCTCTTCAGCTCAAGCCTAGCCCTCTACCACTTTGAGCCATAGTGCCACTTCCGGTTTTCTGATGGTTAATTGGAGATAAGAGTCTCACGGACTTTCCTGCCTGGGCTGGCTTTGAACCATGATCCTCAGAACTCAGCCTCCCGAGTCGCTAGGCTCATAGGCATAAGCCAGTGGCGCCCGGCAAAAAAATTCCTTTTCTTTCTTTTTTTTTCAAAACACCTTTTGGGGAGAATTCAGAGTAGGAATGTATAGAGTCTAATTGAACCCTGCTAGAAGTGTGGTAATTCTGCTTCCTGTATTTGCAGGTGATGAGTTTAAAGCCACATTATTATTTTTGTCCAGTAGGAATAACATAAGCTTTGTTTTCAGATGGAATTGGTGATCATTTAACTACCTTTATGTATGTTAAGGCTCACAAAGCACCTTTGATTCATTTGCAGTGATATTGCTGAGAAAATAGCTTCATAGGGTCACCTTGCTGTTCCTGTGTGTTTTACAGTCTGTTATGCTGCTTTGTACATGATAACCCTAGAGCTTACAGCTACTCCAAGTAGCAGGCTATTATTCATGATAGGCATCTGTCTGGAGAAAGAGAAGTTACCAAGTCTTCTCAAGCCAGTAAAGGAAAAGTATTGAAAGCTTATAGCAGAAATAGGGACCCGGAAAGTCACCAGGCAGCAACTTTTTATCCTCTTCTCTCTCTAGGCCTCCTTCTGCCCACCTATCTTTCTTACCTGTATTCCCCAAACTCTGCATTATGAACCCAGTTTTATAAGCTAGTAAACTCTGGGGTTCTGTTTTGTATAAAAATGTATTTTGGGGCTGGGAATGTGGCCTAGTGGTAAAGTGCTCGCCACGTATACATGAAGCCCTGGGTTCGATTCCTCAGCACTACATATGTAGAAAAAAGCCAGAAGTGGTGCTGTGGCTCAAGAGGTAGAGTGCTAGCCTTGAGCAAAAAGAAGCCAGGGACAGTGCTCAGGCCCCTGAGTCCACGCCCCAGGACTGGCAACAAAAACAAAAGAAACAAAAAAATGTATTTTTTATCTGGCATAAAATACATGTTCAGGTTCAGAGGCCTGTGTAAGAGGTGAGGAGGAAGCAGTGAAGCAGAAATGAGTCTGGACTAGGATGTGACCTCTTAGCAACTCCCACTCTCACCCCCTTCACCATGAAGGAGATTGTGGCCTCCCAAAGATTGCATTAGCTAGGACTTTTTTTATCTTGAAAATTTACAGTCTTTTTGATAGTATAACAAAAGTGAAAATCTTTGAAAGTACCACCTACAGCATTCTTAAGCTATTTAGTATCACAGGAAATGGAAAACACTGGTCTCACGGGTTCAATTCACAGCAAAGCAGACGGGGTTTGGGAATACAGAGGGGATGTAAAATAGCACTCTACCTCTTTTTTAAAATTTATTTTTTATTTATTGTCAAAGTGATGTACAGAGAGGTTACAGTTTCATGTGTAACCGGCCATACAATGGACAAAGGACTCATACTAAAAAAATTAAATTCCTCCAAAACAAAACTGCAAAGAACCAACAGCCCCCTCAACAAGTGGGCTAAAGACTTAAAAAGATGAGGAAATGAGAATGGCCAAGAGGCATATGAACAAGTGCTCTACATCACTGGCCATAAAAGAAATGCAAATCAAAACAACTTTGAGATTCCTCCTCACCCCATTAAGAATGTCCTTCATCAAGAAAACTAACAATAATAAATGTTGGAGGGGATATGGCCAAAAGGAAACCCTACTTCATTGTTGGTGGGAATGTAAACTGGTTCAGCCACTCTGGAAAATGGTATGGAGATTCCTCAGAAGGCTAAACGTAGAGCTCCCCTATGACCCAGCAGCCCCACTTTTGGGCATCTACCCAAAAGACCACAAACAAGAACACACTAAAGCCACCAGCACAACAATGTTCATCACAGCACAATTTGTCATAGCTAGCATTTGGAACCAACCCAGATGCCCCTCAGTAGACGAATGGATCAGGAAAATGTGGTACATATACACAATGGAATTTTAAGCACTCTATCTCTTGAGCCACAGAGCCACTTCTGGCTTTTGGTGTTTATGTGGTGCTGAAGAATCGAACTCAGGGCTTTATGCATGATAGGCAAGCACTCTACCTCACGTTTTTGAAAAGAATTTGCATTAACTGAGGAAAGTAACTCTACAGTGCTTCTGAGGACCCCTGGTACATAAAATAACACAAATAATGCAAAGATCTATGGAACTGCTGTGAAGTTAGTGGTTTTATACCTTTAATATGTTAAAAAAATTCTGTTTTGTTTTTTGCTAGTCCTGGGGCTTGAGTTCATGGCATTCTCTGGCTTCTTTTTGGTCAAGGCTAGCACTCTGCCACTTGAGCCACAGCGCCACTTCTGGCCTTTTCTATATATGTGGTACCGAGGAATCAAACCCAGGGCTTCATGTATATGAGGGGAGCACTTTGCCACTAGGCCATATTCATAGGCCTAGGCCAGCCCCATAATTTGTTAGAAATTTCTAAATGCCTCTGTGTTAATTTTTCCTGGTCATGGCCTTGAACTCAGGACCTGAGCACTCTCCCCAAACTTTTGCTCAAGGCTTGTGCTCTACCATGTTGAGCCGTAGCTCCACTTCTGGTTTTTGAGTGGTTAATTGGAGATAAGTGCCTCAGAGACTTTTCTGCTCCAAGCTGGCTTTGAACAATCCTCAGATCTCTGCCTCCGAAATACCTAAGATTACGGACGTGAACCACCAGCCCGGCACCTTTGTGTTTAAACATAAAAAGACCCTTAGAATTGTAATCTATATCTTTTTTAGTCATCGAGGCCTTTGCTAGAATTTCCTGTGTTCTTGCCTAAGAACTCACCTGATTGTTTGTTTGTGTTTTTTTTTTTTTTTTTGGCCAGTCCTGGGCCTTGAACTCAGGGCCTGAGCACTGTCCCTGGCTTCCTTTTGCTCAAGGCTAGCACTCTGCCACTTGAGCCACAGCGCCACTTCTGGCCGTTTTCTGTATATGTGGTGCTGGGGAATTGAACCCAGGGCCTCATGTATACGAGGCAAGCTCTCTTGCCACTAGGCCATATCCCCAGCCCTCACCTGATTGAAACTTGGGAGTTTGTGGCTTACTTGCGTATGTTTGTCCAGGTCAAAGCAACCTCAGTATTGAATTCCATTCAGCTTTCTTGTTTTGGGAGATGACCTGGAAAGGAAGAGGAGAGTCTAGGTCTGAAGTTGCTCAGCTGTTTTCTGCTGTCTTTACTCTAGCTGACAAATTTCTCCTGTAGGGCAGGGGGCAGCTGTTGAAGTTATTCTTCTTTGTATGGAAACAATATTTTCATTAATTACTTCATATTTTACTTAAATAGGAACTTTTCTGACATAATATTAAATCATGTTCAAATCTAGATTTTCTAATAAGCAGTTTAAACTCCCTTATGAATGGTAGGGGTCTAGCTTAGTGGTAGTCACCCATGTTCTTAACTCATCATTTTTTCCAGAACTTGGGAGAAGAGATGCTGGAGATTCTATGGAAGTTTATTTAAGTTATCTCGAAGCCAGGTTCTATTGGATCACAATTGTAACCCTAGCTACTCAGGAGACTGAGATAGGATTGCAGTTCAAGGCCAGCCAGTAGGAATAAAAAAAGCTCACATTACCCCATCCTAACCAATAGCTGGTCATGGTGGTGCATGCTACATGTGAGGCTGAGATTTGGAGGATCACAGTTGTAGAATGTCCTGGACAAAATTGTTCAGGAGACTATCTCTGGGTATGGATGGTATGCCTGGCGTACAGGCTGTGGTAAGAAGTATAAGTAGGATCTCTATCCATACCAGTGGTGGCAAAAAGTGAAATCTGCCAGGCACCGGTGCCTCATGCCTATAATCCTAACTACTCTGGAGGCTGATATCTGGGGATTGTGATAGGAAGCTAGCCAAATCAGGAAAATCCTTGAGACTTATTTCCAATTTACCAAAAGCTAGAAGTGGAGCTGTGGCTCAAGTGGTATTTTAGCTCAGGGACAGTCCCCAGGCCCTGAGTCCAAGCCCCAGGACTGCCCTTCCACCCTCCCAAGCAAAACAAAACAAAACAAGAAAACCGCTCTTGTCTGAAAAATAGCCATAGTTAGGCTAGGACCATGCATGGCTCAAATGGTGGAATGACTGCCTAGCAGGCTCCAGGCTTTGAGTTTACAACCCAGTATCACTCTGTGTGAGAGGGATGGTAGTGGTGGTGGTATGTTTGTATATGTAAAATATTCCTTGGGTAACTCTAGCCTAAGGTATATGTTGGATTTTTTTTTTTTTGTATATTCACGAACCTCACTTAATACTCAATCCAAATACAATTTCTTCTGTAAGAAATAGCTATGTATGTCAGTTCATTGCATATATAAGGATTTTTTTTACCCTCAAATTCTAAGTGACAGATACTTTAAAAATTGTCATTTTTAACTATGGTATCAGTTTTATGCTGATGGATGTTTGGGACAAGAATTTTTATTCTTAGCCATGCAAATATTAAAAAACATCATAAAATGGTTGTTACTTATCTTGCCTTCATTGTAAACATTTTATTTGAGGCTTAGTATTTTCATGCTCCTTGTATCTTTCTCAAGCTAATTCTGGCAATAAACACAAAATTACTTTTCCTGACTTTTCTGGAGTCAGATTTGAAGGAGGATGTCAAGCAGTGAGTACATTAGTTTTACTCTTAATCAATCTTCAGGGGTTTATTGTCTGAATAAAGTGTGTTAAAAGTTTTATCTTTGCCTTAGGTATGCATATCTAGCTGTGTTTTGATTCTAATCTTGCATATTAACTGTCAGTTCTAAATTTTGCCAACTTTCTAAGGTTCATTAGTCTTTAGTTAGCTATGTGACATGGATTACCTGTTATTTGTTGCCTATAACAAACTCTGTTTCCATGCTTTTGATCCCCACTACTCATGATATCCATGATCTTTTCTTTGAAGTCATTATAATACCTCATCTTTTTCTTATGGCATTTATTTTATTCTGTCAGGTTTTTTTTTTGAACATTATTGTTCTTTTTACTGAGCAGGGCATGCTGTATTACTGACTAAATATTGCTGTACACAAGATAAGCAAGTTCTACTTGGCAGGCATATTTGTCTCATTCATATTCATATCTGTACTTTTAGATGCATTTCTAGCTGACCCAAATTAAGAGAAGATGTAAAATTCATTCTCTGGGGTTGAGGCAAAATAGATCTACCTTTATTTTACTAGTTCATAGGATCAGATCCATAATTTACTTTCTACCTAACACTATGTTATGAAACTTAGGAAGAATTGTATGTACAACCATATACAAGATTCTATAATTATCCTTTTGTTCTTTTTTTTACTTATCTAGCCATTTCTGGATAGAAGTGTGTGTGTGTGTGTGTGTGTGTCTCCCTGTTTCCTGGCAGACAACACCTAAACCCCTGGCTGAAAGTGTCTTTTCTTTGTTTAATTAGGTGACTGGTTGTAGTCTTAAGGGTAGCCCTAAGAATGGGCCCAGGTCATTAGAAAGCTGGAACTTTAAGCTACTTGGCACAGGTGGCTCAGGCCTATAATCTTAGCTACTCAGGAGGCTGAGATCTGAGGTTTGTGGTTTGAAGCCAGCCCAAGCAGGAGAAAGTCTGTGAGACTCTGATTTCCAATTAACCACCAAAAAACTGGAAGTTGGTGCTGTGACTTAAAGTGGTAGAGTGCTAGCCTTGAGCAAAAGAGCTCAGGGACAGACCCCAGGCCCCTGTGTTCAAGCCTCATGATTAACCAACCAAAATAAAGTTGTGACTTTTAGCCTTCCACTTCTGGGGATGCAGGTGGAGGTGGTTACCAAAGGCCAGTGATTTAATCATGCCTTACATAATGAAGCCTTCCTAAAAAATCCAAAAGGATAACTTGTTGGATGCTGATAGAGGTTTGGGAAAATCCCAGATGGGACAAAGCAGCCCCCCTTCCCTCATACTTTGCCATCATGGTGGTCCGGGGTTGCACCCTTTTATAGTAAATGGACATTTATGAACCAAGTGCTTTCTGGAAGTCATTTTAGCAAATTATCAAATTTGGCCAGGGTTCTGGGAACCCTTGATTTGACCAAGGAGCCCCAACTCCTTGGTGAGATGTTCTGGAAGCTTTCAAATAGCAACTAGCTTCAACAATGGGAAGGATGAGTTTTAGTACTGAGCACTTACCCAGAAAGCTAGAAGTGAATGTCAGAAGTGAAGTACAGAGTATTGTAAGTGGGGCTACAGAAGCAAGGGAAGAAAAGTTTGTGTTTTTTTCTTTCTTTTTTTTTTGGCCAGTCCTGGGGCTTGGACTCAAGGCCTGAGCACTGTCCCTGGCTTCTTTTTGCTCAAGGCTAGCACTCTGCCACTTGAGTCACAGCGCCACTTCTGGCCATTTTCTGTATATGTGGTGCTGGGGAATCGAACCCAGGGCCTCATGTATATGATGCAGGCACTCTTGCCACTAGGCCATATCCCCAGCCCTGTGTTTTTTTCTTATACAGTCATCTCTCGGTACCCAAGAGAGGTCTGTTCTAGCAGCCTGTATGCATAACAAAATTAGTGGATACTGGAGTCCCCTATATAAAATAGCATGGTATTTGTGGATAGCCTCTATATAGCTTCCTATAACCCATAAGTAGATTACTTGTAATTCCTATTGCAGTATAAGTGTTACATACAGAATTGTTCCTCTGCATTGTTTAGGGAGTAATGACAATGAAAATATTCCTAAATATTGAGTACAAATGTGTGGATGTGGAACCTGATAAAGGGATGGGATGAAGGAAGGTTGGCTGACACCTGTTCCCCCATTAGGTCACCTTATATTTTGGTGTGTATTAAAGTGTGTTGCAAATGTCAGTACATTTCATGCATATATCATGCACATACCTAAAATTTAATGTATGGCTTTTTCCCTTAAAAATCAAATATTACATATATAGTTAAAACCCCAATAAGGTCTTTTGTAGCTAATCTATTTACCTTACATCTAACCTCTCCTTTAAGTATGTCACCATTGAAGGAGCCAGCTGAAAAGGCATAGAAGGAAAGTCACAATTGAGCATTAACCTGATTAGATCCTACACATTTATATATTGGTTTACATTTATGCCTGAGAAATCTATAGAGATAGTTTGCTAAGGCATTTTAGATCTACCCACATTATTATTAATTTTAGAGTTACTATTTATGTGATTTTACTTCATACTAAATCTGTCAAATCCATGTGTTCATAACCCTTTTTTTAGTAATCCACAACATGTATTTTTTATTTGTTTATTTATTTATTGCTGGTCCTGGGCCTTGAACTCTGGACCTGGGCACTGTCCCTGGGCTTCTTTTTGCTCAAGGCTAGAGCTCTACCACTTGAGCCACAGCCTCACTTCCGGCTTTTTCTGTTATGACGTACTGAGGAATCAAACTCAGGGCTTCTTGCATGCTAGGCAAGCGCACTACCACTAAGCCACATTCCCAGTGCAACAACTTTCTTTTTACAAACTGCCTCTTTAAGAACCAGTGGACTGTAGCTTTGAGAAAAGTCTCAAAAACATTCTTTCCTTATTAAAACATTGACTCAGCAGTTACTAAATATCTGCTTTGTACAAATAGAAAGAACTTATTTCCTTCAAAAATCTTCCATATTCTCAACTGTGCTAAAGATTATGAAATTGATACCTTCCCTCACGAACTACTTTTTTGTTTTCTCCCAAAGTTCTGACTCATACTTAACTTTCTATTGATAGTTGATCCTGGCTGTGTTGTAGTTGTCTCAAAGGATTTATCCTGTCTTAAAATCTTCCCCTATCACTTTTCATATGATCACATTTGTACTGTTTTCTTTAGGTAGTAGTATTTGATACACAGTCTAGGCTGGCCTTAAACTTGTGATTCTCCCGCTTCAGCATCCTGAGAGCTGGGATTATAGGTGTGTGCCTGTGGCCAGCTGTACTGTTCCTTCCTTCCTTCCTTCCTTCCTTCCTTCCTTCCTTCCTTCCTTCCTTCCTTCCACGCTTTCCCTCGTTTACTTTTTATTTCTTATTGTCAAAGTGATGTACAGAGAGGTTACAGTTTCTTATGTTAGGCCTTGGGTGGACTGCTTCTTTCATGGCTTGGGAAGTCTCTGATTTTTATCTTCTTTTGTTGCCTCCTAATTTTATCATTCTCTATTGTCTCTCAGGACTCCTAAGCATTGATTCTTTCTTTCTTTCTTTCTTTTTTTTTTTTTTTTTTTGCCAGTCCTGATGCTTGAACTCAGGGCCTGAGCACTGTCCCTGGCTTGCTCAAGGCTAGCACTCTGCCACTTGAGCCACAGTGCCTCTTCTGGCCTTTTCTATATATGTGGGTGCTGAGGAATCGAACCCAGAGCTTCATGTGTACGAGGCAAGTGCTCTTGCCACTAGGCCATATTCCCAGCCCCCTAAGCATTGATTCTCAACCAACTTTTTCCCCTTGTATTTCCAAAACCATTTAAATTCCTCTTTTGCTGATTGCTTATTTGTAGATGTAGGTCTGAACTTCTTGAAAGAGAACTTTTAGTATTTCCTTTAAGGATGAACACATCCTGTGCTCTAGGTATGCCACACTAATTAAACATCATTCAAGGTACTGTTTTCTTCCTTCATGTTTTAGGAAGTTTTGTTTGTCTGTTCTTACAGCTCTAACCCCATTTTCTAATATTACCTTTTGACAAAGGAAGTGCAGTCGAGTTATATAGCTCAGTGATAGAGTAAGTGATTAGCAAATGTGTGAGGGCCCAGGCTCCAGGCTCCATCCTCTGCACCAAACCAAACAGCTGTGTCTTTTCTTACTGTTATCACTATCATTTCTGAATAAATCTGAGTAAAATGCTTCTTACACAGCAGGAGCTGTTATGAGAGCTAGTATTATCCTTTTTAATTCTTTTAACAGCATAATCAGATGTAGGTCGTGAAACAGGAACAGAAAAGCCCCTTTTGTTCATCAATGTGAAACTTAAAAAAAATAAAACAGTAGAGGATTGGGGGGTATATTTTGGTGGTAAAAATACTTACCATTTTTATTGTGTTTTTACAAAGGGCCAGATTGTAGTTACTTTGTTTCTTTTTATTTCCTATGCTAACTTCATTTTTGGCTATTAGTTTTGTCATCTACTTGTTGAATTTCATTTGTTGTTTTTCTATTTTCCTACCTTAGATGATTTTTTTGTGTGTGTGTGTGTGTGTGTGTGTGAAGTTTCTCTTGAGATCTCATTGACCTATTTGTTATTTACAAGTGTAATGTTAAGTCTCCAAATATTTTCAGATTTTCCAACTGACTTTCTGTTGTTGAGTTCTAACTCAGTTCCAGTTTTAACTGAGAGCACTCTGAGGCCATTGTCTGCTGTATTAGACACTGTGACTCTTATCTCCACCACTCTCCCAGAATCTGTATCAAAGGTTAAACTGAATAGAATTCTTGTAACAACTCACTTTATTTTATCTGAATTTTTTTTTTTTTTTTAATGTATGGCAAACATTGGGGCTGGGAATATGGCCTAGTGGCAAGAGTGTTTGCCTCATATACATGAAGCCCTGGGTTCGATTCCCCAGCACCACATATATAGAAAACGGCCAGAGGTGGCTCTGTGGCTCAAGTGGCAGAGTGCTTAAGCAAGAAAGCCAGGGGCAGTGCTCAGGCCCTGAGTCTATGACCCAGGACTGGCAAAAAACAAAAACAAAAAATAAATGTATGGCAAACGGCAGAGGTAAGTAGTACAAATGGAATATTTCAGAATTCTGTATTCCTGTAAGCAATTTTAACTTGTAAAAGAAAAAAGTTGTTTTCAGCTGTTGTAGATGGAACTGTACTACAGTCTTGTATTGGTGAGGCAAATACTCTGCCACTGAGTTACATGTACCTCAGCCCCCTGCAAGCAATTTTTATTTATTTATTTATTTATTTTTGCCAGTCCTGGGCCTTGGACTCAGGGCCTGAGCACTGTCCCTGGCTTCTTTTTGCTCTGCCACTTGAGCCACAGCGCCACTTCTAGCCATTTTCTGTATACGTGGTACTGGGGAATCGAACCCAGCCAGGGTTTCATGTATAGGAGGCAAGCACTCTTGCCACTAGGCCATATTCCCACCCCACCCCCACCCCCTGCAATTTTAAATAGAGAAAATTTGCTGTTAGCTTGCTTTGCCAGACACTCTGTTTCTAGTCATCTGCAAGCAAAATTAATAGAGAAAGCCTTGATAGATTTTTTTCATATTCCTTTATACATGGAAACACTTTGTAAAAATTTGACTATTGAATCAATGTGTGAAACCACTTTTGGAAGTGTTTTCATTATGCTGACAAATTTAACTATTCCATGTCTTGTGAACCCCACCAATACTTTAGCCTGTTTCCCATTTTGACCCAAGTCCAAACACAACAAAAACAGCAACAACACCAAAAAAATCTTCCTGTGTGGCCTGTAGATATCAAATCTGAAGGTTATTTTTAATGCATTTCCAACTAGAGACCCTAAGCAAACAAATGCTGCTAGATAACTACACCCTTCCTGTTTTGGGATGGAGTTTACTGTGGAACAGATTTCGGAAATATGTTTCTGACAATTTTGGCTTATACTTATAAAATGTTGTAGGGCGAGGTCTTCCTTTAACAAAAACTAATGATTTCCTGTTTAATGTCCAGCTAGGGCATTTAAAACAGGCCTTTTAGAGAAATGTCCCTGTAGTAGAGAATTAGATTGCCTCCTACAGTTTTGATCTTATTGACAAATATACAAAAAGTTATTTATTTCTGGTGAATTGTTCTAAGAGTTATACAATTTAAAAAGTATGCATGTATACCAAAACTAAAGTGCTTATCACTAGAGTAAGAGCAGTTAACAGATAAGTTTATGAAGTACTATAAAGTAAGCTTAAGTTAGTGTTTCGTATGCAAATCTGTAGCATATTTGTATTCTACAAATGAGCTAACGTTACAATTTAGTTAAAAAGCAGACTTACATTAAAGAATTTGCAGATTAGTCCACAGTGAAACATTATCCTCATCTAGGAAGTCTGTTCCAAAAGGAAAAAACACCTATAAAGTTTAGGCCACCCACAGAGTGGCCCACTGAACCCTTTGGTTGGTGTTAGAATGTGGTTATTATATGGGCTGACTGGTTTGGTAAGGTATTTATCTCCACTGAGACCTTAACATCATGATATTCTCCCTGTTCTTTGTGGCCCTGCACATACTCCACTTAGACCTTGTATTCTTGGAGGACCTGCCATAGCCATAGCGAGCTCTGTTGCCTTCACATCCTACATATTAAGTTCCTTTATCAAATACTGAGAGCATTTCTGGGTCATGTAAACCTCAAGATAAGCCAAAGCAAGTAATTAGTTTTAAGTGGCTGAATTGCTATTATGAGTAAATTTCATCACATTAGAAACTGTGTTTGTGTGATCACTGAGAAGACAGCTAAATTTTGTATATTTTAATTTCTGTATCCCTTGAAGAACTTACTCATTAAATTTCTAAGGGACTTGTGAATTGTTTTCAAAAGCACAGAAAGGGATTTAGTGAAAACCCAGAAGCAGCCTCCCACAAGTAGTGACCATTTGAGGAGTGAAAACTACCACAAGCCCAGCAATGTCTTGAACCATTGACTTCTAATGTGGTTCAGATTGTGTAGAAATGTTTTCTGGAGAATAAACAATGTCATATTGGTTGCTATTGTTATATTTATATCAAAAACAAATAGATCATGTCTTTTAAATCAGATAATTTTAATTCTCACAGATTTTTGCAAATAAAGACTTAGCAGTGTTTTTCCTTTAATACATGAAGTTCTGAGTACAAAAAGTCACATAGAAATGGAAATTATGGCTGGATGCTGGTGGCTCATGAATATAATCCTAGTTATTCATCAAGCTTGAGATCTGAGGATTTTGGTTTGAAGCCAGACGGAGCAGTAAAGTCTATGAGACTTTTTATCTCCAATTAGCCACTTTTTTTTGTGGGGGGGCGGATAGTGCTGGGGCTTGAACTCAGGGCCTGAGCACTGCCCCTGGCTTCTTTTTGCTGAAGGCTAGCACTCTATCACTTGAGCTACAGCGCCACTTCTGACCTTTCCTATATATGTGGTGCTGAGGAATTGAGCCTTGGGCTTCATGTATATGAGGCAAGCACTCTTGCCACTAGGCCATATTCCCAGCCCCCAATTAGCCACTTAAAAAAAAACAAAAACAGAAGTAGAGGTGTGGCTCAAGTGGTAGAGTGCCAGGCTTGAGTGGCAAAAGCCAAGGGACAGCACTCAGGCCCTGAGTTCAAGCCCCACTGTAGACACAAAAAAGAATAAAACATGTACGGTGAAGAAAACCAAGCAATTTTATTGCTCTCTAATTGCCACCTATCAAAATTACACATTTTGAGGTAAATAAAATAAAATGGATGTAGAAATATATACAGCATGCATATTGAGTGTTATTTGTGAAAATACATATTCATACATATGGGTATAATGTATTGTTTTGATTTTAATCCTTCCTGTCTTGTTGCCTCTACTATCTAGTCCCATGTCCTAGAAGCCTACTGCCTTGCTTCAAATGTCATGCTAAGCTTCTACATGTGACAGATCAGTGTTTTTGTGCTCCTTCAAGTTGTTAATACCCACGATGGAGGTTTGAAGTGCTGGCATCAGTGGAGAGGTTTGGTGTGTTTCTTCCTTCAGACCTCAGCACTGTGATCCTGCCTAGTCTGTTAGCCAAGTGTTTACCTAGTTAAATTCACTGTCATCTAACCTGAATGTGTTTTGTTGTTGCAGGTTTACCGCCAAGACTGTGAAACCTTCGGGATGGTGGTGAAAATGCTGATTGAAAAAGATCCTTCATTAGAACAGTCAATACAGTTTGCACTGAGGCAGAATTTACATGAAATAGGTGAGCGGTGTGTTGAAGAACTGAAGCATTTTATTGCAGAGTATGATAATTCTGCTCAAGATTTTGGAGAGTCTTTTTAGAAAAATTAGTGTTCAGGCAAAATGTAACCACCCTCCCTCTACCACCTCTGGATTTGTGTAAATCCTTAATGTATGAAACTTTTGTGATGAAGAGAAATACTTTATTTGGTTACATTTCCAATTCAGTTTAAACATCTAAAATAGTCCTTTAAAGATATTTTAATTATATTTTTTTCCTAAACATGAAGCCAGGCCATACCCCCACCTCCCAAAATGGCTAATTTACTAACCTTTGATAAAGCAGTCTTGGTGTGCAGCTTTTTGTAGTTACTCCTGTTCTACTGTCTGCCATGGCATGTGGTGATTTGTTTTGTCATGTGAGTGTAATTTATAGGTAGAGATCATTCCACTTAAACGTGTAGTCTTTTGCATTCTTGTAGCAGAGATTGCCATGTGAAAACCGTTAGCATTTTGAGTTGTGATTTTTTTTTTTTTTAAACTGACTCTTTGCTTTTGTTAGGCCTTAGGAAGTCAAGGGTACTATCCTAATAAACAGCACCCTGGTATCTTAGTGAATATTTGCTTTGAGAACAGTTCTCATTCAGCAGCAAAACAAATTTAAAACCTTTAATACACACCTTAAAATATTTTTCCCAAAATAAACAAATAACTCTTAGGGTGTTCTCTTAAAATATCCATGAAACTGTGGAGTACCCTAACTGATCAAATCTTAAACATCATATAGTAAGAATAAAAGAAAGAGCAATTTGAGATGGAAGATGAGTATTTTAAAGATGTGAGTCCTCAAATCCTTTTCTGCAGAAAAAATCTCAGATTATATAAGAACATTTGAGTTTTATCTTTTCATAGACCCATACTTTTTTAAAAAAAAGTGATCACATGCTCATGATTAAGCCATTTACAAATTATTCCTTTATTAGTCTCTATAATCTGAGTGTTTTGTTTTGCTGACTTTCAGATGTCCTTTGACCTTCAAAAATATTCTTGAAAGAAAAAGAGGAGAATTAGTAAGCTAGCAAGCAGTCTGTGTGTACAGTCCTTCATGAGTGAGCCAACCAATCACAGATTGTTTAAGAATATAACTGGGACCATTAGAATATTCCACTCATTTCCTGGCCATTTTCAGCAGTCCTGTGCATTGAGCCAGAATACATAATTTTGTAGCATTAGTTAGTACAGAAATTTTAACAATCATGTTTGTTATTAACTGCCCAATTTCATTATCCTCCCATCCTTTTTCCATTTCTACCGTATGCTCACTTCAATACTAGCATTTTTTATGCTCTTTATTAATATCATCTAGATTTATCTCAATATTAAATTGAAAGTGGAAATAGCAGTATAAATACGTTTTACACCATTTTACAAGTTTAAAAGCTTGATGAAAGCCACATAAGTTTTCTAAGACCACCTGAATCTTCTTCCCTTGAGATCTTACTTCTTGACTTATCCAACTTTTATAAAATATAAGCCCAGTAAAAATCCCACATGTTATCTCTGCCATTCTTCAGTGTGAACAGTGATGTATTGCTTACTTTTGAAAGATCAAGAAGGCACTGATGTTGATTTTATTTTATCCCCCCAGTGTCTTTTCTTTCCCTTAAATATTCTACTCCCAGAATTGAGTTCCTTTAATCAGGATGTTTTTACAAGTTTAAAAGTAAAATTTAAGACACCACCATAGGCAGAGGAATTGTTAGTGAAATCATTAAAGTGTTTTGCTAACATACAGTTCAGTGTAGGCACAAGCATTTAGAGCTGCTGATAGCTTGCCATTGGTGGCATTCTTCTAGGCTTTTCAGTGTTAAACAGCCTATTTGGTTTTTGCTTTTTAAATGCTTCTTAAAGTTTAATTTTTGGGTAGATATATTCAAATGTGTTCTAGAGAGTGTATTTTGCTAAATGTTCTTATTTCTAGATTGTATTTTGTTTTTCAGTAATGCCCAACCGATGTGACTAAGTTTTTGTTGTCTTAATAAAGCCTTGGGTATTGATAAGGGGAAAGCAAATATTGTAAAGCTTTTTGCAATGTTAAAAAAAGAACAAAATAAAGCAACCAAGTTTAAGTGATTGTCTCAAATCTACTTTACCAGCCTCAAAAGTGTTGTTGCCAGATATATGCTTGCTACTGTCTGCAGTATTTCTTCTTACTATTCAGTTCATTGCTCAGCCAGCAGGATAGAGGAAGTAGGGTAATTTCATGATTTAAGGAGTTTCAATATCTGAGAAGATGGTGCCTCCTACAGTAATAGGCAGTAAATAATGCAGTTGTGAATATGAGTTTCAAAGAACTGTAATATTAAGTTCCTACATCTATATAGTAGTAACTAGTGGCAAGGAACCTTGTCTTTTGATTCCAGTTCTTTTTATATATATTAAATATTTGTACAAAGGAGGTTCAAGTCTTCAAGTCCTAAGTCAAGTTTTGAGTACAGTGCTTCTTGGTCAATGTCATTCCTTTTGTTGTTCTCACTCATTTTCACCTCACATCTCTACCCTCAAGTTACTTAGTTCGATTTTTACCCAATATGCATTGAATTTAATGACTACACATGCCTACCCTTCCTCCCTCCATTCAAGTGTCCCTCCCTTGGTTACATCCTGCTGTTTATTTTGATAAACAGTACATTCGTTATTCAGAGAAAATATACCTTCAGATTCCTCCCCTCAGCATATCATCCTTTGGTAAGTTTGTGTGTAAATAAATTGGGCCCTATACATATTATATATATTTGTAAATTATATCTGCATATGAGAGAAAATATGCGCCATCTTTTTGAGCCTGGCTTATCATTTAACACGATTTAGTATAATGTTAAACATCATTTCCCTGCAAATGACATCCCTATTCTAATGTATGAGTAAAAGTCCATTGTGTATAAATACATTTTCTTGATCCACTCATCAGTCGTAGGGTATTTGGGCTCTTTTCATAGCTTGGCTGTTGAGAATAGTGTGACGCTGCACATGGATCTGCAAGCATAAGCATCATTACCATATCTTACAATGTTCTGGGTGGCTGGCCAGAGTGGTATGGCTGGATCATAGGGTAGTTCTGTGTTTAGTTTGTTAAGGAATCTCCACTCCACCTTCCAGAGTGATTGTACTAGTTTACATTCCCACCAACAGTGTACAAGGGTTTCTTTTTCCTCACTTCCCTGCCAGCATTTGTCATTGTTTGGATTCTCTAGTGTTGCCCAGTCTTACTGGGGTGAGATGGAAACTCAACATTGTTTTGATTTGCATTTCCTTTATGACCAGGTGGCCCCAATTCTTACCACAGTTGGGAATGTGGTTGGTACTCAGACTCAGACTTGTCAACTTAAAAGGTAGCTTCTCCCTGGGTTCGATTCCCTAGCACCACATATATAGAAAATGGCCAGAAGTGGCGCTGTGGCTCAAGTGGCAGAGTGGTAGCCTTGAGCAAAAAGAAGCCAGGGACAGTGCTCCTGAGTCCAAGGCAAAAAAAAGGTAGCTTCTAACACATAACTCTGGATCTTGAAGGAACAGGATTCAAGTACTGGAGAAGTATTCAAAATCTACAGTAGGAGGGGCTGGGAATATGGCCCAGTTGCAAGAGTGTTTGCCTCATATACATGAAGCCCTGGGTTCGATTCCTCAGCACCACATATACAGAAAAAGCCAGAAGTGGTACTGTGGCTCAAGTGGTAGAGTGCTAGCTAGCCTTGAGCCAAAAAAAAAAAAGCTTAGGGACAGTGCACAGGCGCTGAATTCAAGCCCCAGGACTGGCAAAAAAAAAAAAAAAAAAATCTACAATAGGGATTGTATATGAAATGTCTAGATCTATGTGAGAAATACTGAGAAAAAAATCAATGTAGGAAACTGGGTGCCTGTATCTTGTGTTTGTAATCCTAGGTACTTGGGAGTTTGAGATTGCGAGGATCTTGGATTCAGGCCAGCCTGGCATGAAAGTCTGTGAGACTCCCATCTTCACAGAAGAAAGCTAGAGACAGTCTCATGCACCTATGATCCCAGCAACTGTAGGAATCCTAAAATTGGTTTGTAGTTTCAGTTTGTAGTCATGTGGCTTTCTGTCTGGGGGGCCGGGGTGAGGCAGAAAAAGTTCTGATTTCATGAAAGCCAGGAAGTAGAGTCCTTGAGGTCCCCTTTTATTCCATCTGGCTCCAAGCCTATTGGAACAGTGTTAGCCACATAGGGGATGTCCTTTCTCTTTAGTTAATTCTGTTTGGAAAAACCCTCACCAACACACCCAGAATGTGCTTTACTAATCTCCTCAGATGCTTCTCGGTCCAATCAAGTTGGCAACCAAGATTATGGACCACTAGAGTCCAGGCACTCATGTCTGTAATACTAGCTATTTGGGCAGCGGTGATCGAGTCTCCTGGTTCTAGGCTAACACAGGGAGTAAGTTAGGGACACCTAATCTCAAATGAGCTAAATTGTGATAACGTGCATCTTTGACCCCGGCTACCTGGAAGGAATAATAGGAGGATAACTATCCAAGGCTAGTCCAAGTAAAAGTTCCAGGCTGAAAAATAAAGCAAAAAAGCGCTAGAGGATGTGGCTCAAGTGGTAGAGCCAGCTTCCTAGGAACATGGAGGCACAGAATTCAAACCTCAGAATTCCACCTTCCAGGACTCTCCATTCCCCCAAATAAAAACCATCATAATGCTAGAGTTAGCTGGAAGAGGATAGGGAATGAAAGTGGTGAAATAAATTAAAATATTAGGCTGTGATGTAGCTCGGTGGCAAAGAGCTTGCCCAGCAAGTATAACATCCTGAGTTTGGTCCCCAGTATCAAAAAAGAAAAGACAGTTTGAAAACAAAGGAATAAAAATATTTTCACAATATAAAGGATTCTTGATCTGAAGATAATCAAAACACATACGGAGTTCTGCCTTTTCTCAGTTTGCCTAAAAATCAGGCAGAGATTCACAATGTGAAAAATGTCTAAGCCGAGTGCTAGTGCCTCACACCTGTAATCCTAGGCTACTCAGAAGGCTGAGATTTGCAGCGCAGGATTTAAAGTCAGCCCAGGCAGGAAAGTCTGTGAGACTCCCGTCTCCAGGTAACCACCAAAAAGCTGGAAGTGGAGCTCAAGTGGTAGAGCACTAGCTTTGAGCACAAAAACTCAAGACAGTTCTCAGGCCCAGAGTTCAAAAAGAGTAGCACAAAATAAAATTTAAAAAAAAAAGAAATCTCTCTAGCCTGTCCCTTCTCCTATGACTTTCTGCCTTTAGACCTGATAGAACATTGGGAAGCTTGCCTGTCAGCTCCAAGATGGCCCTCTGGAGCAGACCTTATAAATGTGTTATCTTCCCACCACTTCCCCACCTCTGAGGCCTTGGACAGTTTCCATGGTCACTTCTCTAATATTTATTGTTCTTTATTAAATAAAATTGAGACACGACTCCTATGCCACTGTTGTAAGTAGTGTTTTTTTTTTCCCTCACAGTGTACAAGTTAATAAACTTGATTTGTTTTTTGTTAAGTAGAACTCTGTCCCAACTACTGATGCAGTTGAGCAATGATTGTATTTTCTTCCCAGCAGCAGGAAAAGGTAAATTCAGAGCTGAATATAAAGGATGTTGAATGCTCACCAAGTGTTTATTTCTTATCACCTTCAACTACTTCCTAGCCCTGAGCTAGCTTGAAGATCCTGAACCTCTTAAAGGAAAGGAGGGCCAGATGCCCTTAGGGAAGGACTCTACCACATTCTGTCAACACCTATAGTGCTTTCAGCTTCATTCCAGAGCCTGTTCTGCTCCTAGGTAAGCTCTGACAGTTTTTTGGCTGTGGCTCTGGGTGGTGATGATCTGTTCATCACTGTGAAATCAGGTGTGATTAGCATTGTGTTGGAGGCAGCCAGCCCATTAATTGGCTTTATAACTGTATCTGTTCAGGCTGGCACCTGGAGTTCCTGTGAATAATGGCCACATTCTGTTGCTAGCTTAACATTGGTGGGCATGGTATGTAGTTTTCATGTTGTCCTTTGTGCTGTCTTTCTTAATCGTGATGTCCAATTCAATGAATAAGAAAAAAAGGCAGGCTGAGCACCAGTGGCTCACACCTGTAATCCTAGTTACTCAGGAGGCTGAGATCTGAGGATTGTGGCTCAAAGCCAGCCTGGGCATGACATTCTTATCTTCACTTAACCACCAGAAAGCTGGAAGCAAGTCCCACAACTGACAAAAAAAGTGCTGGACATAGAGCTGTGGCTCAAGTAGAATACCAGCCTTGAGTGAAAGAGCTAAGGGATAGCATTGGGCAATGAGTTCGAGTTCCAGTATATACATGTGGGCATGTGTGCGCACACACACACACCACCCACACACCATTTGGAGGTGGGGGAGGGTGTAAGGAGTAGGACTAAAGTTGTTGCTAGCAGCTTTACTACTATTTTTCCATGGTAAGAGAGTTGGTGCTGGGTCACTCACTTGCCTTACCAGTACTCACTCCAAGCTCCTCCTAGTTAGATGTAGTTCACTGCTAATGGTAAGTGGGAGGATGTGCTGCTCTAGACTGGGACTCTTGGAGTACTGGGCTTTTCCTCTTCCTGCTCTTTATACCTTGCTTTCATGACTACATTGAATACTAATACTGAATATTTACATGGGAACTGGGTAAATATCTCCATTTTGGGGGCCACATTAACTTTTTTCACTATAGCAGCTCACTTTGGTCAAGCTCATTGCTCATTGTCAAATAACATTCAAAGGTTATCTTCATTTACTGACATTGGCCCCAAGCAGACTGCACCAGCCTGAGTTAATTGACCTTTGAGTGATGGAGATTGTATAAAAGGCTAAGTGCACCAGGACCTTAAGCCATATTGGAATGACAGATGATGTTAGAGCCTGATACATATTTATGTAGCAACAGACACCTGTTTCTATGTTCTGTGCTTTCCCCATGAATTGATACTGTGCTAATGTAATGCTAGGTCATTATCTTTGAATCTGTAAATTTTTAAAAGTTTTTTCCGCATTAATTTAAAACAAAAACCTTAAATTTTTGGACTGTCTATATGAAATCCAGTGTATCATGTTAGTTGTTGCCCAAATATGCTCAGGTTTAATTTTATTGAATATAGAATCATTTCACTAAGTTTAGACCACCATTGTGATGTTTTTGGCTTACAACATATGTGTAATTCTTTGCCAATAAGGACCTTTTCCCTCCTGCAGTTGAGCTGAGCACAAACCAGAGATCAATGAGAAAAATTATTCTCACTTTTGCTGTGAAGAATAAGAGTTTATAATTTACCTGTCTCAATAGCTAGCAAGTGGTCAGACTGATTTAGTGTTATTTGTTTTGTTTTTTGTTGTCAGTCCTGGGGCATGGACCCAGGGCCTGAGCACTGTCCCTGGCTTCTTTTTGCTCAAGGCTAGCACTCTGCCACTTGAGCCACAGCGCCACATCTGGCCATTTTCTATATATGTGGTGCTGGGGAATTGAACCCAGGGCTTCATGCATACGAGGCAAGCACTCTTGCCACTAGGCCATATTCCCAGCCCCCTGATTTAGTGTTTGACTCAAGCCTTTCCAATCTAACATTGATGACATTGGGAAAGGTAGGAAGTACAGTAGTAGTACAGACTAGTTTTTTGATATGTGAGTAGTTCGTATGTAATAGGCAGTGTATAAAGTGAACAGCTTTATCAAAACATTTGAAACAATTGAATTCTTAGATTGGTAGGTTTTTTTCTGGTGATTTTACTTTGTTCTCACTGGTTGTTAGTAACTTCCATACTGCTTTGGAAATACTTAGAAAAATACCTTTGAGGTTGTGACTACCTACCCACGCTTATGGTGGAGTTTAAGAAGAATCATTAGAGTGGAAAGAGTTTGGTAGGGGCTGGGGATATGGCCTAGTGGCAAGAGTGCTCGCCTTGTATGCATGAAGCCCTGGGTTCAATTCCCCAGCACCACATATATAGAAAGTGCCCAGAAGTGGCGCTGTGGCTCAAGTGGCAGAGTGCTGGCCTTGAGCAAAAAGAAGCCAGGGACAGTGCTCAGGCCCTGAGTCCAAGCCCTAGGACTGGCCAAAAAAAAAAAAAGTTTGGTAGCTAAACACTCCCATTTAAGGAGCAAAATTTTTTGTGTGTTGGTACTGAGGCTTGAACTTAGGGCCTGGGCACTGTCATTTAGATTTTTTTGCTCGAAGCTGGTTCTCTACCACTTGAACCTCAGTCCTCAGATCTTAGCCTGCTGAGTAGCTAGGATTGTAAATGTGAGCCACCATTGCCTGGCTTTGAAAAGCCAAGTATAATTAAACACAACAACTTTTTAGAGTCCAGAGCCTGATAGCCATCTTCTAAAATGTTGAGAAAACTTTTTTCTCCTGGTAAATGGAGAGAAAAGGACATGGAGGATCACTATGTAAACAAGGTCTATTTTGCAGTTCACAAAAGATACATTCTCAAGTAATCCTTAATCACTGAGGGCTTCTATGCAGTTTCCAACCTACTCAGTGGAGAGACAAGACCAATTTAAAGGTTATGTACTGACAGGAAGATAATTATCCCTAGAATTCCACATTGTTATATGCTTCAATTTCTTGTCTACTCACAATCTTGTCAGAGTGCCTCTCTCTCTGTCTCTCTCTCTGTGTCTCTGTCTCTCTCTCTCTCCCCCTTCATCCCCTTTTCTCTGTCAATGTAGGGCTTGAACTTAGGGCCTGGGCACTGTCCCTGAGCTTTTTCACTCAAGGCTAGCACTTTACTACTTTGAGCAACAGCGCCACTTGTGGTTTTCTGGTGGTTGATTGGAGGTGAGTCTCTTGGACTTTCCTGCAGGGGCTGGCTTTGAACTGTAATCCTCAGATCTTAGCCTCCTGAGTAGCTAAGATTACACATGTGAATCACTGGTACCCAGCTAAGTATCAATATTGTTTAAAAATTGGAGATGCTAAGCACCTGTGGCTCACACCTATGTGTGTGTATACATATACATATATATTTATATAAAATGTATATAGGTGCTTTAGGCCCTTGAGCTTACTAAGGCAGGCACTGTCATTCAAGCCATGTCCCAAGCCCTTTTTGCTTTAGGTATTTTTCAGATAGGGTCTCATATTTATGCCTGGGTTGCTGGTGGCTAGGCCATGACTGCCCTATTGACACTAGCTGGGATCACCAGTGTGCACCCAGCTTTATTGATGAACATGGGTTGCTGGTGGCTAGGCCATGACTCCCCTATTGGCACTGTCTACATAGCCGGGATGACCAGTGTGCACTCAGCCTTTTATTGATGGGTGGTTCTGAACTTTTTTTTTTTTTGCCCAGGCTGGCTTTAAACCATGATCTTCCTGATCTCTGTCTCCTTGAGTAACTAGTATTATTGGTATGAGTCACCATGCCTGGCTTATTTTCATCTTCTTAATGATATGATTTATATCCTCTGGAATCAAATGGTTCTAGAGAAGTTACTCCTTGAGTTGGCATAACAATATTTTTTACATATAGAACAATAGAGAAATTTTCAAATTGATCCCCCTAAGGGAATACTGGGCCTAGCTGGATTCGTTCAAACAGTATAAAGTAGTCTAACCTTGTAACCAAGTCTATGTAGACATCTAGTATCTTACTTTTCTTTCACATTTCCTCCACTACCATTTTGAAAGCCACTCTTAAATTGTTCCCCCAGAAACATAATTGTCCTTGGCAAATTATGAGCTCAGAACTAGAAAATTCCATGATTTTGCTTATTTGTCCTTGATCCATTTCGACTCTCTCATGTGCTTAAGGGTCAGCAGAAAGTCCAAGGATGACAAGAGCGTGCTTATGGCCGGTTATATAGCAATTAATTCTGCCTTCCCTGGACCACTCTAAGAATAAAGGAGCCTGCTTCTGACTCATGGCCAACGAGATGAGGACTGTGATAACAGGCTCATTTTGTTAAACAGTTTTGTTGGTCACAGGAATCGAACTCAGGTCCTGGGCACTGTCCCTGAGCTCTTTTGCTCAAGGCTAGTGCTCTACCACTTGGAGCCACAGCACCACTTCCATTTTTCTGGTGTTTAATTGGAGATAAGGTTCATGGACTTTCCCGCTTGGGCTGTCTTTGAACTGCAGTCCTCAGACCTCAGCCTCCTGAGTAGTTAGGATTACAGGCATGAGCCACCAGTACCTGGCTTGTTCAGTAGTCTTGTTCAGTAGTCATTAAGGAAATGTTTGAGTTCACTGCTAACATTTAAACTTCACAAAGGTTCAGATTCCTGGCTGCTCAAGAAAAAACATGGTCCAGCTTTTTGGTTCATTCTATGACTATAGTTTGCATCCAGAAATGGAGCACTAGTAATCCTCAGGACTCCTTCCAGCTTTTTTTTTTTTTTTTTTTTAATGTTGGTCCTGGGGTTTGAACACAGGGCCTGGGCATTGCACTGTCTCTGAGTTGTTGGGGTTTTTTTTTGTTTGCTTTGTTTTGTTTTTTTCCACAAGGTCAGAGCTCTTCCATTTGAGCCACAGCTCCACTTGGCTCTTTGGTAGTTCATGGGAGATAAGAGTCTCATGGAGGGCTGGGGATATGGCCTAGTAGCAAGAGTGCTTGCCTTAAATACATGAAGCCCTGGGTTCAATTCCCCCGCACCACATATACAGAAAATAGCCAGAAGTGGTGCTGTGGCTCAAGTGGCAGAGTGCTAGCCTTGAGCAAAAAGAAGCCAGGCACAGTGCTCAGGCCCTGAGTCCAAGGCCTAGGACTGGCAAAAAAAAAAAAAAAAAGTCTCTTGGACTTTCCTACCTGGGCTTGTTTTGAATCACATTTCTCAGACCTCAGCCTTCTGAGTGGCTAGTATTACAAGTGTAAACGACTACTGCCTAGGTCCCCTTTTACTATCATTTTGAAGGCCCAGTTTTGTCTCTAAAGTGAGACGTTCTAAAGAAAATGTTACCTCCCTTGTGGTTTTAGTCAGGGACTAGAAGACAGTGAAGAGAACAGCAAACATACCCTAAATGAATCGTGTTCTCTTAATGGGAGCTGAAAGGAGTTTATGTCAAGTCTCTGCTGGAGACCCTGTGGGCAGTGTTCTGTGTGGCCTGCTCTGGGAACATGCACCCTTTAGTTTTGCCATGCCCTTCTAGGGTTAACAGCCAGGCCTTGACGACTGATGTTTATCTTGGGCCAAATTTTGGAGCATACATATATAGTAACTTGCCCAAGTCCTTTATACTCTTGCTAGCTAGATCTGTTGACATCTTTCACTAACTTGAACTGAAAGGCAGTTGCTGCCACTTCTCTTTTGGTAGCTAGCTAGTCTTAGCCTATAGGATTTTAAAACATCAAGGCTGTTATTGCAATGAGGCATTTCTGTATTTCCTAAATATGTAAGGAACTTGGGACAAATGAGAGTAGGGTAATTGCTGCCAGTGTGTTCAGTGGAACACGTGCATTTGTGCAGTCTGCAGATCTGCTTGATGCAGTCCACTGCAGCATAGGTGTTTCTAATGCCCTAGAACTGGGTAACTAGTTTCCTTCTAGAGACAAGTAGAATGGAGAGGCCCCAATGTCTTTGTTTCTGTTTGAGTTTTCTGCCACATACATGTGCTTTCATTTTCCTGGTGACCTTGTTTGGGAAATATATTGGACCCAGGAAATGATGCTGCAGTTAGGCTGGCTCTTTTCCCATGAGAGCTTTTCCAAAGAAAATCTTTATAGACTAGCTAGAATGTCTCATCTTACCCAGGGATGGGCCTAGGCAGGTTGTCCAGCTGATGCTTTACTTCTATTGGCCTTCTCTCCTCTTCAAGGCCTGACAATTTTCATATCCTGACGAGCATGGAAAGATGCACCTCAAGTCCGTGTCGTCCACTTGTTAATGGGGTGTGGGACATGCAAGAGTCAGAGGAAGGCCTGCTAGCAATAGGAAGACTGCAGAATGATAGCTCCCCAATAGTGGAAGTTACCCAAATATGTTTGTAAAGACTTGTATCCAGAAGGGTGGTTTGTTATTTATTGAGCAGTTATTAAATACCTCCCTGGAAAGCCCTGGATGGTACCATGACCTTTCATTAGGACTCAGATGTATATGCAGGAATGGGACATTAACAAAATATTGGCTCCTTACTTCAAATCCAACATAATTTACCCCTTGAACTAGAATCTCATCAACTTGAAGTGTACTCAGTGGCACAGCAAAAACCATAAATTCTACTGGCTATGTTTTGGATCTTCCCCACAAGATACCTATTACCTTGCTCAAGCACCGCCTACCCCAAGGGAAAAACATCCAGACAGCTTCTACTTGTTTTTACCATATATTCCAAGGGTATGTATGGAGATTTTTCTTTTTTTTTCTTTTTAGTTTGTTTTTACATTTATACAGTTTACATTGCTTGACCCATAAATAACACTCGTAAGATTAATAGGGCCATGGTTTTCAAGAGTATTTACACAGCCCCACCATGCATACAGAGCCTTTTTTTAAAATTCAAAAATCAAATCCAAAAAAAAAAAACAGCTTTCCATCACTAGGCAATATAAATTTGATCATCTAAACTTATAAACCCTGACTAAGATACAAGCAGTCGTTTCATCTGTAAATGCCACTTCTGATTCCCTAATGAATCTATGCACTGCAGTGTAACAAACATCTTGCAATTCAGGGATATAAAAATATCAGCTTTAAAATCTGAACTGTACAGTATATACATTAATATTTGCACCGTTAAATTAGGAATACACTTAAGTCTAGGAAGTTCTACATTATAAATAGCGATTTTTTTTTTCCTTTCTCAATCTGTAGCTGGAACTAATACAATAACAATGTTCACCTGGCTAGTCCAGGCCCAAGAGGGGACAAGGTGGCCTCGTACAATAGGGATGCACAGTGTTAGCTAGGTCTGTGTGACGACATGCATGCCTCACAACAAGGACCAATCAGGACCTGAGCCAACCTGACTGACTTATGGAATGACAAACACTATTGCTTTACAAAGGTGGCTGGAGCTCTCCATCTTCCAAGAGGGCCACTCGGTCCAATCACCTGGTGACCAGTTTCTTGGGTATGCATACTCATGTGGGTTGGAAACCAAAGTAGCTCTAGGAAACAACTATACCTGTCACAGGCACAAGATACACCTTGGCCCCATCCAAGGAAGGTAACTGGAGAAACCACACCTTAATGTTATCTGACACTGTAAACAGCAGTAGGGTTCTCATTTACATGGGCAAAGAAAGCACTTTAAAACTATTTGAGCAACTTTTCCTACAGAAGAATAAAAGTCCACTAGTTCGTGGCTAGACTTAATAACAAATGATCTCCATAGCTACTTAGTTAAGAAATAATACAGTTTTTGCCCTTGTGTCCCTTTTTCTTCTTGGATTTCGTTGTCCTCTGACTAAACTGAGGGGTGGGCAGTGCAGAAGCTGGACTGGAAAGGTCGTCTGTGTAATAGGTGAATCTCTGAGGCCTGGGCTGAGGGATTGGTTGTCCAAGAAAATATCCTTCTTCCTCCGAGTCGGAGGAGGAGGAGGAGGAGGAGCCCCAGGAGTCCTCGTCCTCTCCGTACAGACCCAGAAACCGATTCAGCCCTGGGTTTTGCAGTGCGTAGTCGGACGTGGCATGCGCGTACTGTCCATACAGATCTGCGTTCTGGATGTACGCTTGGATCTCGCGGGCGCTTTTATTCTGTATGAACTTCTCATAGTTATCCGGAGTGTAGAGCCGCAGTCGGTCCTTTGGCGTGTATTTCCTCTCCGTGACGAGATTCAGGGCATTGTCAGAGCGGGACTTGCGACTTCTCCGGCGACGATTGTGGTGGGGCCTGGATCCTCGCTCTTCAAAATGGTAGACCCGTCTCCGAGTCCTCTCACTCATTGGTGGCTGCCGGATCTCCAGGTTGTCGTAGCTGCCATTGTCGATGACATCGTCCGAAAACTTTACCTGCTGTGGTCTGGACTGAGACTTGGATCTTCTGAGCACCGGCAGGTGTGCAGGTTTCTCCTCAGGTATGATTTTTTCTGGACACAACTCTGAACTTAGACTTTTTAAAGACTCTGCACTCCTGTGCAGCATGGAGGAGTTCAGAGTCCCCATATTGCTCATCTTCTCACACTCATCGGCCTCCATCTCCTCAAAGTTTTGTAGAGAATATAAGGATGGCCTGGGCTTGCTTTCTCCATCCACAGAAGCCCCTAAAGGAAGCCAAAACAAGATGTGACTCTTAGAAATCCTAATATTCTGACAGTTGTTACAAACACACCACCTAAAGCAATCATTTCAAAGAAAATATCCTATTTCATTGGGTGCTGGTGGCTCATACCTGCAAACCTACCTACTCAGGATGCTGAAATCTGAGGGTTGTAGTCTGAAGCCAACCTGGACAGGAAAAGTCCAAGAGACTCTTATGTCCAATTAACTACAAAAAAATGAAGTGGGGTGGTAGCTCAAGTGATAGAGAGCTAGCCTCAAGCAAAAGATCTCAGGGACAGTGCTCAGGCCTCAAGTTCAAGCCTCAGGAATGGCATAAAAATAATAAATGTCCTGTTTTAATATTTGATTAAACCAATGTGCATTTTTCACAAATTGAGAAGTATGACTTTGTTAATGATACAAGGGTCACTGTTTTGAACCCAGCTTTTTTTTTTTTTTTGGCCAGTCCTGGGCCTTGGACTCAGGGCCTGAGCACCACCCCTGGCCTCTTCCCGCTCAAGGCTAGCACTCTGCCACCTGAGCCACAGCGCCCCTTCTGGCTGTTTTCCATATATGTGGTGCTGGGGAATCGAATGGAGAGAGCTTCATGTGTAGGAGGCAAGCACTCTTGCCACTAGGCCATATTCCCAGCAGGGCCACTGTTTTGGAGCCAAAAATTATTCTAGCACATGGCATAAGCAGCAGAAATCTTGCCAGCTCTTCACAATAGCCTTTTCATGCATTGTCATAAGCTGTGGAAGCTTACATTATTGCATCCATTAAAGTCAAGTTGCCTCAATGAACATCTCTCAAGTCAGTCTTTTCCTTTGATCAGCATCATGGGCCATTGGGAATCCACAGCCCAACAGCCTGTTTGTGTAGAGTGGCACTAGCAGCTCCTACTTCACACATTGTCTATATTTGCTTTCACAATGGCAGAGCAGAGCGATTGCAACTGATACTGTATGATGTCAAAAGGACTTTCCGGTCTTATCAACTCTTAAAATATGCTACTTCCAGATGAATCCTTTTACTTTATTTTTATGCTGGTACTGGTGCTTGAAATCAGGGTCTCAAATACTCCCTTAGCCTTTTCACTTAAGGCTGGTGCTCATACTCTACCTCTTGAGTCACAGCTCCACCTTAGCATTTTGGTAGGTAATCAGAGTCTCACAGACTTGCCTACCTAGGCTTTGATCTGCAATCATCCTATCTCAGCTTCCCTAGCGGCTAGGATGGTAGACATGAGCCACCAGTGCCTTGTTGATTCATCTTATTTCAGAACATTTCTCAAAACTAAGACTCTCCTTTGTCATAATAAACATATAACCTAGTAGACTAAAGGACAATGGAGGGTGGTGTGGATTGTGATTCGCTGGAGACTATGTAACTCTTTAAAACCACTTGTTGTTATTAAGGAATTATCAGTTCCTACCATTTTTTTTCATGTGCTGGGGATTGAACCCAGAACTTACACATGTTAAGAATACGCTCTATTATTACTGAGCCACACGCTATACTTCCAGTTCTGTCTCTAACACTTGAACTTGCCCCACATCATGGCTGTCTTTTTCTTTTTCTTTTTTTAATTTTAAAATACCTTGCACGAGGCCTGCCATACTTCTTCCTCCACTCACTCCCTTTTATTTCAGGCATTACTGCTGACAAGTCCACCAACCGAGGGTAACTACTACTCATCTCTTTTGCACAGGTCATTCTTGGTAGAGGGCAGCCATTCATCCCTTTCTTGGTTTTATTACAGTAACATTACCTTTATCAAAGGACTGGGTATCACAATGTGACTATAAAACTAGCTGAATGAGGACATTTCTGTGGCCAAAGGCCTTATCACAAGAGAATCTTAACTAGCTGGGTTCTAGGCCATCTTGCATTCAGAACCCTTTGAGATGCTTGCATTTTAAGTAAAAACAAAACAAAACAAATCTCAAATATTTTTGAACAATCTTGCAACAGGGTAATTCAGGAAAACATCAAAACAAAGCAAAAATCCATAAGCTTATAAAGTACACTATATAATATAATCAAAGAATGCAGAGATCTTTTGTATACAATCCAGCTATAAATTTTCTTATTCAACCAAATCCAATTTCTCTTCCTTAAACCAGGGTTAATACTGCTGGACACTGGTGGCTCATGCCTATTATCTACTCAGGAGGCTGAGATCTGAGGATCCAGGTTCAAAGCCAGTGCAGGCAGGAAAGTCTGTGCAGCTGTTATCTCCAATTAATCACAGGAAAAAAGAAAGCCAGAAATGGTGCTGTGACTTAAGTGGTAGAATGCTAGACTTGAGGGGGGGGGCGGGGGGAAAGGGAGCAGGACCGTGACCAAGCACAGAGTTCAAGCCCCAGGACTGGCAACCCCCGCCCCCCCCCCCCAAAAAAAAACCAAACCCAAAATGAAGGTTAATACTGCTGTGTTAAGCAAGTGCCAATGGCTCACACCTGTCATCTTAGCTATTCAGGAAAGTCCCTGGGATTCCATTTCTAATTAAAACTATCACAGAATAGCCAGAAGTTGGAGCTGTGTCTCAAGTTGTAGAGCACCAGCGTTAAGCAAGAAAAGCTCAGGCAGGGACAATGCCTAGGTCCCAAGTTCAAGCCCTAGGACTAGCCAAAAACAAAGAAAAACAAAACAAAAAAGTTGTGTTAAAAATATATATAGGGGGCTGGGAATGTGGCTTAGCAGTAGAATGCTTGCCTAGCATGCATGAAGCCCTGGGTTTGACTCCTCAGCACCACATACACAAAAAAAGGCAGAAGTGGCACTCTGGCTCAAGAGGTAGAGTGCTAGCCTTGAGCAAAAAGAAGCCAGGGACAGTGCTCAGGCCCTGAGTTCAAGCCTCAGGACTGGCAAAAACAAAAAAATTATGGATGCATTCACTTAGAGATACCTTTATTTCACTATAATGTAGCTTTACATAAAATGTCTTCCCTTGGGCTGGGGATATAGCCTAGTGGCAAGAGCACTTGCCTCGTATACATGAAGCCCTAGGTTTGATTCCCCAGCACCACATATACAGAAAATGGCCAGAAGTGGCGCTGTGACTCAAGTGGCAGAGTGCTAGCCTTGAGCAAAAAGAAGCCAGGGACAGTGCTCAGGCCCTGAGTCCAAGGCCCAGGACTGGCAAACAAACAAACAAACAAAAGTCTTCCCTTAAGTCCTGGGTTTTTAATAATATACCATACCCTAATGAAATCCGTAATGGCTCCCTTTTACCAAATACCCTCAACTCTGTAAATTGCATACCTGTGATATTAGACAAAGCCAAAGAATCCAGAGAATCTCGAACACTTTGCTCTGGTTTCAAGTCTGACAAGCACTCCAGAGAATCTTCATACCACTGCGTTTGTTCATGATTATATCCTGAGGCACCGTGGTCCAGATCCAGTTCCTGGAGCCTCCGACTGCTTGCAGGGCCAGGGTGGCTGCCATATGCAGAATCACCCAGTCCATCTTGTGACTGGGCCCAGTACATATCAGATTGGTATTTTTTACTTGCAAGGCTCTGATGATTTTGCTTTAACTCGGTCTTGTTTTTAACCATGTTATCAGATATCCAGTGCTCATTGGCTCTTATATCCATCTCACTGGACTGTTGCTGAAAGAGGCTTTTATCACCGAACTTGAGGAGGAGCTGTGTCATATAATCTTCATGCTCTGCCCATTCTTCGGGGTCTTCGGGAGTTTCTTGTTCTACTCTGCCTTTCCAGAATTCGTCATTGGCGTAACTTGCCCCTTGCCTGGAAAGATTCAGGTCATCTAGCTTCCGAGAAAGGGTATCCTCGGCATTGCCTGAAAGGCCCGGAAACTTGTAGTTCAGAGCTGGGGATAAGAGAAGGGACTGTCTGCACTGATCAGCTGACCGACTGCTTTTGCCCATGCGGACACTCCTCCTGGAGTCCCTTGATCGGGCTGACTGGAATGCAGAGTCAGAAGAATCGGAGGCATGGACATCTTCACCAAGGCTGCAGGTTTTGGAGCAATAAATCTGGCCTTGTTTAGGAAGGAAGGGACAGCCCAACAAAGAAGCCTTGCACTGGGCACAGGAGAAGCATGCTTCCGTGGCATGCCAGTGCTGCCCATCATAGGTCATCTGTGCGTGGTCAACACCTGTTTGGTCAAAGGGTAGAAGCACAGCTTACTGCTTGAAATGAGGGAGTACCAAAAAAGAAACCAGTCCCAAAGGGAACTCTTGGGTGACAGAAATGCTCTGTCTTGTTCCTTTTTGGGGTGGGGAAAGTCCTGGGGCCTAAACTCAATGCTTAGGCACTGTCCTTTATACTCAAGGCTAGTGGTCTACCACTTGAGCCACAGTTCCACCACTGGCTCGTTGGTGGTTTAATTGGAGAGAACAGTCTCATAGACTTTCTTGCCCAGGCTGTCTTTGAACTATGATCTTCAGATCTCAGTCACCTTAGTACAGCTAGGATTATAGGTGTGAGTCACTGGTGCCTGGCTTCTGTCTTGTTCTTGATGGAGTATGGGTTACTTGGCTATTAAGAGCCTTCATCATTTGTAGGTTGTGGATTTGTCAGTTTGCCTACTGACTTATCTGTGACCCTCCCAAAATTGATACTTGCCACTTTCACGGGAATCCATGAGGTGAACCATTTCAAGAATGAGGTCAAACAAGAGGATGCTCTGTCTTTAGTCTCAGCTCCCATACAATTAACAACTGCCCTATTTGTAGCTATTTACTATTTACTGCCAGGATTTTTTGTACTTTTGTGCTTTTTATTGGTAATTTGCTGTTTAAAGTAGCCCTCAACAATGGGAGGGGTGACAATGATCAAGATGCTTTGCACTCATTATTTGACATACTGAGTTGAAAACTCCTTTGTACAACTACTTATAATAATAATAATAAAAATAAGCCAGGTGAGAGGTTGTTCATGCTTGTAATACCAACTATTCAGAAAGCTGAGATCTAAAGACTGCAGTCTGTGGCCAGCTAAGGTAGGAAAGTCCATGATATTCATATCTCCAATTAACCACAAAAGCTGTGGCTCAAGTGGTAGAGCACTAGCCATGAGTGAAAAAGCTGAGGATCAGCATCTAGACCCTGAGTTCAAGCCCCAGGACTGGCACAACAAAATAAAATAAAATCAGTTTCACAGAACCCCTGAACAAACGGTTTAGTACCCACTCATTCATTCCTTGCCACTGTGATGTCAGAATTCATTAGACTAAAACCTTCATGATCTGCATGTAAGTTTTACAAAAAGAAAGTGAAGGGCTGGGAATATGGTCTAGTGGTAGAGTGCTTTCCTAGCATGCATGAAGCCCTGGGTTCAATTCCTCAGCACCACATATACAGAAAAAGCTGGAAGCAGCGCTGTGGCTCACGTGGTAGAGTGCTAGCAAAAGAAGCCAGGGACAGTACAAGCCCCAGGACGGGCAAAAGAAAAAAGTGAAAAACCCACCCCACAAGGCTATAGGTTGCCTAAGGTGTCTGCCAGGGCACAGCGGCCAGGTGGAGGCTGGATGAAGGCTAGACTTACCGATATGTTCCCCACAGGTTTCACAGTACTCAGCGTAGAGAGACTCAAAGCAGCCGCAACAGAAGGGGCGGCCATCCTTCATGATGTACCTCTGTCCTCCCAGCACTGTCTCACACTCGAGGCAGCAGAAGTGTTTCATGTGCCAGTGGCGCCCCTCAGCTTCTGTGCACTCATCAGCAAAAATTATCTTTAAAAGAAAAAATGAAACCAGATGATGAAAGAAAACAAATGGGAACAACAAAGGCCAAGCAATTTTGTTTCCCTGGGCTCCTAGCTTGACTCTTGAATTTGATAGCTAGGACACCGTGGTGGCCATCTTAGGGGCTTCTTGCCTGATAGCTTTGTAGTCCTTGAGGGGAGGCAAGAAAGTCAGCATGTGTACAGCTCTCCTCCCACAGACCTTGACAGGACAATCATCCTGAAGGAGGGAGTAAGGAGGGATTGGGGTTTTTGTGGTGGTTTTGGTGTGTATGCCAGTCCTGGGCTTGAACTCTGGGCCTGGGCATTGTCTCTTAGTTTTTCAGTCAAGGCTAGCCCTCTACCACTTGAGCTCCACTTCTGGCTTTTTGATGGTTAATTAGAGATAACAGCTGCATAAACTTTCCTGCCTGGGCTGGCTTTGAACCCTGATCCTCACATCTCAGCCTCCTGAGTAACTAGGGTAAGATCCGAGAGCCACCAGCACCTGGCTATAAGAACTTAGTAGAGACTTCTTGTATCTTATCTTTACAGCTTTTCTATAAATTAAAAGTTAGGAAAAATAGTTTTCCTATCACCCCATAATCCTTTCACACATGCCCACCATTTACTGGGTATATTTTCTGAATATGTAGTAGGTACACACACACACACACACACACACACACACACACACACTATAGTGGATTTTTCAACCCACTTTAAAAACATTGCTCTGCTGAATACTCTTCTTCAAGTTATCCCTAACCCCTCCCCCCAATTCATCAAGGACATTATACTTAGGAAAGCAAAGACACCTGCTACTCTCTATTATCTTCACAGTATTCTACTTCATGAATGCGCAGCGTTATCTTACAAAACACAAAGAACACCAGGAGTCACATATCTGGCTTAGACAGGAAGAGTGGAATACTGGCTTACTAGTAGCTCATTTTTTCCAGCATTAAGGGCTAAACTTTTTTTTTTTACCTCGTCACATGCCGAGCACCGTGGTTTGAGCAGTTCAGCATGGTGCCTGCCACAGTGAATTTTCCCATCCTGATAAAAATAGATGAGGTCGACCAGTAGCTCATTACACGTGAAGCAGACAAAACAGGATGGGTGCCAGCACACACCAGGGCCCGCACGGGAAGCAAACACAGCCACTTCACCTCCATTTATCTTCAGTCCACACTGAAAACAAAGATTTTAAATGAAAACAATCTTTTCAGTAACTGGATTCTCATTGTTCCCTATTTGACAGTAAATTCCAGCTTCATCAGAAAAGGTCTATTTATTTTTGGTTGTGGGGCTTGAACTCAGGGCCTGCACCCTGTCCCTGAGCTCTTTTTTGCTCAAGGCTATCATTCTACCACTTTGAGCCACAGCTCCACTTCCAGTCTTCTGGTGGTTAATTGGAGAGTCTCAAGGACGTTCCTGCCTGGACTTGCTTGCATTGAACCATCATGCTCAGATCTCAGTCTCCTGAGTAGCTAGGATTACAAACATGAGCTACCAGCATCCAATATAAGCTGTATTATTTTATTTTTTACACTGGTCCTGGGACTTGAACTTAAGACTTGGATCTGTTCTGGAGCTTTTTAGTTCAAGGCTAGTGTTCTACTACTTGAGCCACAGCTCCATTTCTGGCTCCTCTATTTTTTTAAGCTAATTAGTAATCAGTTTCATGGATTTTCTTGCCCAGACAAGCTTTAAACTTAGATCCTCAGACTCCAAGATAAGGACACAGGAGGATTCAATTGTTGTTGTTATGTTTAATGTTCTAGGTGAAATTCCTTTGGCATACCCCACGTGGTTACTGTATATGATTTTGGTACAGTGGGTATTGTATATATGCTTACCTGAACTAGGGAAGGGAAAGAAAAATGAGGAAGGGTGTAACAAATATGACAAGAAATGTACCCACTACCTTACTATGTAACGTACCCCCTCTGCACATCACCTTGTCAATAAAACTTAATAAAAAAAACAAACACCAAAAACAGATCCTCAGATCTGTCTTCTGAGTAGCTAGGATTACAGGCATGAGCCACCTGCCATTGGAGAAGTGTTTTGTTTGCCAGTCCTGGGGCTTGAACTCAGGGCCTGAGCACTGTCCTTGGCTTCTTTTTGCTTAAGGCTAGCACTCTACCACTTGAGTCACAGTGCCACTTCCAGCTTTTTCTGTTTATGTGGTGCTGAGGAATCGAACCCAGGGCTTCATGTATATGAGGTAAAGTTACCATGAGGCCATATTCCCAGCCCCTGGAGAAAAGTTTTATCTCCTGTAACTAAATGACTCTTTAATAGTGGATTACTTGTGTACCTTGACTGTAATGAACAAGCTTCATACACAAACCACCCTTGGCCTGTTTCTAAGTACCATTGAATTGGATCCCCACTGACTGCTTTTCCTGAGCCAGCTTCGTGCTGGGTCCATTTCCTAGTCTGAGAACTAGCTACCAGTAAAGATCTGAATGTCTTCATTATGTGTCTGCATTTCTTCAACAGCTAGTGTGTATCCTAGTGCCTTTCCATGCCAATCTCCTGGATAAAGGCACAGTTTTGCCTGTGTTTACTATGGGCAGACTGAATTTTACTGTCATATACCAGGATAACCAATGAGAAACATGCCTTGATATGAAATAAAATTCTGGGCTGTCTCTCCCTCTCCCCGCTCTCTCTGTTTTTTGTATAGGTTCTGTGGCTTGAATTCAGGGCCTGGGTGTTGTGGACTGTGATCCTCAGATCTTTTTGATTAGAGTCTCATATCCATTCCACTTACCACTCACTCAGCAGAAAGGGCTTACCTGCTCACATACAGCATGCATCACTGCTCTGGATAAGAGTTTAATAGTTCCTCTTCCAAGAGCTTCTTTCTTCCGCTGAGCACTGAACACCTGCAATTCTTTCTTCTCCTCCTCACTCAGGGACTGGCAATACCGTACCTTCATAGAATGGAAAACATAAGTCCATGCTACAGTATTCCTCACCCATTCTTTGTTTATGAGAGTTTCCAGAAACAAAACAGCAAGGATAACTCCCCTGCCTTGAATCCCCAGTGGGTTATTTTTTCTTTCTTTCTTTTTGGGGTGGTGGTGGTGTTGGGATTGAACTCAGGGCCTCATATTTGCAAGGCTGATGCTCTATCACTTGAGCCACACCTCCAGCCCCTTTTTGCTTTGGTTATTTTTGATGTAGTCTCCCACAGTGCCCAGTGTAGTCTCCCAGTGACCTGGGAGCTTTGGTCCTCATAGTTGGGCTTCTCTGTGTGCTGTGGATTACAGGTGCACCCAGCCATTGAATGAGATGGAGTCTTGTCTAGTTTTTGCCTAGCCTTAAACCTTGACCCTCTGCTCTGCATCTTCTAAGTTGCTAAGGCTTCTAGCTAGGATTATATCTGGAAAATCACCAGTTTTTTTTTTTAATCCTACACCCAAATCTTGTAGCCCTCAAAAAAAGGAAAATGCAAGCTAAAATGTAAGGAATAGCCTTGTTTTACTACTTTTTAAATATGAGACAGAAATGGGGGACAACAATGGAAGGGGTGATATTGACTGGGGAGCACTGTACTCCTAACCTGACTTTATGGAATTATAACCCCTTTATACAATTACTTAATAATAAGCAAATAAAAAATTAAAAAATATGAGCCGGTCACCAATGGCTCATGCCTGTAATCTTCATTACTTAGGAGGCTGAGATCTAAGGATTGTAGTTCAAAACCAGCTCATCCAGGAAAGTCTATGATACTCTTATCTCCAATTAACCACCAAAAAGCCAAAAAAAATGGAGGTGTGGCTCAAGTGGTAGAGTGCCAGCTTTGAGTGAACAAGGTTTAGTAAGTGAAATTATGAAGCTTCCCTGAGCTCAAGCCCCAGGACTAGCCCCTCCCCATGGGGGGAAAAAAAAGTTTATTATCAACCTTTACTAGAAAGAGACACTGAAAGAAGATGTTACTTTTCCACAGAACTTTTTCCCATATGTTAACTATAACTACCATTTGACTCCCAGGTTCCCAGGCGCTCAACTTTGGGCCTAAACTCCCAAAAAGCATTTACTCTGGATACAGACAGAGGGAAATGTCAGGAATTTGTATGTTTCTGACCACAGGTGGGTGGCTGCAAACACTATAAAAAACTAGTGTTAAGTTTATTACAGGACCACCCTTTTCTCTGTTCACTTAAAAGAATGGACAACTGTATTCTCAGGTCAAATTTGGACTGAAGAAAGAAAGGCCAAAGAGAGGCCTAGGTGAGTAGGGTTTTTGAGAGACAACTCAATATACAGTTAATTTTCTTCTTCCTGTGTCTTTACCTCATTATCGTGTGGTGGCAGCTGGTATAAAAGCTGTTTAATCCGATGTTTCTCTCCAGGGCTATTGACATAAGGAACCTTTTCTTCTGGAAGGCATGCAAAATAAAGCTGAATCTGCATAAGGGACAGAGAATGATATCAGCACACAGAACTGTGAGGTCTGAGCTTGCTCCTTCTTTATAAGTACTGCAAATCAAGGTTTTGGGGTCTCTTGGAGCTTAATAAGAAGACCAGCTGAGCCAACTCAGCAGAACTACAGACCTGCAAATAACTAGCACCCAGTTGCTAAATTGCTCTTCAGGAATGCAATCTGCCAAGTGACAATTAGGGGCGTTCTAAATTACATGCCATAAAATATGCACACTGAATGTTACTTTTTTCTCAGCTCAAGTCTTCCAAGGGTCATGAAGGAATCTTCCAGAGCAGTCCAGGGTAAATTCTGCAAATGACCACCCAGGCTGTGTGCAGTCTTAACCAAAGGCATTCACTTGGTCTTCTGCATTTTACATGTTCCAAAGACAAAAGCTTTGTTGTTGTTTCATGTAAGTGTTCCCTAGTCAGGTTCTCCCAAGGATGAGTGGAAGTTTCTCTCTTCCATGGGTGCTATTGTCTCAATATTTGGCATCAGTTTTCCCAAGGAAACCAGAGAGAAGCCATGTTGAACTGCATTTACCTCATTTTGAAAGGACTTTTTTTTTTTTTTTTGCAGGGGGTGGGGGAGGGCTTGAACTCAGGGCCTGGGCACTCACTGTCCCTGAGTTTTTTCACTCAAGGCTACCACTCTACCACTTAAGCCACAGCTCTACTTCTGGCTTTCTTCTTTTTCTTTTTTTTTTTTGCCAGTTTTGGTTTTGAACTCAGGACCTGAGCACTGTCCCTGGCTTCTTTTTGCTCAAGGCTAACACTCTACCACTTGAGCCACAGCACCACTTCTGCCTTTTTCTATATATGTGGTGCTGAGGAATCAAATCCAAGGCCTCATGCATACAAGGCAAGCACTCTACCACTAGGCCATATTCCCAGCCCCCTGGCTTTCTTCTTTTTGGTAGTTTATTGGAGATAAAGAGTCTCACAGACTTCCTTGCTCTGGCTGGCTATGAACCTTGATCCTCTGATCTCAGCCTCCTGAGCAGCAAGGATTATAGGCATGAGCCACCAGTGCCTGGATGTCCCTCAAGTTTCAAAACAAGTAAATCTGTCTTAATGATCATTTATCAGAAGTCCATCTAACAATGGAATTTTGTCTTTCATGACTGAAAAACCAGCATCGCTGTGGGGTGCCTAGATCCATGAGTGCAGAGAGGGAAAATTAAATAGGACCTTAAAGACCCAACACTCAAAAGTTATCCCAACAAGACTGTGATGGGTGGAGGAGGGGATGACACACCACTGCTGCAGTTATATTTTATGCATTCTTTTTTCTGGGGTTGAGGGGGCAGGCTTGGGACTTGAACTCAGGGCCTGGGCACTGTCCCTGAGCTCTTTTGCTCAGCCACAGTTCCACTTCCAGTTTTTGGAGATTAATTGAAGCATCTCGCATACTTTCCTGCCCAGGCTGGCCTAGAACTATGATTCTCAGATCTCAGTCTCCTGAGCAGGTAGGATTACAGGTATGAGCTGCCAGTGCACAGCTAGTTCTATGCATTCTTAAAACAGTATTCTAGAAAGCCAAGCAACCAGGAATGATGAGGTACCCACCTGCTCTGGCCTAAGGCCTGGCGGGACCCAGGCATACTCCTCCAGCGCACAGCCTGAGTCATCGTCTGACGTGGAACTTCTCTGACACCCAAAAGCCAGTTTGCTCATTTTAGGCTCCATCTCCAATGGCATAATAATAACAACAAAGCTAAAAATCTGGGTTCTCAGTCACTGGACATCCAATAATGGCTGCTGTGGACAATGAAAAAAAACCAAACCAGTTAACCTGCAGGCATTACTCTTACCATCCAAGGGTATTTATTAAATGCTTGTTTACAGACAGCTGGCCTCAGAGAAAGTAATCAAATTACTTTGGTTCCCTACCCTCTACTCCCAATAGCCCTTACCAATTCAGTATTAAAAAAAAAAAAAGAAAAAACTGCTACCAAAGCCAGCCTGTATCGAGGTGCTGGTGGCTCATGCCTATAATCTTAGCTATTCAGGAGGCGGAGATCTGAGTATCACGGTTCAAAACCAGCCCTGGCAGGACAGTCAATGAGATTCTTATCTCCAATTAATCACCAAAACATCAGAAATGGAGCTATGGCTCAAGTGGTGGAGCTCTAGTTTTAAGCAAAAAGGTCAGGGACAGCACCCAGGCAGTGTTCAAGCCCCAGGAGCAGCGTGTGTGCATGCGCACATGTGTGCGCCCATGCACGCACACACAGAGTCCTTTTAACACTCAATTCATTGGGAAAAAAAATCCTCAAAATTGCTTTGTTGACTGTCTTCAGTTGCTTACAAATGAAATCCCTGTGCTAAGACTTTCAGGGAGAGGTGTTAGGAGTGAGCCACCTGCCTTGTGCCCATCAAACCCCCACGCAGCACCCAGAATTTTGCAAACAATTTCACAAAGTGAGGTGCTGTTACCTGCTGAGATTGGGTTCCTTGGGCCAAACTGCTAAAGTTCCAGACTTCCAATCTTGCCACTAAACTTTATACACTGACTAGAAATCACAGAGTTAAATCCTTATTCAGCACTTTAAATTATCAAGCCTCTTCTGAGGGTGAAAGCCAGCCAGGCATTTCTCAATGGGTTCCTTCAACATACAGTAATTGAATACAACACTAAATCCAGCCTTGGTGACTCTTAATGTTTAATTTCCTTAGAAGCCAGCATTTATTGAGAAGTGAGGCAGCTCCTAACTGTGTGTCAAATGCCACTAGCCCTGATGTTGCTGAACCCAGTGAGACACCAGGTCCTCCTCTGGGCCAGAAGCTAGTTCAGATAAAGGGGTTGCCCCATGTATCATTTTAAAATTTATTTTTGTGAGTACTGTGGCTTGAACTCAGGGCCTCACCCTCTAGCTTGGCTTGCTTGCTCACAACAGGTGCTCTACCACTTGAGCCATGTCTCCAGTTTAGCATTTTTGCTGATTCACTGGAGATGAGTATATCAGACTTTTCAGCCCAGATTGGCTTTGGCCATGATCTTCTAGATCCTCAGCTACTTGAATGTGAGCAACAGCACACTATAGCTATAGTCGGTGCTGGAATCATCTTTCTAAGGGGTTTCTGAGTTAAAAATTATCCCCCTGCTAATACTCTACGAATAACAACTTTCAGAACTAGTTGGAACTTTTTATACTTGTCCCCTGCCCCCTCCCTGCACAAAAGAGGTTTTAAAGAAATTACAACCAGCCCAATCAATCATTTTAAGAGAAAACAAAGGTCAGAGAAGTGACCTGCTCAAGGTCACACTGCAAAAAGCCACAGACTTCCAACAGTACCTTAAACATAGAAAGCCCTAAACAACTCCAGCCTAACATGAGGTCCTTTTTTTTGCAATTATTTCATAATAATTCTAAGTAGTGTGAGTTAATCTATGATGATCAAATGGGTTTTCTTTTATAAAGCAGAGGACACTTGAACCTAAATTTCAACCAATTTGCCAACAGTCACAAGCCAAGCATCTCACAGCCATAGTCTTCACTGCACAAGGAACTATGCCACTTCAGTCTAATAAATTTAACTTTCACTCACTCTTAACAGAAAGCAAAGATCGCCTCATTTCCCACAATATCATCAGGAGGCTGACCTTTTAGAGTCATGATTTCGAACAGGTGCAAGTCATGCCTTAAGTCTTCTGGCTATTCGATAAAAAGGGTTATGTTAATGAGAGAAAATGTCTTGAATCTAACCAAGTTTTTCTCAAACAACAACAACAAAAACCCTGCCGGGTGCCAGTGTCTCACACTTGTAAGCCCTAGCTACTCAGGAGGCTGAGATCTGAGGAACAAGGTTAGAAGCCAGCCCAGGCTGGAAAGTTTGTGAGACTCTTATCTCCAATTACCCACCAAAAATCCTGAAGTGCTCTGTGGCTCAAGTGGTAGAACACTTAAGTTTTGAAGCAAGAAAAGCTCAAGGACAATGTCCAGGACCTGAGTTCAAGCCCTAGGAAGGTACAAAAACAAAAAGAAAAAAATCCAACCCACAGTAGTTGGGTATTGGTGGCTCATTCCTGTAATCCTAGCCACTCAAGAGGCTGAGATCTAAGGATTGAGGTTAAAAGCCAGCTTGGGCAGGAAAGTCCACAAGACATTTATCTGCCATGAACCACCAAAAAGCCAGAAATAGAGCTGTGGCTCAAATGGTAGTGCTGGCTTTGAGTGAGTTCAAGCCCCAGTACTGGAAAAATAAATAGGGGGGATATGTTAATAAAAAAAAAACACAAATGTTTTGGATCTCTTTCCCTTAAAAATAAGAACCGCACATGTCAAAGGCTAAGAAGTAGAGGTTCTGACTTCCATGAGTAACTCAAAAACCCTCATCAAAAGAACCAATACCTTCAATACAGTTTAATCTGGATCATCAAATATGTACATGTGTTCCCTGTAAATCTGATTGGGGATACCACAATTATGTTCTTTTCGGATCCACAAAGGACATAAATCAATTTTTCCTAAAAAATTGTCACCTTTTTATGTAAAATAGGGAAAACCCCACAAACCATGGATTTTTCCATGCTGGCCCAACAGACTGCCAAAGATCACAATGCCTTCTCCCACTACCCTCCTTGATCTCTTTTGTGCAATGTGCAATGAATTGTTCCCTATGATCAGAATAACCCAGGTTTAAACGCAGCCATTTCTCTTTCCAGTTACCTGGATGTACTGGCCACGTGTCAAAGCTGTAACTCTATAGGAGTCTTTCAACAAGGTACACCTAGGACGTCATTCACTGACAACTTCAGGCTCATGAGGGACAAAATCATTGTATGTGGTATGTGTGTCCTACTGGGGCTTGGACTCAGGGAACAGGCGCTGTCTCTTAGCTTTTTTTTTTTTTTTTCACTCAAGGATAATCATCTACTTCTGGCCATAGCTTTCCAGCTTTTTGGTGGTTAATTGGCATCTCATGGACTTTCCTGCCCAGGCTGGCTTTCAACAGTGGTCCTCAGATCTCAGTCTCCTGAGCAGTTAGGATTACAGGTGTGAGCCTTTGGCACCCTGCTTATTAATGTTTACTAAAGTAAGTTCTACTGAACCATCAATTGTTCATACTTTGCTCCATTTGCTTTATCATCACATCTTTCCCTTCTTCCTCTCTCACACAAACTACTTTTATGAGATCTAATTGAAAGTATTTTTACATTCTCTTAAAGAAATACAGTTAATTGTATCTTTAAGAAAACATCTAGTGCTGTATGCCAGTGGCTCATGCCTATAATCCTAGCTACTCAGGAGACAGATCTGAGGAGCATGATTGGAAGCCAGCTCACATAGGAAAATCTCCAAGACTCTCATCTCCAATTAACAACCAAAAGGCAGGAAGTAGGGCTGTGGCTCAATTGGTAGAACCTTACAACTAAGGGACAGTGCCTACCTAGGCTCTGAGTTTAAGCCTCAGGACTCGTATGCATGTGCATGTGGGTGCAGTCAATCACACACAGTCAGTTCGAGAAATTGGTGATGCATAGAAGAAAAGGATCTAGACAGAAGGAAGTTGACTTACAAGCCTCAAGTTGGTAAAAGTGAGGATACCTGTTTTCCTAGAAAGCCAAGGATTATCATGGAGGTAATTCTATGCAAGCTGTGCCATAGACAATGGAACAATTCCATTTCCCTCCTTTGTCTTTCCTCTTCCTTGGAAATAGCTAAACAGCAGCTTCTCATCATTTAAAAAGAACCAAATACAAAGCTTGTAGATGTAAGACTTCTCAATCATGATATAATTGTCAAGAGAACATCTGACCTGGGAGCTAAGAGTGTTGAGCATTCAGTAAACTCAGCCCTGGCATTTCTGTACTTTTGACAAGTGGATTGCCCAGGGTTTTTTGTTGTTGTTGTTGTTGTTATTGTTTGTTTTCTTTTAGTGCCTATCCTGAGGCTTGAACTCAGGACTTCGGGGCTGTCCATTAGCTTTTTTGCTCAAGACTGGTGCTCTATCATTTGGAGCAAACTTCCATTTCTGACTGTTTTGGGTGGTTAATTGGTGCTAAGTCTTATGGACTTTCCTTTTAGCCACAGGGATGGGATCTTTTTTTTTTTTTAATGGAAAATTATTCTCCTTTCAAAAATGGTTTAACAATGAGCATGCAAAAGAATATTAAAATCAGGAATGATCTGAATATAAAGACTTCCTATTGCTACTACAATACATGAACTGGCATTGTTACTTCTACTGTGACTAGACACCTGCTGGGGATTCCTTGCAAGTACTAAGCAAATACTCTATTACCACTGAGCTATAGAGCCAGCCCTAAGCCCTAGGCAGGCTTTACTCACCAGTGACATTTGAATAGGAAAAAGTCTAGCTTCCTGAAGTACAATCTTGCCAAATCATTGCCCACATTCTCTATTTGTCTTGGAGGCAACTTCCACCTGTCCTGTAGAACCTTGAACACCATCCAGGTTCAGGGGCTCACACCTGTAATCCTAGCAACTAGCTGAGGATCAGAGTTTGGTGCCAGTCTGAGCAGGAAAGTCTGCAAGATTCTTTTCTCCAAGTAACCACCAAGAAGCCAGAAGTTGAGCTGTGACCAGCCTTGAGCAAAAAAGTCAAGTGAGAATGTGAGGCCCTGGGTTCAAATCCCAACACTGACATATTCCAAAATGCATCTTCATTGTTTTGCCCTACTAATATGGTTATTTGGGAGATAATCTTATTTTCTACTGTGTGGTATGCTGCTTCTGGGCTAGCTAAGGATTGTAGCTTTGACCCTGACATACCCACAGATTAGCATAAAACAGTTTCCTAGAGAGCGTAATTAAGTCATGACAGCACAGGAAGGTGCAGGTGAACAGTGGCCATTTTCCCCAGAAGACATCTTCTCAGCAGCAGGGCAACTGTATCTGAATTAGAATTCCAGAAATTAATATGTCAGGCAGAGGACTTTGAACTTGACACCACAGGCAACCGAAAATGGCAAAAAGGTACAGGAATAAAAGTAGCTATAACGTATTTCAGGCCTTTAAGAAGGTCAGCATGAGCTGGGCACCAGTGGCAGACATCTGTAATCGTAGATACTCAGGAAGCTGAGATCGGAGGATCATAGTTCAATGCAAACCTGGGAAGTCAAAAGAAAGAAAGAAAGAAAGAAAAGGCAATTGAGACCCCAAGGCCCTGAGTTCAAGTGCTAGTACTTGCATGTAGGTTGAGGGGGAAAGGAGAAAGAGGAGGAGGAAGAAGAAGAAAGATACAAGTGAGGAAAGGAGCCTAGGAGGGACCAATGAGTCTTTTAGGAATCCTACCCATAGTTGCTTAATGGAGGAAACTGAGGCACAGCCATAGCTTGGATAACTAAGCACCTAAAAGAGGGCATGCCAACACTTAAATATGGATCAACTCAGCAGGGGGTGAGGGTTTGAGAGTACAGGAGGATGACTTCAGCAGACACACATGGAGGTGGTAACTGTTGTCAGTGATGCATGTGTGGTTCCTGTTATTCATTGTCTCTTTGGACTACATCACCAAATCAAATCATAATCATGCAAATAGACAACAGAATATTTTTCACTGTTGCCCTTGAATCTGAAGTGTAAGGTCCTTTCTCTCATGATGAGTCCTCTAGCTCCAGGGTGAAGTTTGCTATGGCATTCTTGGATGCTAGGAAGAAGTATTTCTGCTGCAAACATGCCCAGGGGAGTTAGGAATCCTTTGATCAACATACACACAAAACCAAAACCCAAACCCACCAGATCTTGATTTGTGAAGTCAGTTGTGCTCACATTCCCTAGGTGTCCCCTGCTGCTAGGGGCCACAGAACAGCAACTTTTCCTTAAACTGTTAACAAGGCCTTAGTGCATTCAGCATGGAGCTCACAGGATTCCCCATTCAAAAAAATGACTCAATCATCCCAGGCTAAATATAAATATGCCCACGAATGCAGACACCTGTAAAGAGTTGTGTTGCATGCATTCAAATTTCTTTAGTTTTCACACAGCCAGAGACTATTCAGTGCCTGTGACCTATTAGAAACCAAAGCTGACAGAACCCAATTCAACTTCACTTGAAAAGGAAAAGTCAAGCCAAGGGCTGGTGGTTAAGGCCTATAATCCTTTCCACTTACAAGGCTGAGATTTGAGGATTGAGGTTTGAAATGAGCCTGAAGAGACAAATCTAAGAGCAAAAAGTCAGAAGTAGAGGTATGATTCAAGTATAATAAAATAATAACAAGGCTAAGTAAAAGCAGAAGGTCCTGATTTCAAACCCCAGTACAGACACAAATAAAAATTTTAAAAAGCATAATGCAGGTACCTACACTGCTTTTGAAACATGACTTGTAGCACTTCGGACCAGTTTTAGTGGCATTATGCCCTTTGGTATTTAAAAAAAAATTTTTTCCAGGTAAACCCTCATTCTAATGCACACATTTTCCAACAGCTGACTGGGCTGTCTGTCATACTGCCACCAGTTGAAAAGAAAAAAAGATCCATTTTTCCAAGAGGAAATGTGGAACTCTTTCAAAGCATTCTAGTTTCATGCACAAATAACATTCCACGACAGTAACACAGACTTGCTTAACAAAAGGAGGAAATCTGATGACAAAGAATGGTCTTTTGCCAGAGATGCCTTTTTTTTGGGGGGGGGGAAGGGACTTTTTTTGTGGTTTATAAAGACAAAGATCCAAAATGCAGTGTAGGCCGCAAGCTCACAATTTTGCACAGTAGGAAACAGCACCTATTTTTCTCAAAACCGTGTTCCCGTCAGTTCTATTGATTTGATTTGATTTTGAATTTCTATTTTCAACGGAGGCCCAAGGAAACGGCCAGCCAGACTCCACTCCAATGTACACAGAAACTCGGGTTTCACCCCGTCACCTGTTGGCTCCTGAACAACACTCTTCTTTGTGGAACTTACAACACTCGTTTGAAACAAGCTTCCAGAGAAAACACTTCAGTAAAGTGTTTGAGAAGTCACCAGCCTGTGAGTTGTAAAAACAAATTCCACACATAGCCTTGGCTGAGGCGGACAGATGGACGTGAAAGTCCCGGCCTTTCAACCCTGTGCCCACCGAAAGGATGGAACCTTTCTTGGAATATTTTGGTGGCCCAATTCTTTCCCCCTTTCTTTTCTTTTCTTTTTTTGGTGCCAATCTTGGGGCTTGAACTCCGGGCCCAGACACTGTCCTGAGCTCCCCCCTCCCCCAAGGGTAGCAATCTATCACTTGAGCCAAACCTCCACATCCAGCTTCCTGGGTGGGTAACTGGAGATAAGCGTCTCAAGGCCTTTCTTGCCTGGGCTGGCTTCGAACCCCGATCCCCAGATCTCAGCCTCCTACGTGGCTGGGATTACAGGCGTGCGCCAGCGGCGCCCAATGGCGACCCACTTCTAGCCACTCCAAGTCCACTGACCCCGGCCGTAGGGAAAGGGACACAATCCCTGAGAGACAGGCGCCAGCGCCCCCCCTGCACCCCAAGGCCCAGCAGAGGGCGCCTCGGTCCGCAGCTCCCGCCGGCTCCCGTGGCTTCGGGAAACCCGAGGCCGAAGCTGGTCAGAGCGGCGCGGTGCGACCCCTCCAGGGTGCAGACGCGAGGCTCCAGCACAGTCCCCTAAATCCGCAAGGCGCCTGCGAAGCCCCCTCACCACGGCTGCAAAGATGCCCGGGTCCTCTTGCCGCAGCTGGGTGGCAGCAAGTGGCCGCGGGTCTCCCTACCCCAGCTCCCCGAGTTCGGTCCCCACCGGGGGTCCCCCAACACCTGTGCGCACGAGCTTCGGGTGGGGGCGGGGAGGTGCTGAGCGTGGCCCGTGTACTCCCTGGGTACCCATCCGACCTGGGTGAGATCCCCAAGGCCCAGAGGACAGGGTGCATCCCAGGTTACCCCGGACACCCATTTCCCGAGCTGAGATTGAGGACCGGGCGACGGCGAGCTGGCTTGGCCGCCCCACGGGGGTCCCCACCACTACCCTTCCCGCGCCAAGACGCACTTGGCGTCCTGGTGGAGTCCTTTTGGGGTACGCGATCCTCACCCGCATCAACCCCCGCCCCCAAAGCTAAGCATCCTCCAGCTCCGGGGCGACCCCCGGCCCCCACCCCGCGAGGCCCACCCCGCTCCGCCGCACGAGTCCCCCGGTCCGTATCGCCGCAACCCCTCGCACTTCCGACGCACCAATTCTGCGTCTATCCACCACGGAGAGTAGACGCCCGCCGCCCGGCTTGCCCCGAGCCCCAAAAGTAATCAGGAAAAAAACCAAGCAACCATTTCGCTTTCCAGCCGACCTCGGCCCGGCTTGGAGGGGTGCAGTGGGGGCTCCCCTTTCCGCCCCAGCGCCCGATCCGTTCCGCAGGAGGTGCTGCCTAGCCCGGGTCTCACGGCTGCCCGCTTTCTAGGAACTGTCACCGCTGCCCGCGTCCCTGGCCCGCGTCCACCCGCGCGCGCACTTCCAGGTACGCACCTCCGTGCGCGCTCGCCCTCCCGCTCGCTCGTTCCATTCCGGGGGAGCCCCGGGAGCCCGAGGAAGGCAGCCGCCGCGGCGCGGACGCCCCCGGGGACGGCTCAGGTCAACTTCCCTCCTGCAGGTGCAGGCGCGCACGCCGGCTGCGAGGCCCGAAGGAAAATGCAGAGGACGAAAGGCTCCGGGGGGCGGGGCTGGGGAGGGGCATGACGTCACGCCCGCCGGGCGAGCGCCCCGCCCCCAAGCTGCACCCCCACCCTGCGCCTAGTCCCCAGGCTGCGGCCCCCCCTTCCCCGCGGCACCCCCACCCAAAGGCTGCGCCTCCACTCCCGCGCCCCGCCCCCAGCTGCACCCACCCCTCCCCACACACCCGGCCCGGGCCTGGACGACCCCCACACACAACACCTCCACCAGGCCCACAACAAGGGCAGCAAATGGCACCTTTTCACCAAGTTCTCAACACCCAGCTGCTAGTTAACATACGAATTCTCCCCCAAGACTCCCCAGCATTTAAAAGTGATACCTGCTGCTCTAGAGCAGGAATATATATGTATACATTTTTTTCTCCTCTCAGTAAATAACAAGCCAAAGAAAAGAAATCAGGTCACCCGAGGTACTGAGTTAGCTAGTTTTTTGTTTGTTTGTTTTTGCAATTAATGTGCAAATTATTATAAAAATGCAAGGAAATATGCCATATAGGTTAAGGTTAATCTTGCTTTTGTGGTATTATAATAGGAGCTCTTCAGTGTTTGTACAGAGGGGACAAAAAAAGCAAAAACAAGACCTCACATCCAGCCCCAGGAAAAAAAAGATGGATATTTAAGAATCAATAGCACAAAACTGGTGGCTCACACCTGTAATCCTAGCTCAGGAAGCTGAGATTTGAGAATCCTAGTTCCTAGACAGCTCAGGTAGGAAAGTCCATAACGTAAGACTCTTATCTTCAATAAACTACTCAAAAACAAAACAAAACAAAAAAGCCGAAGTGGAGCTGTGGCTCAAGTGATAGAAGCACTAGCATACACACACACACACACACACACACACACACACAACATAGAGATGCTCTTCACCAGGTAGAATGTCAAGGGAGAACGTGTGGAAAGCCATGTGTCTAAGAGCTTCATTTATCTATAACACGCCAGTAAATAAAAGTAGCCTCAAATGCTCTCCAAAAAAAAAAGTACCTTCAGGATTCCTTCCAAGTGATATATATACAGTAAGTATACCACTGAACAATAGCCTATTGTAACTGTGGTTTAAAAATACACAAAGTGCCATAAATAGATCAGTCAAATAAATAACTCTGCAACCAAATTCTGTTATCTCTGCCTTTAAAAGCAAGGCAGCTGAGACACTGATTCTTCCCCCGCCCCCCCCCCCCGCAGTTACTTATTTTTAAAGTGACAGAGACCAAAAAGCTGGTGCTTTGCTGTTAAAAGACTAGTTTGGAAATATTGACCAGACAACATGATTTGTAATTCAAATAACCTATCAGCCAGATAATTCCAGTTTCCAGAAGATTTCCCCAAATGTTCTAAGTTAACTCTCTGGCAATAGGGAATAGGGGTTTGAAACTTCAAAGATTACTACCTTCTCCTATGAATCTGTAAAATGAACCAGGAATATGCTTAGGCTAGATTTTTTTTTCCTGCTTTTTTGTGTTTAAGAGTTTCTTCAGGAGGCTGGTCTCCGGTAGTTCAGGCTTGTAATCGTAGCTACTCAGGAGGCTAAGATGTGAGGATCACCCTTTGAATCCAGCCTAGGCAGAAAGTTCTGGAGACTGTTTCGAGTGATAGAGAACTAGCTTTGAGCAAAAAAAGCACAATGAGAGTGACTAGGCCCTGAGTTCAAGACCCAAACAGGTGGGGAGGGGAGAAGGGAAGAGAATACTTCAAGAGGGCCTGTAGCTCAAGGCCTGCAACCCTAGCCACTTAGAAGGCTAAAGTGTGGTGGTTCAAAACCAGATCAGGCAGGAAAAGTCCATGAGACTCTTATCTGCAATTAACCAGCAAAAACCCCAAAATGGAGCTGTGGCTCAAGTAGAAGAATCCTTGGAGAGTGCCCAAGTCATGAGTTCAAGCCCCAGTAACAGCACAATTTTAAAAAATGATTGCTGGGCTCCAGTGGCTCATGCCTGTAATCCATACCTGTAATCTCAAAAGGCTGAGACCTGAGGATCGAAGGTCAAAGCCAGCCTGGACAGAAAAAGTGCCAGTGAGAACTTTTATCTCCAATTAACCACTCAAAAACCAGAAGTGGCACTGTGGCTCAAAGTGATAAGAGTGCTAGCCTTGAGCTAAAAGGTTCAAAAGGGTTCAAGCCCAACAAATGACATAAATAATAAATTATCTAAATAAACAAATAAAAATGTAAAAGAGATTTTAAAAAGAAGAGAGCCTGATATCAGTTGAGGCCACAAAAATCCTCTGACAACACCCACAGCTGCAGTTGGCAATGCAATTGCATGTGTGTTCTCAGAGGCAGCTCCTTGTAAATACTGTTTGCTAGGTTTTTCAGCTAACCCTGACTAGCAGCTTTGTTATCTATTGTAAGTGTTTCTACTGATGAAGCAGTTTGGAGACAGCTAAAAGCTTCCAAACTTTCAATTTGAATGAAAGAGATTTCAGTCTAGTCCGCAAAGCCTGGCTATTGAAGGTGAATTTATGCAGAATAGGAAGCAAGCCCCCCCCACACACATCCTTTTGTCTTTGCCAGGTGGAATATGCATTGCTTGCAGATCACACTTGTGGGGGGCTGAGAAAGGAAACCTACAAATTCTCAGGGCTTAATTTCCTCCATCCTGGTTTCAGCCCTGCTGTCACCTCCTGTGAGAGACTTTCTCCAACCCCTTGATCCAAAATAACACACACTCACACTCACACACACATATACACACACACACACGCACACCCCTCTCCATTTGCATTATTAGTCTTTGGAGCACTTGGCACTGCTTGGCATTATACTTATTTATAAGTTGTTGTTTTTTTGTTGTTGTTTTTTTTTTGTCTTCTCTGGAAGTTGGAAACTTGGGGAAGTTTGCTGGTCTGTTCTCCCAGCTAGCATTCTGCTTGGCACAGAGCAGACAAGTGTGATAATGGAATGGTCCTCACACACTAATCTTGGGCCTTCAGGTGTATCCTACTTGCCCAAGTAACTGTGCTCTGTATGGAAGAGTCATTGTCCTGAAGAATGAGATTACAATAGAGCCAGGCTCTAGTGCTCACTCCTGTAATCCTAGCTACTCAAAGGGCTAAGACCTGAGGATCACAATTTGAAGCCAACCCAGGCAGGAAACTCTCAGACTCTTCAATTAACCACTCCAAAACCCAGAAGTAGAGATGTGACTCAAGTGGTAGAATGCTAGCCTTCAGCAGAAAATCTCAGGGACAGTGCCCAGGCCCTGAGTTCAAGCCCCAGGACTGGCACATGCACACATGCATACACGTGCACACAAACATACACACACAGAGAACACTGGGATTCATGGTACCACCCCAGCACATCTGAGATGCCCTTGGCAAAGGGAAATGTGGTGGCAGCTTTAGTCTTTAGTGAGGTGTCAGGGAGAATAGCAGTTGGTTGCTCTGCCAGTACAGACTAGGATCTGAAAGAACCCCCAAATCATGTACTTGTAGACTTAGTCATTCCTTGGGACCTACATCTTGATAAATCCAGGAGTAAATCTATAGTCAGATACAAAGTGGCTCATGCCTCTAGTCCTACCTAGTCAGGAGGCTGAGATCTGAGGATCTAGGTTCTAAGCCAGCCTGGACAGACAAATCCAAGAAACTCTTATCTCAAGTTAACCAGAAAAAAGGCAAAAGTGGAGGTGTGGCTTAAGTGGTAGAGGCCAGCCATGAGAGAGAGAGAGAGCTCAGCTTCAGTTTTAGCCCCAGTGCTAGCACAAAAATAAATAAATATGTGAATAAACACATACATGGTGAATTTGATCAACATACATTTATATGCATGTTGTAAATATCACAATGGAGCCCCTTTGAGTGATTTGTGTGTGTGTTTGTGCTCAGCCGGAGGCCTGAACTCAGGGCCTGGGTGCTGTCCTTGAGCTTTTTGTTTAAGGCTAGTGCTCTACCACTTGAGTTATAGCTCCACTTCTGGCTTTTTGGTGGTTATTTGGAAATAAGACTCTCATGGGCTTTCCTGCCCAGGCTGGCTTTGAAGCATGATCCTCAGAATTCAGTCTCCCGAGGAGCTAGGATTACAGGTATGAGTCACAAGTGCCAGGCTATGGAATATTTTTTAAAAAGGAAAATAATAATAAAAAAGAAGAAAAAAAAAGAAAAAAAAAGCAACAGCTCCAGAGGAATCACTAGGGTCATTCTTTATGTTTGTTGCCACTGAAAGCTTCTGCCACATGTTTTACTTTCTAGTCAATGAAACGCTTCTGTAACCCATTACAGAGCACAGTACACTGGTGGGTTTGGGGAGGAAGTCACTCACAGGACATTTGTGAACTGTAGTTACCATTAGCAGAGTATGTCCCATCCCCAGGGAAGCGCCCCAAGGCAGACATGAAGCTCTTCCTAGGCATTATGGTCTATAATAGGTTATAGTTTCTCTAAGTCTCCAATTACTTCCTTTACCCTCTGATTACATTCAAGGCATTGAGATTAGAGAGCACTGATGCTTTAACATTGTCTGCACCATTCCTGTTAGATTTACTACTCTAGTCCTCACAACTATTGGTCCCCTGCCCCCCTCATCTCCTTTGTACGTGGGGGTAAACTCTCCTTTCGAAGTACCCAGGTGAGTACACTGTGTTCAAGGCTAAGAAACTTGGAAAAATTACTACCCTAAAATTTTAGTGTTTTGTTCCTGTTGGTTTTCCATCTCAAAAATGCCAGAATTTGGATTGCCTTAATGTTTAGAACTTTTGAGGTGGAGACACAATCCATTTTTCAACTAAAATAATATTGGGGCTAGATATTGGTGGCTCATGCCTGTCATGCCAGCCACTTAGGAGACCGAGATGTGAGGATGGAGATTAAAAGCCAGCCTGGGCAGATACAATGTGGGAGACTTTTACTCCCAATGAATCACCAAAAAGCCAGAAGTAGAGCTGTGGTTCAAGTGGTAGAGTGCTAGCCTTGAGGGGAAAAAACTTAAGGGGCAGCGGCCAGGCCCTGAGTTCAAGCCCCAGTATTGCCACAAAAATGGATAGATAGATGAGCAAGAAAGGACTTGGATAGAGATGAAAGTAGCATGCTTTGGTGCTTTGTTGAAGCCCTGGGTGGACTTCCTCTCCAGTCCTCCCATTGTGTCTCACCACCATGTTCAAAGGTGAGCCACGGGCTCCTCCATCTCCAACTACATGCTCCAAGAAATCCCACCCGTTCTGATAGTTTCTGAGTCTCTAAAAACTTGGTAGCTATTCATGACACTAAGAACAAAGAAGTGCTTACAGCTGTGTTGTCTTGAAATAAGCCCCGATTGGGTGGGAGAAGCCAGGGCCAGCCCTTGGTGAGGGCTAAGACTGCCCACCCTACCCCTTACCCCCTGAATATTTTGAGGTACCTCTTCCCAAGCCCTGGGAAACAGTGGACAAAAGAATTAGCATTCCGATCAACTGAGTAAGTTAACTCAGATTCTGACCTTAGATTCTCCTGTTCTTCTCATGTCCTGTAGTTCTTTTTTTTTTTTTGGCCATTTCTGGGGCTTGGACTCAAGGCCTGAGCACTGTCCCTGGCTTCCTTTTGCTCAAGGCTAGCACTCTGCCACTTGAACCACAGTGCCACTTCTGGCCATTTTCTATATATGTGGTGCTGGGGAATTGAACCCAGGGCTTCATGTATACGAGGTAAGCGCTCTTGCCACTAGGCCATATCCCCAGCCCATGTCCTGTAGTTCTAAGCTCATTTATTTTTTCAGTGCCAGTCTTGAGGCTTGAACTCAGAGCCTCTCACTCTCACTTGGCTTTCTCACTCAAGGCTGGCACTCTACCACTTGAGCCACATCCCTACTTTCGGCTTTTGGGTGATTAATTTAAGATAGGAGTCTCATAGACTTTTCTGCCTGGGTTACTTGATAGGCTTCAAAACATGATCCTCAGATCTTAGCCTCCAAGCCGCTGAGTTCTGCTTAATATAAACATCCTTAAACTTCACTTCTGAAAAACTGCTAACATGTTAAGGATGAATCTTCCAATAAGTACGAAAAGAGCTGTACCATGGCAAGATAGTGAAGACATATTACGTTGCAAACTTCAATACATTGTATGATTCTATTGTTGTAATTTGAGGATTTATAAAGCAGTATGTATAAAGCAAAATAATTTAGAGAATGTAAAAACAAAGCACATATCCAAATGGAGCTATCATTTTAACCCATATTTATATGAACAAAAAAGGGAGGCTACATCTTTTAAGGACTACAGCTAGTTGATCAGGAGTAAGCACTGGCACAGGGTTAGGTAGGGAGCAAAGGGTTATGTTAGGGGAGACCAACAGAAGTTTGAAGGCCCAGCTGGGTGCTGGTGGCTCCCTGGAATCCTAGTTACTACTGAGGCTCAGGTCTGAGAATTAAGGTTCAAACCTAGCTTAGATAGGAAAGTCCTTGAGACTCTTATGTTGAAATAACCACCAAAAAGCCAGAAGTCGAGGTGTGGCTCAAATGGTAGAGTGCTAGCCTTGAGCAAAAACACTAAGGGACAGTAGCCAGGCTTGAAGTTCAATCTCTAGTGTGTGAGCACACATGCACACACACACCTACCCCCCCCCCCCCCCACTCACACAAAATTTGAGAACCCAAAGAAAGGAGAGCTGGAGATTGTGTCCAGAAAGAAGCAGGTCCAGGCTGTTATTGGCTATGTGTCCAGGCTGTGACTGGCTACTTATGCCATCATAAGGATGCTAAGTTACTCCAGGGTGGACACCCACAGACGCTTGTGCAAGAAGAGCATCCTAACAACCGCGTGACAACCGCATGCCCTAATCAGAGAAAGGGCAGAGAGAACAGTGCCAAGAAACCAGATGGGAAGAACTTGGAAGCTGCCCCAACAGTTAAGGGCAGAAAGGACAAGACAGTGTGTCTGAGTCTTTTCTAGAAGCAAATAAATGGGATTTGTGGCTGCTCAGTGTATAGGGTAGGAGTGCAGCGGTGGGGGAGGTGGTGGCAGATGGCCTGACATTCCTCCATGAGTCAGCATTCCCATGGTTTACCTGAAAGACAGCTAACAGATTAGCCCCTGATGGGAGCTCTAATTTGGGATTGCAAATATTCTTTACTGTCCAGGAAGGAAACTGAAGGTAACCTGAAGAATGTTCCTTCCTTTCTTCCTGCCCTCTCTTCTTTCTTTTTTTTTTTTTTTTCATTTTGTTTTTCCCTTTTTTGTGTGTGCTTATACTGGGGCTTGAACTCAGGGCCTGGGATTGCTCCCTTAGATTTTTCACTCAAGGATATCGGTCTACCACTTGAGCCACACCTCAACTTCTGGGCTTTTTGCTGGTTAACTGCAGATCAAAGTCTCCTAGATCTTTCTGTCTAGGCCGGTTTCAAAACATGGTCCTCAGATTGCTCTGTCTCCTGAGTAGCTAGGATTACAAACATCAGCCACTAAAACTGGCTAGGATGTACATTTCTACATTTAAACTCCTATTTTCTTGTTGACAATCAACTTTCAAATATATTTACATCCTCCAGAGCAAAAGAAACAGAGTCCTCCAGTGTGAAACAAATATACATGTTCTTTTAAAGTTGTAGGATCATCTACACAGCCTTGAGCACTCACTCTCTCTGGTGAAATCAAAATGGCAGGGCTCTATGGGGAAGTGGAACGATGCCTGTGGTCTTCAATCTGGCAGTTAATGTTTACTATGAAACAATATTGATTGTTTCATTTGGAGTTTGAAAACTATAGAACACCACCAGAATCAGAGCTTCAAGGACTTTCCTTACTAGGCTGGCTTTGAACTGTGATCTTTAGATTTCAGCCTCCTGAATAGGTAGGATTACAGGCGTGAGCCACTGGTGATTGCTGTTACAGCAAGCACGGAGAACTTGTCCTAACAATTTCCTTCCAGGGAATATTCAGAGGCTCAGAGATTGTGGTTGAACCTGAACAGAACAAGGAGGTAAGTACATTTAGAGTTATGACTTGCTTTGATGTACAGTGCCAAGTCACTACATTATCTTTGATAATATATTGCATAAGAACAGATGAATCTATTATTAGATAGGTGGTGGCATGCTTGTATAGTAGGCCTTGTGCTAAATTCCTGCTCATATCTTTTTTTTTTTCCTATGCCAGTACTGGGATTTGAACTCAAAGCCACATGCGCTTGGTAGGCTTTCCTGTTCATAGCTGGTGCGCTACCATTTAAGACATGTCTCCAGCCCGATTTTTTGCTGGTTAGTTTGAAGATGAAGTCTTGTGAATCTTCTCATGCTGGCTTCAATCCGTCATTTTCTCTCCAGATGTTGGCCTTCTGAGTAGCTAGAATTATAGGCATGAGCCACTGGCCACTGGCCTTGAGCTTAATAGTACCATTTCAATGTCTATACATACAAAATGATTTTATTGTCTAAATACAATAAAAGTAGCTTTTCTTTTTTTGAAATCAGGATACAAATAGTTGCTCTGTGGTCCATTAGTCATGAGCTGTATCAGTACGTACTAAGCTTGTACTCAAATAAAAGAGATATCACTCACTTGTGGTTGCCTGCAGCCCAACCCTATCTCTTCAATCTCAAGGGCAAATGATGCAGTGCCAGGGGCAGACTCAGGCCTGGCTAGGTTTACAGCTATGTGTTACCCTTCCTGCTGAATGCTGCTCACAGGACAATCTCAAGGCACAAGAGACACTGAAGGAATAAAGCCATTCATAAACTTGTCAGGCAAAATTTATCACAGTTCAACTCAGAGGATAAGAATACTTTAAAAAAAAAACACAACTAAACTCCTTCAGGTCAGTTACAACAATGAAAAAAGAAGAAAAGGCAATAGAATTAGTCTATTTAGGTAGCACTGGTGGGCAAAGATTTATGGAAGATGAGCTCAAATAAGGAGAGTTGCCTCAAAATGGCTTATCAAAACAATCTACTTGAGCTGGGAATGTGGCTTAGTGGTAGAGTGCTTGACTAGCATGCATGAAGCTCTGGGTTCAATTCCTCAGTACCATATAAACAGAAAAAGCCAGAAGTGGTGCTGTGGCTTAAGTGACACTAGCCTTGAGCAAAATAAGCTCAGGGACAGTGCCCAGGCCCTGAGTTCAAGCCCCAGGACTGACAAGAAACAACAATAAACAATCTACCTCCTTTTGAAGACCAAATATGTTTATATCACAGCAATTCAAGGTGCACCTTAAAATCGCTGACTAACAATAAACCAATTTTAAACATTAAAAATAAAATTTATCACTGACTACTTTGCTACTAACAGAGCATAATTCCATTACCAACACTTTACAGAGTTTTATTTACTTATTTTTGTGCTGGTACTGGGACTTGAACTCAGAGCCTGGGTACTGTCATTTAGCTTTTTGGCTCAAGGTGGTTGCTCTATAAATTGAGCCACAACTCCACCAACAACTTTTTGCTAGTTAATTGGAAATAAAAGTCTCACTGACTTTGCTTCCTGAGCTGGCTTTGCACCTCTACCCTCAGATCTCAGCTTCCTGAGTTAGCTAGGATTAGTGGTATGAGCTACTGGTATCCAGATTAATATTTTAGGCAGTTTTTAAAGGGGAAACTCAAAGTCTACTTCACTGCAGTCCATATGAAGTATTGTTTTAATTGTTTCTTGGTTCCTTTCTATTTCCAACTTACCAAGAACCCACATTTTATACTGGATTGTATTTTTAGGACAGATGGAGAAAAAGAACAGACTCTCAGATACCTCTCTTCTCTATCTGTTCCCTTCCCTGTGAGGGTTTTCAATAAGGAGGTTTCCATTTTTGATTTCCAAACTATCCTAACGTCAAAACAGGCTACTGAATGCAACAAACCACATGTTGCTCTGCTGTTTCATTTTTTATTTTGGAGTGAAGAAAAATCCATGTTAGATGAAGAGTATGCACACTTAGCAGTTACACTGAAATTAAAGATGTCTTAAAGGTTTTATAACCCCGGTGTTCACCATCTTGTAATATTTAAAAATATAACTGGAAGCATATGAAGATGAATAAATTGATGCTACTTCAAAGCAAACAAAAGACATTAAAATCTGTCGATCATAATTTAGTAAGTGGATTTTGACTTCTGGGGCAATCTGAATTCTTTCACCTATACCAGAGACACAATTAAAAAGAATTAACTTGAAGCATATCCTTGTGAAATCAAATCTAGGGTATTGTGAGTCCCACATGAAACAATCTATATCTGGACTCCTGCAGATTTGCATAAACTACTCAAAACTTTTATGGCTCAATTCAGCTGTCAGAGAGGAGAGTTTGGCCACAGCACTTCACACCTGCTCCTTATCTAGTACTAAAGTTTGGGGCACAGCACCTCCCCCATGGGGTAACTTAAGCATGTCCAGGCTTCTTTTCCCTCATTTTACACAAGGTTCTCTGGAGTTCCCGGTAGTAAAGAAATTAAGACACACTAAAATCCTTGGAATTTCCCCCAAGCAGATGATTACAATACACATCTTAATTACACTCATCACAAACTACCATCACAAGAGGTACATCTGTCTCTTCTAGGCCTTCAGTGCTACACACATGGGCATGTGCTCAGACCAAAAAAAGTCAGCTATCCAGATGTAATAATGATGCATAGATGTAATCCTAGCTATTAAGAGGCTAACGTAGGAAGATTGTGAGTTCAAGGCCACTGACTTCAATATCTGCTGTAAGGAAGGCACTCAACTTGTGTAAGAAATTATGAATGTTGATGTGTGTGTGTGTGTGTGTGTGTGTGTGTGCGCCTCAAGAGTAGTAGGAGATGTGGATGCACAATTACTGATGCTCATCAGAATACTCTCAGCTGCTATGGTCATTCTGTGTAATAAGAGTCTCTCATTTCCTACCTCATATACTTTCTTTTTTGGCCAGTACTGGGGTTTAAACTCACAGACTGAGCTTTTATGCTCAAGGCTGGTGCTCTACCATTTGAGCCACACTTCCACTTCCAGTTTTTTGGTGGCTCATCAGAAATAAGAGTTTCTGGATTTGCCTGCCCAGGCTGGCTTCAAACCATAATCTTCAGATCTCAGCCTCTGAGTAGCTAAGATTACAGGCATGAGCCACCAGCACTCAGCTCCCACTCAGACTTCATACACCTAATAAACCTCTCTGAATATCAAGATGGGTCTCCCCGAGGTCCCAGTGACCTCCAAAGTTCCTGCTGTGGTCCTTCCCCCATGGAGCCATCTACAATTTAAAACATGGGCAGACTGGTTATATAATAATGTAGCAAAGGGATTCGTGGGGAAAAGAGGTTTGAGAGAAATAATCTACTTTTAATTTTAGGTTTATGGTGGGAAAGATAAATTATACAATCTTGTTCTTCACAAAACATCATATATGGATTTAGAACTCTACATGTCAAACAATACATAACAGGGACCTATCAGTTCTGTTGATGACTCTCCATGTAAAAGGTGATGACATTTTAGCACCATGCTCTATACAACTGAGCTACTAACCAAGGTGATGACACTTTAAAGCCAGCCTCCTGCAAAGCTAGGATTGCGGGTGTGAGCCACCAGTGCCTGGCCAAACCCATGTTTAACCTAATTATGCATCGTTTTTCCAATCCCACCTTTTCTTAGGCAAAAGCTCCATTTTCTCCACCAGCAAGTGGTCCTGTGGGTGAAAGAAGCACCTGTCCTGCTGGGGTAGGAGGAAAAAAACCTTGAAGGTTGCTGCTGCTAGACAGCTGCTGTCTCCCTACCTTCTGGAATGTTCCTTGGTGTCTCAACACAGGGATGTACATGGAGGAGGCAGATCACATCATTTGTGGGGACAGGGGATATTTGAAAATAATAAGACATCAAATGTACAACCCTCACAGACAAGACCTGGAAAGGATCTACAGCCTTCTATTTCTTTAATTTAATGAATTAATGTGCTTAGCTACTTATTTTGTGCCAGTATGGAACAGAACTCAGGACCTCATGCTATTGTTTAGTTTAGTTTTCTTTTCACTCAAGGCTGGTGCTCTACCACTTGAGCCATAGGTCCACTTCTGGCTTTTCGCTGGTTAGTTGGAGGTAAGAGTCTTAACAGATATATGGGCTGGTTTTGAACCATGATCTTACTTCTAGATCTCAGCCTCCTGAGTATCAGGGATTACAGGAATAAACCACTGATGGCTGGGTATACCTTTGTGGGGTGTGTGTGTGTGTGTGTGTGTGTGTGTGTGTGTGTGTGTGTGTGTGTGTGTGTGTGTGTGTGCTGGTCCTGTAGCTAGAATTCAGGGCCTGGGTGCTGTCCCTGAAGTTTTGTGTTTTTTGTTATTTCCCCCCCCCCCCCCCCCTCAGAGCTAGCACTCTATCACTTGAGCCACAGCTCTACTTCCAGCTTTTGGGTGATTAGAGATAAGAGTTTCATGGGCTTTCCTACCCAAGCTGACTTTGAACCAAGATCCTCAGATCTCAGCCTCCTGAGTAGCTAGGGTTATGGGCATGAGCCACTGGTACCGGGTTTGGCTAAACCTTTTTTTTTTTTTTTTTTTTTTTTTGGCCATTCCTGAGGCTTGGACTCAGGGCCTGAGCGCTATCCCTGGCTTCTTTTTGGTCAAGGCTACTAGCACTCTACCACTTGAGCCACAGCGCCACTTCTGGCCATTTTCTGTATATGTGGTGCTGGGGAATCGAACCCAGGGCTTCATGTATACAAGGCAAACACTAGGCCATATTCCCAGCCCTGCTAAACCTTTTGAACTAAACATCTACTCATTCACTCAGACAGTCTTGTCTCCATAGAGGACAGAGTGGGTGTTCCTGCCCCACAACTTGCTTTTGCCCCAAATAGGCTACTAACAAATGCTTCCATCTGTTGGCAATTATGTATCTTGTTCTTCTCTGCTATAATCCTTTTCCTTTCTTCTGGACCAGTTCTGTAGCTTTTCCCTTGTTCAGGCTTCTGATTTGTTTTATTACATGTAATAATTTTTGCAGAGCTATTATTATCCTATTACTGTAAGGACGAATTCTTCTGGAAGAATGAACCTCCAATCCCTATCACCCCATCATGGAAGGTCAAGATGCACAGAGCAGGCTGGGCAGGCTAACAGAAGCGGAGTGACATTTACAGAGCCACAGCATCTGTGTTGATTTAATGCAGAGAAATGGAGATGACAATGGCCAGGCACACTAGCAGGGCTTATCAAGGGCTCCCAGGACAATAGTGATATGTATGTTGATACTGGGGCCTGAAGTTAAAGCCTCTTGTTTTCACCTGGCTTTTTCATTTGAGCCACACCTCCTCTCCTCGCTTTTTGCTGGCTAACCAGAGGTTAAGAATCTCATGGACTTTCCTGCCCAGGCTGTCTTTGAACCTCAGTCCTCAGATTTCAGCCTCCCGAGTAGCTAGGATTATAGGCATGAGCTGCTGGTGTCCAGCTAGTATTGATGGTATTACTCATTAGCCAGAGAACAAGGGAAACACTGAGCTGAGGATTCACAGGAGGGGAAAGTTACAGTTTCTCTTCCTGTGTGATTTTTATCAGAATATGAAGCACAATGTCAATCTGACTTGAGTGAATCCATCAATTTGTCACTTTGGCTTTTCATAAAAGCTAGCTAGATAAACAAATGACAGTGAAATGTATTTAATTGATGAGTGAGAAACTATTATTACATGTTTCTTACTTTTTTTTTTTTTAATGTGCTGGTACTAGGGTTTGAACTCAGGAACTCAAGGGCTCAAACTCTCCCTTAGCTTTTTCTTTTGTCTTTTTTTGCCAGTCCTGGGGCTTGGACTCAGGGCCTGAGCACTGTCCCTGGCTTTTTTTTTGCTCAAGGCTAGCACTCTGCCACTTGAGCCACAGCGCCACTTCTGGCCGTTTTCTGTATATATGGTGCTGGGGAATTGAACCCAGGGTCTCATGTATATGAGACAAGCACTCTTTGCCAGTAGGCCATATCCCCAGCCCCTCCCTTAGCTTTTTCTTTTCAAAACTGATGCTCTGTCACTACAGCCATACCTCCATTTCTGTCTTTTTGGTGGTTCATTGGAGAGAAGAGACATTTCTACCTGGCTGGGCTTGAACTGTGATCATCAGATCTCAGCCTCTTGAGTAGCTAGGATTATAGGCATGAGCTACCAGTGCTAGCTTGTTGTAAGTTGTTTTAAAAGCTCGTGGTAATGAACTTTCTTTTTATAATGGTTACACAACACAAAATTGAAAAGACAGAGCAAAGCCTTGAGAAGGAAGGAAGGGGCAGGAAGGGTGGGAAGGAGGAATGCTGGCTCTGGTGTTGGTATTTCTGTTAAAAAAAAAATCTCAGTAGTATCATGCTGCTTCAGGACACCATGAACTTCATTACATGCTAACGATCTTGGCACAACAGACTTTCCTATTAGAATGTCCTGTACTATTACTGTGAACTTTTTTGGCTTAAAATTCAAGCCTGAACATTGTGTGTCATTCAATTCTTACAAATGAGCTACTGTTTGGAAAAGAAAAAAAGGGGGAAGGGCATGCAGTGATCTCTCTGGAAATCTCTATTGCAGCAGTTCTTGAGATCATCTTTAATGGTCTGACTTCAACAATCCCATAGACAGAGATCTCACATATGCTAAATTAGAAATGTAAAAGTTACCAACAGATCTCACAGACAGAGGATGCTCTCAAAACTAACTTTGTTAGAGGCTGGGATTGTGTCTTGGTGATAGGGTGCTTGCCTGGGTTTCGGTATGATTCCTCAGTACTACATAAACAACAACAACAACAACAACAACAACAAAAAGGTCATTAAATGAAAAGAAAAAAAAAAGCAAACAAAAAAACCCCAAGCTGGGCACTGGTGGCTCATGCCTGTAATCCTAGCTACTCAGGAGGCTTAGATCTGAGGATCACAGTTTGAAGCCAGCCCAAGCAGGAAAGTCCAAGAGACTCTTATCTCCAATTAAACACCAGAAGGCCAGAAGTGGAGCTGTGGCTCAAAACAGTAGAGTGCTAGCCTGAGCAAAAAACCTGGGGCAGCATCCAGGCCTTGAGCATTGAGTTCAAACCTCAAGGCCAGCACCAATAAACTAACCCCAAAGAAAAAAATCTGTGTTCTTTACAGGTTAAAAATGTGGAGAAGCATTAGTTTTGATGGTACGCATAGGAAACATCTCTAAAGAACCTGGTTTACCACAGATCTTACCAGGAGCAGGGAAAGGAGTGGCCAAAAGGCTCCTTAGAGGTGTGGGCCTCTATTTTAATTCTGGGAGGGGGGCGGGGAATAAGCCTTGGAATCATGGGTCTGTATCTGTCATTGAATGGCTAGTAGACCTTTTCTTCCCTTGACTGTAACATTCCTTATCCATAACATGGTAGGTGATCATTAAGATCGTGTGTGTGTGTGTGTGTGTGTGTGTGTGTGTGTGTGTGTGTGTGTTGGTACTAGGGCTTGAACTCAGGGCCTGGACGCTGTCACTTAGCCTTTTCATTCAAGGCTAGTACTCTACCCTTTGAGCCACAGCTTTACTTCTGGCTTTTTGGTGGTTTGATTGCAGATTGAATCTCACAGGTTTTTTCTGCCCAGGCTGTCTTTGAATGGATCTCAGCCTCCTGAGTAGTAGGGTTACAGGTATGAGTCTCTGGTTCCTGGGTGAACAAAAAATTTTCTGAGTTTATCTTAGAGGTAGAATACTTAGGATCTTCAAAATAGCCATTAAAAATACCATTTATTCTATTTTTCTACTTCCTTTTTTACTAAGAAGCAACTCAAAGGAAATCACCACTCACTTTTTCAGGCAGAAAGCACAACATTTTCTGGGGTGAAAAAAATCCAAAGCCTTTAGTTGAGTTTTATTTGTATTTTGTTCTTGGTATAATTAATCTTTTAATGAGTAACCAGCAGCAGAGCCTCCAAATGGATGCTATTTTTTTTTTTTTAATTCCCCAAAGACCTTCATTGAGATGGGAGGAAGAGAGAGTTTGCATCCTTATAATAAAGGAGTGCCAGGCTGGGACTGTGTTATTACAGAAGGGCTTCAAAAGCTTCTATTTACATCTCTAGCAATGACACCAGCCTGCTCTGTGAATAGAGCTCTAATAAAAACTTGTGTGATAAAAATGCCAAGGCTTGCTTATCTGAAAAGGCTCTCCCCAGTTCAAAGGGTCACTTTCACACCAGGCTCCCAAGTCTTATCAGCGGGCCTCCCAGTGCCTCCCCCGTGGAAGACAAAGGATGCATCCAGCTGGCACGCACAATGCTCCAATCACCACACTTCAAAAGACACAGGCCTAGCCCTGAGGATGCCCCTGGGTCCCTCCTTGCTGGGATGTTTACAGCTCAGCTCCCCACAAAGGCTGAGCCAGAGAGTCAAGGGCACCGGGCCGGCCCAGTAGGCAAAGACACTGTTTTGCCAATAAAGCTAGGAGAAGACTTCCATTTATTAACTATTTACTCTCAACACTGTGCTCTCAAGAAGTCAGTCTGTCTTCCTGGGAAGAGAAGGCAGTGGGCTGCGTCCTTAGCATGTGGTGCAGAGGGAGCCCGTGTATGTCAGCAAGCAGTGCAGGACAGTCCACAGGTGTGTCCACATAGACTTGACAAATGTAGATTAAAACTAAGAATGAGAGAACCTGATGCTGGTGGCCTGTAATCCTTGATTCTTAGGAGGCCGTAAAATATGAGGACCCAAGTTTGAAGTCTGCCTGGGAAGAAAAGTTTGAGAGACTCTTCTCTCCAATCAACTAGCAAAAAAGTTGGAAGTGGAGCTATGGCTCATGTGGCAGCGTGCTATCCTTGAGTAAAAATAGTGAAGGAAGAACATGAGGCCCTGAGTTCAAGCCCCAGGACTGGCAAAAAAACAAAAACAAAACCAAAAAAAAAAAACCTCCTCTCCCAAATTAGACTGTGGAGAAGGACTGAAAGGATTACTCTGAAGTTTCCCAGAACCTTTCTTGGAGAGAGATGTGTATTGGAGACGTTATAAAAAGGATTATTTCAAAGAAATCCAGGCACCTAGACTATGTAAGCAAAAAGTGAATGGGGAAACAGCTTGATCTCTTTAGGATCAAAGGTTTACTTATAAAGATGTCTTTACTCCTCAAAGCAAGGCCTGTTCCTCGCACATTCTTGGATGCCAAGGATGTTTTCAAAACAAATGACCCTCCATTATTGCAGATAATCTGTTGTGCTTTGCCAAGAGCTTGGGTTTGCTGAAAGATCAAGATGAGCAAGACCTAGGAGGCTGAAATCTACATGAATTGTCCATTATACCCTGATTCTATCACCCCATCCTTCTTGGGCTGGGCTACTTGATGAACCTAGCCCTGAGTCCTTATTCCCAAGAATATGCTTGGATGTCCAAAAAGATGATTTTAGTGTGAAACAAAATAAAGGGTTCAGAAAAAGTTCCCAGAGACATGGACAGAATTGTTTCTCAAAGAGAAAGCAATGGTTCATGCCTATAATCCTGACTACTCAGGGAGGCTGAGATCTGAGGATCATAGTTGGAAGCCAGTCTCGGCAGGAAAATCCATGAGACTCTTATCACCAATGAACCACCAAAAAGCTGGAAGTAGAGCTGTGGCTCAAGTTGAGGTGTGAGAGACTTGAGGGAAAAAGCTAAGGGGGAGTGGCCAGAGCCTGAGTTCAAGCCTGAGTAATGGCACAGAAAAACAAAACAAACAGAACAACCCATGGGGGGTGTGAATAAATAAGAGCAACTCTGGTTCTTAATTTACTATATATTTTCTCTACTTATATGTCTTCATTGCTTCCTCACTTTTATCTCTTTTTAAAGCTTTAATGTTTCTCCTTTAAAAATATAATTTTTTAAAATTTATTTATTAATTGAACACAAATTTTTTGACAAGGTGTTGTGCAAAAAGGGTACAGTTACATAGTAGGGCATTGTGTACATTTCTTGTGATATCTTACGTCCTGTTTTTCTATCTCTTCTCTAGGTCAGGTAGACATATATACAATATACAATGTATCAAAAACATATACAGTAGCCAGGGGGCCATGCCCAAGAAAGTTCGCCTAGGGCTTTAAATGTAATGTCGATATTAGACCATATGTAAAAATATAATTTTATTGTTACTATTAAGTGTTGTACAGAGGTGCTACCATTTCCTAAATTAGGTACTAAGTATACTTTTTTTTTTTGGACAATGTCCCTTCTTCCGCTTTACCCCTCCTGTCCCTGCCCACAACTTGCATAGATCATTTTCCACACAGCATATACTGAAAAGCTTTGGTGTTTCTTCTTTTAAAAAGTCATTTTATGATAAAGCATGGATACAATCTCATTGTCTGCTCGGAAGCTATTCAGATTAGTAGCTACAGCGTATAACTGTCCTCAAACTCATTTGGTGCTTCTCAAAATCCTTTGAGAGCTTATGGCAACGAGATCGTTTAGTATTGTGATGTGCAAATGAATCCCCAAGACATGAAACATTAATGGTTTAATAAAAATAATCGGTTTTAGGTCTCTGCAACTGAAATTACATCTTCCATTTTGGAATTTAAAACTCTTTTATTTTCTTCATTTCCTATTTTCCTCTGTGTGTGCTTGTATGCCAGGAACAATCACTGTGTGTGTGTCTATGTGTGTTTGTGTGCCCATGTGTTCGTGTGTCTCTGTATATGTGTGTATATGTGTATGTTTTGTCTGTGTCTCTGTGTATGTATGGCTGTGTGTGTTTGTATATCTGTGTCTATTTGTGTTTATATGTATCTGTGTTCATGTCTGTATAGGTGTGTATATGTATTTGAATTAGTCAGTGTTCTTATAATAGCTAGCCAAATATAGAGTAATTACTGATACAAAGAAATGATTTCACCAAGGCACGTGAACCATCAGAAATACCTTGAGCTAAAATTAATCTGAACAATTTATCTATTATATGCAGTCAGAAGATTTGTCAAGTTGAAAAATCTACCTTGCCCAACAAAAATGAGAACCAACTTTGTTTCTCCATCCTGGCCTATTACATTGTTCTCTCTTTTTCTCCTAGGTACTTGTGGCTTAAACTCAGAGCCTGGGTGTGGTCTCTGATCTTCTTTTGCTCAAAGCTAGCCCTCTGCCACCTAAGCCATAGTGCCACTTCTGGCTTTTCTGGTAGTTTAGTGGAGGTAAGAGTCTCAGGCAGTCTTCAAATTGTGATTCTCAGATCTCAGTCTCCCCAGCAGCTGGGATTGCAGGCATGAGCTACCACCACCAGCATGAACTAGTTTTTAAGTCCATCTCCTAACACCTGTTCCATGGCCTTTTGTGGCTCAAGGGATCTTTGCAAAGGGAAAGTGCAGGAATTTCTGTTGATAAAAGGCAAGTGTGTCAGCAAATACACACTCCAGGGGGTAGTGAACAGAGAGGGGCATGTACTTCTTTGACAGTCTGAAAGATGTTTTTTTCTTTTCTGTAGGCCTACATTTTTAAAGTTTGAAGGACGAATTAAAAGGTCTCAAAATGACTCAGGAAACTGAGAGCTGAGGATTGCAGTTCAAAGTCAGCCCAGGTAGGAAAGTCCATGAGACTCTCATCTCCAATTAACCAGCAAAATGCTATAAATGATTCTATGGCTCAAATGGCAGAGCACCAAACCTTGATTGGAAAAGCTAAGTGAGAATGCAGGGTCCTGAGTTCAAGCCCTAGTAGCAATGCGCATACACACATGGTCTCAAAATATCTCTTGTAGACCCATGTTCACAATTTTTGCAGAATTTTAAACCAAGTCTACTATGTCTTTATTCCATTAGCAAGAAGGCAGATTTTACTACAAAAGTTGATCCAATTAGAAACCATCAGAAGCCTCTGAGGACATTTTTTTTTTTTTTGCCAGTCCTGGGGCGTAGACTCAGGGCCTGAGCACTGTCCCTGGCTTCTTTTTGCTCAAGGCTAGCACTCTGTCACTTGAGCCACAGTGCCACTTCTGGCTTTTTCTATATATGTAGTGCTGAGGAATCGAACCCAGGCATCACATATGCGAGGCAGGCACTCTACAACTAGGGCGTATTCCCAGCCCAGGACAGATATTTTTATAACATTATAATCAGTAATCAATTGCCTCCTAACAAGATTTTTTTTCATGTCCTGGCGCATTTCTTATATTTTTCCAATTGCAGTGCCTTTCCCTAATAAACACAAACATTAAATATATAACTTGCTGAAATCCATATGTTATAGATTTATTTTCTAACAAAGCAGTTATTTAAGTTCTGACACTCACAACAGCTGCAAACTTAATTTGAAACCGTTAAAAATAGCTCAGTGGTCCTTAATTTTCCTATATTTGTCTCTTACATCTGTCTCCCAATTTTAAAACGAAAAACCATAATTCACCTAAATAGAAGCCTCATTTTAATCTCATCTTTACTAAAAACGAAATCATCAGACCTGTAATCTTAACTACTCAGAAAGCTGAGATCTGGAGGATCACTGTTTGAAGCCGGTCCAGGCAGAAAAGTCGGTGAGACTCCATCTCCAATTAATCTGCAAAAGGCCAAAAGAAGTGTGGCTCAAATGGTAGAGCACCAGCTATGGGCAAGAAAGCTGAGCAAGACTGTGAGTCCCTGAGCTCAAGCTCTGAAACTGGCAGCAAAGAAGAGAGAAAGAAAGAGAGAAACAGAGGGAGAAAGGAGTGTTGAAGAAATGGCTCAGGCGGTAGAGCACCATACCAGACAATGAGTGAAATGATCTTGGACCCCACCCCCCAAAAAAAAGCTGGGCACCAGTGGCTCATGCCTGTAATTGGGGTTACTCAGGAAGCTGAGATCTGAGGATCACAGTTCAAAGCCAGCCCTAATAGGAAAGTCTGTGAGACTATAATCTCTAATGAATCACCAGAAAACCAGAAGTGGATCTGTGGCTCAAAGTGTAGAGTGCTAGGAGCTCAGGGACAGTACCCAGGCCCTGAGTTCAAGCTCTACCACTGAATTCCCACCCCCCACCCCCCCCCAAAAAAAAAAGAAAGAAAAAGAAAAAAGAAAAGAGATGGGCTGGGAATGTGGCTTAGTGGTAGAGTACTTGCCTAGCTTGCCTAAAGCCCTGGGTTCAAGTCTTCAATGCCAGTGCCACATGAACAGAAAAAGCCAGAAGTGACACTGAGGCTCAAGTGGTAGAGTGCTAGCCTTGAGCAAAAGAAGTTCAGGGACAGTGCCCAAGCTCTGAGTTCAAGCCCCAGGACTGGCAAAATTAAAAACAAACAAAACAAAAAAAAGAAAAGAAAGGGAAGGAAGGGAGGGAAGGAGAGAGAGAGGGAGAGAGGGAGAGAGGGAGGGAGGGAGAAAGACAGAAGAGAAGGAGGAAGGGAGAAGATAATAAGGGAACAATTACTGAGCACAGAATTTCTTCATCCTCCTTTTCCCTATCAGGAATGGTGAATTTCCCCCACAATGTTGGCTCACCCCAGTGACATGGTGTGCCCTCCAAGACTGCCACCTTTCCCAGGGTACCCACACACTCCACTCTGCTCTAGAAAGTCCTAGTGCTGTACCTCTGTCCCACTCTCCTGATTGTCTAGGTTTGTGTGATTCATTACTTGGGCCATGATCCTATTTCCAGGGCTCATCAGACATGGTGGGTCTGGCTTCTCCATAAAAGATCAGAAGCAACCCTATACACACACACACACACACACACACACACATACACACACACACACTTTTTTTTTTCTCTGTCAGTCTTGGGGCTTGAACTCAGGGCCTGAGTTCTGTCCCTGAGCTATTGTGCTCAAGGCTAGCACTCAACCACTTGAGCCACAGCTTCACTTCCATGTCACTTAATCTATCTGCAACTGAAGTTTTCTCTGGGCTTTTATAACCTAATCTAGAAAATGTGGTACTGCTTGTGGATAGGCAAAGGGTAGGCCTGAGTCAGACAGTTCTGACCTCAAATCTCATTTTTCCACTTAGTGACTGTGATTGGTTGTAAGTCCTTGCATTTTCCCTTGGCCTTATTCTCCTCCAGCATGCAACAGCAATATAAATTTCTTTTTCTTTTTACTAGTCCTGTAGCTTGAATTCAGGACCTGGGCACTGTCCCTCAGCTTTTTTTGCTCAAGGCTAGCACTCTACCAGTTGAGCCATAGCTCTGTTTCTGGCCTTTTCTGTTTATGTAGTACTGAGGAATGGAACCCAGGGCTTCATGCATGCTAGGAAAGCACTCTACCACAAAGCCACATTCCCAGCCCTAAAATTACTTTTTAGATTAAAATTACTTTCACTAGGGATGATGCATGGAAAATGTTTTGCATGATGGGGACTTCATACGCCCAAGATAGATCCTACATAGGATGCTACATTGCTTTCATGTGATTCACAGGCCATGCCATGTGTTCTCTGCATTGACCTCTAAATTCCAAAGCTTTTATTTATATTTATTTAGTTTTAATTTTTGCTTTTTTGTTGTTGTTGTTGTTCCGTGCCAGTGCTAAGGCTTGAACTCAGGGCCTTGCAATCTTGCTTGGGTTTTTCACTCAAGGTGGGCGTTCTACTCCTTGAATCACAATTGTATGGTGGCTTTTTGCTAAAGATAAAGAGTCTCCTGGACTTTTCTGCCTGGGCGAGCTTTGAACTGAGATCCTCAGACCTCAGCCTCCTGGGTAGCTAGGATGACTGGTGTGAGCCCCCGGTGCCCAGCTCAATTGCATTTTTAAGTTTGATTTTACCTACTTTCCTACCTACCTCCTCCTGTCCCACCCAGGCTCACCATGAACAGGAGATCTTACTGTCTCTGCCTCTCGAGAGCTGGATTGCACGTGTACTTTGGAATCTTTCTTTAAAGCAAGAAATTAAAAAAGTTATTCAAGTGGATGAGCTACTTAAATTTGATGTTCTAGAAATTTTTAGTGAACTTCATAAGACACAAAACTTTGTGCTTCTCTACTTTGTTTCTGGTCACTGTGTGTGTATGTGTGTGTGTCTGCTTGTCTGTCTGTGTGTATGTATTGGGGCTTGAAGCTAGGACCTGGGCACTATTCCTAATCCTTTTTAGTCAAGGCTGGTGCTTTGACACCGGAGCCATATCTCCACTTCCAGATTTTTACTGGTTAACTAGAGATAAGAATAACAGGCTTTGACTGCCTGGGCTGGCTTTGAACCACAATCCTCAGATCTTAGCCTCCTGAGTAGCTAGGATTACAGGTGTAAGCCACTGGTGCCTGACCCCAAATTCTTATTGTTTAAAGCAGAGGGCTGATATTAACTACTTCTATTGAGTCTTCAAACAATCAATAAAAAGGAGAGAGGAGAATGGGAGAGGTAATAAATCTTTGCCTATAGTAAGCTGGGTGTTCCTTTTTTCTGCCAGAGGCTATTTGATGTTTATACCAGCATTTGAATATTTATAACATCATTCAAGTATCACAGCAAATTATCAACCTAGGCAGCTGGGCTGAGGGCATCCTATCAGGTACCAAAAAATTTCAAAGGCCTTCTATAGCCAGGCCACCCCTATTGATGCATTGAAGGGCCTAAACCCCAGGAGATGTGTGATTCAGGTGGAAAAGACACACAGAAACACAGTCAGAACAGATGATGGGATACTTGTAACATATCTATCTGCAAACTTATCCAGGGAGACTCCCTTATCCCATACTTAAGTGAAATTAACGTTGGCCAACTGCAAAGTTGAGGATAAAGATCTTTGATGTTAAACATAGCATTCTGAGCATGTTTTTATTAACTAGTCATTTTGTAAATATAGCATTTATCTTCAAAGCCCAAACTCAGCACAATCCCAGGTACACAGTCCCAAGGAACAACTGTGATGAATTAATTCATGATCTTAAGCATTCCTTCCTCATGAAATGGATTTTAACACACTTTAATTGAATGGACCATAGCTTTATGGAGCTAATCAAAGGCACTTCCTATCTGTAAGTTAATTTTGTTTCCATTAAAATGGCCCATGCAACACAGGTAATTTGAAACAGCATGTATATGCATAATACAGCAGCTTTACAAAGGGCTTTGTGCAGAATGTTTGATTATAAAAGTCAGGGCTATATGAAATACTGCTGATCATCTACTTATGCACCTTGACTTTATTTTTATTTTTTTGTGCCAGCACTGGGGCTTGAACTCTGGATCTCTGATTTTTCTCTCATGGGCTGGGGCTCTACCCATTCAGCTATACCTCTGGTCCAGCCTTTCTGATGGTTCACTGGAGATGCTATCTCATGGACTGTTCTTCACAGACTGGTTTTGAACTGAGATCAGAACAAAGTGCATGTGTGGTCATGTACACACACATAAATTGGGTATGGTGTCATATATCTGTCACCCCAGCTATTGAGGAGATAGAGACAGAAGGACAGTGGTCCAGATCTACTCCATCTCAAATATAACCCAAGAAGGGCTGGGAATGTGGCTTAGTGGTAGAATGCTTGCCTAGCATGCATGAAACCCTAGGTTCAATTCCTCAGTACCACATAAACAGAAAAAACTGGATGTGGCACAAGTGGTAGAGAACTAGTCTTGAGCAAAAGAAGCTCATGGACAGGGCCCAGGTCCTGAGTTCAAGCCCCAGGACTGGCAAAGAAACAAAAACAAGGAAAAAGAGCCTGGTGTCAGGATCAAGTGGTGAAGTAAGTACAAAGCCCCGACAAACCCAAATACTTAAAAGAAAAATGGTTTGGAAGAGTACTAAAAGATGTGGAGGTAGAAAGACCAATCAGGAAATGTTCAATAGCAATGACTATACCTCAGTGCGGCAACTGGCTGGGTGTTAGGGAAATTTCCCAAGGAGGATGGAAAATCTTGTGCTTACCCAGCACTGGTGGCTCACACCTGCAATTCGAGCTACCCAGGAGGCTGAGATCTGATGATTGGGATTAGAAGCCAGCCCAGGCAGGAAAATCCATGACTCTTACTTCTAATTAACTTCTTAGAAGCTAGAAGTTGAGGTATGGCTCAAATGGTAGGTATTAGCCTGAGCAAAAAAGCTCAGGAACATTGCCAAAGCTCTGAGTTCAAGTCCAAGGACTTGCAGCAAAAAAAAAAAAAAAAAGTCTTGTGGTGCTGGAATAATTCAGGGGTAAAGGGGGAGAGCTCCTTTGTGGCCAATAGCACTCTGTACATTCAGATAAATAAAGCAGTTAATAAACACATGAACAAGTCACATGCAGTCAAGAATAGAAGAATACAACTCCTTGGGAAAACCACTTTCTTCTTGTCTCCTCTTCCAGTGAAAGCTATGAGGAACCTAATAGGCAGCATGATGAAGGCAGTCAGGAGCACTGCTTCAAGACAAAGACCAGTGGTGCCTGTGGCTCACACCTATAATCCCAGCTACTGAGGAGGCTGATATCTGAGCAGCAAAGTCCAAGACACACTATCTCCAATTACCCAGAAAAGAGCCAGAAGTGGCGCTGTGGTCCAAGTGGTAGAGTGCTAGCCTTGAGCAAAGAAGTTCATGGACAATACCCAGGCCCTGAGTTCAAGTTCTAGATCACACACACACACACACACACACACACACACACACACACACACTCATTCCATAGCTAGTGAGTATATAGAAGTTATTCAGTGAATGTGTGAATTAACAGTGCTTTTTAATGGAATTATTTTATTTTATTTTTTGCCAGTCCTGGGGCTTGGACAAAGGGCCTGAGCACTGTCCCTGGCTTCTTTTTGCTCAAGGCTAGCACTCAACCACTTGAGGCACAGCGCCACTTATGGCTTTTTCTATATATGTGGTGCTGAGGAATAGAACTCAGGGCTTCATGTATATGAGGCAAGCACTCTACTGCTAGGCCACATTCACAGCCCCTAGTGCTTCTGAATTTTTTAAAAGTCCCTCGGTTTCCTCTCTCCTAAGCACTGAGCTCAGCTCCTTCCCTCTACTTATTTTCTTTCTTTTTATTAGGTGAATGGATGTGCTAGCCTTGGACTTTTTTTTTCTTTTGGCTATGACATATGGAACTGTTTACAAAATTATGGTAAAATATGTACTAGGTTTCTCTCTGTTTTTCTTTTTAATGAGGAAAAATACCTAGTCTTTTTAAAGTAGCTATTTTACTTGGAATTCTATTTGTAATCCAAATGCTCCTCTGGAAGCTTTTCCTGGGTCTTCATTTGTCCATTACAGAGGCCCTGGGGGACTGCGTGTTACCAGTGTTGTGGCAAGAGGAAAAGGTTTAGGATGGAGCTAAACTGCACTGTGGATACATGAGCATGCTGGCTCAGTGGCTCACACCTGTGGGGGGCTGCAGTGGTGGAAGTCGTCCCAACAATGAACTCAGAGTTTCACAAAATCCATACCAGGAAATGGGAGCAGGCATTGTTGGGGTGCCTGGAGGGGAGTCAGAGGTGGGGAGCAGATGAATGGAGAGAGGAAGGGTGCTGGATGCAGTCATGGTACTTGAGGTACGTATGTGAAAATAGAACTGGGAAGCCTGGGAGGGCTGAGGTTGGGAGACACAGGGGAGAAGGATGGGAGAGGTGACACGGATCAAGATGCATTGTGTTCATAAACTCACATGTTGAGTTGGAACCCCTTTGTACACCCACTTAAAGATAATAAAAAATAAAATGAAGCTATAATTGCATACACAAGCTGAAAGGAGTCTAAATGGATAGTTTTTTTGTGTGTGTGTGTGCTCATACTGGGACTTGAACTCAGGGCCAGGGGCACTGTCCCTTAGGTTTTTCACTCAAGGCTAGTGCTCTTTCACTTGAGCCACAGTTCCATTTCTGGCTAATTGGAGATAAGAGTCTCATGAACTTTTCTGCCAGGGCTGGCTTCAAACCATGATCCTCAGATCTCAGCTTCCAGAGTAGCTGGGATTACAGGTTTGAGCCACTAGCACCTCGCTTAGTCTTTTTCCTATTTAGAACACATTTCAGTCCAGACCTGCTGAAGTGCTAGCTCCTTGCTGGCTCATGTTGCTAGACCCAGAAAGAAGACCATTAATATATATTACAACATAAAAACTATACAGCAAATGTAGGGTATGCTTGGATAATTTTGTGAATGGGGAAAGTGCTCAGAAGTATACATGCTAACATGTTCATAGTGGTTCTCTGGGGATAGTTGTTATTGTGTTTTCCAAAGAGCTGACAACAGCCAGGTGCTGGTAGCTCACACCTGTAATCCTAGCTACTCAGGAGGATGAGATCTGAGGATCCAGGTTCAAAGCAGCCTGGGCAGTAAAGTAAGTGAGACTCTTATGTCAAATTAATCAGCAAGAAGCTGGAAGTAAAGGGCTTAAGTGGTACAGTATCAGTCTTGAGTGAAAAAGCTAAGAATCTGAAGTATGGAGTTCAAGTCCCAGTACCAACACAAAAAGTACCACGTCCTGGTGGTGGTGGTTTTTTTTAAATTATTATTTTTTGACTTTTTAGGGGTGATACAGTGGGATGCAGAAAAGGAGGGACACAGGTTGAACAAATGCAATCATGCTATTCAGTATACACTAGGTAGAAAATGAGCTATGCAAGTTGTGGGCAGGGATGGGAGGGGAAAGCGAAGGAAGGGGTGACATTGTCCAAAAAAAAGTGTACTCATTACCTGATAACCCTTCTGTACAATCCTTAATGATAACAATAAAATTATGTATATATTTTTAAAAAGCACCACTGCCAACAAGATACAAGTCAAGATTTGACAATAAATCTTCAAAATCACATTTTGAAGTTAATTAACAGATAAGCTATTTCATATTTTCTAGCCAGCATTGATTGATGATATATTTGGGACTCTTAAGAACAGAAATATCTGGAGCTGGCTTTGTTCTCTATTGCATACTAGTGTGCATTGCCCTCTGAGAATCATTCACTGCTCTGAACAAGACTCAGACTTTGACTATGGCCCTAATATTTGTTCTTTAAATGTGTAATTATAGTAAAGAACTGTGGGTAAATTACTTCATTGCCTGTTAAATGGCCATTTGTTAAGTCTAGACAACAATAATAAATAGCCACTACTTATAATATGGCTATTCAAAGTACTTGGAAAATTGTATAATAAATAGGCCATGTGGCCAACACCTCCTTGTACTCCATGTCCTATAAAAATATATAAACCAAACAAACAGAAGCATAAAATTGCCAGAGGTGTTAAATACAGACACAGCTCACTTAGAAAAAAATCAGAGTAAGCCACGCCCGTAATTCTAGCTGCTCCGGAGATCTGAGGATCTAGGTTTGAAGCCAGTGTGGACAGGAAAGGTCATAAGATGCTAATCTCCAATTAAAGCTTCTAACAAGTTGGAAGTAGAGCTGTGGCTCAAGTGGTAGAGCACCAGCCTTCAGCGAAAAGACTCAGGGACATAGCCCAGGCCCTGAGTTCAAGCTACAGTATTGATTCAAAATAAAATAAAATAAAGAAATTTAAAAAGTGATCTTTAGGAAGGGGACTGTTGTCAGCTGTCTTGACTTAAGCAGGTGCCTGTATAATGCTTCTGGCATCAGTAATTTCCTTTTTTTTTCTGTCCTTCTCAGTGATTTCTGTTTGTAATCACTTGCTAAGAGTTCTGCAACAAAGTTTTTAAAAATTCTTTTTATTTTTTAATATTTTGCCAGTCCTATGGCTTGAACTTGGGATCTTGGTGCTGTCCCTAAGCTCCTTTTGCTCAAGGTTAGTGCTCTCCCACTTGAACCACAGCGCTACTTCCAGTTTTCTGGTGATCAATTGGAGATAAGAGACTCATGGAGGGGCTGGAAATATGGCCTAGTGGCAAGAGTGCTTGCCTTGTATACATGAAGCCCTGGGTTCGATTCCTCAGCACCACATATATAGAAAAGGCCAAAAGAGGTGCTGTGGCTCATGTGGCAGTAGTGCTATCCTTGAGCAAAAAGAAGCCAAGGACAGTGCTCAGGCACTGAGTCCAAGACCCAGGACTGGCAGGAAAAAAAGAAAAAGAAACTTATGGAACTTCTTGCCTGGATTGGCTTCAAACCACCATACTCAGATCTCAGCCTCCTGAGTAGCTAGGATTATAGGGGTGAGTCACAGGCCCGCTTGTAGCAAAGTTTAAGAGGTCATTTTTGCATTTGAAAGTTGTGTGAGAGGCTGGGGATATGGCCTAGTGGCAAGAGTGCTTGCCTCGTATACATGAGGCCCTGGGTTCAATTCCCCAGCACCACATATACAGAAAATGGCCAGAAGTGGCGCTGTGGCTCAAGTGGCAGAGTGCTAGCCTTGAGCAAGAAGAAGCGAAGCCAGGGACAGTGCTCAGGCCCTGAGTCCAAGCCCCAGGACTGGCAAAAAAAAAAAAAAAAAGTTGTGTGAGTGTGCACGCGCGCGCCGGCACGTTTTAAAAAGTTCTGTCTTCTTAAATGTATTCCTTGCAAAGTAACGAGAACAAAGTTTTATTAACATAGAAGACTGCAAGCAATGTCAAATATGCTAGGGTTCTGGTTTTGATTTGGAACTTCAGAGAGAGTCGGAAAAGCCATGGAACAGAGCCTTTTAATTACAATCCAATGTCCCGGCGAATATTTGATATCTCTTCCAGTTGGCAATGGGAGAAGAAAATCAACTGCGCAGACTCATCCCACTTCCTCCCCAGAATCGGGGGTGACACAGCCACGTCCTCAACCACTCTGGTTTTGTTTAGGGTCATGTTTGACACATTACAAGAGAGACATAGCTCAAAAGTGATATCAATAGTTTGATTTATACTCCAAAACCTAAGCCAATAGAAGTTTGGTGCTAAGTTGTTCTGTTTGTATTTTTTCTCCCAACTCTGCTTCACTTTGGGAAGGATAGACTCAGTGTCTTTTATCCCCTAGACAACTGGAAGGATTCTGGAAGAAAGATGGCAGCCGTTTGGCTGTTGAGAGGTGGAGGTTGAAGTTGAAGCCAGCTGGGAAAGAAAAGGCTGTGTGATTTGCTGTCCCAAATAACCAGCAGCAGCAACAACAACCAACCAACAAAAACCCCCAAACCAAGTGGGAGGCATGGCATAAATGGCAGATCACCAGCCGAGCAAGCTGAGCAGAGTACAAATTCTGAATAACAAATTCTTCCCTCAGCCTCATCATGCTGGCCTTAGGAAAATATTCACTGTCTCTTTTAGGACTCAGATTTTTTTTTTCTGTGACATGGGTCTGTGAATAGATGTGGTGGATTAATATTATATATAATGCTGATCATATGGAACTGAACATAGCAAAGAAACATTTAGCATAACATAAACTTTAAGTAGAGGCTAATGTTCTTATTAGAACCGAGAGAGAAGCATCATGGCTTAGTGACCATGAAGTTCCTCCACTTTTATCAAGCCCCTTTAAAGCCCCCTTCTCTATGCTTCTATTTAGAAATCCTCTCTGAAGATACACAAAATACCTGTTTATGAGAGGAATAAAAGTAGTATTAGGCTTAAGGAAAAACAAAACAAATCTAGGGATTGAACTCAGGGCCTCATGAATGCTTCGAATACTTGACTCATGCTCTACCACTTGAGCCACAGCTTCACTTCTGGCTTTTTGACAGTTAGGAGTCTTCTGGACTTTTATACATGGGCTGGCTTTGAACTTAGATCCTTAGATTGCAGCCTCATGAGCAGGCAGGATTACAGACATGAATCAAGGAGACCCAGCTTCCCACTGATTTTTTTTTTTTTTTTGCTGGTCCTGGGACTTGAACTCAGGGCCTGAGTTCAGGTGGTGTATAATTTTGAGGCACAGGTCTACTTCTGTTGTTTTTTGCTTGTTAATTGGAGATAAGAGTCTCATGGTCTTTCCTTCCCTGCCGGTTTCATATCACAATCCTCAGATCTTAGCCTCCCGAGTAGCTGAGATTCCAGGAGTGAGCCACTGGTGCCCAGCTGTCAGCAGGCGCTTAAGAAAATTCTTGGTGGGCTGGGAATATGGCCTAGTGGTAGAGGTCTTGCCTTGTATACATGAAGCCCTGGGTTCAATTCCTTAGCACCACATATATAGAAAAGGCCAGAAGTGGCACTGTGGCTCAAGTGGTAGAGTGCTAGCCTTGAGCAAAAAGAAGCCAGGGACAGAGCTCAGGCCCTAAGATCAAGCCCCAAGACTGGTTAAAAAAAAAAAAAAAAAAGATAATACTTGGTGAATGTCATTAGGTGAATGTCATCACATGGGTGCCATGCAGGAAGGCAGGCCGTGTCCTGTGGGTTCCCACAGGAAGTATAAACTGAGCAAAACACAGAACCGCTCTCAAGGCTAATCAGCTCTCAATCAGCTCTCAAGGCTACACATCTGTGACATCCCAGTTCAAGTATGTTCTGGAATAACATTCAAGCTCAACCCATCATTTTCAAAGACAGAATTAGTATAGTGAAACAAATCTAAATGACCCTGTAAAAATATGTCTGCAGCTAATTTTGCCAAGTCATTTATGTTATTTTATTTTTGCACATGTGAAGCACAGGCCTTTCCATTGAATTAATTCTCTTCTCTCTCTCCCTTCTTCTCTCTGTCTCATCTGTCTGTCTGTCTGCTCTACAATGAAGTCTTACTATGTTGTCTAGACAACTCTTGAACTCCTGGGCTCAAAAGATTTCTCCTATTTCCATCTCTTGAGTAGCTGAGACTATAGGCAAATGCTATTGCTCCTGGCTGCCAAGTATTTGTTTGTTTGTTTGTTTATTGCCAACACTAGGGTTTTCACTCAGGGCCCTGAGTGTGCTTGGTAAGTTTTTTGTTGTTTATTTTTACTTACAGATGATGCTCTATCACTTGAACTATGCCTCCAGCCTTTTTTTTTTTTTTTTTGAGATGAAATCTCATGGACTTTTCTGCTAAGACTGGTTTCAAACTGTGATCCTCTGGATCTCAGGATTACAGGTGTGAGCCACTAGCACCTGGCTTTACAAGCCATTTTTCACAGTAGAGAAAAGAAGTATTTAGATAAAAGAAAAATTTGAGCTCTCATAAAACACTGATAAACAATTGCATCTAGAAAATATATGGGAGACCTTACCTGGAGGCTCCAAATTCTTTGCCTTGCAGAATTTCAAAATTAGATGCCAAACACACACACATTCATTCACTTGGAACCAATTTTGGGAGGCAATACTAGGATTTGGACGGAGGGCCTCATGCTTTCTGGGAAGGAATTCTACCACCGAACCAGGCCTCCAGCCCTGGTATTTGCTGGTTGTTTTTAGGACAGGACCTCACTTCTTGCCCAGGCATGTGACAGAATCACAATCCACCTCTTTTAGGTTTGCAAGTTGTAGCTGGGATCACAGCCATGTGCCACGATGTCTAGTTTCCCCCCACTCAGATAGAGTATCACAGACTTTCATTCTCAGACTGGCCTTGAACTTTGATCCTCCTATTTTCAGTCTCCCAAGTAGGTGTGAACCACTGATCACCAGATTATTATTTTTTTAAATATTTCAATGGCAAGTGTTCTATCACGGAGTTACATTCTTGGCTATGAGTGTGTGTGTGTGTGTGTGTGTGTGTGTGTGTGTGTGTGTGTGTGTGTGTGTGGTATGGCAGTATTGTAGTTTGAGCTCAGGGCCTTGTATTTGCCAGGCAAGCACTTGGGCCACACACCTAGCTCTCTATATTTTCAGATTATTCGGCAGAAGGTCTCAGTTCTTCCCTGGGGTGCAGTTCCCCTGCTTATGGCTTCCCACATATGGAGGATGACAGGTCCAAGTCATCACAACCAGCCTGTTTTTTTTTTTAATTTTATTTTATTTTACTTATCTATTTATTTATTTTTGCCAGTCCTGGGCCGTGGGCTCAGGGCCTGAGTGCTGTCCCTGGCTTTTTTTTTTTTTTTTTTGCCCGTCCTGGGCCTTGGACTCAGGGCCTGAGCACTGTCCCTGGCTTCATTTTGCTCAAGGCTAGCACTCTTCCACTTGAGCCACAGCGCCACTTCTGGCCATTTTCTATATATGTGATGCTGAGGAATCAAACCCAGGGCTTCATGTACACAAGGTAAGTACTCTTGCCACTAGGCCATATTCCCAGCCCCAGCCTGTTGTTTTGAGATGGAGGTCTCATTAACTTTTATCCAAGGCTGACCTTGAAGAGATCATCTCAGTCTCTGCCTCCTAAGCAGCTGACATTCCACATATGCACCACCATACCCTGTCCCTGATGTTATTTTCAAAAGATTGAATGGTATGACATATACTGTGTTCAAATTATATGATTTATCACAGGCTAATTCAGGGGACCAATTCAGGATGGACCCCTGTCTAAGACTCTCAGATAGAGAGAATGTGGTGTCCGGTCTGGCCATGGCCCATGCACACTAAAGGCAACCATGTGCACTTGAGGCTCTGAAGACTAAGATTTGGCTGGAGCACGTGGGAGAGATGCCTGTGTGGCCTTTTGCTTTCTAAATACAGGTCTACCAACAAAAGCCTCCTGGGTAATACCAAGGAACCATCTACAATCATCCTAGCCTTGTTTGTTTTCCAGGGGTAACATTACACTCGCAACAAGCTCCAGCCAAATCTCCACCCAGAGGGGCTCATGGGATACAAAATCAAAAGGTAAAGAGTCTGGGGTGATGCTGCATGGGCAGCTCACATCTGTCCTCCTCGTCATGCAGGAGGCTGGCATCTGAGGATCACAACTAGAAATCAGCGTGGACAGGAAAATCCCCGAGGCTCATCTCTAATAAAGCAGCAAAAAACTAGAAGTAAAGGTGTAGCTTAAGGGGTAGAGTGGTGTAGCCTTGAGTGAGAAATGCTACAGGACAGCACTGTGGCCGTGAGTTCAAGTCCCACACTGGCAGGGAGAGATGAGAACAGAAGAGAGGAGAGAGAGACAGAGTCAGAGACAGGGGCAGAGACAGGGGAGGTGAGGGCCATGAAAAGAAAGAAGTGTTTTTTATTTTTTGTTTTTGACCAGTCCTCAGTCTTGAACTCAGGGCCTGGGCACTGTCTCTGAACTTCTTTTGCTCAAGGCTAGCAGCACTTTATCACTTGAGCCACAGTACCACTTCCTGCTTTTTCTGCTTATGTGGTACTGCGAAATCGAACCCAGGGCTTCATGCATGCTAGGCAAACACTCTACCACTGAATCACATTCCCAGCCAAAAGAGCTGGTTTTTTTTTTTTGACACAGTTTCTGGAGCTACACACAGAGCTTTCAACTTAGGATCCAGGCCACGTGTCTTCTTTATGTTTCTTGCAACCCTCATCCCCACAGGGACATCTTCCCCCAAGAGACACAGGATCCCACTCTCATATGCATCAGCTCCTGCAAAGGCCCCAGACATTTTCCTCTCCTCCCCTCTGTGGGGTCACACTGCCAGCCTGCCTCCCAGCCCGCGTTCACCACCTTTAATCTCTGCAAGGTCCAGACTGCTGAGTCCCCTACAAGATCATATGTGAACTTCTTCCAGCAAAGCATCAGCCAAGGGCGTCATTATCTGCTCCCAGTCTACCTGTCCTACTCCTTTCCTTGAAACTTGCTTTTTGGAAACATCTAATTATCTAAAAATGGTCATTGCACCTCCTCTGTTTTGGGGCCTCCTGGCCATCTCTCCCCATGCTGACAATTGGAAACATCTCCACAGCTTTCTGTTCAAATGCAAGCGCTTGGCCTTTCTGATAGCATTACTTGTGCCTCCATGCTTCCCTTCTACTCAATGGTTAAACAGCGGTTAACTACTCTAAGTGCTTGAATCAGGGACAAATCCATTTCCTTCCTTCTCTCCCTCCCTCCCTCTCTCTCTCTTTCTCTCTTTTTGCTTTTCTCTCTCCATCTCCTTCCCTCCTTCTCTCCTTCCCTCCCTTTCTCTTTCTTTGCCTTGTCTTTTTCTCTCCTTCCTTCTTTTCCTTTCCTGTCTTTACCCCTCATTCCTTTCCTCCCTTCCTTCAGTATTTACCCCTCCTTCCCTCCCTCCCTCCCTCCTTCCCTTCCTTCCTTCTTGTCTTTCTTCTGTACCAGTGCTAGGGCTTGAAACTCAGGCCTGGGCAAGTGTCCCTTAGCTTTTTCCACTCAAGGTTGGTGCTCTACCATTTGAGCCATAACTCCCCTTCCAGCTTTTTGGTGGTTAACTGTAAATAAAAGTTGCATGCAATTTTCTGCTCAGGCTGCTTTCGAATGTGAATCTTGAGATTTCAGCCTCCTGAGTAGCAAGGATGACAGGTGTAAGCTGAGTCCAGCTCAGAATTACTGTTTCTTCTTCTTTTTTTTTTTTTTTTGGTTGGTCATGGGGCCTGAACTCTGGGCCTGGGCACTGTCCCTGAGCTCTTCAGCTCAAGGCTAGCATGCTACCACTTGAGCTACAGTGCCACTTACGGTCTTCTGAGTGGTTTATTGGAGGTAAGAGTCTCATGTTTCCTGCCTGGGCTGGCTTTGAATTGTGATCCTCAGTTCTCAGCTTCCTGAATAGCTAGGATTACAGGCGTGAGCTACCAGCACCAAGTTTCAGAATTACTTTTAAATCTCATCTATAAAGCAAGACACGCTATGCAACTGTTTCAAGAATTTCTTTTCTTTTCCCTTCCCTTGAGAAAGAGGCTGATACACAGACTCATACCTAAAATAGTAGAACTGATCTAAAATCCTCAAGTTTTGAGTTCTTGGTTAATTATAATCATTTGTTCTCTTTGGGAATTAATAGTAACCACATGCTTAATGATAAAACTGAGCTCTACAATTATTTGAAGAAAAATATGTCATAGTCAGCATAAAAGTACCTTCTTGAATAAGCCTGCTACACATATGTATTTTTTTAAAAATTAAAGTCAATTGCATTCATTAATTTAAAAATCCTGTAGTGATCAGCTGCCTTGATTTCTAATTTATCAGCACCTTCCTCGTTAATATGCACCTATGCAGGCTGCAATTTGAAGCTTGCAGTAAGGTTAAATAACTATAATTGGATAGATGGCTGGGATCCCACTGAAGAATATTGAGGTATTCATGAGACAAAAAGTAAAGATGGAGAAGGAATGTCTTCTATGCACAACGTGGCCGCCTTAGGAGCCCCATGCCTTGGTGTAAGAGAGTTACATTCCTCTCCTGCCAAGCAGGAAGATGGTCATAGGCCCTCCAAACAAACTTCCTTTGAACTGGTCATGGCTCCAGCCTCTGCAATTTCAGAGATGTGGAGGGTCCCAGAAAAAACAACAGCAACAAAACAGGCAGCTTTTGTCACACAGCTGATTTCAGGACAGGAGAGCCAATAGTCTGTTTTGGGAAAGGCTGCAAATATTGATCTGCCTACAATGAACATGGGTGGCAAATAAATAAAGGGGTGGCAGAAAGCAAAGAGAAACACACACACGTGCAAACCCGTGGTTAGGTCTTCTCTTTGTGTGTGGTCAGAGGGAGGAGATGTTTATTTGGACATCTCTCTTCTGACAAGCTGCCAGCTGACTGCCTGCTTTTGAATGGGTCCAGTGGGAGAGCCCAGTTAATTTCATAGGCGGTATGATCAAGTAGCTTCTAACCAACTTCAAGATGACTTTGCTGTTTTGGGTTTCTTTCTTTTTTTTTTTTTGGTGTTGGTCCTAGGGCTTGAACTCAGGGAGCAGGTGCTGTCCTTGAAACACATATGGCAAACAAACAGATTGGGAACAAACCTTATATTGAAATGAGCCTCACTAACAGTAAGAAAAATGTGAACTATCTACTATAACTCTAAGCAGAATATGTCTAGTAGCAAAATGTGAATGAAAATCATACCCAAATGGTCCAAAAAGATTTAAAGATATCCAAACCAAAACACAACTCCAAACAAAACAACAACAACAAAACTCCAGAAATCACCCAAACAAACAAAACCATCTCCAAAATAAACATGCCTCTATTTCTATAATCCACAGTCACTTAATCTACAATCTGGCACAGGGCTTAACAAGATGTACATTCTATCAGTTAGATACCAACTAAAATCTCCAGTAAATGTATATTATTTGTATACATTTAAGAAAGTTATATTTGGGGGTGGGTTACTTGGAATTGAACTCCGGGTCTCCCTCCATCCCTTATCTTTTTTTTTCAAGGCTGATGCTCCACTTCTCATTTTTTTGCTGTTTAAATGGAGATAAGAATTACACAAACTTTCCTGTCTGGGCTGGCTTTGAACTGGGATTCTCAGATCTCAACCTACTGAGTAGCTGGGATTACAGGCCGGAGCTGCCAGTTCTCTGCTTCCCCCCTGCCCCCCCTCAAACAAAACAGGTGCCGTGGGGATAATAAAACCTCATCAAGCATCGACTGTGCTCACACGGAGCTCATTCTGCTCACTGTAGAGATGGCAACGGGAGTGTAATGCACACCAGCTTTGTAGGCAATAAAGTGTCCATGCTGAACAGCCACATCCTAACTGAGAAGAATCAGAAAAAAACATAAACTGTAGAATACAAACAACAACAACTGAGTTCCAAAGTGGAAACTTTAAACATTAAGTAAAAGCCTATAAAGATAACTGAAATAATGGCAGGAGGAAGACTGGAACGCCAAGAAACCCATGGAAGTTGCCCTGATTATGCTGTTTTAAAAGGAGGCCAGGTGGGATGCTGACACCCCTGCTAGTGGGAGATGGCTTCTCTTTTCTTTCACCACATTAATACTTCTGAAAGTACTCAAAGGCAGAATTAGAAACCTAGAGGACAGCAAAGGCCTCATACAAAGTGAGACACAGTCTTATTAGAAAATGAGTATCAGCTGTGAGCTGGTGGCTCACACCTGCCATCTTAAACTACTCAGGAGGCTGAGATCTGAGTATCTCAGTTCAAAGCAGCCAGATCAAGACACTCTTATGTTCAATTAACTACCCCAAACACCGAAAAGCTGTGGCTTAAGTTGTAGAGCATCAGCTGTAAATGACAGAGCTAAGGGACAGCACCAGGCCCCCAAGTTCAAGTCCTAGTACCAGCACAAGGAAGGAAGGAAGGAAGGAAGGAAGGAAGGAAGGAAGGAAGGAAATGAGAAATTTCAAGTTGAAAGAAAGGCTTTCAGCCAAAACCAAGAAGGGGAGTGGATTTGTTAAGTCAAGTTATGTCCAGGGTGGAAGTTGTAAAGCACAGTACTTTAGGTGGACGCAGGTTCCCACCACCAGCTCTTCCCCTAATGTACTCAGGAGCATGAGGAAAATTCCTGCTTGGAGAAAACAAGACAAGCTGCCAACTCTTTTTTCTTAGGAATAATAAATGGTACAGTTTGAGATTTACATGAGATCCCTGTTTAAAAGTGTTGCTTTTTGAATGGGTAGCTCTAAAAAAAAAGCCTTCTAATTTTATTAGAATACGTGAATTGTATTAAAATTTGGAGGAAAAAAATATTAGACAACTAGTTAGCCCAATCACTTAAAAAATTATTAAATAGAGCTGGGTCCTGGTGGCTCACGCCTATTGTAATCCTAGCTACTCAGGAGGATGAGATTTGAGTATCACAGTTTGAAGCCAAATGGTGGGGTTAGAAAGCCCATGAATTTTTTTTTTTTTTTTTTTGCCGGTCCTGGGGCTTGAACTCAGGGCCTGAGCACTGTCCCTGGCTTCTTTTTGCTCAAAGCTAGCACTCTGCCACTTGAGCCACAGCGCCACTTCTGGCTGTTTTCTGTATATGTGGTGCTGGGGAATTGAACCCAGGGCTTCATGTATATGAGGCAAGCACTCTTGCCACTAGGCCATATTCCCAGCCCAAGCCCATGAAATTCTTATCTCCAATTAATCACCAAAAAAGCCCAAAGTGGAGCTGTGGTTTATGTGTTAGAGTGCTAGCCTAGAGAAACAAAGCACAGGGACAGTGCCCAGGCCCTGAATTCAAGCCCCACGACCAGCACACAGAAAATTATTAAATAGTATTATTGTGTTTATATATGTGGACAACAATAATCTTTATGAGTATATGATTTGGGGTGGGGGCAAAGGGGGTTTGAACTTAAGACCTGTTTGCTAGGCAGGTGCTCTACCACTGAACGTCCAGCATTGTATGGGTACACAAAATCAGCTTAGCAATGTTTCTTTTTAAAAAAAAATTATCTTTAAGTAGTTGTATAAAGAGGTTTTACTTCAACATGTCAGTTTATGAATATAATGCATCTTCCTTTCTTTCTTTTTTTTTTTTCTTTGTGGGTCCTGGGGCTTGAACTCTGGGCCTGGGTGTTGTCCCTGAGCTCTTCAGCTCAAGGTTAGTGCTCTACCACTTGAGCCACAGTGCCACTTCCAACTTTGTGCTAGTTAATTGGAGATTGAATCTTCACGGATATTTCTGCTTGGGCTGCCTTTAAATTGTGATTCTCCAATATCAGCTTTGTGAGTACCTAGGATTGCAGGCATTATTTGCATTTCTTATTCCTACTTAAAAACTTTTTACCCTGTTCCTAGAGATTACATATGCATAATCACATTTTTTTCTTGCAAGGCAACCCAAAGATAATTACCCTATGTTTTAGCAAGCTCCAAAAGATACACTGCCCAGGACTGAAAATGTTTTTACATTTTTCATGGTTTTGAACATTATTTTTTGAACAATATTTTGAAGTAGAACAAATTAATATCTGTAAGCTCTGATGTATTCTACAAATTCTATCCATAAGAAACAAAAGTAACTGTTAAGGATCAGTTTCTTTTTTTTGGTGCTAGTCCCGGGATTTGAACCCTGGGCTTGAGTACTGTCCCAGAGCTTTTATACTCAAGGATAGCACTCCACTTCTGGATTATTGGTGGTTAATTGGAGACAAGAATCTCAAGGACTTTCCTGCCTGGGCTGGTTTCAAATCATGATCCTTAGAGCCCAGCCTCCTGAGTAGCTAGGCTTACAAGCGTGAGCCACCAGCACTGGGCTGAAACATCTGCTTTTAAAAGCTGAGGTGATCTTCCATGCTGCATTTTGTTCCTGTGCTACTTGGTGGCTTAGCATTAAAGAAGAACCCTGTGTCCTAACTCCCTGCACATAAAATGTCTATTATTCTAAGGTCTAGGGAGTAAGTAGAAAGAATTACACCTTTCATTACTTAATCACCAAATTTGATTTTCTATCCTAATAGCCTGGAGTTAGGGCTGTAATATTACAGTATCTCTAAGTTCCACTGGGAGAAAAAGCAAATATTCCCCACCCCGTTCTGTAGCTGAGGACAATCCATATTCTTCTCTGTGATTCATGCACAAAGCCCCATTGATCCTGTCCATGTTGCCTTAAGCAATCCCTTGCTGAATTCCCTCACAGGCTTTCCACCCTTGGCAAAGAACTTCAGACCTCCTTGCTAAAGAGGTTTCCATGAGGCCCAGCACCAGGCCTGTGATCCTAGCTACTCAGGAGACTGAGATCTGAGAAAGCCTGCCCAGGCAGGGAAGTCCATGGTACTCTCATCTCTAATTAACTACCAGAAAATCGGAAGTGGCATGTGGCTCAAAGTAGCAGAGCACTAGGCTTGAGCTGAAGAGCTCAGGGACAGTGCCCAAGTCCTGAGTGTAAGCCCCATCACACACACACACACACACACACACACACACACACACACACACACACACGTGCGCGCGCGCGCGCGCACACGCGCGTTCGCATCTCTCAGATTTGTCTACCTTGGCTGGTTTCAAACCTTGATCCTCAGATCTCATGATTCTCAGATCTTGGCCTCCTGAGTAGCTAGAATTACAGGTGTGGGCCACCAGCACCTGTCTTATATCTGTTGTCAGTGGTACCTGTTATGCGCAATCCAGGGAACACTTGAGTTATAATTTCCAGATTCTGGGGGAGTCAAGTTGTTTTCATAAAACTGGCAAATCAAAATGTTAGGTTTCATAATTGTTTTATGTAACCATGCAAAGTTTTTCCACAGACATTTAAAAAAAAAAAAGCTCTTCACACACCCAACTCATTCTAAAACGTCACATTTTTTGTTCAGTCAAACATTGAAGAGGTTTGACATTTTAAAATAAGAACTGTCATGGAATTCAATTAGACTGTTCTTAATAGCAGGCTGCAGTCATTAAAACAGGCTTTTGAAAAGACATGTCACTTGCTCAGTAATTGGCATGGAGGAATGACAGATTCCAAGTCAGGCTGAGGATAGTCTCCCTAAAGCTCTGATAAAGGGCGGGGACACAGTGTGGCACCTCTTCATCACAAATTATGCTAATCTGCATAAAGAGATGGGACCAGCTATGCCCTCATCAATGCACACACATAAGCTTTCATGAGAAATGTAAATGATGCTGAGCACTGGTCGCTCATGGGTAGCTACTGAGGAGGCTGAGATCTGAGGATCCCAGTTTCGAAAGCCAGCTTGGGTAGTAAAGTCTATGAGACTTTCATCTCCAATTAACCAGCAATAAAACCAGAAATGGAGCTGTAGCTCTAGTGGTAGAGGGCCAGCCTTGAGCAAACAAGCTAAGGGACAGTGCTCAGATCCTGAGTTCAAGCCCCAGTATCAGTACAAAAAAGAAAGAGAAGAAAAAAGAAGGAAAGGAAAAAAGAAACAGAAGAAGAAGGAAGGAAGGAAAGAAAGAAATGAAGGAAGAAATGAAGGTAAAATATATTCGGTGCACTGTTAATGTCACTTTCATTTGTAAATAATAATACAAAAACTGTTCCATAATTGATGCTTCTTTCATAGTAATAACAACAATAGCATCTCTGTCCATTATTACCATGAAAGGAACAATCAATAAGTTGTTAATGGTATAGTAAAAGAAAATGCCAGCTTCATTAAAACAACAAAGGGGGCACAATGTTTCTTAAGATTTACAATCATTTTATTGAAGGACAAACTTTCTTTAAAATTCCAGATGTGAGACTGCCTTAGGAAAATTCCAATGCTTTTGTGGAAAAAAGGCAGTGAAGGTCTCCAACAGGCTGCTGCTTGTCTGGGTCCTGGGCAGAGTCCCCCTCCCCCCGGGGGGCCAGCAGCCCCCACAACCACCAGTGGGCACTAGAACACCAGCACCCTGACTGGCTTTTGCCTTTGGGTCACAAAACTACAAAGCCAGCCTGTTTTAAAAAGTCTTCTTACAGAAAGTAATAAAGTGCTCTTTCTTGGCTTTTATGACCTTATTATTATGATTTTTTTAAGAACTTCATTTTCTTATAAAGAAGCTAAAGCTGAATCACATGGTGAATAAATAGTATAGATATTAACCCAGAGGTGATGTTCTGAGACAACAAGAAAGACTGGGAAGAGAGGAAGTCTATGCAATTAGTTAATTTTCCTTAGTCAGTCAAAGAGCTGGGAACAGGCAGAGGATTAAAAAGAAAAAGAAAAACAAAAACAAAACAAAACCCAGGAACACCAAGCAATACAAAACAAAACCTGATAGTCAGATATACAAAATTGCCTGCTTGATTCTATACGGTTTCATTTGCAGTAAGTCTTAGCTTTTCTTGACTATATGTTTGAGCATGAAGTTCTGTAGAAAATTAAGAATCTATGAACACTAAAGAGTCAGAAAATGGGGCATTTCTTTTATTTAAACATTTTTCTTAATATAATTTCTTGGTTTGGTGCCAGTACTGAGGTTTGAACACTGGGCTTGGGCACTGTCCCAGAGCTGCTTTTAACTCAAGGCTGGTGCTCTACCACTTGAGCCACACCCCCACATCTGGCTTTTTGCTATTTAATTGGAGATAGATTCTCATGTAATTTCCTTCCCAGGCTTAGTCCTCAGATCTCAGCCTCCTGAGTAGCTAAGATTACAGGCATGAGCCACCAGTGCCTGACTCCATTTGTCTATTTATTGTGAATTACTTTGTTTTGCTTTGCCATGGATGTACCCAGTCTTCTTAACTCTGGGTCATAGCTCACAGGCGCCAACAAATTCTGGGGAACCCCCCCCCCAAGCTGTTAATGTTCTGAGACTGGTAGTCCCTTCTATATGCAACAATCAAATAAATAAACAAAAGCACATGTACTTCTGGGAATTCTGGTAACTTTGGTGAGCAATATAAGAAACTAGTGATTAATTATTCATTAATAATAAATTAATTACATAATGAATAATGAGCATGTTAATTATAAAATACAGCTAATTACATATAATTAATAATAATTAATAATGGCCTAATCATGACATAATTTTCTACTCTCAAAAAGAGCCCAACTGTCTTAGAGGCTCTGTAAAGGCTGCAATGGAGGGTTGTGGGATGTGGATCCCACCCTTCCCCCTTCCCATTGCACTTGTCACACTGCCAGCCAGGATTAGAGGGAGATAAGCCCAGAACCTTGTGAAGAGGGGAGGGACTCATGCCAGGAAGCCGCTCCATCAACCCCATACCTGCAGCTAATAACATGTGCTGTTCTAAGACAGGGTAAGAGACAAAGCCCCCCCCTCCCCCCAAGGGACCACAGCTGCCCAAATCACCCGACACTGCTTTCCTTTTGTTCTGTGTGTGGAAGAAAAGATTCATGAAAAAAAAAAAAAGCACAAAAGAAAAAGTTATGAAGTGCCAAGGCATTTTCTTTGAGAAAGTACATTCCAATCACTCGCATTCACTCCTCTGACCTTTCTTCCTTTCCAAACTTTCCCAAACTCCACCCAAGTTTGTCTCTTAAGTAAGTCTTTTCTTTATCTCTCTCTCTCTCTCTCTCTCTCTCTCTCTCTCTCTCTCTCTCTCTCTCTCTCTCTCTTTTTAACCAGTCCTGGGCCTTGGACTCAGGGCCTGAGCACTGTCCCCTGGCTTCTTTTTGCTCAAGGCTAGCACTCTACCACTTGAGCCACAGTGCCACTCCTGGCCGTTTTCTATATATGTTTTCTATATATATATGGTGCTGGGGAATCGAACCTAGGGCTTCATTTATACAAGGCAGGCACTCTTGCCACTAGGCCATATTCCCATCCCTTTTCTTTATCTCTCTTTCTTTCTTTCTTTCTTTCTTTCTTTCTTTCTTTCTTTCTTTCTTTCTTTCTTTCTTTCTTTCTTTCTTTTCTTTCTTTCTTTTTCCTCTTCTCCCTCCCCCCTTCCCTCTTCCTCCTCCTCCTCCTCTTACTCCTGGCTCCTCCTCCTCCTTCTTGTTGTGTGTCTGTCTATGTGGGTGTACTCATACGAGGCCTTGAACTCAGGTTTTTTAGGTTTTTCTCTCAAGGCTGGTGCTCTCCTACTTGGTAAGAACCTCATGGACTTTTCTGCCCAGGGTAGTTTCCATCAGATCTCAGCATCCTGCGCAGCTAGGGTTGTATGTACAAGTCACTGGTGCCCAGCTTTTTTTTTTTTTTTTTTTTTGTGCCAGTCCTGGGGGCTGTCCTCAAGATTTTCTGCTCAAGGCTAGCAACCACAGTACCACTTCTGGCTCTTTTCTGGTTAATTGGCAATAAGAATAGCATGGACTTTCCTGCCCAGGCTGGCTTTGAACCTAGATCTTTAGACCTCAGCCTCCTGGGTAAATAGGATTACAGGTGTGAGGCAATGGTGCCTTTTTTCCCTTGCCAGTCCTGGGGCTTGGACTCAGGGCCTGAGCACTGCCCCTAAGCTTCCTTTGCTCAAGGCTAGCACTCTACCACTTAAGCCAAGGCACCACTTCTGGCCTTTTCTGTTTATGTGGTACTGAGGAATTGAACCCAGGGCTTCATGCATGCTAGGCAAGCACTCTACCACTAAGCCACATTCCCAGTCCTTTCCCCCCTTTTTAACCCTATTCTACTCATGAATTTTGTGATAGTCATAAGCTAGCTGACTGATGGTATTTTTTGGTGGATGTGTGTGCTTTCCACCTGTCATGAAGGTTAACTCTGGTCTCTCCAAAAATTAATGAAGCAATCTGGCTTAACTTTCAAGGCAATACGTGTTTTTTTTTGTTTTTTTTTGGCCAGTCCTAGGCCTTGAACTCAGGGCCTGAGCACTGTCCCTGGCTTCTTTTTGCTCAAGGCTAGCACTCTGCCACGTGAGCCACAGCGCCACTTCTGGCCATTTTCTATATATGTGGTGCTGAGGAATCAAACCCAGGGCTTCATGTATATGAGGCAAGCACTTTTGCCACTAGGCCATATTTCCAGCCCCGGTAATACATTTCTAATACATCATGCTTTGTTCTGAATTCAGAGCCTTGTACTCTTGCATGGCTTTTTCACTCAAGGCTAGCACTTGACCACTCAGCCTCATCTCCAGCTAATAAGATATTTCTTAATTGAAAACTATCCTGGAAAGTGTGAGTGGTGGTAGGTGCCTGTAATACCAGCACTTGGAAGGCTGAGGCCAGAGGATTGTGGATTCGAGACTAGTCAGGGCAATAGAGTGAGACCCTGTTTCAAATAAAATGAAAAACAACAACAACCCCAAATCAACTAATTCGCCAACTGAACAAACAAAAAGGCACACGGTGCCGTAGTCACTGAGGTGCCATCTCTAGCTATGCCAAGGAAAATGAGAAAATGTAATGTCGTCCATTTTCAAATCAATCAAAAGCTAAGATCTTATTTTTGTGGTAGGAAAAAAACCCTAAAAATATACATGCTAGCAAGGTAATATTCCAAAGAGATTATGATAGGAAAGAAAACTCATTAGAGACTGTGCAAAGACATCTAGAAGGAGATATTAATGTTCAAAAAAGGCAGCCTCGAAATATATGATCAACGTATCAGAGCTAAAGGAAGTTGAGAAAAGCTTTCAGTGTACCTGAAATCAGCCAATCTAGTACTAACTACAGAGAATTTCAGAAGATAGCTCGATAAGAAGATTTTGGAACTAGAAATGAATAAGCAAAGCAAGGAATGACTGCAATAAGAAGCAAACATAGGAATGAGGATTCAGTAACAAACACGCAGGGAGTTCCAAAGCAGGCCAGATGCACAAAGAATAGGATTCAAATATTCCTCTAGAACAAGAAGAAGAGATGTGAACATTTATCTTATATAAATCTTATATATTTGAACTAGGATAATGCCTGTTACCCTGGCTACTTGGAAGGCCCAGTTTGGGAGGACCCAACTTCCAGGTCAGCCCACACAGAAGTCATGAGACTTCTTCTCAAGGAAGAACTGAACTTGCTGGTAAGCCAGAAATCTGAGGATCAAGGTTCAAAGCCAGCCCAGGCAGGAAAGTCCATAAGACTCTTTTTTCTCTTCCTTCCTTCCTTCCTTCCTTCCTTCCTTCCTTCCTTCCTTCCTTCCTTCCTTCCTTCCTTCCTTTTTTCCTTCCTTTCTTCCTTTTTTTTTTTTTTTTTTTGCTACTCTTGGGGCTTGAACTCGGGGCCTGAGCACTGTCCCTGGCTTCTTTGCTCAAGGCTAGCACTCTACTACTTGAACCACAGTGCCACTTCCAGTTTTTTCTATATATGTGGTACTGAGGAATCAAATCCAGGGCTTCATGTATATGAGGAAGCACTCTACCACTAGGCCATATTCCCAGCCCTCTTGCATTGGATTTTTAAAAATTTATTTATATTTATTTATTTATGGCCAGTCCTGGGGCCTAGGCACTATCTGTGAGCTTCTTTTGCTCCAGGCTAGCACTCTACCACTTGAGCCACAGTGCTACTTCTGGCTTTTTCTGTTTATGTGGTACCGAGGAATTGAACCCAGGGCTTCATGCACACTAGGCAAGGTCTCTACCACTAAGCCACATTCCCAGCCCTCTTATCTTTAATCAACCATTAAAAACCTGGGAGTGGCACTGTGGTCCAAGTGGTAGAGTGCTACCTTTGAGTACAGAGTCCCAGGGAGAGTGCCCAGGCTCTGAGTTAAAGCCCCACAACCAACAAAAACAAAATAATGCAAACAAAAAAAGTGCATAATCTTCTACTTTGTGGACATGGCTTCTTGACCTCCCTAGTTTTTAAAGTGACTGCATTATAAAATGCAGTAATAAAGTAATTCAGTAACAAAATTGGTTCAGCAACACTCACTGACCTAACAGACTATGGAATTAACTTTAATTTCAACAAAATTCCATAACGTGGCACAAAACTTCATACTGTCCTTAGGTTTGAAATGATTAAGAAGCAAGGCTTGTCAGGCACTGGTGGTCCATGCCTGTAATCCTAGCTACCCAGGAGGCTGAGATCTGAGGATCATGGTTCGAAACCAGCCCAGCAGGAAAGTCCGTGAGATTCTTATCTCCAATTACCCATTATAAAACTGGAAGTGGTACTGTGTCTCAAAGCAGTAGAGTGCTAGCCTTAAGGAAAAGAGCTCAGAGACAACACCCAGTCCTTGAGTTCAAGTCCCACGACCAACACACACACACACACACACACACACACACACACACACACACAAAGAAGCAGAGCTAGAGCCCAAGTTCATTTGCAATGGAAGTGACTGCTTGTGGGCATTGCATTGATTTTTAGGGAGAGTCATTTCAAGTTTAAGACTGCCATCTAGTGCCTAATTTTTTTTCTCTGTTGGATGGGAACAGGATTTCTGCACACAAATCACTATAGGGATATTCTCTGTATCTGGGTGGTTTGTTTTCTGTGTGTGTGTGTGTGTGTGTGTGTGTATGTGTGTGTGTGCGTGTGCGTGTGCATATGCACGTGTATACTGGTCTTGGGGCTTTCACTTAGGGCCTAGGTGCTGTTCCTTAGCATTTTCACTCAAGGTTGGTACTCTATCACTTGAATCACTGCCCTCCATCTGGCTTCTTGGTGGTTAAATAGAGTGAAGAAGCACAGACTCTCCTGCCCAGGCTGGCTTTGAACCGTGATCCTCGAATCTCAGCCTCCTGAGTAGCTAAGATTACAGGCATGAGCCATGGGTGCCAGGATTAATTAACTCAGGTCTTAGATAATGGTAGCCTTTCTCAGATTATAGGTCATTCTTAAGGTACCAGCTACGAAAATTAGGGAAATTGCATTGTTCAGTGGTCTTAGAAAGAAGTGAGGGAAAGACTTAAAAACAGTCATATATCATCCTTGCCTGACTCATGCAGTTAAACCAAGCAACACAAATGACCTCCTCTGTGGGGATGGATTAATAATGGCAAAGGCATCACTCTACTGAGGCTGTTCCCTGAGATGAGTTGTGTGGTGTTTGGAAATTGTGCTCAGGATGGCAGAACTCAGAGATAATGCTGTCACCTCTGGAATATTATTAGCAGTGTATTTTCTTGTGCTGGCAATAGGGCTTGAACTCAGGGCCTGGGTGCTTTCTCTTAGCTTTTGTTTTTGCTCAAGGCTGGTTGGTGCTCTACCATGTAAGCCACAGCTCTACTTCCAACTTTTTGGTGATTAATTAGAAGACTACAAAGAGTCTCATGGACTTTTCTGACTGGGCTGGTTTCAAGCCATGATCCTCAGATATCAGCCTCCTGAGGAGCTAGGATGACAGGTGTGACCCACCCGCATTCAGTTTTGATTCTGAAATTAGAGCCTCAAAGGACACTCATCATCAACCTCACAGTCTCTGTGTGGCTGAATGTATTTTGTGTGTGTGTGTGTGTGTGTGTGTGTGTGTGTGTGTGTGTGTGTGAATCAATGTGGGGTCAATGTGCTACTGTGGTATAGGTTGGCACTGTACTAATGGAGAATGAATGGTCAAGGGACACAACCAAGTAGAACTCAGTCTTATGAACTCATTAGCTAATTGGCATTGGAATCAGGCCAAGACATTTGGGTGGCTGTCCACTTCCTGAATCACCCCAGACACTAAACCTTGGCCATTCCCATCTGAGTCATAGTGACTGACATTTTACTGTGCCCTGAGAGACAGTTGTCATGTGTCATGTTCCCATGACTGCCTTCCAAGTGCAAGATGAAATGTTTCTATCATAAAATTCACAGAAGCCAGGTTTTGGTAACTCACACCTGTAATCCTAGCTACTCAAGAGGCTGGGATCTGAGGATTGTGATTCGAAGCCAGCCTGAGTAGGAAAGTCTTTGAGACTTTTATCTCTAATTAACTACCAAAAAGCTGGAAGTGGAGGTGTGGCTCAAGTGTAAGGGAAGCAGTCTTGAGAAAAAAAAGCTAAGTGACATTGCCCAGGCCTTTGAGTTCATGCCCCAGCACTGATCCAATAGAACAGCAAAGAAATTAGAGTAAAATGTGTTTTTTTTTCCCTGCAGTATTCTCACACTAATATTACTGAGAAATTCTCACATTAATATTATACAGAAATACAGCTATGTATTTTAGACTTTAGACTTGGTATGAGTTTGAGATCAAAATAAAAATGTAAAACCAATAAAAGAATTTCCTTCTTTCCTTCTTTCTTCTCTCTGCCCCCCTCCCCCCCCCCCCATCTCTGTGCTAAGGATCAGTCCAAAGATTTTAGGCAACTTCTACCACTGTTTTTTTTTTTTTTTGGCCAGTCCTGGGGCTTGGACTCAGGGCCTGAGCACTGTCCCTGGCTTCTTTTTGCTTAAGGCTAGCACTCTGCCACTTGAGCCACAGCGCCACTTCTGGCCATTTTCTGTATATGTGGTGCTGGGGAATTGAACCCAGGGCCTCATGTATATGAGGCAGGCACTCTTGCCATTAGGCCATATCCCCAGCCCCTCTACCACTGTTAAAGAGATTTTTTTTTTTTGGAAGAGATAATATAGGAATAAACTGACAGGCTATTTCCTCTAGGAGAATATAAAAAGAAGCTAAAAGGAAAAAAGGGATGCATGTAAGTTACAGAGTCAGTGACAAACCAATTCTTGTGAAGCAGCCCACCCCAGCCCACCCTCATCACCCACATCCAGAGCTGGGAGGAGGCTGGATGGTGGCGGAGTCCGCCTGTAGTCAGCCCTTCCCAGAGCTCCAGATGTACTCACGAGGCCCAAGCCTCAGCTCTGGACATCGGCAGCGCCTCTGACGGCTTTAGTTATCTCTATCTTGTGGGATGGGAGCTTGGACTTGCTTCCACGGAGCCAGACTGAACCTGTGCCAATCCCATGTCCTGGATTTTCAGGGAGTGATTGGGACATGCAGTCTGCTGAAAGTCTAGTGGAGAACCAGAGTCCTCTACCCATTTCAGTCTTGGTGGGAATATGGGCCTTGTCCCACTGTGGCATGAAGTATTAAGGTGGGGGTGGGAGGATCTTCATCGGCCATATTGTCTCCCTTGTCTTTGCTTTCCACACACCACCCCTTCTTATGACATAAAGTGCTATGTCTATATTATATTTCCTTATCATGCTGGTCCTGGGGCTTGAACTGTTTTTGAGCTTTTGTGCTCAAGGCTAGTCCTCTACTACTTGAGCCACAGCTCCACTTTCGGCTTCTTGATGGTTACTGGAGATAAGAGTCTTTCGGACATTCCTGTTCAGGCTGGCTTTTGAACCACAATGCTCAGATCTCAGCCTCCTGAGTAGCTAGGATTACAGGCATGAGCCACCTAGACCTGGCTACATATTTCTGTAACAACTATTTGTTGAATGAATTAAAGAATTAAGAGTTTTTGTTGCTGTTGTTGTTTTGCAGGTACTGGGGCTTGAACTCAGGGCCTGGGCATTGTACCTTTGCTTTTTCCTCTCAAGACTAGTGCTCTACCACTTGAGCCACATCTCCAGTTCCAGCTTGACATAGAAAAAGCCAAGCAAGAATGAGAGACCCAATACTGGCTCAAAACCCAAATATACACACACAGAAACCTAAAAGATAGATAAACATTTTCATATAAAACATGTTATCTGTATCCCAGAGGATCTTCATTGATCACTTTAGAACATATAAACGTAGACATGTTGTTTAAAAATCGATCGCTAATATTTGTTTTTTTCCTATTTTGAAAGTAGCGTGCTTAAAAGCGCAAGTTTTGAAAAAGACTGAGAAAGGCTCCAAGAATTAAATCATACCCTTCCTAACATAAATACCAAGAAACACACCATTACTAACATTTTATGAATACAAAAAAATCTTACAGAGCTGACAGGCCACCCGTGCAGAGAATCAAGCCTAAAGCAGTTGGACTTGTTTTAGATTCATGATAGTCTCTTCAGCTCTGTGTGTGTGTGCGTGTTAAGATTTTATCAGTTCATTCAGGGGGTTTCTGGGGCACTGGAGGATTATTTTCCCCCAAACAAACCTAGTGCCTTCAGATGGCTGATTGTACTCACTTACACTGAGAAATTTAACAGCCAAATAAATAAAAATACTATATGGAGTAGCTGGCTTATGAGAGAGCAGTAATAGCCAAAGACTGTTTTAAAATATTGCAATGGCCTGGTGCCAGTAGCTCACGCTTGCAATCCTAGCTACTCACGAGGAGGCTGAGGTCTAAGGATCACAGTTCAAAGCCAGCCCAGGCAGGAAAGTCTGTGAGTATCTTATCTCCAATTAATCAATCGCCAAGAAGCCAAAAGTTATCTGTGGTTCAAGTGGTAGAGTTCTAGCCTTGAGTATAAGGGCCAGGCCCTGAGCTCAAGACCTAATATTGGCACATATGCACACACACACACACACACACACGCACACACACATACACACACACACACATTGCAGAACTAAAGAACAGAATTATTCCACTGGCTTGCCATCTGGACCCAAACACCAGGACAAGCCCGTGGGAGACAATTCTCCTCTAGCTCCTATTGGCGTCTCTCACAAGCAGCTCTCAATTTTCATATGCTCAGTTGGGCCAGCCTGCCCTGGTGAGAGCTCCATTGTTCTCCTGCTCCTTGCAGACAAGTGGTGACCTTCTATATTAACATGACTTCAACTTTACTTGCTAGGATGGGGAGACAATGGATTTTATCCTAAGAAAAATAATAAAGGCAAAGTCAAAGCACTGTTGCATTAAAATGACCACAGGTAGCAATGGGGATACGGAAATCAGCAAGATTCTCAGCCCCAAAAGTGGTAATATTTTCAGAGTTGACAACACATAAGTCCATGAGATTCCACCATCATGTAACCAGCAAAATGCTGGGCAGGAGGTATGGCTCAGGTGGTAGAGGACCACTTGTAAGCAAAAAAAAAAATAACAGAGCAAAAGGCCTTGAGATTGAGGCCCTGAGTTCAAGCCACAGTGCCAGTATACCCCACCTCCCACACCTGCTACATACACAGTGTTCAGCTAGGTAAAAAATGGTTGAAAAGTCCTTTTTAGACAAATCCAGTTAAACACCTCTGAAGCTCACTGTCTGTGGATTTCTCATCAGTAAAACCAAGTGTATGTGGCTGTCCTGAAAATTAATGAAAGCTTGTAAATCTCTTTGAAATTGGCATGCTCAGCCAATATGCCACAAAACACTTATCATATATCAGAATGCCTGCAAACATATGGATTGCTCAGTGAACTAGATGGCAGAAATTCTTGAACTTGTTAGGTTGCAATTTGAACAATGCCACATTGAAGAATGACAAATCAAAACACAGAAGAACCTTTTGATCCTCAGTTTATCTTTAAAAACAAACATGATTTGCTATTCAAAGTACTTTATATTGTTACTGAATCTTTCCAGGTCAATAATAGATTTTTTTTTTTTTTTTTTGGTCAATCATGGGGCTTGAACTCAGGACCTGGCGCTGTCCCTGGGCCTCTATGTGCTTAAGGCCAGAGTTCTACCATTTGAGCCACAGTACCACTTACAGCTTTTTCTGTTTATGTGGTACTGAGGAATTAAGCCCAGGGCTGCATGAATGCTAGGCAAGCACTTACCACTAAGCCACATTCCCAGCCAAGATTTTAAAAATATATATAATTTCAGCTGGGCACTGGTGATTTATGCCTGCAATCCCATCTATTCAGGAGGCTGAGATCTAAGGATTCTAGTTCAAAGCCAATCCTGGGCAGAAAAGTCTGTGAGACTCCTCGTGAGACTCTTATATCCAGTAAACTATTCAGAAAAGGCTGGAAGTGGTGTTGTGGCTCAAGTGGTAGAGCACTAGCCTTGAGCACAAAAAGGCCTGGGACAGCGCTCAGGCCCTGAGTTCAAGCCCCAGGACAGGCCAAAAAAAAAAAAACCTGCCAAAAGTGGAGCTGTGGCTCAAATAGTAAAGCACCAGCCTTGAGCAGTATAGCTCAGGGATAGCTCCCAGGCGCTGCTTCAAACCCTGGTACTGGCAAATGTATACGAGCATGTATGCGTGCGAGCGCGCACACACTCACACACAATATAAAAAAGGTTTTCTGGAAATAAAACTAAAATAACCACATAATAAAACAGATCTAGAGGCCACTTGATGACATCCAGACTCCTCCCCCATCCCCAACTATTAGACTTCATGAAAAACTCACCCAGTATTAAAGCAAATGTCATCATAAAAGTGTAACATTCATCCTACAATGATGTATAAACACTAGAGGCAGAAATTCAAGCCTGCCAGTACAACTGAAGAGTAAATAAGTTTAGATTGCACCAACATAGCAATGAAAAGACATGTGTAAATAGCTGGTAGGTTGCCAGGTGGGCTCATCTGTTAAGGAGGAAGAGTGAGTGAGGGAGCTAGGGAGAAAGAGAGAGAGCACCAGAGAGCTTTTATTCTGAAGTTTAACACCAGCTATAAAGAAGAAAGAGAGGTCCATAATGAAAGTTGTTAAAATTCCTGTCTTCTTTCTGGTTGCACTAAAGTTTTTCTTTTCTTTTTTTTTTCTTGGCCAGTCCTGGGGCTTGGACTCAGGGCCTGAGCACTGTCCCTGGCTTCTTTTTGCTCAAGACTAGCACTCTGCCACTTGAGCCACAGCGTCACTTCTGGCCATTTTCTGTATATGTGGTGCTGGGGAATTGAACCCAGGGCTTCATGCATACAAGGCAAGCTCTCTTGCCACTAGGCCATATTCCCAGCCCTGCACTAAAGTTTTGTAAAGGCAATGACAAGTCCCTAACCAAGAGTAGCTAAAAGAAAGACTTTACACTTCCAAGGATCACTTGGCTACTATATATTTTTTTCTCTTTCTTTTTTTTTTTCCCTCTTCCTCTTCCTCCTGCTCTTCTTTTTTGGTGTGGGAAATGGGACTTGAACTCAGAGCCTTGTGCTCTCTGTTGGCTTTTTCACTCAAGGTTGGTGCACTACCAGTTTAGCCACATCTCCAACCCTGCTATTTTTGCTGGTTAGTTTGGAGACAGAGTCAGTCTTCTGCTTCAGCTGGCTTCCAACTACGATCTTCTGGATCTTGCTCTTCTGGGTAGTAAGGATTACACACAAACCACTGGCTCCCAGCCAGTCAGCTCCTTAAAGACTGACCCATGCATACTTCATACTTGTGTTCCCAGAGCCTATCACCATGCCTGGCACATTACAAGCATTCAGTAAAAGTGAAAACTGCACATTGAGATAAAAACAGTAAAAAGTGCCTACCTAGCATCAATGGCTCATGCCTGTAATCCTAGATACTCAGAGGCTGAGATCTAAGGGTCATGGTTCAAAGCCAGCCTGGACAGGAAAGTCTGTGAGACTCTTATCTCCTGTTAATCACCAAAAGAGCCAGAAATGGAACTCAAGTGGTAGAGCTCTACCTTGAGCACAAAAAAGCTCAGAGACTGCATTCAAGCCCTGAGTTCAAGCCTTAGAATCAGCACCAAAAACAAATAAACCAAAAGTAGGGCAAAACTTTAATAGGAAAACAGCTAACATGCATTTGTGAGTGCAATTTCTCTTGGCTTTTCAGAGAAGGAGAAAAAAAATGGCAGCAGAGAATATGCAAAATAGCCTACTATCACTTTGAAGTGAATCCATGTGGGGGAGGGGGGAGAGGAACCGATGAAAAGCTTAGCACACAGGAGCCACTGGGAACCAGCCCCAAAGCATCTCTGAGAAAGTGTGCCAGGGGCCCCGAGGGAGGGCTCAGGGGACAGATTCCATCTTGCCTGGAGGGTGCTGAAGAGTCTGGCAAAGGTGTCATTAGGAAATGGAAGGTCTTCCCAGGGACGTGGACACTCTCATTACCTTCCCATGGTGTTTGATCTTTTGAGTCAGAGCTGAGGTGACCCAGATTTCAGACTGGTGATTAGTAATGTCACATTTATGTGTATCTTTCCTATTGGCACAGCACTTCAGAGTCACATAAGAGTCTGCAGCAGCCTGGCGCCAGTAGCTCATGCCTGGAACCCTAGCTATGCAGGAGGCTGAGATCTGAGGATCATAGTTCAAAGCCAGTCCAAGCAAGAAAGTCTGTGAGACTCTTATCTTCAGTTGACCACTTAAAAAAAAAAAAAGCGAGAAGTGGAGGTGTAATTCTAGTGGTAGATTGTTAGCCTTGAGCAACAAAGCTCAGGGACAGAACCAGGCCCTGAGTTCAAGTCCCAGGACGGATGCCAAAAATATATAAATAAATAAAAATAAACTTACAAAAAAGGAAAAGAAATAAAAAGATTTTGCTGGAAGACGTACCACCCCATATTGCTACAATCATCTGAATAATTCACAAATGGGGCGTTTTTAGACATACTAACAGATGGCAACTTCCCAGTGGAGCCTGATTCTAACATCCGGTAGAGTCTAATCAGGATGAGAGGAAGCTTTGAGGTCCCGAGGATTTGCTGAAAAGTGACTTAATTAATCACAATGCTGCTAGATGGGACACCAAGTATGATGACGTTTATAAACTAAGGATAATACAGCAAGATGTCAGTCCTCACTACACACACCCCAGCTTTTATCTGGAGGTTGTGGGAGATAAGAAGGTTAGTAGGACCAGGCCCTGGTGGTTCACACTTGTAATCTCAGCTACACAGGAGGCTGAGATCTGAGGACTGCTGTTTAAAGCCAGCCTGAGAAGGGAAGTTCATGAGACTCATTTCTAATTAACCACCAAAAAGCAGGAAGTGGAGCTGGGGCTCAAGTGGTAGAAAACCAGCCTTGAGTAGACAAAGCAAGGTAACAGTATGAGGCTGTGTTCAAGCCCTAGTACTGAGCACAAAGAAAAAATAGAGTATTATTAGGGCTCTAATTTTTTTTTTTAAATATCAAGAATGCAACTAATAAGAAAGTTGGGGTATTTTTTATTGTCTAGGAAACCTTTTTCTAATGTGGCTCATGGACATCCACATTTTAAACACAGTCATAATTGCTGTGATTATACAAGCATAGAACTTTGAGTTCTAGTTGTTAAGTCTTGGCTATTTCCTGTGTATTAACCCTACACTCACACTTATCATTTTTACTATGAGCATAAGTAGGCCAGAGTTCTAACTTCATCTGGTTGCTAATTCATTCTTTCAGATTGCTGCAATATTTATCTTTCTTTTAGCTACTATATGGAAACTGATGTAACCTATTTAAACCAGGCTTTGTTTCTGGGAAGTATAAAGTCTCTTAGGTCTTTAAAACATAGCTCTTGTGGAATTGTGAATTGGTCCTACTGAGTAATGAATAAAGCTAAGAGGAAAAATTGGCATAGATTTACTAAATAATTCAGGTGAGTGATTCAAATAGCAAGGACGAAAATAAAATAATAACATCACCTCACATCTGCTATTTTCTGTCTCCCTGAAGTTTGGGGCCTCAAGATCCAGTATTTTAGAATCAAATACAATTTAAGTCAAAAAAAAATCACCATGAGCCAGGTGCAGGTGGCTCATGCCTGTTACTCTAGCTACTCACGGGGCTGAGATCTGAGGATCATGGTTTGAAGCCTTCCTCTGTCCCTTTCCTTCCTTCCTTCCTTCCTTCCTTCCTTCCTTCCTTCCTTCCTTCCTTCCTTCCTTCCTTCCTTCCTTCCTTCCTTATCTCCTTCCTTCCTTGTCCCCTCCCACCCTCCCTCCCTCCCTCCTTCCCTCCCCCCCTTTATAGTTGCAAACCTACATTTATTTAGGGACTGCCAAGCCTAAGCTCCTGCAGAACCCACATCCCCAGCCAGCAGAAAGACGTTCCTGTGTGAACTGGGATGACTTCTGGCTAGAGTGTCCTCCCCACAGAGACACAGAGAAGATGGACAGATGCAGGTCACAGAGCTTATTTCTTACTAAACAACCTCCAAGGTAAATATGATCATTTCTGGACAAATCAGTTGGCTTAGTTTCTTAACAGGAAGGCGGACCTGCTGTCAATTAGACCCTAGAACCTGAGACATCAAAATAATAATTTCCAGCAAGAAGGTTTCCTAGAAAGCTGCTTGATATCACTTACAGGATTAGCTTTTCAGTCTTTGAATTTAGGTCAGAGATTTCAAGAGTGAGTGACAGGACGCGTGCCTGGAGGGCTCATGCCTGTAATCCTAGCTATCCAGGAGGCTGAGATCTGAGGATCCAGTTTCAAAGCCAGCTAGGTCAAGAAAAACTATGAGACTCTTATTTTCAATGAACCACCCAAATGCCAGAAGTAGAGCTGTGGCTCAAGTGGTAGAGTACCAGCTTTGAGTGAAAAATACTAAGGGACAGAGCCCAGGCCCGGAGTTCAAGCCCTTGTTCTGGCACAAGAAAAGAAAAAATAAAAGAGTCAAAATTAGTCTGTGGTCCTAGTTTTCACATACAGAGCCAACACCAAGGCATGTCTGAAAATACTGTGTGTGTGTGTGTGTGTGTGTGTGTGTGTGTGTGTGTTACTGATCACAGCCTGATCCCTGAGCTTGCCAGGCCAGTGCCCCACCCCTGAGCTACATCCCAGCCCCTTGACTTGCAATTTTCTTTCCTTATTTTTCTTTTCTTTCTTTCTTTTTTTTTTTGTCACTCATGGGGCTTGAACTCAGGGCCTAGGTGCTATTCCTGAACTTGTTTACCCAAGGCTAGTGCTCTACCACTTTGAGTCACAGCTCCACTTCCAGATTTTTGGAGATAAGAGTCTCACAGACTTTCCTGCCAGGGATGGCTTTGAACCACAATCCTCAGATCTCAGCTTCCTGAGCAGCATCAAGGATTAAAGGCCTGAGCCACCAGCCACCCTCTACCCCCCTGCAACAGATCACTTTGGAGGGGAACCTGAAAAGTAGAGTGAGCCACAAATCCTCTATGTCTCTTTATTCATTCATTCAGTCAGTCCTGGTCCTAGGGTTTGAACTATGGGCCTAGGCACTGCCTCTGAGCTTTTCTGCTCAAAGTTATTGCTTTAGTACTTGAGCCACAGTTCCCATTAGGATTTTTGGGTGGTTAATTGTAGCCAAGAACCTCATGAACTTTCCTGCCTGGGCTGGCTTCAACTCTTGATCCTTAGATCTCAGCCTCTTGAGTAGCCAGGATTACAGGCGTAAGCCACTACTGCCAGGCCCAGATGTCCTTTTATATGAATGTGAAATCCAGCACAAACAAGATTAGCTGTACAACTGCAGGAGAATTAAAGCTATCAATATTAAAAGTCTTATGCTGTACTTAAAAGTAGCTCTCAATTGATCTCCAATGATCCTTAAACTCTGTGTAGTTATGGCTTAGTTTGAGCTTCTCTTTTCCTGAGTAAAACACCTTGCAGTATGTCTTCAATAATGTTGAAAAGGGAGAGCTTTTATTTACATTGTGCAAACAACCCAAGTAGATAAATTCAGGTTGAAATTTCCACTCTGAAGTCCCCCTGATGTGATTTGGCGTTGAACATACAATAGGGGAAATAGTAAGCAGATATTACCAAGTAGGATGGACCTACATGATACAAAAGTGTGAATGATATTGCACAGTTAGCCAGGCATGAAAAGAGTATTAAACGTTCTTCTTATAGATTAAAAAACAAAACAAAGTCAGGAGCCCACACCTGTAATATTAGCTACTTAAGAAGTTGAGATCTGGAGGATGGTAGTTAGAAGCCAGCCCAGGCAGAAAATTTCTTGAGAATCTATCTCCAAAATGAGTAGCAAAAAGCTAGGTTGGAGGCATGGCACAAGTGGTAGAGTACCAGCTAAGCAAGATCAAGGTCTTGAGTTCAAGGCTTAGTACTGGGGGGGAAGGCCAAAAATTACCTCAAAACTAAAACAAAAAATCCAACAAATAAAAAACTCCCCACAAAATTGCAACACAAAACAACAATGGCAAATACCAAGGGAAAAAGATCCAAGCATTTGATGTTTGTTTTCAGGTGGGTGGTGTAGACACAGGGCGTAATACTAATTGGTTCAAGTTTTTAAGGTATTAGCCTGCAAACTTCATTAATCAATGTTCCTAAAACTATGCAATGGAGCCTGGTGACTCACTCCCAGATCCTAGCTTCCTGGGAGGCTGAGATCTGAGGATCCCTGTTCAAAGCCAGCATGGGCAGGAAAGTCCTTGAGACTCTTAGCCCCAATTAACCACCAAAACTCGGGAAGTAGAGTTGTGGCTCAAGTGATAGCACTCCAGCCTTGAGTGAAAAAAACTAAAGGACAGTGCTCAGGTCCTGAGTTTAAGATCTAGTCCTGGCACAAAAACAAACAAAAAACCCCAAACTGTTTGAACCCAAATTAGAAAATGCCAGTGTCTACAGGTAGCAAAAACATAGTTTCAACAAATGAGACCCATTAGACAGTGTAGAAACCTGACTGATTCCTGCTTAAATAGCACGTACACACTCCCATACAAATATCATGACTACCAGTTTCCATTTTGGTACTGCAATGAATAAGAATTTGGCTGGCATTGGTGGCTCACACCTGTAAGCTACTCAAGGAGGCTCAGGGGCTGGGGATATGGCCTAGTGGCAAGAGAGCTTGCCTTGTATACATGAGGCCCTGGGTTCGATTCCCCAGCACCACATATACAGAAAATGGCCAGAAGTGGCGCTGTGGCTCAAGTGGCAGAATGCTAGCCTTGAGCAAAAGGAAGCCAGGGACAGTGCTCAGGCCCTGAGTCCAAGGCCCAGGACTGGCCAAAAAAAACAAAACAAAACAAAATCAAGGAGGCTCAGATTGAGAACCATGATTCAAAGCCAGCCTGGTCCCAAAGTCTGTGAGACTCTTATCTCTAATTAACCAGCAAAAAGCCATAAGTAGAGCTGTGGCTCAAGTGGTAGATCACCAGCCTTGAGCAAATAAACTAAGGGACAGAGACCAGGCCCTGAGTTCCAGCCCCAGAGGGGAAGAAAAAGACAATGATTTTCATTATAACTTGGAAGATTACAAACAAACAAAACATTTCCCGCCCTTAACATGAGGGAGGACCCAGTCCGCTTTTAGCATATTTGGTGAAGTTGAGGGCCCACTGCAGGATATTAGCCTAGCCAGCTGTGGACTTATAGAGGGGCCAGGAAGGGAACTTACATGGTTAAATTATTTAAAAAAAAATTTTTTTTGTGCCAGTTCTGAGGCTTGACCTCAGGGCCTGAGCACTTTCCCTGGCTTCTTTTTGCTCAAGGCTAGCACTCTACTACTTGAGTCACAGCGACACTTCTGGCTTTTTCTGTTTATGTGGTGCTAAGGAATCAAACCCAGGGCTTCATGTATGCTAGGCAAGCATTCTACCACTAAGCCACATTCCCAGACACACATGGTTAAATTAAACACTAACATCTTCTCTGCATAATACGTCACTCCTCCCTTCATATTCACAAAGATTTAAAAGGCTAAACTGAGGGGGCTGGTGGCTCAGGCCTGTAGTTACTCAGGAGGCTGAGATCTGAGGATCATGGTTCAAAGCCAGCATGGGCAGGAAAGTCTGTGAGACTCTGATCTTTAATTAGCCACCAGAAAACTGGAAGTGGAACTGTGGTTCAAAATGGTAGAGGGCTAACCTTAAATGAAAAAGCTCAGGGACAGTGCCCAGGCCCTGAGTTCAAGGCCCAGGACTCACACAACAACAACAACAACAACAACAACAAGAAAACTTCTAAAGCATTTCTGGAGCAGGTGATGGGAACTGGGTGGGTTAGTGACCCCTGCGGCTCTTTCCTGAAGGCATATGTGGATGCAAGCAGAGGTCACTCAGGCTCTTTATTTTTCACCGGTTCTTGCAAAGCTCAGAATTCCTGCTCAGCACAACTTTATTCTCTTATAAGAAACATCTGTGATCCTCTAATGCATTTCAATGGAACGTTATCACTTTCCAAAATGATGTAACATGCCTATACTGCAGGCACTGAACATACTTCTTAATTACATAGTCTCAGAAGAATTTCAAATGTCATCTCTTTTTGGACATACTTTATAACAAGTATTTCAACACCAGAACACTAGGCAGTCTTCTTACATAAAATGTAACCGTTCCCTAAGAGATTTGGAAGAGATTTTTTTAAAAAGTGAAATAAATACCATATTTCATAGTCTTTTTTCTGACCCTAAATAAGGTACTTAAGATTATTCAAGCACATAAATAGCCTAGCTAGAAATATCAATGACTGCTAACACAGTACGAGTTTCTTTAGATGATTTACCCTATTATTTGCTTATCACTGAAATAAGAAAAAGGAAAAAAAGTGGAAATATCCCTGGTGAAACTATAACATGATTTTAATCATTTACTCTTATTTGTTTTAATGCCAGTACTGGTACTTGAACTCAGGGTCTTGAATTTTTGCCTGGCTCACTTGCTTATGAGCAAGTGCTCTACAACTGGTGCTCTACAACTTGAGCCATGTCTCCAGGCCAGCATTTTGCTGCTTTATTGGAGATGGAGTCTCTAGGACTTTTCTGCCTGGGCTGACATTGAACTGTGCAGTCTGGGTCTCAGCTTCCTGGGATTACAGACAAGTGCCATTGGAACCCAACTTCATTTACTATTATTAAAGTGAAATAGTTTGACATTATTATTATGACATGTATGTATGTGTGTGTGTGTGTGAGAGAGAGAGAGAGAGACAGAGAGAGACAGAGAGAGACAGAGAGACAGAAAGAATGGAATATAGGGCAGAGAAACTGACCAATTCAGACAAAAACTTTAATAAGCTCTCTATTTCAATGATAACTATTGTGCTCTGCTAGAGGTAAATTTAAAGGCAGTATGCATACCAGCCAGGCACTGGTGGCTCAGGCTTGTCATCCTAGCTACTTAGGAGGCTGAGATGGGAGGATCATGGTTCCAAGACAGTGTAGGCAAGAAAGTCTGTGAGACTCTCATCTCCAATTAACCAGCAAAAAAATGAAGTGGAGCTATGGCTCATGTGATAGACCCATCTTCAATTTGCTTAAAGGCCTCTAAGGTCACATGTGGGACATGGACTCTAAGTTTACCCTTGGGATTTCAATGGTCCTAGAAGCCTGAGTTCTCTTCAGCTGCCTCTACAGGGGCATGAAACACAGCATTTACAAATCTGGATATACAGCACTATTTATTCTACAATGGAAGTTTTCCAAAAATGCCAGGAGAGATGTTGGCATGTGTGCAAGCCAAACTACTGTTCAACCCAAAGAGCCACTGTAGTCTCTTGGATTTTTTTTTTTTTTGGCCAGGGCTGAAAGAGTCTATGTGAAGATACCTTACTTAGGGCTATCTTCCTACACACCCCATTCCATCTCTTTAAGCCGTGGGGAAACCTCCTGAGGGTGGTTCTGGGGTGGTCAGCCATCCTAGAAACAGCCCCCTGCCTTCTCCCAGCCCTGATAGCAGCCCACTCAACCCAAATCTTCAGACAGTCTGTTTTCTCATTTTCAACTCCAGTAAGCCAAATGTGTCTGGTAGCTATTAAAAGACTTAAAGTACCACCTGTAAAAAGTTTCAGTACTCAGAACCTTCAAGTGCACAGCCCAGGCAGATGAGGAAGGCTTAGTTCCTGCTAAATGGTGAGATGATGTGCTGGGTGATTTCCCCCCCTCCCCGCCCCTCCCCCTTTTTGGTGTCAGTATTGGGGTTTGAACTCAAGCTACTGGGCACTAGTCCCTAAGCTTTTTCATTCAAGACTGGCACTCTTCTTAGTTTAGCCACAGCTCCACTTCTGGCTTTTTGCTGATTCATTAAAAGTCTTTGATTTATGGCTTCCCAGACTGGCTTCGAACCTGGATCCTCAGATTTCAGCCTGCTGAGTAGCTAGGAATGTAGGCGTGAGCCACTGATACCTGGATGCTCTTCTTATTTACTTATTTTTGGGCCCATCCTGGGGCTGGAACTTAGGGCCTGCGTGCTAGGCTCAAGACTAGCCACAGCTCAACTTCTAGCATTTTGGGGGTTAATTGGAGATAAGAGTCATGAACTTTCTTACCTGGCTGGTCTTGAACCTGGGTCCTCAAATTTCTGCCTCCTGAGTAGTTTAGGATTACAAGTGTGAGACACCAGTACCCGATGTCCCCCTATTATTAATCATTCTCTACTCCTATACTTTTTTATTTTTTCTGTTTATGTGGTAGTGAGGAATTGAATCCAGGGTTTCACACATGCTAGGCAAGCACTCTACCACTAAGCCACATTCCCAGCCCTCCTATAATTTTTTTAAAAAAACACCTCTTCATGTACTTCCCAAAAGGAAGAAGACAATAATCTGAAGAAAAATCAAAACCAATGTATCAAATGATATACAGTGATATAAAAGAGATAATTCTAATGACAGATCCCTAAAGAGGAAGGAAGGGAAACTTGAAAACATTATCTACTTACAATCTGCTATCATATAACTGTTTTACCTTTTCTTCATTGAGGATATCCACACTGTGCTACAATCTTCCTTTAAAATTCCTTTATTAAGAAGTCCTTTGTGCTTGCTCAAAGCAAACAATATCCTAGAAGACTGGGATCAGTACATCCCATGAAGTGTTGAGTGCTTTGTTTTAGTTTCTCAAAAGGCAAAAGGTGGGGATGTGTGTGTATGTCTGTGTGTGTCTGTGTGTGTGAGATAGGAAACCAAATAGCCTTTATTTAAATTAATAGCAATCAGTCTGATTCTTGGAACACACTTGGAAATGTTTCTTTGGCATGCAGCTGCTCCATGCAGCCAATATTGTGTGTAATTGGAAACATTTCAAACAGAATTGTTACCAAAGTCAAAGACTGTAATTGTGAACTGTGGGATCAGAGCCTCAGATAAAAGAAGGGCAGGTGAGCAAGAGTCCACAGCACAGAGAAGCCATGCAAAGGACTGCATCTAACCATAGTATTTCATTATATTATTATTATTATTATATCATTATTATTATATTTTGTGCTGGTACTGGAGCTTGAATTCAGGGCCTGGGCTCTATCACTTTGCTTTTTCGCTCAAGGCTAGCACTCTACCACTGGAGTCATACCTCCACTTCTAGGTTTTTGGTGGTTAATTGGAGATAAGAGTCTAATGGAATTTCCTGCCATGGCTGGCAGGAATTCTGGATTCTCAGATCTTCAGATCTCAGCCTCCTGAGTAGCTGGGATTACAGGCATAAGCCACAGGTGCCCAGATGTCCTTCAGCATTATTGACAAAGCTTTCCTTCCTTCCACAGATCCAAGGAGAAAAAGCCATTGAGATAAAACTTTTAGAAGGAGCTAATGAAATCATCCACTGAAAATGCAAAAAGTTCGCCTCAAATCTATGTGTGATAAAAACAACCAAAAATACCCAAACAAACAAAAAACACAACCACACTTTATTTAATTGCCCAGTGGACTTGTAGGATCACTTAAGACAAAACTTAGGGATGAGGGGAAAGGAATTTAAGTAAAGGTGATTGACAGCTGCTTGCTCCTTAAGAACTGTTTTTTAAAATGTTTACCTTGGTGTCTACCTATCAGCCCTTTTCACTTTCCATGTAAAATCTCAGTGGGAAGATGAACCTGGAAGGACACAATCATTCTTGTTCCTAGAAGGACCCTTCAAAAGTGACTGAAATGGGGCTGGGAATGTGGGTTAGTGGTAGAGTGCTTGCCTAGCATGCATGAAGCCCTGGGTCTGATTCCTCAGTACTACATAGCCCAAAAAGGCTGCAAGTGGTGCTGTGGCTCAAGTGGTAGAGTGATAGCCTTGAGCAAAAGAAGCTTAGGGACAGTGCCAAAGTCCTGAGGAACTGGCAAAAGAACACAAAACAAAAGTGGCTGAAATGTGTTTATAGTTGAATCCCCACAAGAGCACAAACCAGAGACAAGATAATTTATGGTATAATTAGTTACTGTTATTACTTTGTTTCCTGATGGTAGTGGGGCTTGAACTTCAGGGCCTTGCACTCCGTTTTCATTCAAGGTGGACACTTGACCACTTGAGGCACACCTCCACTTCTGGCTTTTGGGTGGAATTGGAGATAAGAATCTCATGGACTATGCTTCTCTGGGGCTGGCTTGGAACCAAGAATGGAGGACATTGATCCTCAGCCTCTTGAGTAGCTAGAGTTACAGGCGTGCAGCCACTATCACTCTGCCAGAGCCATGTGACTTGGTACAGTGTGTTTAAGAGGCCCCATTCTTCCCCGGAGGAACTGTTAACTAGTCAGTGCCAGTGGACCAGAGGCTCAGGAACAGCTCTTGGAAAAATCATGTCATTCTGGCACAGAGAAAGTGATCTGATTATTCTGTTGTATCTCTGTGCCAGAAGTGTCAGGACATCAGCCAGCGCCAACTCATACAATGCATCTCCTTCCCCCTTACTCCCTCCTGAAGGAGAGAGGGACAGGAGAACACAGCCTCACTCGCACTCCCATTCACTTCCGATCCGTTCCAAAATATGCACTCATATGAAGTTGGTAGCCTGGATTTGGGTTTGGCACAAACATAAATGAGGAAGTACATGGTTGGTTATTGGGGTGCTGGTGTGTGTGTGTGTGTGTGTGTGTGTGTGTGTGTGTGTTTGCGCATGCACGTGCTAAAGTTCTACTCTGTTTGCCCAGAGGTAGAGAGGTCCAGAATCCTGTGGGTTTCCCAGGCCATGTTGGCTCTGAGGCTCTGACTGGAGCACAGCTCCACATACTGCTTAGGATTTCCAGGAACTGTTAACACCATGGGACTTGGCGCCGGGCCACTGGTTCACCCACACCCACCTAAAGACATTAACCTGTCCTTCATTCTAGGATCAGAAGGAGAAGACTCTTCTAATACTAACCAACAAGCATCCACCTTTGTTCAAAAAAAAAAAATTGTTCCTGTCCTGGGGCTTGAACTCTCTGCCTGGGTGCTGTCCCTGAGCTTTTGTGCTTAATGATACAGCTCTACCACCCAAGCCACACCTCTACTTCTGGCATTTTTTGTTTGTGTGGTTAAATGGAGATAAGAGTCTCATTGACCTTACAGCCAAGGCTGGTTTTGAACTATGATCCTAAGATTTCAGCCTCCTGTGTAGTTAGGATTACAGGAGCGAGCCAGTGGCACCTGGTTCTCATTGACTTTTTAAAACTTTGGGTGTGTGCAATTTACACACTGATTCAAGTAATTTAATAGTCTTACCCTAAGATCTATAATGTGTTATATTATTTTACATCCCAGGGATCTTACCCTGACCTAATGATGCTGCTAGCATTTCAATACACAGATGACAACTTGACTTTTAAAATTATTATATTTATTGTTGTTGTTATTATTACTATTTCTGGGGCGGTATTATGGCTTGAACTTAGAGCTCTGCATTCTTGTTTGGCTTTTCCCATCAAGGCTGGCCCTCTACCACTTGAACCACAGCTCTACTTCCTGCATTTTGGTAGTTAATTGAGGATGAGTCTCACAAACTTCCCTGCCTGGGCTAACTTTGTTCGGTTTTGTTTTTTTGCCAGTCCTTGGGCTTGAACTCAGGGCCTGAGCACTGTCCCTGGCTTCTTTTTGCTCAAGGCTAGCACTCTGCCACTTGAGCCACAGTGCCACTTCCGGCTTTTTCCATGTACATGGTCCTGAGGAATCGAACCCAGGGCTTCATGTATACAAGACAAGCACTTTACCACTAGGCCATATTCCCAGCCCCTAAGTACAGGTTTTGGAAAAATGACTTTACAATAGTACTTTTAAAACTTGCATGTCAGCTTGCTTTGGAAAATCTTTTAGGGAACTACAAAATGTAACTGTTTCTCATTGGTCTTTTCATAGTTATCCTAAGGAGAGAATTTTAGGAACAACCTCATAATAGTTCAGCTATTAACTCTAAGGTTCTTTTATCTTTCCTGCTTAGATTTGAATTGCTTTTCATGACCCAAGCTGACTCATTACAACCGTTTTTTATTAGCAAGATAAATGGTGGTCCCATGGACCTTGATTATAAAAACATAATGAACTTTTAAAGCTCCATTGGTATTACTGGAAGAACTAACTAAATCTGTCACTTTAGTAAAATACATCACTTTTTTTCTTTTAAAAAAATCCATGAATCAACAGCCTCACTCAGTAGTAAATCACCAATTAGTACCAAATTAGGGATGAAAATTAATTTATGAAACTCATTCATTCATATCAACTTGTGTAGGCATGATGCAGTTTATTCTTCTTCCCTCCCTCTCCCTCCCTCTCTCCTTCCTTCCCTCCCTCCTTCCCTCCCTCCCTCCTTTCTTCCCTCCCGCCTTTCCTTTCTCTCCCTTTTAGGTTTACTTGTAAGACTGAATCCCTATTTATAACTTATGAAACTTAGGTTTGTTTCAACTTTATTGACAAGTGTACTAACTCTCTTTTTCTCCTTCCTCCCTCCCTCCCTCCCTCCCTCCCTTCCTTCCTTCCTTTTTTGTGCTGGAAGTGGGGGGAAGTCAAGACCTGAGTTCTGTCCCTTAGCTTTTTCTACTCAAGGATGGTGCTTTACCACTTGAGCCACAGTTCCATTTGTGGGGTTTTGATGGTTAATTGGGGGTAAGAGTTTTGTAGACTTTCTTGCCCAGGCTGACTGCAAACCTCAATCCTCAGATCTCAGCCTCTTGAATAACTAGGATGGCAGGCGTGAGCCATTAGTGTGCTAACTCTTAACTTGGGTAACATCATTTATTTCCAGCACTTTTCAGCTTTAATATGTAGAGCATATGCATTGTTAACCTTTAAATCCTTTGTATAAACATTTCTGGAAGAGCTTGTAAAATCTCTCCCTTCTGTGTTTCCTGATGGGCAGTTGATGGCGTTTAGCAAAACCCTGTGGTACCAGCAGGTGCTGTATTTTGCTTTCTTCAGGTTCCAGCTGGCTCCCAAATGACAGATTCCTGTCCCAGGCCCAGCCCAACCAACCTCGGCTGGGACCACATTGCAGGCAAAACGAAACCGGGCTCTACCAGACAGCAAGATAAATGACTGCTGTTTAAGTTTAAAATCCCCTGGTGGGAGTAAATATTGTTTCAGGAAGGGGGGGTAGGCTTGACAAATATTGCATCATCCTTCCATAACTGTCTTGATTAAAACAGAATTTCTACATTAAGTTGGTGCTCTAGTCAAAGTGTATCTATCTTGCTGTCATGGGATTTTTTTTTCCTCTCTCTTTCCCCCTTTCCTAGAGTATGAAAAGAGACATACTGTTAAAGATGGTCAAACAAGGCTACCCTATCCCTGGGGGCTAGAGTCCCCCTGGTTGGTGACAGAAGCCCGGCTGCTCTGAACATAGACACTTCACTGAGGATAATGAAGACTGCCAGGGCTTGGGAAGAGAAGACCAGTTGTCACCTAACTGACAGGCAACTGCCAGGCAACAGCTGAGCTCACACATCTGGAGCTAGGCAAGGACACACATTAGCCACACTCCTCCTGTCTACACCTTGGGCCTGTCTACACAGATGGAAGTTTACCTCAAAAGTACACACACACACACACACACACACACACACACACACAGAGGCGAGATCTGATGGCGAGCCCTATCAATTATATAACAACGCAGACATAACCTTTTCAAGTACTGATGAAAACGAGGCACTAGACAAAACTGTACGCAGGGACCAAGAGAGGAGAGACAGTTCCATTAGGTCTATCTAATTGGTCCTTCTTAAAGCCTATCCTAAAGCCCTAACTGCAATGCATTAATATCTATCTATCTATCTATCACTAATGCGTCTGGATTCTGAAGGAGAGGCAGGATTAAACAGCAACTACTACTTTAGATCGTTTCTCATGGAATATTCTTCATCTTGTGCATTGCCGCAGGTCTGCCTGTGACTCAATTTTTAAAATCAGGAACAAAACGCGTTGAGCTGGTTAATTCCGAAGCCTCCTGGGGGTAGCCGGGACGCAGCGTGACGCCCAGCCCTCCTCCCCTTCGCGACCTCCCCAGCTACTCCCGCCCCTCTTTCCTCACCCCCCCACCCCCAATTCTTCAAGCCTTCCGAAGACAATCTGTGGACAATTTTCCCAGAGTCCCAAAAATAACACTGCACTGCCAACAGTCATTGGCGATGCCGTTTGTTTTGCTTCGAGGGCAATGAACATTTATAACAGCTTTCCTGCTGCATCCCGCGTCGTACCCCACCGCTCAGGGGCTAATGATTAACATGCTCAGTTCCTCCAACTTTTCACCCATTCCTTCCCACAGACGTGATGCATCCAGAAAACACCTAGACGGAGGCCCGCTGCACCCCAGCTTTCCCTAACCCCCCACCCTAGCCCTTCTCCTGCGTGCGTTTGGAGCTAACCAGGACCCTCCCACCGGACGCCGGTAGGTGACAGGCGATCTTCGGCCAGCTCCCTGCCATCCGCAATGCCCCGACTCTGCCCCCCCGCCCGAAACTGGCTTCCAACGCAGAAAAGGTGGGGTGCTTGTGGACGAGGCGGTCAGGACCCGAGCGCATCGGATGAATCTGGGTTTGGCGCTGCAGCCCGTAGTACCTGCCTTCCCTGTCAACACTGCCTAACTGCCGATCGCGCCCCCCTCCTCTGATTTTCGGCGACCGGAGCCCCAGTCCGGGCCGTCGCCTAGCCTCCCCGCAGTGCTAGCCAGGGTCCCCTCGGCCCCCGCCTCCCCACCCCCGATCTTGCGGCGCCCCCCCCCCCCGCCGCCGCCGCAGTTTCCCCCACCCCTTCTCCGGCAGCGCCAGCTCGGATCCCGGCTGCCCCTCGCTCACCCCGCGCCGAGATCAGCCCGGCCGGCCGGAACGGTGGGGGGCGGTCGGCGGTGTCAGCAAGGGGCGAGCGCGGGCGGCACGCTCACCATCCGGAGCCCGCTGCAAAGTGGCTCCGACGTCTCCCGGGGAGGCGGTGGGGCGGGAGGCGGGGAAGTCAGCTCAGATAGCGCGAGCGGCGGGCATGTCCAGGGCACGGTGCTGCCTGTCCGTCTCTCCGGGCGGCGGTGGCCGCGAGCAGGAGTGGCGCAGAGCGTCGGGGCTGCAGGCAGAGTGCGCTCCAGCTCCCGGGCGCCCGGCGCGCCACGCCGCCGCCGCCGCCGCCGCCGCCGCCGCCGAGTAGCCCCGCCCCCGGCCGCCCGGGCTGGCGCCTGCGAAAACCCGGAGCGCGGACGTCCACGGGGAGCCGAGGCCCAGCCGGAGCCAGGCCCGGGCCACACGGCGAGGGCGCTGCGGGACGCGGTCCCCCCCTCGCAGGCGCCGGGCCGGGATGCGGGGCGGGCGCTGCCAGACGCGCGAGCGGGCGAGCGAGCGTGGGAGCCAGGGATCGGGGACGGGACGGGATCCGTGCGCTGGGGCTTCGGGTGACCGGTTCAAGTTTCACCCCGGCGCGGCCCTGGTTCTCAAGTGAAGCTGAATTTGTCCCGCCCCCGATTTTATGCCTAAAAAATCTTGATGAGTAGATGGAGAGGAGGAGGGGGGAGACAAACCCAATTTCCTCTGATCAAACAGTTTGTGGGTGCCTCCATGAGGGGTTTCCTCCTCCCTCTTTGGTGTGTTGGTTAATTAAACTCTTGGCTTCCTTTCCCCTGCGCCTCTTGTCCTGTCGGGTGGGGGGGGGCGGGGGGAGAGGTGGGGACCCACGTTGGATCCAATCCTATGTCGTGGGTTCCCACAGGCCGGTCTCGAGTCTGCTTCTGGGCCAAAGGTGTGGGGGTGGGGTGGGGGGTGGCATTTTAGAGCAAAGAGGCCGGAACTCCAGCCTCCAGTCGGTCCTTTCCCTCTCCTCTATTGGCCCTGGGCATCTCCAGAAAAGCCGCGCTTGGGGCCCCTCGGCGCACCCGCAGTGTGTGGAGAGAAACCCACCCGCGTTAGAGATGCGCTGCTCGCACCATTCATTCCATCACGAGGATGAGTTTTTCCACTGACCAAAACGACACTCCGTGTTTTCCTTCTGCCCGGTTCCCAGGGCTGGGCGTGCGGGGCACATCCGTGCACGCCCACGGTGAACTGGGTCTCAGCCTCCCGGAAAGTTCTGTGCTGGCCCTGGCATCGTGGGCATCTCTTTAAGCCTTTCCAGCCCACCCCTCCGCTCCTCAGGCCCCGATCGCGGGGTCTCCTACAGCCGCACTACTACCCACCCCTCCCACCCCACCCCCGCAGCACAGGGCAGACTACGGAGGCAGCTAATAATCCCAGAATGAAGCTTTCTTCATCATGGAGTGGGAAGGGTGGTGTGGACTGGTACATTTTAAATCCTTTCAAGAAAAAAATCCAGCTGTTTGTTGCTTTAAAGAAAATAGTTATTCGAAAGGTGATGTACAGAAGAGTTACACTCACCTAACTCGGGTAAAGAATACATTTCTTTTTTTTTTTTTTTTTTTTTTTGGCCAGTCCTGGGCCTTGGACTCAGGGCTGAGCACTGTCCCTGGCTTCTTCTTGCTCAAGGCTAGCACTCTGCCACTTGAGCCACAGCGCCGCTTCTGGCCGTTTTCTGTATATGTGGTGCTGGGGAATTGAACCTAGGGCCTCGTGTATCCGAGGCAGGCACTCTTGCCACTAGGCTATATCCCCAGCCCAAGAATACATTTCTTTTTGGACAATGTCACCCCTTCCCTCCCTCTCTCCCAGTTTTTGCCTCCAGTCTTCACCCACAAGTTGTATAGTTCATTTTCAACATAGTGTTGCACTTCTTCACCCTTTGTCCCTCCACTTCTGTACCTTCCTTTACCCTCCCAAAGACAGATAAACATACAGAACAAAAAGGAAAGAAAACAAAAACAGCAAACTAAGAAAAAAAACAACAACTCTTGTTTCCATTTCCTGGAGATCAGTTTGATAACTATTATTTTGTGTTGTCTTATGATACTGATTATTGCCTGACTTGGTGGTTCATGCCCGTAATCCCAGCTATTTCAGAGGGTGACATCTGAAGATGTGGTTCTAAGCCAGCCCAGGCAAAAATGTCGGTGAGAGTCTCTCCAATTAACCACCAAAAGGCCAGAAGGGGAGCTGTGGCTCAAGTGGTAGTGTGTTAACCTTGAGGAAAAAAGCTTATAAGCAGGGCACAGGGAACAGGCCCTGCATATAAGGTCCAGTTTACGCCCTGATGCTGGCACACATACACACACAAATACAGACAAAATGGCCAGTTTTAGGACTTTTCAGAACAGTCTCTTAGATGTCTAGCAAGCAAGCGCTCAGCATGGAGCCAGTGAGGAGGAAATGGTCCCACACCAAGCAATGTTGGGCCTCACTCTGCCTCTGTAATTCCAAGTCTGACTCAGCTCCCCTTACAACATACAAAACCTCTCCATATGCAGGCAGGCAGGCAGGCAGGCAGGGCAGATCTGCTCAGCCCACAAGGATGTGTTGCTTTTGAAATCATTTGATTTGCTATTGGTGTTTGCAGCTGAGGAACAAGACCCTAGGCTGCTTCTTCTGTCTTTTCCTCGCCACTTGACTGGAATTGTTTCTCACTGCTTTGCCAGGCAGAAGTGGTAGACTTCTTAGTTAACCATCAGAACTACCCAAGGAAATGGACAGCATGATTAACCCAGGCATAGAAATAGTGAAAATTTGTTTGTTTGTTTGTTTGTTGGCTGTGGGGCTTGAACTCAGGGTTGGGTGCTATTCCTGAGCGCTCTCTCTCTCTCTCTCTCTCTCTCTCTCTCTCTCTCTCTCTCTCTCTCTCTCTCTGTGTGTGTGTGTGTGTGTGTGTGTGTGTGTCTTGAAGCTTGAACTAGGCCTGGTCTCTAGACCTGTGCTTCCTTGGCTCAAGGCTAGCCCTCTACTACTTGAGCCACAGCTTCACTTGTGGCATTTTCTGAGTAGTTTATTGGAGATAAGAGTCTCACAGACTTTCCTGCCTGGGCTAGCTTTGAACTATGATCCTCAAGTCTCAGCCTTCTGACTAGCTAGGACTATAGTTGTAGGCCACCAATGCCAAGCTGAAAATGAGTACTTTTAAGAGCATAACAGTCATTTCCTTTAGCCTCCTTAGGTGCTTATTTTCTTACCCAAAGTCTTCGGGAGATTCTTTTCAAAAACCAAGTTGAAAGCTGTAAAATGGTGGCTCATGCCTATAATTTCAGCTACTCAGGAGGCTGCGATTTGAGGATCATACTTCAAATGCAGCCCAGGCAGCAAAATCTGTGAGACTCCTTTCTCCAATTAATCACTGAAAAGTCAGAAGTGGAGCTATGGCTCAAGTGGTAGAGTGTTAGTCTTGAATGATAAAGCTAAGGGACAGCAGCATCCAGACCCCTAGTTCAAGTCCTAGTAGTGGTACACACACACACACACACACACACACACACACACACAACCTGAAACAATAACAACAAAGAGCAGGACATGGTAGAATACCATCAAGAGATAGGCTTGGAGAATGGTATCATTTAACTGCTATGGTCTCATCTTCCTGAGAAAGTCCTCTCCAGGGAGCCAGTAGGCACCTGTAGCAAGCACCACAGGGCAGGAGAAGCTCATGGAAAGGATATTTTTATAGCCTGAACTTGAACTTTTCTATTCATTCGGGGAAAATTCTACTGACTTACAGTATGAAATGAGTCTGACATCACAGGACTTACAGCTACCTAATGACTTTACAAATGAGTTTTTAAAATTGAGCCTCTTTTGTTACTCAAACATGTCATGCACTGTTAAGGATAAGTGAATGTTCCTTCTATTGTTGCCTCTGTGGACAGCGCGCTGGAGGCATCTTTTGGGTACCGCACAAAGATCTTAGCACAGCACTTTGATGAGTACTTGAGCAGAATAGGTACCATCACCTGAAGGATGGTCCAAGGTCAGGGAAGTCTGCTTTCAAACCTCAGCCCCATCATTTACCAGATGGACATTGTGACCTTGCCAATGCTTGGTTTTGCTTTATAAATAAAGATTCAATGACATTTAACTCAGAGAGACATTGGGAAGGTTGGAGGCCTTGGCTGCGGATAGAAAGGATATGTTGATGTCATTTTAGAGGGAACTTTCTCACAATTTCCTTCTCTATACCATCTTCCATGCAAAATCCTGTACATTTGAAACAGACACCCTCAACTGGGGCTGGGACGCTGAGTCCTGCACAGGCTAGGCAAGCATTTGGTCACTGAGCTACATCTCGGCCCTTTTGACTTTACTTTTGAGGTGATCTTGCTAAGTTGACATGGCTGGCCTCCACCTCAAGATTCTTCTTTCCTTACCCTCTCACATGACTGCCATTACAGGCATGTGCCACCCTGCTTAGAAAAGAATCACCAAAATTTTAGTCTGTGAAAACATTTTTCACTGTGGACTATTTGGGCTACTTCTAGATCTCTCCTTTTTCTTTTAATTTTGTTCTAATTGATTGTTTTGTTTTATTTTAATTTACTTTATTGTTTTTGTTTTTTTTTGCCAGTCCTGGGGCTTGGACTCAGGGCCTAAGCACTGTCCCTGACTTCTTTTTGCTCAAGGCTAGCACTCTACCTCTGAGCCACAGTGCCACATGCGACTTTTTCTGTACATGCGGTGCTGAGGAATTGAACCCAGGGCTTTGTGCATGCTAGGCAAGCACTCTACCACTAGGCCACATTCCCAGCCCCATGTCTTCTTCTTCTTCTTCTTTTTTTTTTTTTTGGTCAGACATGGGGCTTGAACTCTGGTCCTGGGTGCTAGCCTCTGAGCTCTTTTGCTCAAGGCTAGTGCTCTACCACTTGGAGACACAGTGCCACTTCCAGTTTTCTGTTGGTTAATTGGAGATAAGAGTCTCACAAACTTTCCTGCCCAGGCTGACTTTGAACTGCGATCCACAGGTCTCAGCCTTCTGAGTAGTTAGGATTACAAGCATAAACTATCAGTTCCCGGCTTAGTTTATTGTTATTATAAACAATAGAGATTATATTTATAGTCATGTTTTTTTTTTTTTAAATTCTTGTTGGCAGTACTGAGGTTTTATCTTAGGGCCTTGTGTTTTTTCAGCTGGTGCTCTACTGCTTGAGTCTCCAAGCCCAACTTTCTGTTGGTTAGTCTGGAGACAAGTCTTGCACTTCTGCTGACTGGTTTTGAACTAAGATCCTCTAGATCTCAACCTTCTGAGCAGTTAGGATTACAGGCATTAGCTAGTGGTGCTCAGCTTCTGGATTTCTTTTATTAATAGGATTTTCTTCTGCATCTGCAAATTAACCTGGTGGCATATCTTTTATTTTATTTATTTATTTATTTATCCCCCATATTTATTTATTTTTATACCAGTCCTGGGCTGGAATTCAGGGCCTCATGCTTTCACTTGGCTTTTCCCCTCACAGCTGCAGCTTGACCACTTGAGCCACAGCTCCACCTGTGGCTAATGAGAGATAGGAGGCTCAAAGCTAGCTTGGACACAAATGTCTGTCAGACTCTTAAGTAGATAGGATTATAGGTGTAAGCACCAGTGCCTGGCTACCATACCTTTTAGAAATAATTCACCTCAGAGAAAGTCTATGTTTTTAAAGCCTTGATAACTAATTTTTTTTTAAGTATGTTCTTGAGTTGAATTATCCCTTTTTTTTTTTTTTTTTTTTTGGCCAGTCCTGGGCCTAGGACTCAGGGCTTGAGCACTGTCCCTGGCTTCTTTTTTGCTCAAGGCTAGCACTCTTGCCACTTGAGCCACAGCGCCACTTCTGACCGTTTTCTGTACATGTGGTGCTGGGGAATAGAACCCAGGGCTTCATGTATACGAGGCAGGCACTCTTGCCACAAGGCCATATCCCCAGCCCCTGAATTATCCCTTTGAAAATTCCTACACTGAAGATTTTTTTACCTCATAGTGTAATCTTGTCTGAACTTAGATCTTTACTGAAATAATTAAATTTAAATATGGGCATTAGATTGAACCCTATTCCAATGTAAGGATTAATCTTACAAAGATGAGATTTGGAGACAGAAGAACATGGGGAGGGAATCTCCTGGGTTTTCCCACAAGGGCTGACTTTGAACTGTGATTCTCAGATCTCAGCCTACGGAGTGGCTAGAATTATAGGCGTGAGCCACTGGCATTAAGCTCTTGTGGCTGTCTTCAGAGCCACAGAAGGAAGCAACTGTATCTACAACTTAATCTCAAAGGCCTCTCTTCTTGCTCAACTATGAGACAATACGCTTCTGCTATTTAGCCCATTCAGTTTGTGGTGGCTTTTTTTCTGGTGGCCAATCAATATAATTCCCACTCAAGTCATGCCCTGAGTGCTCTCAGCTCACTGGAAAGTACTTTTACTAGGTACTTTCAGTTTAAATCATAAGTTTGGGACTTGAGCAAGTGGGAACCTGATAATGTTGACTGTCTTCATGTCTGGGTAGGTTTGCTTGTCTCCTGTATTTCTCTGTCTCTGTCTCTCTCAATCCTTAGGTCTCAGCCTCCTGACTCACTTAGGATGACAGGTGTGAGCATCAGTGCCTGGCTTACCAGTGTCTCTGGGTCCTTCACATCCGGGTTTCCTTGCTCTGACTGCAGACTTGCCCCACCCAGCGTTTGACCCAGCTGTGCTCAGCCAGGACTTAGGAAGGATTGTGTTCCTCTGTCGTAAATCTTACACAGATTCCCAAGGCTTTCAGGCCAACCTTTTCACTCCTTAGATTAGTTTAAAAGGTCCTTCGTGTTTACGCTGCGCCTATCTCTCTAGCTTATGGTCCTACTGCTCCCCTCACCTTGTTTGCTCTGACCACATTCCACTGTTTACAATTCTTCGAAAGCATCCAGCTATTTTTTGCCTCTGTGCCCTGACCCTACCAAGAACAGCCCTCTGCATTAGCTAACTCCTGCTTATCCTTTAAAGTTGGACTCAAAGATCAACTTCTTTGTAGTTCCTTTGGTATGCATATTTGTGTTTTGTCTGCCCACTATGTTTCTCCTTGTTTGCTATGCCCTAGATTTCTTTTGCGCCTAAAGGCAAATCGCCTTCCCCCACTGCAGTGTTGTGCTTTTAGTTGGAGACTCATTCTTACTTTTGGCTTTAGGACCATGTGGAAAATTAAATAGTTGGATTCCTCTCTCCCCCAAGCCTCCACCCAGCTCACAAAGGGGGATCAAAGTGTGCAATGTGTGAGAGCTTTTAGGAATTCCACATGGACAAGTAAACGTTTGTTTTCCACTTACCTATCAGCTTCCTCTATGCTGGGAATTCTTTCTATTCTATTTCTTCTATTTGGATGGATTTTGTGTCAATAAACAGGAGACATTCTAATAAATTATTAATTAATTATTTTTTTGTGCTGGCACTGGAGCTCGAATGCAAAGCCTTGATGTTGTTCCTTTGCCTTTTTCTGCTCTAGGCCAGTGTTCTACCACTTGAGTCATATCTCACATCTGACTTTTTGCTGTTTAATTAGAGATATAAATCTGATGGGCTTTCTTGCATGATCTGGCTTTGAACTGAGATCCTTAGATCTCAGCCTCCTGAGTAGCTAGGGTTACAGACCTGAGCTACATGCATGTGGTCTGCCTCTGTTTCTTTGCTGGAGGTTGGACTCTGTTCCTAAGTCCCAGCTGCTCCATCACTTAGGCCTCTGGCTTCCCACCCAAAGCCAACCCAGCTGAGCTGACCTGAGTCCTTCCTACTACTGAGTCCTGGCTGGATCACCTTGCAGCATGGTTGGCCAGTCCTAACTGCCTCTAACCTTAGCCCACTAGACCCCCACTGAAGTCTGTTTATCTCCCAACACTGAGCCATGATATTAAACCAATCGCTGTAATCCTAGCTACTCAGGAGGCTGAGATCTGAGGACCACAGTTTGAAGCCAGCCAGGGCACTTCCACAAAGCCAGAAGTGGAGCTGTGGTTCAAGTGGTAGAGCTCTAACCTTGAGCAAAAAAGCTCAGAGACAGTGCCCAGGCCCTGAGTTTAAGTCCAGGACTAGCAAAAATAGAAAGAGGTGGAGGCAGGTTGTTATTATTTAACCAAAGGATCCAAGGGTGGATCAGGCAGATTCCTAGTTGTCTATTCTGGGGATCAAGGTGAAATCCAATAGTATCTACAGGTAATACCTGGGGAGGGGGCACAGCTGATAGCCAGTGTTGGGGAGCAAAGTTTGTTGAAGTTCTTCACACCCAACTGGAGCATCTAGACAGAGAAGAGCTGAGGTTTTGTTTATTTTAGCTTTTTGAATCTGGCTTTCTTATTTGTATTTCAAATTCAACACTGTTGATCTCCCTTACCTACGAGTCTGAGAAAGAGAGAAAAAGGAAAGGAAGACAAAATGTCCTTCTTGCTCACAGAAATTGTAACATTACCAGGTATATCTCGTGTCATCTTTGTTCACATAGACACTCGAGACTGATTTGCTCACGTGGGCAGCTGACAAAAACAAACTAACAAACAACTTTCATCCAGTGACATGAAGGTTTTCTAATGTCCTTTTCTGGAAACTATCCTGGGTGAAAGGATGCTTTATTGTCTATTTTGTTTTCATCTAAAAGGAACCCTGATACTTATAGCTGAGTCACTGAAGGAAGAATAAAATCAATAGTCTACTTTTGAAACGGTAGAAGCAATTCCTACTTCAAAATGTTGCTTCTTCTGCAATGTCGGTCCCTGAGCTTTCAGATTTTCTATAGATAGCACCCTATGTCCCAGAAATATTTTCATGTATGACCTGCAGTGAGTGTCTGAAGCCTAGTGCTGTTGCTGGGACTGAGGTTCCCAGGTAATCAGATTCTGGATTATTCCATGACTCTCAGTCACATTATTATTCCTGAGTCTATCTGCCACTCAGAGTCAAAGATGTGTGGGACATAAAAATAAAATTCCAGGGCTGGGGATATGGCCTAGTGGCAAGAGTGCTTGCCTCATATACATGAGGCCCTGGGTTTGATTCCCCAGCACCACATATACATAAAATGGCCAGAAGTGGCGCTGTGGCTCAAGTGGCAGAGTGCTAGCCTTGAGCAAGAAGAAGCCAGGGACAGTGCTCAGGCCCTGAGTCTAAGCCCCAGGACCGGCCAAAAAAAAAAAAAAAAAAAAAAATTCCAGCAAGTGAAAAAAAAAATCTATTTTTTTTTCCACTTGCTAGCCAGGGGCCAGTGGCTCACATCTATAATCCTAGCTATTCAGGAGGCTGAGACCTGAGAATCACAGTTGGAAGCCAGCCTTGGCAGAAAAGTTCATGAGACTCTAAATAACCAAATACTCCAAATAACCAGTTAAAAGTGGGAAATCGAGCTGTGGCTCAAGTGGTAGAGTGCCTGCCTTGAGCAAAAAAAGACAGAACTCAGGCTGTGAGCTCAAGCTCTAGTACCACCACAAAACCATCCAACCAAACAAAACAACCTAAAGTACAAAAGAGGAAACTAGAGCTTTTCACTGGATTTGCACTGACTCTGAAAATGCAGACTCAGAGGTGACAGGGTAGGAGGGTTTAGGAAAAGCTCGGACATGTTTCGTGCCTGAGCTCCTGGGGGCAGATTAGGATTTCCTGGTGATGGAGCTCCAGCGACGGCTCTGGCCTCAGCCTCAGTGTGCTAGCTGTGTGAACAGAACACATTCTCCTCTACATGACTGTTCTGAAGCATTAGCACAGTCATGTGTCACCCTTGATGTGATTGAATGAAAGACAGAAAGGAAATTAAGTTTCCTAATCCATTAGGTTAAAAGGCAAATGGGTGAGGGAAACAGTGATCAGAGGGTAATATTTTAATTTTCAGAATTAGTTCTCTGACAGGGAATTTCTCTTTTAATTTGCTTTCTACATTGTGAAATAATGAAGTTGGAGGAGCAATATGGATGAAATTAGGGTAACACACAAATCAACACAGTTAATCCTTTTTATTTTTAAATAGAGTTTCAGGCTTCAACCCACTCTTGCTAAAAAGTGCCATTTTAGCCACCAAACCAGAACTATTCAATATGAGAACAGGAAAAAAAACCCAAAGAAAACAAAAACAAACAAAGCAAAACAAAAACATGACCATGATAAGGAGCTAAACATGAAGCTTAAGAATCACAGGTAAACTGGGTGCTGGTGGCTCATGGCTGTTAATACTAGCTACTTAGAAGGCTGAGATCTGAGAGTTGCACTTCAAAGCCAACCAGGGCAGACAAGTCTGAGAGACTCATCTTCCATTAACCAGTGAAGATGTGGCACAGGTGGTAAAAGCACAGCCATGAGCCAAAAGAGCCAAGTGAGAGTGTGAGGGCCAAAGTTCAAGCCCCGGTCTGAGCTGAAGAAATAAAAAGAGAATGACTTAGGCAGTGAGATCCTGGATTGTGTCTCTAATTGGCATTTGCAGATTGTGTCAGACGTCATCTCATCTGACATTGGAATTTGCCTGTGAACAGCTGTACACCTCTGGTTCTCCCTAACTAGTTAAATGGTCACAAATAGGCTCTGGCTGGGTGCCAGTGGTTCACGCTTGTAACCCTAGCCACTGAGGAGACTGAGATCTGAGGATCTAGATTCAAAGCCAGCCTGGGCAGGAAAGTCTGTGAGACTCTTATTTCCAATTAACACCAAAAAGCCAGAAGTGGAGCTGTGGTTCAAGTGGTAGAGCACTAGCCTTGAACAAAAAAGCTCAGTGACAGCACCCAGGCTTGAGTCCAAGCTACAGGACCAGGACAAAAAAAAAATCCCAAACAGGCTCTGGCAGTCCTAGCAACAGGACCAAAAGAAATGTGTCTGTATCCTTACTCATTGATTTCCTCTGCAAGAAATGAGGAGTGAATAGGTAACAAGTGAGAAAGAAAGGAAGTGAAAAAGAGTAACCTTCCTAACATGGCCATGGAAAATTAGGCTCCTGCCTCAGCTCCAGCAGGAAGGTACTGATGCTATTCTTGCCATGGAGATGGATGCAGCTGTCAGGGAGAATGGTACAGCTTCTCATGGCGTGACTGTCTGTCAACTCAAGAGGAGCACTTCCACGTTATTCTGTCACTAGGAACATAATTTCTATTAGGATCTTTAGAGTTAGAAACAGAAAACTGAATTTTCTTTGCTGTTACTGTGTGTGTGTGTGTGTGTGTGTGTGTGTGTGTGTGTGTGTGTGTATACTGAGGCTTGAGCTTTGAACCTCAATCCTCAGATCTTAGTTTCCTGGGTAGCTAGGATTCCAGATATGAGCCACTAGTTCCCAGTTACAACACTAGAAAATTTCACCTAACATTGAGATAAATGCTAAATGATGCATCTCCTTAGTGCCAGTGGGAAACAACAAAGGGAGGGTAGATTGATAGCATGGGCCAAGCCAGGCCAGGCAAGTATTTTGGAAGGAAGGATTCCTATGAGGGATGGGGTAGGTGAACAATGTGCTGAGTGGTAGAGCTGTATGTATATCTTAATGAAAACAGAAGCAGCAAGGTGTGTCTGAGAATCTAGGAGTAGTTTAGTGTGGTAGAGAGTAGGGTAAGGTAGAAAGCTAAAGAAGTTGGGGTGCTGGGCTATGGAGGTTTTTGGTTTTTTTTTTTTTGGTGTTGGTACTGGGACTTGAACTCAGGGCCCAGGTGCTGTCCTTGAGCTTTTCTTCCCCAAGGCTAGCACTCTGGCTTTTTGAAGTAGTTAATTGGAGATAAGACTTTCCTGCCCTGGATAGCTTTGAACAGTGATCCTCAGTTCTCAGCCTCCTGAGTGGTTAGGACTGCAAGTGTGAGCCACTGATGCCTGGCTAGACTTCATATGTTAGCTCTTGGTGAAGGGGAAGAAGAAATCAGCAGAGCAGAAACTCACTATAAGAATGACCTTTTCCTCAAATGACATGAGTTGCTGCCTATAAATAGCACAGCTAAGGAAAAAAGATCTCTGGGATCATCTGATTTTCCTATAAAGATGAAAATTAGTTCTTGCAGGTGTCTTTTGCTTTTGTGATTGTTAGTTTTTTTCCCAAGTGATATATAATTGTGCTTTTATAATTAAGTCATTGAGTATATGTGTGTGTGCGTGTGCGCACATGTGCGTGCATGTGTGCTGGTACAGGGCTTCAACTGTAGGCCTGGGCTCTATCCCTTAGCTTTTTTGCTCTAAGTGGGTGCTTTACTACATGAGCCACACCTCCTCTCTTCTGGTTTTGTGCTGGTTCATTGGAGATGAGTCTCTGGTATGTTTTCTGCCTGGAAGATTGATTTGGGGAATCTCACACTCTTGAGTAGCTAGGATTACAGGTGTGAGCCACCATGCCTGGCTGGCCTATGTTTATTTCTGCTGTGTAGGAATCTGAATAGAACGCTGGAGCTATGTTTGATTTTGAAAAAGACAACTGGATTGTCTTTCAAGTTCATTGATCTCGACCATGGAGGCCTGTGTTACTGAATGGGGAAATCCTTTGGATAAAATGGTTTGATGTTGCCTATATATGTATGTGACGGAGCGTCTGCCTAAGAGGATGGATTCCACATAATGAGTGGTTAGCTGTTCTTGTAGGCAGTAATTAGAGGTCACTTCTGGAATGTGACATTGAAAAGATTCTTATCTTCTCTTGGTCCAAGGAGTCCTCTTTGATTTCAAGCTGTCACCCAGCATGGCAGGTACAAGTTAAAAGTAGAGGGAGGCCAGGTGCAGCGGCTCACGCCTATAATCAGCTACTCAGGAGGCTGAGATTGGAGGAAGCTATCCTGGGTAGGAAAAAAAGTCGGCGACACTCAGCATCAAATGTATAACTGAAAATAATGCAATATCTACTCAGAAAGTGAATCCCACTGGCTCTGAGACTAGTAGAAAAAAATCAATGCTATAAAAGGAGTATTAAAAGCTTGGATCAATGCAACTTTGACTATATATCTGTGCCTGCAGAAAGAAGAACTGACATGAGATCAATAATTGCCAGGAAAATTACATTTCTCATTTAGTGAAACAGAAAAGCAATGAGGAGAAGTTAAGCAGGGAAGCGGCTGGCTCTTTAGGGATAATAGAGGAAGGATCCAGCTCTGTCATATTTCAGGCAAAGGCTGCCAACAGAGGATTTGGAGGAAATAAAAAATGAAGTCTAAAGGCTCTCCTGTGCTGAGAACGCATTCTACCACCAAACTTTTATTGTTCTACCATATTCTCTCTCATTTTTTTTTAACCACAATCCTCAGATCTCAGCCTCCTGAATAGGATTACAGGTATGAGCCATCACCAGCACCCAGCCCCTTCTTGTTTTTAATGATCTTTGGGTCTCTCCAGTGAAGGGAAGTCCATACAGATTTCTACAAAAAAGCAGGCTTGGTAGTGACAGTGGAGAGGAAAGAGCCTGAAGAGACCAATGGGTAAGAATGACAAGTGTTCTTGGATATATATTCCTGAGCATCCTTTCTGGTTTAAGAATCTCTCAGGAAACGTTCTGGAAGCTGCCAAAGAAGAGCCCCTATCTTCTGTAAGGTAGTTATACCTGCAGAGACAAAACTCACAGAGGTGTGGCTCATGTTCTTGCAGTGCTGCTCTGAGCAACAAAGCCCAGCCAGGTACTGTCCCCTAGGACAAGAGGCCTGTGGAGGTGGAGGAACCTCTTCCTTCCGACCTTCCTTCCCTTTCATCTTCCTTTTTACTCCTATAGGGAAACCCAGGGTGCTTTGCCAGGAGTAACTCAAATCACTTCCTTGCTCATCTGCCTGTGTTTTCTTGGCTCCCTAGCAGGTCCTAACACAGGGCAGAAAAGAAGGTGGGGCGTCTCTACATTTACTTGATCTCTAGTTCATGGCGGCTTAGTGCAGGATCCCAGCTCTGGATTCTATCAGCCAAATGACTTAATTGAAACACATCAACAGTGACTCCCAGGAGTCTGAATATTCAAACACTCTTCATGAAGTTTTTGTAAAGCAAAGCATCTCTTTTCCATGTGATTTGAAACACTTCCTCTGTTGATTGTATTTTATAGGTTAGTATGCGATTGGGCCTCTAACCATAAAGGGAACACATGTAGTCACAGTCTCAGAAGAATGCTGATGGGATTTCCAGGTAAGTTCAGGGGCTCTGGGGTCCTGTTTCCTTATGTGTAGCAGGCTGGCTGTTAAATTAAATGTCTCATTCTTACAACCTGTTCTTTAGCCTCTGTTCCACATTGAAGATCAGTGTTTTAATTGTTTCAAGTAGCAATTCACCAGATGCCTTTTCATATTGTTGGAGACACATACATTTCACCTGTCCTCTGTGTGTGTGTGTGTGTGTGTGTGTGTGTGTGTGTGTGTGTGTGTGTACTGGGGCTTGAACTCAGGGTCTTATGTTCTTTCTTGGCTTTTTTTTTTTTTTTTCTCAAGGCTGCTACTCTACCACTTGAGCCACAGCACTCCTTCTGACTTTTTGGTGGTTCATTGGAGATAAGTGTCTCATGGACTTTTTTGCTACGGCTGACTTCATAGGGTGACCTTCAGATCTCAGCATCCTGAGTAGCTAGGATTACAGGCCCGAGCCAAAAGAGGCTGGCTTTTCTGTCCTCTGTCACCCGATACAAGATCAGGGTCCTTTTGGGGGAAGCACTAACATGGGGAAGTGGCTGACAGAAGGCAGAGAGGGAAAGAGCAATGGCCCATTCCCTATGCCTTCTCATCCCACTCAGCGCACTGAAGAATGCAATGCATGGAGGGGATGTCTTGTCTTCCTTTATAGAAATATTATTCCACAAAAAAATTGTGTGAATAAGCAAAGACACATGGCTATTCTAAAAGAGTAGTGTTTTAATAACTTGCATTTCAGCCGGGTTTCTCTTCTACTGAAAATAAACACAAGTTCATTAAAAAACTGTTGGAAAATATAGAAGGGCAGAAAAAATATGTGGTGGGTTTTTACAAAAATGGATCACATTGGACAAATGAAATTTGTTTTTTCACTTAATATATGATGAAACATTTCCTCTGCAATTTATTTGGTTTGTCCCTTTTAAAAAAAAATTGTGCCAGTCCTGAGGCTTGAACTCAGGAGCTTTTTTTGCTCAAGCATAGTGCTCTACCACTTGAGCCACAGCTCCACTTCTGGCTTTTCAGTGGTTCATTGAAGATAAGAGTCTCGCAGACTTTACTACTCAGGTTGGCTTCAAACCATGACCCTCAGATCTTAGCCTCCTACATAGTTAGGATTATAGGCCTGAACCACCAGAGGTCCTGGCTCCACTGTCATTTATTATTATTTAACAACCATTATTTTATGGCTTTATGATACATTTACAGGACAAAAATACAAAGAATTTTCTTTTACTAAAGTTAAAAATTTTAAATTGTTATTATAAAGGTGATGTACAGAGAGGTTACAGTTACATAAGTAAGGACAGATAAATAAGCAAACAAGAAAGAAAGAAAATAAAAACAGCAGCAGAGGAAAAAAACCTCTAGTTTCCATTTTCTGGAGTTCATTTCGATAAGTATTATTTTATATGATCAGACGTGCATGGGCATTGAGTTATGCTCCCCCCCTCCAAGAATGCCTTCCCTTGGGCTCATGTTGTGTGAATGCCTAGGGTTAATCAGCTTCTAAAATACACTTTCATAGTGATGAGCATTCTTTAGCATATTTGTGCTTTTCCATTGTTTTCTTTTTTCCTTTGGTATCCATTATTTTCCTAAATTTGTCAAAAGATTTTTTTTCTCTATTATAAAGCAATATTTGTCTCAAGTGAAGGGAGAGGATGGAATCCTGTCTGCTTGATATTCACATGGGAGACAGCAATCCACTGTATGCCAAAAGCATTAGAACAATCGTCAGCAGCACTGCCCTGTTCCACCTTCTGATTGCTGGACATTCTTCTCTGCACAGTGGTGAGGTATGGTTCCACATCCCATTATCTCAGCTACAGCCCAAACACAATGGTTGGATGTAGAGGCTTCTGGAGAAGTACAAGTAGGAGGATGGAAGTCCAGGCTAGCTGGTTTGGGCAAAATGTAAGACTCTACCTTGAAAATAATCAATGTAAAAAAATGCTAGAATTATGGTTTAAGTGGTAGAATATCTTTCTAGCAGATAGATACAAGGCCCTGAATTCAATCCCAGGTACAAGGAAGGAAGGAAGGAAGGAAGGAAGGAAGGAAAGAAGGAAGGAAGGAAGGAAGGAAGGAAGATGGAAAGAAGGAAAAGAAAGGAAGGAAGGAAAGAAGAGAAGAAAAGAATAAAGAAGCAAAGAAAGAGAGGAAGGAAGGAAGAAATAAGAAAAGAAAAGGAGGAAGGAAGAAAGGGAGGAAAGAAGAAAGAAAAAGAAAGGAGGGAGGGAAGTGAAGCAGAAGGATGGATGGAGGGAGAGAGGAAGAGAAAGGAACAGAAGAAGGTAGGAAGGGTGGAAGAAGCTAAAATCTAGAAGGTATTTAATAAAGTTCTTCATTCAGTACTCCTTTTAGAAATAAATGATTCTAGAATCTTTGGGAAGCTCTTTGGCAAGAACTCCATGGGACTCATGTCCCTTCATAGGCAGTCTGTAAACTTGCATGTTTTTCATTATGGAGCTGCCTAGCAATGTAATTTGCACACTTGTGCTTTGGCGTTAAAAGTCAACACGACCATTCTTTTAATTTGAAGCAAGCTCATCTTTTACCATGTTCTCAAGATTCTTCTTTGTATGTGTGTGTGTGTGTGTGTGTGTGTGTGTGTGTGTGTGTATACTCAGGGGCTTGAACTCAGGGCCTGGACACTGTTCTTGAGCTTTTTTTGCTAAAGGCTGGGACTCTACCATTTGAGCTACACCTCTATTTCCAGCTTTTTGCTGATTAATTGGAGATTAGAGTCTCATAGACTTGCCTGGGCTGGCTTTGAACTGCAATCCTCAGATCTTAGTCTTCTGAGTAGCTGAGATTACAGCATGAGCTACCTGCCAAGATACCTCTACCTCTTCCTTATCTCCTGGAATCCTGCAATTGAAGGCTGTAAGTGAGGAGAAGGGAGCCAGAGAGGGAGAGGATTGGTTGCTATGGCCATGTTTTCATAGGGGACAAATGTTCGAGGCCAGATGGGAAATGAAGGTGCCACCCTCATGTTCCTGAGCCCTAGGAGTGGGTGGTGGTTTATGTGAGGCATCTGGCAAATGTGTCCAAAGCTAAGTATCTAATTCTGCTTCCTTGTTCAATTGCTTTCATTTATAAAAATAATTCCAGGATGAAACTGTGTTTGATATAAACTGAATGCACAGGATTTGGTTTTATGTTCCTACTCTGTGAAGACAATGAGGCCATTCATGTGCAAAAAACAATTTAAACAATCAGAAAAACAAAAAACACAGAGTAGGAGGCTCATACCTCATACCTGATCCTAGCTACTCAGGAGGCTGAGCTGTGAGGATCATGGTTCAAAGCCAGCCCGGACAGGAAAGTTCATGAGTTTCTTATCTCCAATTAATAACCAAAGGGCTGGAAGTGGAACAGGGGTTTAGGAGTGTGAGAGTGCCAGCCTTGAGCAGATAAAGGTAAGGGACAGCATCCAGGCCCTGAGTTTAAGTCCCAGTATCTGTGTGTGTGCGTGTGCACATGCTCGCACACACACACACACTGTCCTACCTGCAAGACCCAGAGCTGTCTCACAGCTGGATTCTGGTCTTTGGATTCAGCCTAGGATGGTCTCTTAGGTAAAGTTAATAGAAGCGTCCTGCGTTGTGTTGTACATTGTACATTCTTTAGTTTTGTGAAAGCGATTTCATTTCGCAGAGTCTTGTTTATATTTTGGAGACACCGTGGCTGCAGTGATGTATAACAGACACACGGGAACTTTACAACACCCAGGACACTGGGCTCTGCGTCTGGGAGATGTTAAATACTGGGAACTGTCTTTACAGAGAGTCTGGTTTTAAACTGTTGCTTGATTTAGGCAAGAGTCACAGTCAAAGAAGCAGATTGAGGGTGATGCAGATTATGTGGGTGACACACAAGTTTTCTGGAAGTCTGAAGTTCTGTCTTGTCAGATCTCCAGGACTGGATGGGATCACAGACAAACTCCTCTTGCCTCCAACTCAAACTCTTGCAGGAGGGTTACAAAGAAAGATATCAGAGAGCTGGAGGAGGGGAGAAGTGCACACCTGTAATCCTAGCTTCTTAGGAGGCTAAGATCTGACAATTGGGTGCAAAGTCAGCCTGGGCAGAAAAAAAAAATCTCAGAGATTTTTTATCTCCAATTAACCAGCAAAATGTGGATGTGGAGGTGTAGCTCAAGTGGTAGGGCCCCAGCCTCTAACAAAAAAGCTCAGGAAGAGTGCCCAGACCCTGAGTTCAAGCTCCAGTACCAGCACAAAAGAAGAAAGGAAGAAAGGAAGGAAGGAGGCTAAGGAGCCTTACTCTATGTAAATTATAGTTCAGTGGGATTATCTTCCCCAAGGACTTCTGAGGACAGAGAAATTTATTAATAGATCACTCAAATTGTCTATTTTATCCTTCCTTCTTCTTCTTCTTCTTCTTCTTCTTCTTCTTCTTCTTCTTCTTCTTCTTCTTCTTCTTCTTCTTCTTCTTCTTCTTCTTCTTCTTCTTTTTTGCCAGTCCTGGGCCTTGAACCCAGGGCCTGAGCACTGTCCCTGGCTTCTTTTTTGGTCAAAGCTAGCACTCTGCCACTTGAGCCACAGCGCCACTTCTGGCCGTTTTCTATAGATGTGGTGCTGAGGAATCGAACCTAGAGTACTCTTGCCACTAGGCCATATTCCCAGCCCTATTCTTTCTTTTATATTGGGATTCTGTGCTAAGTACTCCTTCTCCTCCTCTTCCTCCTCCAGTTAATGATTATTATTTGGCAGAACTGGGAACTGGGCTAAGGGCCTGGTGCTTTGCTAGGCAGGTACTCTACCACTTGAGCCACTATGCTATTCCCACCTGCTTATTTAATTACTGCAATTATTTAAGGCTTCTCTGTCACAGTATTTTTTTTCCTCTAATGGCTAAGATAACATTGGTTTTCACTGTCTGTCTTCCTTGCCCAGTATACATTGTAGTCAGTTTTTCTGGTTCATACAATAAGGAGTCAGCTGGGTGCTGGTGGCTTATGTCTGTCATCCTAGCTGATCTGAAGATCACAGTTTGAAGCCAGGAAAGCCCATGAGACTTTTACCTCCAATTAACCAGCAAAAAGCAGGATGTGGAGCTGTGACTCAAGTGATAGAACACCAGCCTTGAACAACAACAACCACCAAAAAAGCCAAGGGACAATTCTTAAGACCCAGGATCAGCATCAAAAGAAAAGAAGAGAAAGGAAATGAAAAGAAAGCAAAGGAGCAGGCAGGAGAGCTGTAAGTTGTGAGGAGGCTGGACAAACCCTTCCTCCCACTCCATTCCCAGTCCAGTCTTCCATGTCTGCCCCTAGGTTGTGTGAGTCAATCTGTGTCTTAATGACAAACCCCTCTCCCATTCCCAGCAGATGTGAGGATTTCTTCTGCTGCCTCTTACAAAAAGCATTTCCTGAGTTGACGTTCTCACTGACCCGACTACTATTGCAAGAAGCAGTGGGAGACACAGAGGGGAAAGGAGAGAGGCACATACACGCAGCTCACCCGACAGCTGGGAAACCAAGGTCTCATTTCCAGTCACAGACTCATTCCTTGAGAGGACAATGCCTGATGTGTGCCAGAGGCAGAGACGTGATCTAAGATAACAAATGGCAAACAGCATGATGCGGCCAGAACCAGGAAAGAAAGAAGCTTTTTTTTTTTTGGTTCTGCACTGGGGCTTGAACCCAGGGCCTGGGCATGGACCCTGAGCTTTTTTGCTCAAGGCTGGTACTCTACCACTGGACCCACAGCTCTACTTCCTGCTGTTTGGTGGTAAACTGGAACTAAGAGTGTCATACACTTTCCTGCCCTGGCTTTGTTTGTTTGTTTTGCCAGTCCTGGGGCTTGGACTCAGGGCCTGAGCATGTCTTTGGCTTCTTTTTGCTCAAGGCTAGCATTCTACCTCTTGAGCCACAGCGCCATTTCCAGATTTTTCTGTTTATGTGGTGCTGAGGATTTGAACCAGGGCTTCATGCATGCTAGGTGAGCACTCTACTACTAGGCCACATTCCCAGCCCCATTGGCTGGCTTTGAACCATGATCTTCACATCTCAGACTTCTGAGTAGCTAGGATTGAGCCACCAGCATCCAGCAGAAATAAGCATTTAAAAAACGGAATTTTAAGTTTTACATGCATGGAATGCGCATCAGTGTGAAAGATGCCTATTTTCTTCAATAGATATAATATTGTATCTCATCTTGCTTGTAATTATAGCTCCTCAGAAGACTGAGATCTGAGTATTGGATTCCCAAGTCAGCACAAGCAAGAAAGGGACTGCTATTTCCAACTAATCAGCAAAAAGCCAGAAGTGAAGCTGTGGATCAAGTGGTAGAGCACTTGAGTGAAAAAGCCAAGAGAAAACATAAGATCCTGAGTTCAAGACTCAGTACCAGAAAACAAAAAAATTTGAATCTTAGATCTTTTCACTTTTGGTAGGAAGTAGGAATTATTTATCCTTCAAACACTGGTTAAGAAGCTTTGAACACTGGGTGCAGGAGGCTCATGGCTGTAATCTTAGCTATGCTGAGATCTGTTGATCACAGTACGAAGCCAGCCTGGGCAGCAAAGTCCTTGAGACTTGTAGCTCCAATTGGTCACAGAAAAAAACAGAAGGGGTGCTTTGGTTCAAGTGGTTAAGTGCTAGCCTTGAGCAAAGAAGCCCAGGGACAGTGCCTAGGCCCAGAGTTCAAACCCCAGGACTGGCCAAAGAGAATCCACAAACTTTGAAATTTGGATATTATCTTTTGTTTTTGTTTTGCATACTGAGAGAAGTAAGAGAAACTTGAAAGCTGTTTTGCTAATCTCCACTCCCTTCCCCCTTGGACAGGGATAATTTCTATCCCAGTTGTGATTTGACTTATTCAAACATGCTTGTTATTCAAGCACAAATCTTCTTGTATTTTCATTATCAGAAAATAACTTCCTGCTCGTCAGAGCCCTTTATGGGGGAAGTCAGCATTGTCTGTTTCTCATAAAGCACATTCTTTCTCTGCCTTGTGCCAACATTCTGTCTGTGTTGAAAAGAAAGTGGAAAAATCTTTGTTGTGGCAGATCTAGAGCTTTTTATGAGGAGGAATATATTATGAATCTTGCCTTTGACCTTATGTTTGGATTTCAGAGTTATAGGAGTAAAATACTTAAATCAAGGTGAGTATTCAGAACCAAGACTTTAAGTACAATGTGAGATAATTTGTAAATTTTAATTTAATTTTAAAAAGTGATGCTGAAGTTTGAACCCAGGGCCTTGTACATAAATGTCAGGCAAGCATTGTAGCACTGATTGAGACATACTCTCTGCGCTCTTATATTTACTTTTGAAATTTTATGTATCATATTTTTTTGTGCAGATACAGGGGCTTGAACTCAGGGTCTCACACTCTTGTTCAGTCTTTTCTGCTCAAGATTGGAAAGCTACCACTTGAGCCACACCTCTAGTTCCAGCTTTTTTGTAGGTTATTTGGAAAGAAGAGTCTCAAAGACTTTTCTGCCTGGTCTGGCTTAGAACCTTGACCCTCATATCTCGGCCCCCTGAGTAGCTAGAATTATAGGCATGCGTTATGTATCCAGCTAGATTAAAATGTTTTAAATCAATACAAGAAATTGAAAGGGAAAATAAATCTTTCTTATTTCTTGTTTTTACTTGGGAAAAACAAAGTAAAAACAAATCTTACTCATATTATGTCCGATGGATGAGAGAATATTCTTCTCAACGGACAGTATTTATAATGTCTCTTCTTTGCCAGGCACCAATGGCTCATATCTGTAATCCCAACTACTCAGGAGGCCAAGATCTGAGGATCACAGTTTGAAGCCAGCCCAGGCAAGAAAGTTTGAGATACTTGTCTCCAATTAACTACTAAAAATCTGGAAGTAGAGCTGTGGCTCAAGTGGTAGAGTGCTAGCCTTGAGCAAAAACAGCTCAGAGATAGTGCCCAGGCTCTGAGTTCACACACACACACACACACACACACACACACACACACACACACACACACACACACACTTCTTATTACAAGTTATTTTCAGGTTTGGAATCTAAGTATTATGCAGGCAGGATCTGCTTGTTTCTATCATTAGACTTGTGGATTCCACTGACTCCTGTGTTTACTCCAAGTGGGTTATTGTCTCCTGTTCGTTTATTTGTTTGTTACCTGCCCAATCTGAAATGAGCAAAAGCTTCATTTTTTTCCTTCCTGCTTTGGTTTTCCCATTACATATGTTGCCAGATGGCTGGGTTTCATGTGGAGAAGAATTTTCCATAATAACCTATCACTTGGTCCTCATGGCCAATGATTTCCCCCTGACTCCCTCTGCCATCTGTAGGAACCAGGGAATAAAGTGTCAAATGAGTCAGGCCTGGCAGAGCCAGGAGGAGGAGGAGAAGGAAGAGGAAGAAAAGGAGGAGGAGGAGGAGGAGGAGGAGGAGGAGGAGGAGGAGGAGGAGGAGGAAAAGGAGGAGGAGGAGGAGGAGGAGGAGGAAGAGGAGGAGGAGGAGGAGGAGGAGGAGGAAGAGGAGGAGGAGGAGGAGGAGGAGGAGAAGACGATGACATATAACCGATTGACAGGAGGCTTGGATTGCTAAGGCCTTGATGGAAAATCCTTCCATCACAAGGCCTGAGTAATGTGTGTGTGTGTGTGTGTGTGTGTGTGTGTGTGTGTGTGTGTGTGTGTGTAGGGGGAGGGGAGAGAGAGAGAAGCCAAGCTTACCATGCACACACACTCAGGAACTGTAAGCACTTTGGAGTGTGTGACTGGGAGGCATCTGAGCAGATGTGGAACATGTGTAGCTCCACTTTGTGTGGAGGAAGGGAAGATCAGAGGAGGAGGAGCCTCCCTCCACTGCGAGAGCAAGGAGGCTAAAAGAGGGAGCTTATACACTATTTTCTGCACTTGCGATTTTCTTTATTGGAACTGAAAAGTAAGAGATGGATCTCTTTTACCCAGAGCTTTGATTTGTATTAATTAAGAAATCCCCTGGGGCTGGGAATATGGCCTAGTGGCAAGAGTGCTTGCCTCCTACACATGAAGCTCTCGGTTCGATTCCCCAGCACCACATATATGGAAAGGGAAGAAGCCAGGGACGGTGTTCAGGCCCTGAGTCCAAGGCCCAGGACTGGCCAAAAAAAAAAAAAAAAAAAAAAGAAATCCCCTGACAGTGGCTCACGCCTGTAATCCCAATCTCTGCAGGAGGCTGAGATCTGAGGATCATGGTTCAAAATCAGCCCAGGCAGGGAAGTCTGAAACTTCTATCTTCAACTAACCACTCAAAATCCAGAAATGGAGCTGTGGCTCAAGTGATAGAGCAAAAGAAGCCCAGGGATAGTGCAAAGGCCCAGAGTTCAAATCCAAGTATCACACGGACACATGATTACTCATCATTCTAACTATGAGAAAAAGGTCTACAGAAAGGATAAAGCAAAACACAATTTAGATAGTGTTGGGTTTTGTACTAACTGTTCTCTTTCCAATTACATCTCTTGCAAAGGAGGCTGCTACAAGGAAGATGTGCGTAGAGTTTAGAATTGCACAAATCAACCTATAGAGTCTTGACTCAGGGGATGGCAGCCAGCTCTGTCACATTGCCCTTTTTCTGTAGCTCCGACTTGTCAAAATACAAGGATGTTTCAAGCATTATTGTCTTTCTCCCCCCTTCTCCCCAAAGATCACATATAGACAGTTTAGATAAAATAGTGAACTTTAATGGTTGATTTCATTATTGCCAGTTTCAAGGAGAACACTTCATGCGTCATGTAATTTTGGTGATAAGGTTCAGTGTGGTTTGGTGGGAGGGTGGTTTTGGCTCAGTTTTCCAAGAGCAGCATGAGTTGTGTGGACTGGAGAAAGTGGCCTGCCCAGAGGAGCACAGTGCCTCTGTAAGGAACTGCATGTGGCTGGCCTTCAAACAGCCCAGTAGAAACATCATGTCGGGGAGGGGGTCCTGCCCAGGTCTACTCTTGCTAGTAATTGACAGAGATAGGAAGAAACAATGTCCCCTGAGAAATCCTTGTCTGGATGGTAATAAAGTAGCCCCAGTTTGGCCAGCAGGCTCCCCGCCATTTTTTCCATCTAAAGCTCCCATTAAATCATGTCAAATCATTTCCAAGTTGAACTCTTTTAAAAAAAATTCTCTAATAAGCTTGCCAAGTTTATTGCTGACTGTATATTAAGGGAATTTGGGCAGTCATCTCCAGAAAATTAAGAAGGATAAAAGAAACATTTCGTTTCCAGAGCCGTGATAAGTAATGTCAGGGTTTGAACAAGGAGTAGCATTCATGGCTTCTTTTTACTTTTCGTCTTCTTTCAGGTTCTAGGATTGGAACTTGGGACCCTGTGCTTGCCAGCACTGTTTTTGATTTTCTTTTTTGTTGGTCTTGGAACTTGAATTCAGAGCTTGGGTGTTGGTTGTCTCTGTGCTTTGTTTTATGAAAGGCCTAGTGCTCTACCACACTGAGCCATGATGCCACTTCTGGGTTTTTTTTGTTTTTTGTTTTTTTAAGGTGGTTAAATGGCAATAAGAGTCTCATGGACTTTCCTGATCAATTTGTCTTTGAACTTCAAGCTTTATATCTCAGACTCCTGAGTAGCTAGTAATATAGGCATGAGCCACTAGCACCCAGATTTGATGGTTGTTTTTGAGATAGAGTTTTGCTAACTTTTTTTGCCTAGGCTGACCTTGAACCACAGTCTTCTGGGTCTCAACTTTTAGAGTAGTTAGGGCTAGGCATCAGCTATTAGCTCCCAGGTAGGTCTTCATTTAAATTTGTATCATGATCCTGGGGCCATAAATTTGAGGCCTTTTCCCAGGTCTTTATTAGGTAGGCAATCTTCATAGGAGACTAGTGCATTGAATTTGAAAGGAAGCCTGAAAGAACTTTTTTGTTGTTTGTTTTTGAGCTGATGCTGGGGCTTAAACTGAGGGCCTGGGTGCTTTCTCTAAGATTTTTTTTTTCACTGGAGGCTAGCTTTATCACTTGAGCCACATCTCTACTTCCAGTATTTCGCTGGTTAACTGGAGATAAGAGACTCATGGAATTTTCGGTCTTGGGCTGGCCTGGAACTATGATCCTCAGATCTCAGCCTCCAGAGTAGATTGGATTACAGATGTAAGCCACCATTGCCCAGCTTGCAATGTTGTTTTTAAGAGCACCACCACACAGCAGAACTAACATTAATCACCACTTCCAGGTGTCATCAATTAGGGAAACCAAGGGAGTCACACCTTCTGAGGGGAAAGCAGTGTTGCAGGTAACTATCGGGTGTCCTAGCAAGGTACCTTGTCACTCTGGAAAGTGCACTTTGCCAACTACTGTTTAATTATCTGTCAGTGTTAGAGTGCACATGAAAAATGCATAAAGACAATTGAATGTGTCTGAAAGGAAGAGGGAAAATTTTTTCCCCAGTTAATGCTTCCCAAATAGGTAAAACCGAAGCTTCTATGAGGCACTAAATGGAATTGATTTTAACCTCCCCCCTCTTGCAGTTATTCTAAGTGACAAAGAGCAATTTGTTTTAAGAGAGGTTGACAATTTTTAGTAGCCACCTTTCATAACATAGAAGTCTTTCTTGGCTGAGATTTTTTTTTTAATACATTCACTTTGGTTTAGGAGTCTTAGTGTGGTCCTACTGTTGCCAGGAGTTTCCTTCTCATCATTAAATACCCATCAAATATATTTCTCTTTAATTAATTAACTTATTATTTATTTAGTGCTGGTACTGGGGCTTGAGTTCAGGGCCTGGGCACTGTTCCTTAGCTTTTTCACTCAAGGCTGGCACTCTACCACTGGAGCAACAGCTCCACTTCTGGTTTTCTGCTGGTTAATTGGAGATAGGAGATGTTCCTATGTTCATAGGAACATAGGAGATGTTCATAGATGTTCCTGTCCAGGCTGGCTTTAAACCATTATCCTTACATATCAGCCTACTGAATAGATAGGATTACACATGTGAGCCACTGGTACCCTGATTTGTTCTCTTCTTTAGTTACATACTATAATTTTCCTTTCCTCTTATCCAGTCTGTTCTATTTCTCTCCTATTTTATTAAAATGGTCACAACCATTTTCTGGATACCACTGGCTCATGCCTGTAATCCTTGCTACTCAGGAGGCTGAGATAAAGAGGATCACAATTTAAGGCTAGCCAGAGTGAAAAAGTTTGATAGACTCCATTTCTGAAATAAGTAGCAAAAAAAAAAAAATCATATCTGGAAGCTCAAGTGGTAGAGTACCAGCAGAGAAAACAAGTCTAGAAAGTGGGAGGTCCTGAGTTCAAATCTCAGTACTGGGGAAATGATAACTATCTTTTAGATTTTCAGACTTTCTCACAGATCTGCCTTTGCAGGATCTAGGAAAAGTTTCAGAGAGAGAGTTTATTCCCTAAACCTCTGTTTTGCATAATGCTGTTGACAGACCGTGTGTTAGAGGGTTTGTTCTTGGTGCTGGAATGCGCCCGCCAACTGAGTCTGAAAAGCAGGAAATCTGGGCTCTCTAGACCTGAAGCTCTTGGGGAAGGAAATTCACTACTTTCTGTGGACTATAAATTGTTTGACCTTCAGTCTTTTCCAGCTTCTCAACCTGTGTGGGCAGAATTCTTAGTTAAAAAACAACAACACAACTTGAATTCAGGATGCTACATCATTTGTAATTCAGAGCCAGGCTCTGTGTGTGCTGTGGACATCAGTATGTAGTTATTGATATTAGATGAGAAGAGCAAGCCTGAAACCCAGTCTTGCCCACAGCCATTTGCATTTCTCAGCTCTGAGGTCCTTGGTTTAAATTCCAGAAGGTGAAAACAGTGTAAAAACAAGTGATGAATGGAATGAAGAGCTGATTTATGGAGAAAGATCTTCTGAGATAAATACTTGGAGCTCTGCAGTAGGAGGCCCCCAGGACAGCTGGTGATCTAGATAGATCATGAGCAAGGGTGAACCTAATGTTAAAGCCAAAACAAAGCAGATAGAAAAACAATTCAGGCCTTCTTGGGAATACATAATCCTTAACAGCTGTGATATGCATTATCAATAATCATCCATATCAGTTCTCATTAAAGGCCTTTTTCTTGTGATAGGCACTTGTATAAAATTCATTTAATGTCAGTGTTTATTAAGTGCTTAGTATGTGCAAGAACTGTTCTGGCTCCTGGAGATAGAGCAATCTATGAGAAGGGAAAGCATTTCTCTCCACCCAACACTCACCTGTAGTTGGGATAGGTAGAAAATACCAAATATAAAGAAAAAAAATATATGCCAAGCACGAGTGGCTCACACCTGTAATCCTAGCTACTCAGAAGGCTGAGATCTGAGGACGGCAAATAGAAGACAGCCGGGGCAGGAAAGTCCAAGAGACTTATCGCCAAGTAACCACTGAAAAGCTGGAAGTGTTTCTGTGACTCAAGTGGTAGAATGCTAGCTTTGAGCAAAAAAAGCTAAAGGACAGTACCCAGGCCCTGAGTTCAAGCCCCAGTAATGGCACAAAAGTAAAAGAAAGGAAGGAAGGAAGGAATGAAGGAAGGAAGGAAGGAAGAAAGGAAGGAAGAAAGGAAGGAAGGGAGGGAAGAAAAGTAAGACTATGTTATTGTGTCTGGTGGTGGTGTTATGAAGAAACTATTTGTTCCATTTGCAAAGTAATTTCCATACCATTACTCCATTCAGCAGATGTACTTTTGCATCCATTTGAGTTAGCCATTTTACAACTATGTAGTTGTCATCACCTTGTTTGTATTTTGTACTTAAAACAATGTGATAACAACTACATAGTTAAGATTTAGAGGAAGTGTGGTGGTGGTTGTTCACGCTTGTAATCCTAGCTACTCAAGAGGAGGCTGAGAGCTGAGGATCAAAGTTCAAAGGCAGCCTGGGCAGGAAAGCCTGTGAGACTCCAATCTCCAATTAACAACAACAACAACAACAACAAAAGGCAGAGTGGAGCTGTGGTTCAAGGGGTACAGCACAAGCCTTGAGCTACAAAGTTCAGGGACAGCACCCAAGCCTTGAGTTCAAGCCCCAAGTTCAAGATCTAATTCTGGCATGCTTGCGCATGCACACGCACATACACAGAGACAGATTTAGGGGGATTAAGGGACATCCCCCCTTCTTCCTCCTCAGATAATAGAGCTTGAAGATGGCAGAGTCGGGCCCTGAAGTCATACCTTTAGTTTCTAAAGTAAATCTTTTTGAAGCAATAGTTGTAATTTTGAAACCTGAGCCTCTGAGCAAGCATTTCTGGAGGGGAAGAATTGTCTACTTCTCATTTTCCCTTCTGGCTTGATTGCAACATAAAGCACTTCTAGGGAGATTCATTTCTACCTCTGGAGCCTCCTGGCTGTGGGTGTTGCTTGGGCCATAGTTGGCCTTCAGTTAGATAATTTCAGATAGCTAAAAGTTCATTTTAACTTGCAACAGAAATTTAAGCAAAAATTACAATAAAATTTCTTTTAAATGACTTTAAACAAATTCATCTACCATATGGTTCTTCTCCCATTTCTTATCCTTCATTTAATTTTATCTTGGCTGCTTTAAAAAATAATTTGTGTGTGTGTGTGTGTGTGTGTGTGTGTGTGTATGTGCCTGTGCGTGCGCTTATTCACAGGGGCATGAACGAGCCCCGAGGCTTTAACTCAGGGTCTAGGTGCTGTTCATTGGCTTTTTTTGCTCAATGCTGATGGTCTACCACTTGAGCCACTGCTGGTTAATTGGAGATAAGAGTCTCATGGACTTCATTGCCTGAGCTGGATTCAAATCGTGATCCTCAGATCCCAGCCTCCCAAGTAGCTAGGATTACAGGCATGAGCCACCAGCATCTGCCTAGCTTATTTTTTCAGTTTCCTCTAGTCGGATAATGTTAAAACAAGGTCCTTTGAGTGATTAGAAGTTTGTTCTTAGAGTCTCTCAAATCTCAGTGAGATGTTGCTGGAATCTCAAAAGCTCCTAGACTCCCTGAATTCATCCTTCATGCAAGAAATCACAGGAGAATTTCTTGGAAATAACCTGAATTGCCCTCTACTTTTGCTGTTTTTAAATAAATTTAGAAGAACTTTAAGAAAGTCAGTACACACAGAGTTGAAAATTGGAAAAAATCATGAGCCAAAGAACTCAACCCCTTTCTGAGAGCTTACATAGAGATCTTGATTTTTCTTTAGATTTTTTTTAACACACCCTCCTCCCCTCTTATTTTTGCCCCAGGATAGACTGATTTCCAATAAAACATTCAAAATAGATTTTAAACCAGGATGAATGTAGTAATGGTATCATGAAGAAAATTAACATTTTACAGGAGACAGAAAACAGGCCCATCCATCCATCCATCCATCTATCCATCCATCCATCTATCCACTATTTATTATTGTGCTGGTTCTGGGGCTTGAACTTAAGGCTTGAGCACAGTCCCTGAGCTTTTTTTCCTCAAGGCTAGCATTCAACCACTTGAGCCACACCTTCACTTCCAGCTTTTTGCTGGTTAACTGAAGATAAGAATCTCATAGACTTTTCTGCTTGGGCTGGCTTCAAGCCTTGATCCTTATATCTCTGCCTCCTGAGTAGCTAGGATTACAGGTGTGAGCCACCAGCACCTGGACACAATACACCATTGAAAAAAGTGGAGTTCATGTTATGTCACTCACTTAGCCAATTTTAGTCCTTTATTTGTAGAGGGTTTTTTCCCCCTTCTATATGATAATCATCCCAAAGAAAGAAAACTGCAGCAATATTACAGGAGAAGCCCACAGAATACTTTGACCTGAACATTTGAAGACCTGCACTCCAATCCTGGTTTTGAGACTCATTTGATGTGTGATTGAGCCAGTCAATTACCCTACCTGGGTCTTAGATTCTTTTTATGTTAGGTGACCTAGCATTAAAATTAACATGATATTCTTTTACAACAAATCCTCTGCTTGTCTCATTTATACCTCTATGTGAGCTACTTCAGCCTATAAGAAGTATCTGTGCCAGCCACCTCACGCTTTTATTGTGGAATCACTTTTTCCTATCACTAGTCTATATTCTTTTTTTTTTTTTAATAATTATTTATTGTCAAAGTGGTGTACAGAGGAGTTACAGTTACATACATTAGGTCATGGGTACATTTCTTGTACTGTTACCTCCTCCCTCATTCCCCTCCTCCCCCTTTCCCTCTCTCTCCATGAGTTGTTCAGTTGGTTTACACCAAATGGTTTTGCAAGTATTGCTTTTGGAGTCATTTGTCTTTTTATCCTTTGTCTCTCGATTTTGATATTCCCTTTTACTTCCCTAGTTCTAATACCAGGATATACAGTATCCAGGGTACTCAGATGAGGTACAGTGATAGCGCGGTACAACCACAGGAAGGGGATACAAGAGGATCATCAACAAAAGAAGCTATGGTGTCCCATGGCATATTGAAAGTAATTATAACAGTGATATAACACTCGTTTCATAACATGTAGTTCATTTCACTTTGCATCATCTTATGTGTTCATAAGGGCATAGCTCTTAGGCTCTTGTGATCCTCTGCTGTGCACCAGTCTATATTTTTGCTGCTTAACTCCATTCCACAGCCAGTGTGGTTGGTCAGAATACCACACACCATTGGATTCAGAGATAGAGCTCTAAATGGGATGAGCTATCCCTCTGAATTCTGCCGGAACTGGAGGCAGACCTGTTCATATTGGGTTATGAGTCAACTGTAAATTTATTATATTATTTATTTACTTAATGTGTGCCAATATTGGGGCATGAACTCAGGGCTGGGCTCTGTGCCTTAGTTTTTTCACTTGAGGCTGGCACTCCACCACTTGAGCCACAGCTCTACTTTTAGCTTTTTGCTGGTTTGGAGATAAGAGTCTCATGGACTTTCTGCCTGGGCAGGCTTTGAATCATGATTTCCAGATCCTTCTGAGTAGGTCAGATTACAGGTGTGGGTCGCTGATGCCCAGCTCTTGCTCCTTTGTAAAATGGCATTTTGTAATTTATTATAAGTTGATTCACCTTCAAAGAATTTCCTATAGCCTACTTTTGCTCATCTCTAGAGAATGTGACCAAATAATCACAGCGTGGTGTCCAGAAACGAGCTACTAGAATACTGTTACACTGACTCTTCAGAACACTGTACTCTCCTCTTGAAATATTGATTTCATTTTCCAGTGTACTCTGCCACATGCACTCCAAGATGCTGATCCTTAATTAGTGAGTGAGCCCAGAGCAGGTTCTACTGAAATATTAGGAACGCTGTCCCATCTGACAAGTGTGTACTTAATCCTTCCTTCCTGGCTGCCCAAGTGTGTACTTAATCTTTCCTTCCTGGCTCATTACAGCTATGACCCATTTCACATATTAGTGAATGTAAAGAACCAAACTCCTATTGCCTGTTTACTTTCTGCTACTGGTTAATGGTCAACATTAGCAAGAATCTTGAGATCAAAATATACTAATTTTCCAAATGCTAATATGACCTAATTTTTTTAGACCCCTTCTAAAATGTAGTATTATTTTCTTTTTCTCACTTAAGAAGATCTTGGAGACAGGATCATAGGAGGCTGAGATTTGAGGATCACAGTTAGAAGCCAGCCCAGGTAAGAAAGTCTGTGAAACTCCAATCTAATTAGCCAGAAAAAGACAGAAATGGAGGCTTAGGAGGCAGAGCACCAGCCTTGATCAAAAATGCCAACAGACACACACACACACACACACACACACACACACACACACACGTTAGAGGTGCTTTGATTTGGATTATCATTTTAAAAATCCTTAAAAAATAAAATATCAGAAACCTTGACACTGGTGTTACTAGCTTTACTAGAATTATCTTCAGAGTGAGAACCCTGGGGTATCTGTTATCAGCTGGTGCTAGCTCATGTGCTTTTCTTCATTAATGGGATATTAGTTTGCAAACATCCTATTTCATTCAAATTAATACTAACAGAACTATGATATTAGAATAAAACAAAAAAAACCCTCTTCTTTACTTTTTTTGAGACTGGATTTGACTATGTAACCCCAGCTTGCCTTGAACTCTCCGTGCTGGAAATTAAATCTCTCTCTCTCTCACTTTTCTGTGCTGATACTGGGGTGTGAGCTCAGGACCTGAGTGCTGTCTCTTACATTTTTTGTCCAAGGTTGGTGCTCTATCACTTGAGTTACACCTCCATTTCAACTTTTTGTTGGTTCATTGGAGATAAGAGTCTCCTGGAATTTCCTTCCTGGGCTAGTTTTGAATCATGATCCTCAGATCTCAGCCTCCTAAGATTACAGATGTGAGCCACCAACGCCTGGCTCAAGCTTCTTCTTTTTTTGTTTATAATAAAAAATTCACACATGACAAAGCATTGCCATGATCCTTTCTGAATTATGGTCTAAACCAACATTTCAATTACTATTTGCATCAGTGAAAAATGTAGTCATTAACATAGAAAGTGATTTAAGGTGTGTGTCCTCCCTCCAAATAGCATTTGTTCCATCTCTTCTTGCACTCCTTGATTTTTTGCATCCCATTGTGTATTTTCTTGAATTTTTGGCTTAGCTTGGAAGCCCTGGTTTAAGAAAAAAATCTGGGTGAGAGGCTATTCTCCAGGTATTTTCAACTTTATTGGAAAGAGAAGTTCTCATAAATCACACGAGGGAGCAGGGACCTAGGGGACTTCTGAGCTGCCAAGTGAATTCTGATGGATTGCTCTGGAAAATAGGAACACTTGCCAAGAGCTTATCTGAAATAAAATAAAGATTCATACTTTCTCCAATTGAACACTCTACCACATTTCAGCCATGGTCCAGCCATTTCCACACACTGAGAGGACAGGTCGTGAATAAATAGGATAAGCTTTACAAGTTCAGTCAAACACTTGGGCAGCAGAACAGATTCCACATGGGGAAAGATCTGGCCCAACTAAGTGTCCCTCACAACAGAAAATCAGAACCAGATTCAGGTAATATGACTTATATTGAGTGAAATTGATTCATAATACCCACCAGCATATCAGACCATAGGATTTGTTGGGAGAAATCACAGCATCAGATATGCTTATGACTTTCCATACCTGTAAATGGGGCCTTCAGGAGAAACTGTTCAAGTCCAAAAACAAAGACTGGAATCAAGAGAGAGGAAAATGTTTGGTGTGTGTTCGGGTCCTGGGACTTGAACTCAGGTCCTGGGTGCTGTCCTTTAGCTTTTGCACCCAAAGTTGGTGCTCTGCCACTGGACCCACACATCTATTTCTTGTTTTTTGGTGGTTAATTGGAGATCAGAGTCTCATAGACTCACCTGCCCAATCTGGGTTCAAACTGTGATCCTCAGTTCTCAGCCTCCTGAGTAGCTAGGATTACAGGCCTGCACCACTGATGCACAGCTAATGTTTGTATCTTAATCCTCTCAGTTTACAAAATCTTTTGAAAGTTTCTGAAAGTGGTGAGCCTTCATCCCAGTAAAATTCACATGTTCCTAACAATTCTCAGGCTTCATGGTGCCAGTGGTTCACACTTGTAATCCTAGCTACTCAGGAGGCTGAGATGTGAGAATCATGGTTTGAAGTCAGCCTGGGCTGGAAAGTCCACGAGACTCCTATCTCCAATTAAGCACACGTGTGTGCACACACACACATGCCAGAAGTGGAGCTGTGGCTCAAGTGGTAGAGTGCTAGCCTTGAGCAAAAAAGCTCAGTGATAGTACCTAGGCCCTGAGTTTAAGCCCCAGGACTGGAACACACAAAATCTCAGGCTATTTCTGGGGTTTTCAGATCTCTCTAAAGCCAGCCCATAGGGTCACCTTATTATTTAGCAATCCCCACCTCAATATTTCTGGTTTCTTTATATGGTAGCTCTGCCTGGTTGGCACCTAGACGTCCAGCTACATTTTACACACACACACACACATACACACACACATGTGCGCGCGCGCGTATACACACACACCACGACATCTTCCTCAGGATGAATAGTAGTCTGTGTGTGCGTGTGTGTGTGCATGTGCATGTGGCGCCAGCCATGGGGCTTGAACTCAGGGGCAAGGCTAATGCTCTACCACTTGAACCACAGTTCCATGTCCTGCTTTTTGGTGGTTAATTGGAGATAAGAGTCTCATAGACTTTTCTGAGCTGGTGGTTTTGAACCATAATCCTCAGATCTCAGCTTCCTGAGTAGCTAACATTGCAGTTGTGAGCTATCAGCATCAGGCTAGAAATAGTCTTAATCCCCCCTTCCCCCATTTCTTTGACTTTGTTGTGAGTGGGATCACCTGGGGTAGGTTCCTCCTTCCCTGCATTAATTTGTCCTTTCATTTGCAATCTTTTAATTGGACTGATGTGGTAATTGGGTTTATTGGCAGCCTAGCCTGCATTCTTGTTTACCAGGCCACTGCAGTTTATATGGATGGCAGGAGCTGATGGATCCTAAAGATGCACAGGTCAGCTCAAAGAGGTTCCCCGCCCCCCATCTTCTGTCATTAGCATGTCATGTGACTTGTCTCTGGGGATCTCAGGAAGCCTTTGTCTGCAGTACTAGCCTGGCAAACTTGATGAGACATTCCTGAATAGACATGGGAAAGGCAGGTGGGTAATAACAGTCTACCACATCTTTTGTTTATCCAGAAATCTATCATCCCCAAGAGGGTGACATATAATCCCATGCTTAAACTGTCATCCAGACTTTATTTAATAATAATAATAATAATGATTATGATGATAATGATAATTATTTATACTTAGATGGCCACTTTCATCTAGGGAATCTCCAAGCTTTACAAACACTAATTAATCCTCCTAGGTTCCCTGTGAACTAGGTGAGGCCCATTTTATAGGAGCAATGATTGAGGCACAGGAAGTCCCAATGGCTTTCCCCAAAGCCATGGGTGGTGGGATGACTAGAGCTCCGGAGCCTGGAGGGCTCCACACTGGCAGCTGCCCAGAGCCAGTGCATTCCGGGGCTCAGTGAGTGGGAGGCACCTCACCAGAACGAGGTCCCCAGAACTTCTACGATTTACATAAACTCTGGCGTTGCACAACAGCTCAGAATGTGTCTCCGGCCAATACTTTTCCATCCCATTGAACAACATGTGCAACCTGCCAGCAGTTCTTAAAGAACTGAGCAACAGAGATGGGATTTTGATTGGAAGTCACTTACCTTTGGATAAACAAACAAAAAACCAAACAAACAGAGCTTGAGTAGGGGATTTGATCTTTGAGTGAAAGCTGCAAAGAGGCATGGGCTCACTCCAGGGGAGATCAGAGTAATCCTATGCTTTCCGTTTGTCTTATTTTGCTCCACCATAGGTTGATCTATCTTTCATTGCTATAACAAAATTCCCGAGGCTGGATAATTTGTAAAGAAGTGATTTAGCCAGGTGCCTGTATTTCATGCCTGTAATTCTAGCTGCTCAGGAGGCTGAGACCTGAGGATTACAATTTGAAGCTAGCATGAAAGTGCATGAGACTCTTATCTCCAATTAAACACACACACATACACACACACACACACACACACACACACACACACACAAGCTGGAAGAGGTGCTGTGGCTCAAGTGGTAGAGTGCTAGTCTTGAGAAAACAAAACTCAGGGACAGTGAGTTCAGGCCATGAGTTCAAGCCCCAGGAACAGCACAAAAAAAAAAAGAAAGAAAAAGATTTATTTTGCCTATAGTTGTTGACATCTAAGGCTGCTCATCCCTGTGGAGGTCCTTATGGCTAGAGCTTGCATGACTAGGAGGGATCACAAGGTGACTGTGAGCCAGAGGGTCAGGAGGGGTCAGCAGGGGTTGCAGGGGTCACAGGGGTCACAGAGGTCAGGGTTATTCTCTTCCCTACAATCTTGTCTTGCAAGAGACCAGCTTTAATTCCTTCCAAGGGCTATGCCCCCAGTGACCTAATAACTGCTCAATCAGCCTCACCTCTTTACTTTTTTTAAACGAGCTAGTTGTGTGGAGGGGGTTCCTGTTGACACGTCCACATATGCCTGCAATGTGCCTTGAGGCGGACCCAGACCCTCTGCCCCACTCTCCCTCATCCCCCTCCCTGCTTCTCAAACCAATCTCAACACGCTTCATGCTTCCATTTCCACACTTGTGCATGAAGGATATTAATCACATTCACATCCCTTCTCCCTCTCCTTTCACCCTACCTCCTGCTGTGTGTCCCCTCCCCCTCTCCCATCCCCTACCTGACTAGAAACCATTTCATATTCCTGTTACTCAAAAAAATTTTATTAGTGTGTGACAATTGTTTGTGCATGTGGGTCATGTGTATACTGTACTTTTCAAACTGATCTCTCACTTATTTTCACTTTTCATTTACCGGTCAATATTTTTCAGTATTGTTCACACTGCAACATTCTTTCTATGCCCTCAAGCCCCTCAAATAGTCTAGCAATTAAAAAACATGATCTACATGTATATATGCACACATATGTACATACATGCACATATATGTTATTTATATGATTCCCAGTGAGTTCATGTGTATGATTATAACATGTGACTTCTGTCCTTCTGAACCTGGCTAACTTCACTTAACACAATCATCTCCAGTTCCATCCATTTCCCTGCAAACAACATCAATTTCCTTCTTTATCAGTTGTCAGGGCATCTGGGGTCTTTGCATGAATTGGTTATTGTGACTAGTACTGCAATGAACATAGGTTTACAAGCCCTTCTGTTGTATACTGCCTTAGAATCTTTCAGACACTTGCCCAGGAGTGGTGCTGATGGCTTCTATAGTAGTTCTTTCTTTATTTTCTACTTCAGTTTTTAAAAAATCTATTTTTCTCTTCTCATGGCTGTACAAGGGGCTTCAATTTGAATGTCTATTTAGCATCTCGATCAGTCACCCCTTCTACCATGCCTCTTCCCCACCATCAGTCACATCAAGTCTCCTGCTTCCATTTTTACATAGGTACATAGAGTCTGAAAAATAATTTATCTGTTTATTTATCTATTTTGTGTGTTCAAGTCCTGGGGCTTGAACCCAGGGTCTGGACATTGTCCCTGAGCTTCTTTGCTCAAGGCTAGCATTCTACCATTTGAGCCATAGCTCTAGTTCCCAACTTTTTGGTGGTTAATTGGTGATAAGAAGCTCACAGACTTTCCAGCCCAGGCTGGCTTAGAACCAGAATTCTCAGTTTCAGCCTCTTGCATAGCTAGGATTACAGGCGTGCACCACTGCAGTCAGCTCTGCACAGTCTTAAGACTGTTTGCTCTCGCCACTCACTTCCCATCAGGCTCCTCCCTGCCCAGTCAGGACATGCTTCAGCTCCCTGAAATGGTTTTGTTAAACTGTCTATTTATCATCCAGGGGCATTGCACCATGGAATCTCATTCCTGTGTAAACCAAACTTTGGTCAGTTTGATCAAGCATGCATGCATGCACATATTCACATATATGTTTGTGGTTTTAGGTTTAAGATCCACATTGTATATAATATTTTATTTTTAGCCTTTTGAGGAACCCCCATACTGATGTTAGTAGTGGTTGCACTCATTTAAATTCCCACCAACAGAGGCCATTTGGTAGTTGTATTCATGATTCTGTCTGAAATGAGATGGAATCTTTGTGTTTATTTGACTTATGTTTCATTTGTGTTATCTTCAAATGGCTGTATAAGAGGACTTCAACTTAGCACATTCCTTTGTTGTCAGGGATGTTGAACATTTATTTCTTCATGTGTTTATTGGTCATTTGTATTTCTTTTGAGAATTGTCTAATTGTCTAATAATTGGGATATTAATTCTATGGGAGTTTCATTTTTGAGCTTTCTATATATTCTGGTTATTAATCCCTCATCAGCTGGTTAATATTCTCTCCCATTCTGTAGGCTGTCTCCTTAGCCTAGTGACTATTTCCTTGGCTGTACAGAAGCTTTTTAGTTTAAAGCAAATCCCATTGGTCAATCCTTGTCCTTATTTGCTCAGCTATTAGGAGAAGTTACTTAGCCACTGCCTCTTAAAGGGCCATCGACTCTCCACATTGCTCACTAGAACCAAGCTGCCAACACATAAGCCGCTGGAGAACAAACCATGTCCCAGTCATAGTCCATTGTCTGCCCTTCTCAACCTGCATCTCATAGAGGCACAATCACTAAAGAGGTCCAACACACAGATGGCCAAGGACCTGATGGGGAGTAGCTTCTCACTATTTTCAGTCTTTTTGGTTTTAGAGAGTGCCTGAAATTTTCATGCAAAATGGGTAGTACTGAGTTGTCAGGAAAATGAGGTCCTGTGAGTGCTTCTGACATTGATTGGTATATGTCCCCTCACCTGGGCAGGTATGGGGAAGTGGAGTGTGGCTCAGTGATTCTGCAGTGAACTCTCACGCCATGCTTTTCCATGATGCTCATGGGAATGATCCCAGCACCATATTCTCCAGAGCAAGATGTGATGTGTTTGTCACGTGAACATGTCCCACAACAGATGACTTTCCACCACTTGGTGTGAGACGTGGGCTTGGAGACTGAGGTCTTGGTTTAAAAATGTTTCTAAGACTGATTAACTAAGTGGCTCAGGACAAGAAACCTTTCTGACTTCAAAAGGATATGTAGAATATAAAAATCCATATATCAATATATCTTGTACATCTGTCACACACACACACACACACACACACACACACACACACACACACACACACACCACACAAGATAGATAAGTCTAAGAGACTCATATCTCCAACTAACCAGTAAAATGCCCAAAGTAGAGGTATGGCTCATGTGGTGGAGTGCCAGCTTTGAGTAAAAAACTAATTGTGAGGCCCTGAGTTCAAGCCTCCATAACAGCACTAAATAATAATCTATCAAACAAACAAATAAAAGTCTGGAACAACGCACACATCACTATTAATGTTTTTCTTTATATACTTTGGCGTGTGTGTGTGTGTGTGTGTGTGTGTGTGTGTGTGTGTATTGATCCTCGGAGCCTGGATGCTGTTCCTTAGGTTTTGTGCTGAAGGTTAGCACTTTGCCACTGAGCTACAGCTCTGCTTCCAGCTCCCCTCCCTCCCCCGCCCCCCAACCTTGTTGTTGGCTAATCAGAGAGGAGTCTCACAAACTTTCTTGCCTGGGCTGGCTTCAAACCAGAATCATCAGAGCATGCAAGATTGCAGGTGTGAGCCACCTGGCAACTTTAACACTAAAAAAATACTGCCCTCACAATTGGTATAGCACACACACACACACACACACACACACACATCATGGAGGAAAACACTAATGGAAGCTATAAGTTAATAAATTATGAAAGAAAAAGAAAACTGAGAATGGAACCCCTGGTTTTCAGAAGTAGCCGTGTTCTCACCTGTACTTGTCCACCTGTTTCCCTGTCTCCTTTGGGCTTCACGTCACTGGCGTGGAACTCATCTTCCCGTGCACACAGTGTCCAGCACATTGCAGGAGAGCAGCAGAAAGCCGTCTCCCAAGACAGACACCATCCAGATGGATTTCGATAAGGATGGAATGTGCCCCAAGAGGTCATAATTAGCCACATCAAAGAAGGAGTGGCTTCTTAAGCAAATGAGCTTTATCTTGCCATCAGCCAAAAATAATGTACCAAATGCTCTTACATTTTCGAAAAACATCTGCACTTTTGGAGCCAAGTCTTCGTAGCTCTGGACTGAAAGAGGCGATGGAAGCATAACTTTGTGTACTTGCTCAACCTCTCCACTTTTGCTTGTTGTCTTCCTCATGTGAGAACCACACCTGCTATTTGCATAGAGAAAAGAAAGTATTGGCTGATGACTGGGTTAGTGACCGTGGTGATATTTGATAAGAGCAGAGAAAGAAAGCTTTCCATTGTCTTAGCTCTTGATCACTTTGCATCGCACCCCAAATACTATTGTATGTGGGGTGTAAAGTTGTTAGGAAATTGAGGACAATGAATAAAGCTGTCTTAGCAGAATTTAACTAGGACTTAGTCTGTCTTCTCATTGGAATTCTCTGGAGGAATGGGTTTTGTTGGAGAAAGTTTGATGTAATTGGCTGACTTTGAAATCAACAACAACAACGCAAGATACAATAAAAGAGCAAGCACAAACACCTCAGACTCTCTGGGTAATGTGCAGTCAAGACAGTCAGTGAGGGCCAGGCCAGCCTAGTGAGGGGGCCTGTGGACTGCGCAATTTTTAACCAGAGACCATCTAGTTGTCCAAAAGAAGAAGAAACATTGGGCAATCATATTCTGTCCTGGGATTTTTGCTTTCTTGCACATTTGAAAAATAATCAGGGATGGATAGTAAATTAGAATAACCTAGGAATATAGCAAACTTTATAACTGTGTGTTAAGCTTTGTTATATACATATGTATATAAAATGTAATATAATGTACAATATGGACCATATAATATATTCCATTTTACATTGCAGAGAAATTATATATACTATATATTATATATTACAAGTGTGAGTCATGGTCATTTGGCTAAGGATTGCTTCTTGTTTGTCTCCTGGTCTTCATGAGAAAGAGACTACTTTGAACTTCTAAGTCCTTGCTATATCTTCAGTATCTCCAAGATCTAAAAATTCAAATCCACCCTCCCAGGCTTATGCCTGCAGTCTAGCTACTTGGAATCCTAGCTGAGAACTGAGTATCTCAGTTCAAAGATAGCCCAGGTTGGAAAGTCTGTAAGGCTCTTATCTCCAATTAACTAACCAAAAGCCAAAATTGGACCTGTGGCTCAAGTGGTATAGTGCTATCCTTGAGTGGCAAAAGCTAAAGGTCAAGGCCCAGCCTCTGAGTTCAAGCCCAAGTATTGACATGCATGTGAATGTAGGCACACATAGACACACAGACACACAGACACACAGACACACACACACATACACACACACAATTCAGATCTAAGAAAATAAGCCCCATAAATGAGGGATTATTCTTTTAGCTTCTTTGGGTACCTACAACAGAATATAACATAAGATAGACCACATTTAGCTATAACTCCATTATGATCTCAAAATCTCATTACACCTTCAGGAATGTACACATTTTAAGATTATAAATGTGGTTTAAAAATACTTGAATAGCTACCATGGAGAGGAAGGTAAGGGTCATTGTGTATTGTTTATAAGAGTCAAGTAGACCAGGGGGTAGAAATTATAGTTGGGACAGACTTGGACTCAAAGAAGATTATATTTTCTACTAGTAACAGTGGCCCTAACATTAATAAGCTATTTTATGTTTGAGAGCTCCCAGTCTGAAAATATTTAGGCAAAGCTGGAGTGTTTGCTGCTGTGACCTGTTGTTGAGTAGATTCCTATTTCTGATGGAAAAGTGAACTAAATATATTTTCCAGGGTGATTCTTTGATAATTCATCTTGTGGTGTGTGTGTGTGTGTGTGTGTGTGTGTGTGTGTGTGTGTGTGTGTGTGTGTGTGTGTTGGTACTGGGGCTTGAACTCAGGGCCTGGGTGCTATCCCTGAGCTAGAGCTCTACCACTTTAGCCATGGCTACATTTCCAGCTTTTTGGGGGTAGTTAACTGGAGCTAAGAATCTCATGGACTTTCCTGCCCGGGCTGGCTTTGAACTGCATCCTCCTGAGTAGATAGGATTACAGGCATGAGTTACCAGTGTCCAGCGAGCCTTCTTTATTCAGCTTGTTGTAGTCAGGTACTTTTTTTTCCTGATGAAGTCTGATTAACACAGTGTTGTATTAAATTTTATAGTGCTACCACAAGAAATGATGTCAAACTTAATGATTTTAAAATACAAATGTGTCATCTTAGGGTTTTCTAGTTAGGAGCTCAACAGGAGTCTCGTGGGTAAAAAATCAAGTGTGAACATTGCTGTGTTTCTTTCTGCAAGGTCTCCCTTTCAGCTTGCAGACTCACCTCTTCAAAGGCTGGACTAGTGAGCCAGGCACTGGTGGCTCATGCCTAGAATCTTAGGCACTCAGGAGGTGAGATCCGAGGATCACAGTTCAAGACAGCCTGGGAAGGAAAGTCTGAGATTCCTATCTCCCTTTTTTAGCTAGCAAAAAGTCAGAAATGGAACTGTGGCTGAAGTGGTAGAGTTCTAGCCTTGAGTGAAAAAGCTAATGGATAGGACTTAGACTGTGAGTTCAAGCCCCAGTAGAGATATACACCCACACCCACACCCCTCACATGCACACACAGCGAGATCTTACTAGAAATTACAATGACTTTTTGGAAATTCCAAGGCATTTAATTTAGGTAATATCAACACTCTCATAGAAATTGGAGTCCACAATTTCATGAAAGGTCACTTTTCTTTTCTTTTCTTCTTCTTCTTCTTCTTTTTTTTTTTTGGCCAGTCCTGGGCCTTCAACTCAGGGCCTGAGCACTGTCCCTGGCTTCTTTTTGCTCAAGGCTAGCACTCTGCCTCTTGAGCCACAGCGCCACTTCTGGCCATTTTCTATATATGTAGTGCTGGGGAATCAAACCCAGGGCTTCATGTATACGAGGCAAGCACTCTTGCCACTAGGCCATATTCCCAGCCCAAGGTCACTTTTTTTATTTGTGTGTGTGTGTGTGTGTGTGTGTGTGTATGTGTGTGTGTGTGTGACATTGGAATTTTTAAAGTACTAAAACAAGATAGAAAACATAAAAATATACAACTTGTTTTATTGTTATTTGTGCTGGTACTATGGCTTGAACTCAGAGCCTTACAATTGCTTGGCTGTGCGCTAGTACTTGAGCCATGCTTCTAGCCTAGCATTTCGCTGGTTGTTTTGGAGAGTCTAGTGGGATTTTCACCCAGGCTAGCATTTACCCACAGTCCACCTCACCTCACCCTCCTGTTTAGATCATATTACAGGCATGAGCCACTGATGTCTGATGCATATATACATACACATATATGCATGCACATATATTCTATATAATATAGAATATAAAATTTATAGTGTATAACATAATTTTAATAAAAAGGAGTAGAAGGAAAAGCAGTGGACAAAATATTGTTCACAGCACAAACCAGAAGGTACCAATTTGCTAAACAGAATTTTCCTGGGATGGTCATTGCTTCAACTATAGAACGAGCTATGAACTGTTCTCTATGACACACAGGCCTAGATGGATAACTCCCATTTTCCCTTAGCAGATAGAGAGGCGCTGCCTATTTTGGCTGTCAGCGGCTAGGCCTGTTTGGTGAGCACCAGAGCACCAGGTCAAAGTGAACGCCCAGACCAATAAACCATTTCTTCCATGAGGGCCCAGAATCAAGCCTCAGTTTTAGACTTTGGTCTAACGGCAAAATTTAACATTGAGGTACTGATTAAAGTAAAACCTCCCTGTTTCAAGAGGTTTATTCATTTTTTTAAAAAAGGCTTATTAGTAACTGAATGAGTTTACAGTCCTGAATAACTGTATGTACGAGCTATAGTAAACAACCTGAACAGCCGTGCTAAATGAGTTCTTTATATTCTGCCTCTCGAAACTTATAATTACATTTGAGGCCGGACATGTGATAGTAGAAGATATAAAACTATTTAGCCCCAACTGGCACTTGAACTCCACGAAGGCAATCTGGCCAGATTGGTGGAGCACACAAGAAAATCATGGCCATTCATTTTTGCTTAAAATGGAACTGAAGAAAGCTTTTCCTTAAAAACAAATAGATCTACTCCTTCTTTCATTCATTGGGGGCTTTGGAAATAAATTAGGATGGGGTTACATTTTTCAATAGCAATCGATCTTTTTCTGGCTTACATTTTCTATCTCACTCTATCCTGTTAGAAAATTATAGGCATAAACACTGTGATAGCATTTCAGTTTGAAAGTGGAGGCTAAAGAAGAAACTTGAGGAAACAACATCTCGGATTTTTAACAACTCTGAAAGAAAATGGAGGGTTACTCCAAGAATTTCTTCCTATTTCCTAACACAAAAAAATACCACAGAAGTAGACATGCACACTCGAGGAAATGGCTAGATATGTGAATATCAACCATCTTGGAAAAATCAGGTTATGTGGTGAATGTCTTTAGGATAAACTTGAAATGATACCGTTTTCAAACAGATTGCCTAAAATTGAGTAGTTTGCTAATAGTTTAATAACTGGAAATTTTCTAAAAATTCAACTTTCTTATTCTTTCTAACTTGCATTCACTATTTGAGAAATAGTTCACAAAGGATGGCATTGATTCTCAGGAATCTGAAGTTTCTTGTTCATATTTCAGGGAACATTGTCAGTGTATCTTGACATCTTTGCAGTCTGCTTTCTAATTTTTTGAGACTAGAAATTTTGTCCTATCTGCTTTTTTTCTGATCTTGGTTGTCTTCGGCCATGGTAATTATGAAAGGAGTGACTCCTCTTTCAAGTCTGGGCCACTGACTGGCAAGAGGTGGAGCTGGAAAGTTCCATAAAAGAAAGAGTCATATGAAGGAAGATGAGTGGGCTGCCATTGTGACCTTGCCCACGCTAAAGGGGATATGGTTCCTCTAACACACATCTCCTCCCTCCCTCCCTCCCTCCCTCCCTCCCTCCCTCCCTCCCTCCCTCCCTCCCTTCCTCTCTCCCTCCCTGTTTCCTCTTCCTCCTCCCTATCTCCTCCTCCTCTTCTTCTTCCTCTCTTTCATTTCATTTTGTTTCTTTTCTTTTCCTTTCTTTTTCATGTGCTAGTACTAGACTTAAACTTAGGATCAAAGTGCTTTTGCTTGGCTAGGTTTTTTTCACTCAAGGCTAATGCTCTATCTCTTGAAGCATTTGAAGCCACATCTCCATTTCCAGCTTTTTGGTAGCTCATTGGAGATCAGAGTCTCATGGATTTTCCTGCCTGGACTGGTTTTGAACCTTGATCCTCAGATCTTAGCTTCCTGAGTAGCTAGGATTCCAGGTCTGAGTCACCTCAGCCTAGCTACATGTGTTATGTTTAATTCGAGTGAAAAATATCCATCTCTTCAGATATTTATCCTGTTTTTATGGCAAAAAACATTCAACTTTTCTTCTAGTTTTTCCATAGACACATAGCATTATTGTTAAACATAGTGACTCTACCATGTAATAATGCACAGAAACTTTTGACTCCTTATTTCCTTATATCTGATATTTGTACACACCTTTAAAATGTTTGAAAAGCCAGGAGCCAGTAGCTCATGCCTGTAATCCTGATTATTCAGGGGGCTGGCTGAGATCTGAGGATCTTGGTTTGAAGCCAGCCCAGGCAGGAAAGTCTATGAGACTCTTATCTCTAGTTAGTCACCAAAAGCTGGAAATGGAGCTGTAGCTCAAGTGGTAGAGTGCTGGCTTTGAGTGCAAAAGCAAAGAGACAGCATTCAAGCCCCCAGTTCAAGCCCCCAGTACTGGCAATGAAAAAAATAAAGGATAAGATACCTAAATTTCTACTTGTTGACAGGGTTGTGAGGAAGTGAATATAATTTTAGCATAATCCTAGCCTATGGGTTTTATCTTGGTTTTATTTTCCTATCTATGTCTATAAACAGTAAAAAAAAAATGTATGCCCATATCAAGACTATATTAACCATGAAAGAGTCTTCGAATGAGAGCGAAACAACAGAGATGAGAATTTTGCTCTTGATGTTAAATTTGTGCCACTAATTTTCCCAGTGGCAGTTTGAGAAGTCACTAACATAGACATAACGTCATTGCCAAGCAGGAGGCTGGGGCAGAGGTGGAAAGAAAGCCTATGTTCAAAAGGAAATACCCCAAATAATTGTATGGAGGGTCTAGGAAAGTACCACCATGAATGCCTTTTTTGTGGTCTCATTTTCCCCCAAGGTTGTTCTGGTCTGAAAGTCTTTCTTTTAAGGAGATAATATAAAAAGAAATACATGGTAGGAGAAGAAGGGGGGAAAAAAGTTCCCTCTTGTAATGGCCTTTTATGTTCGTTGGTTATTTCAATGTAATGTTTATCTAACAAATAGCATTTCAGTGTTAAAACAGTGGTGCTGTGTGCACTTTGGGGAGGAGAGGTTGGACCTCCTTCAGGGTCTTGCCATGCTCTTAGTGCTGAAATACGTTCTGTTTCAATAAAAAAGAGTCCCTATGTGACTGGAGCCAGGACCAGCGAGGCCTACTTAACGTTCTGCCTGCTCAGACAGTGGAGGCTGCAAGCAGAAGTCCAATTCTTAGGCTTGCTTGTGATTGTGTGTATGTATTTAGACATATAGGGAAAAATGTAATTGAGGTAAAAAATATGGCAGGACAAAGCATCCAGATAATGCTTTTTTTTGTTTTGTTTTGCCAGTCCTGGGCCTTGGACTCAGGGCCTGAGCACTGTCCCTGGCTTCCTTTTGCTCAAGGCTAGCACTCTGCCACTTGAGCCACAGAGCCACTTCTGGCCATTTTCTGTATATGTGGTGCTGGGGAATCGAACCCAGGGCCTCATGTATACGAGGTAAGCTCTCTTGCCACTAGGCCATATCCCCAGCCCCAAGATAATGCTTTTTTTGATAGCTATTTCTGTTTACGTAACTCAGTCCTGCGGAACAGAAAAAGATGTCTGTGATGTGAATTTGTGCTTTTGTATAATAATTTCAGGGATGATTTGATGTGAATGTTTAAAAAAGGAGGAGTCTGCCACTGGTGGGTCAGGCCTGTAATCCTAGCTACTCAGGAGGCTAAGATTTGGGGATGAAGGCTCAAAACCAGCTCAAACAGGAAGGACTGTGAGACTTTTATATCCAGTTGACGAGCCAAAAGCCAAAAGTGGAGCTGTGGCTCAAGTGGAATAGCATCAGCCTTGAACAAAAAAGCCAAGTGAGAGTTCAAAGCCCTGAGTTAAAGCCCCAGTACGGGCACAAAAAAAGACTACTGCATGTGGTTGTGAAGTTTAGAAAAGAATACTTACCCTAGAGGAGAGGAAATGAAATGTATGTCCATTTACCCATCTCATCTCGTAAGCAGACAACATGTTCAGATAGTATTTGCATCCATTGTGTGACTGAATTTCAGAAATGGAGTCTTGGACTTTTGTTCCTCTCTAATGGAGAGAAACGTTTTCTAGAAAACAACATGGTAACATGGGGAGATGACTGTGAGAGGGCAAGATAAGAAGCTAGTTAAAGAGGAGTAAAATGTAGTTCAGGAAAAAGCACTTTGGACCACGAACCTCCTATTTCCATCTCTTGCATAGTTGAGATTACAGAGCCACATCACTACCCCCAGTTTATTGATTAAGATGAGTTCTCTCAATTTTTTGCTTTTGCTGGCTTGAGCTTCCATCCTTCTGACCTCCAACTTTCAAATGACGATGTCCAATCCAATATGAACTTGTGTGTGTGTGTGTGTGTGTGTGTGTGTGTGTGTGTGTGTATGCATTACCAGGGCTTGAACTCAGGATCTGGGCATTTTCCTCTAGCTTTTTGGTTCAAGGCCAGAGTTCTACTACTTAGGCCACAGCCCCACTTCTGGATTTTTTGATGGTTCGTTGGAGAGAAGAGTCTTATAATCATTCTTATCCAGGCTGGCTTCGAACCAGGATCCTGAGATCTGAGATTCCTGAATGGCTAGGATTACTGGCATGAACTTACCATGCTCAGCCAGGTTATTGTCTTCTAGGCATCACGGTTAGAGTGAAGTAGGAAGCCCCACAACGCTTGTAGGGGAGCTGTCTTTTTTCTTCTGACTGGTATGAATGCCTTGAACAACTTCCTCAGCATGAGCTGCTGGGAATTCAGATCAGCCAGCATCAAAGGAGCCTGGTAATGGAATCTACCAGCAAGTGCACACAGCAAGAAGCAAAGCAGCCCAAAGAAAAGGTTTTCCTAAGCACAGAAAAAGCCACACTTTGTTTATTTTTCATCATATCCCACTGGGATAAACCCAATAAAATGAAATCAGAGATAGTTTTATGAAAGATATACACATTGTATGTAATTTTGGTAATACTTTATAAAGTCTACTTATATGATTTAACTTTCACTAATACCACAACTTTACATTACTTGTAGCCCAACTATAAAATAGAAAAATTGATATATGTGTGAAGACTATTATGGACCACAGATCCTATCAGACAAACCCGTAATTATCAGAAGAATTACGGTAGGAGATAAGTGGTAGTTGGAGAACCTCAGGAGACTTTCTGGCTTGTCTTGGATGTCCACCCGGAAGCTTCACATCTAAGGCAAGCTTTCTGTCTCTGGAGTTGCAACACCAGCAAGATGGTAGAATGCTTAGAAGAGCAGGTACTTTAGCCAGCTACTGGTGGCTCACACCTGTAATCCCAGCTACTCAGAAGACTAAGGTCTGAGGATTGTGGTTCAAAGCCAGCCCAGGCAGGAAAGTCCATGGGATTCTTATCTCCAATTAACAACTCAAAAGCTGGAAGTGGAGTTGTGGTTCAAAGTGTTAGCCTTGAGTACAAAAGCTCAGGGAGAATACCCAGTCCTTAAGTTCAAGTCCTAGGACACAGACACAGACATAGACACAGACACAGACACAGACACAGACACAGACACACACACAGACACACACACACACACACACACACACACACAGCTGAAAAGGAGCTGAGGCTCAAGTGATACAGTACCGCCTTGAGTGAAAAAGCTAAAGGACAGCACCTAAACCCTGAGTTTAAGCCCTGCACAAACAAACCAACAAACCCCAAAGCAAACAAGCCAAGACAACAGCAGCAAAAAGAACAGGATGTCATTCTTCTGGCCTGTTTTCATAGTGAGAATTGCAGAACAGTATTTTTCAGGGAGTTTGGCTCATCTGCAGTGGACCCTTTCAACAACTGGAAATATAGAAACTCAATAGTTAAAAACAAGCGTTGAGCACTCATATTATTATTATTATTAATTATATTTATTGTCAAAGTGATGTACAGAGGGGTTACAGTTTCATACACAAGGCAGTGAGTACATTTCTTATCAAACTTGTTACCTCCTCCCTCATTTTTCTCCCACCTTCCCTCCTCCCTAAGTGCAGGAGAATTATCTGCCTGCTTCCAGCTGAAGTCTCTGTTCCTGGAGTCATTCCCTCCTTCCCTTGAGTTGTACAGTTGGTTTACAGCATATTGTCTTGTAAGTATTGCTATTGCATTAGTTCACCTTTTACCTTTTGTCTCTCCATTTTGATGTTCCCCTTTCCTTCCCTAGTTCCAATAAGTGTATATACAGGGGTACCAAAATCAGTCACAGTGAGATCACAGGTAAAAACCATAGGGAAGAACAACAAAAGAAAATGGCATAATTTCATATAGCATAACAACAACAATGATAAACCACTTATTTTCGTAACTTGGAGTTCATATTATTTATTGAGTGAAATTTTGCTAGTCTCTGTTGACTACTCCCAAATTATCTAGGCTGACCCCCACAGATGAGTTAAGGCTGAATGTCCTATGTTTGAGCTTCATATCTGTGGCATTTAACTGTCTCTGAGTTGTACTCAGATCTGTTCTTTTTTGTTCTCTATTAGGTTTGGTCCTGTATATCCTGTTTCAACATCTCTCTTGATATCTCCCTATCTCTTGTAAACAGCAGACTCTCAGAAATTATCTATTGGAAGCTTGGATGTGCTCACTCACTCAGTAATGACTTAATGAGCACCTGCTAGGTTCCAGGAATGACTCCAGGAACAGAGACTTAAGCTGGCAGATAATTCTTCTGCCCTTAGAGATCTTACGTTCTGGTAATGGAGAGCTCGCAAGCATTTTTTTTCTTTCTTTGTGGATGTGTACCAAGTCCTGGGGCTTCACCTCAGGTCCTGAGTGCTGTCCCTGAGCTTTTTCACTCAAGGTTAGTGCTCTATCACTTGAACCACAGCTCCCTTCTCACTTTTTCATGGTTAATTGGAAGTAAGAGTCTGGTGGACTCTCCTGCCTGAGCTGGACTTGAACTACAATGCAATCCTCAGGTCTCAATCTCCTGAGTGGCTAGGATTACAGGTGTGAGTTGCTGACACCTGGATTCTAAGGTATCTTTTTTTCTTCTTCTTTTTGCCAGTCTTGGGCATTGAACTCAGGGCCTTGAGAACTGTCTCTGAGCTTCATTGTGCTCAAGGATAGTGCTCTACCACTTGAGCCACAGCACCATTTCTAGCTTTTTCTATGTAGTTTATTGGAGATAAAAGTATCATGGACTTTCTGCCTAGGCTGGCTTTGAACAGCAATTCTGAGATCTCGACTTCTTGAGTAGCTAGGATTACAGGTGTAAGCCACCAGCACCCAGCTTCCAAGCTGTCTTGGTTGGGCATAATTTCATATTTACTTTTGTTCCAGTTCTGATGAGAATGCTCAAGTGTCATTTCAGTCATAAAGAAATGATTGAGAAGTAATAAAGAATATCTATCTATCCATCCATCTGTCTATCTATATATCTATCTATCCTTATGACTATGTATATATCTAAAACAAGTAGTGGGAACATGGGTATTTCCTCTCCAAGTATCTCAGATGCTTTTACCTGAACACTTGCGTTGGATTTTTATAGCATTTTCCGGTCTATGTTACTTCGTAAAGATCCCACACTGATACAGATTACTCACTGAATTTGAAATGGTAATTTTTAGTCACCAAGGAGGAATGAAAATGGAAATTGATTGCTTTGAGATCCTGCAAGATTTTTTTTCTGTAATTACATACCAGATTTAATAATGGTCCAGACTGATTGATACACACACACACACACACACACACACACATACACACACACACACCCACACACACCAGCAGTTTGTTGGAATTGAAGTAAAATATTCGTGAGTCTTTCTCCTCTTTTCTCTTTATCTCTCAAACAAACGAAAGGAGTCTGTCTGCTTGCTGGAAAGGGTTCACCAGGTTGCATGTGTTGTTGTTTGAACTGCCGAGTCACAAATAATTATAATTTGTTACCCATCTCTATGGTCTGTAAGCTTACTTGGGGTTCAAGAAGAACTAAGAGATGCTGTTTTTAAATAACATCACTGGCCTATGCATAGATGCTTTTAGCACCTCACATTACGTAACAGAAAGGCATTAGAGCTAGTTTCAAGAAAACCTTTTTGTTTAACCAGTTCTTCTTATGTATTTATTTATTTTCTTTGCTGGTACTGGAGTTTTGAACTTAGGGACTTGAGCTCTTGCTTAGCTTTTTTTGCGTAAGGCTGGTACTCTACTTATTCCACAGCTCCACTTCTGGCTGGCTTCTTGCTGGTTAATTGGAGATATAATTCTCACTGAATTTTCTGCCCCGGCCTGCTTCCAACTTCAATCTTCAGCTCTCAGCATCCTGAGAAGCTAGGATTACAGGCCCAAGCCATCAGCATCTAGCACACCAGTTCTTAAAGAACTCATCTTTTCATGTAGGAGCTGACTAGAGTTGAATATTACGATTCTCAGAGGTTGCCATGTGTCCCTCAGGCCACATAAATAGCAGTGTGATGGTCTGGAACGGTTTGATTTCTTATTTTCCTCGTATGCCTTCTTTCTGGAGTAAAAGCACTAAGGAATTTTGACATAGTGATAAGCTGCTATTTAAAGTCTGCACTTGTGAGATTGGAATGCAGGCGTGGAGAAGACATTTACAAGCTCTATATTCAGGCTAGGTTAGAAAGAATGCTTCTGAGCTTGTTTAAGGTGGAATCAACTCACAGCTCCCATTTCTATGACTTGATCACATTGAGCGTATTGAGCATAGAGGAGATTATCAGGAACAATTGATAGTATCCTACACAGACTTATAGGAAGTGAAATATCCTAGTGATAATTAAAAACACTTAATTACTCTCCAGATGTTTTGCTTTTGTATTGCCAAACAGCTGGCTTTAAGAAACATTTGGAAAGCGGAGTGTTTTTGTGTTTTGTTTTTGTGCTGGGACTGGGGCTTGAACTCAGTGCTTGGACACTGTCCCTTAGTTTTTTTCTTTTTTTCTTTTTTTTCTTCAAGGCTAGTGCTCTACCATTTGAGCCATACTCTACTTCCAGCTTTTTTTGGTAGCTAAAGATAAGAGAGTCTCAGATACTTTCCTGCATAGGCTGGCTTTGAACCACGATCCTCCTATCTCAGCCTCCTGAGTAATTTAGCAGTACAGGTATGAGCCACTGGTGCACATTCATTTAGCTCTTGTCTGGGAAAGGACGCATCAGGCCTGCCCATCCTGTGATGCTCAATTGTGGCTCTGGGAGCATGGACCCACACAGCCTGAGTTCTGCAGACAGCTGCAGCATTAAGGGCTCCTATTTCACAGAATTCAGGATATATTTAAATAGTTCTCTCAAGCCAATTAAAAACCGTTTTATATTGCTCATTCCTTCCTTTGTGGTTACTCCCCTGGCAGTGCAGTGACATGGACTGAGTGGACCGGGGGAGGCCATCCTGGCTTGGTGCCTTCTGTTTCCATTATTTCAGAAATGAAAGCTCATAAGCTGGTGGGTAATAGATAGATTTCATGAAAAGGCACTGGTGCTGAATCCACTTTATTTATTTATTTATTTAGTGCTAGTCCTGGGGCTTCAACTCAGGGCCTGGGTGTGGTTGTTCCTGAGCTTTAGTGCTGAAAGCTGGTGCTCTACCACTTGAGCCACAGCTCCATTTCTGGCTCTTTTGGTAATTAACTGGAGAGAAGAGTCTCATGAACTTTCCTGTCTGGGCTGCTTTTGAATTGTGATCCTCAGATCTCAGCCTCCTGAGTAGCTAGGATTGTAGGTATGAGCCACTGGGGCCTAACAAAATCATTTAATTTTTAGTAATAAATGTTCTCATGTCTGTGCTGTGGTGCTGGTTCCAAGTTCTTCATTAAAATGATTTTTAAATTTTATACTAGCAAAAGAGAGCAAAGCATGATGGCATTTGGAATGCCCTGGAAGAGGAGTTTGTCTTTGCATTTTGTCTTCTTTATAGCTCATTTTTTCATTTTTGTGCCAACCCTAGGGCTTGAACTCAAGGCCTGGACACTATCCCTCAGTTATTCTGCTCAAGGCCAGCACTCTGCCACTTGAGCCACAGTTCCATTTCCTGCTTCTTGGTGGTTAATTGATGATCAGAAGTCCCAGACTTCCTGACTGGACTAGCTTCAAACTGTGCTCCTCAGATCTCAGTCTCCTGAGTAGTTAGGATTACAGGTGTGAGCTACCAGTGCCTGGCCAGCTTTATGCTTTTTTAGATTTTTTGTTTTTGGATAATGCTTCTGCTCTTTACTCTCAGACACTTTGCTTTGGCCAGGTAGGAAGTGCAGTTTCTTGACTATACAGATTGGTTGAGGAATGGACATAAGACATAGTTCAGGCCCAAGAGACTCCATTGTGTGTTTCTTTTAAAAGACATTGTTACATTTATTTATTTATTTAGAAAATAAACTACTGGAAATGCAAAGCTAGTTCTTTTCTAAAGTGGCAATGCTGGACACCGGTCTGTAGCTGGTTGGGGCGGGCTGGTCTGAAAGCAAAGCCCACAGAGTAAATTTGACCACAGAGAGATCAAGGCCGATGACATCGAGATTCAGAACAGCTGAGGTTAAGAGACTCAGGAAGCTTAAAAAACACATTAAAGAGATTTGTTAATCAGCTTCCGAGGACACATGTTTAGAATCTCTCTGAATCATGGGCAACTTACACAGAGTGTTCCCATTGGCTTTGTGTTTCAAAAGATTTCAGTTGGAGCATTCAGCAAAGGAGAAGTTATTGCTGCCATTTGTTCCATTACAGGAAAGGATCAAAGCCCTTCTTACTGAAAATTGTGAAAGAAGTAGAATTTCAGAGCTGAAAGAGACTTGAATTTATCTAGAGAGGTGATTTCCAAACTGGGCCATGCTATTTCTATGAGCAGTCCTTAAATTCCTCTACATCATAAACATTACTTTATATATTAAAAAAGGATCTGTATCTTTATATGAATTATCATATTTCAGATATACACAGATTCTACTATGATTAACCATGTTAGAATTTATTTAAATCAGGACCTAAAGCAAGGTAACTATTTCTTGATCACTATGCAATAAATATTTACTACTATCCTTAAGAGAGGGAAGAGTGAATTCCCTCCCTTCCTCCCTCCCTCCCTTCCTTCCTTCCTTCCTTCCTTCCTTCCTTCCTTCCTTCCTTCCTTCCTTCCTTCCTTCCTTCCTTCCTTCCTTCCTTCCTTCCTTCCTCCCTCCCTCCCTCCCTCCCTCCCTCCCTCCCTCCCTCCCTCCCTCCCTCCCTCCCTCCCTCCCTCCCTCCCTCCCTCCCTTTCTTCCTTCCTCTTTCTTCTTTTTTGGTGCCTCCTGAGTAGCTAGGATTACAAGCAGGAGCCACTGGCACCCAGCCAGTTGGAAAATTTTTTTTTTTTAATGTTAATCCATTTTTGGATAACTGAAAAGATTGAAAGAAACATTTCTAGGGGGCCAAAATGTTGATTTATAGCAAGTGAAGGAGCTAGTAAAGGGGGGGGGGCGACATGATTTGTCCAAATATTTGTCATGATTTGGCAGATACTTCTGTCACCATGAAGGGTTAGTGAATAAAAAAGCGAGTCATCCATGTGACATGGTCCTCACCTTGTGAATGGAGACAAGTGAAGAGTGTGTTGATCAATTACATCTCCACCATCCCGGTCCTTACCACTGTCAGCAACTTCTGTACATACCACCTGGCCCCCTGCCTGTTCTCCCATTGTTTTGGTCCCCCTCCTCGTTTGTTTGCTGCAGTCTTGTCACCTGACTTTTTTTTTGTTTTTTGTTTTTTGCCAGTCCTGGAGCTTGAACTCAGGGTCTGAGCACTGTCGCGGGCTTCTTTTTGCTCAAGGCTAGCACTCTACCACTTGAGCCACAGCACCACTTCCAGCTTTTTCTATATATGTGGTGCTGAGGAATTGAACCCAGGGCTTCATGTATACAAGGCGAGCACTCCACCACTAGGCCATATTCCCAGCCTGTCACCTGACTTTTTAAGTGTTTTTGGGGAGATCCTACTTTTCCCCTCAAGAGAGTAGAGATGTTTAGGCTCTGGTGGCTCACACTTGTAATCCTAGCTACATATGAGGCTAATATATGAGAATCCTGGTTGGAAGTCAACGTAGGCAGGAGAAGTCTGAGACTCTTATGTGCAATGAACCAGCCAAAAGCCAGAGATGGAGCTGTGGCTCAAGTGGTAGAGCACTAGCATTGGATGAAAAAGCTAAGGAGCAGTGTCCATGCCCTGGGTTCAAGTCCCAGTACAGGCATACACAAGCAAATGCACATGTGCATGCATGCACACACAGACACAAAGAGTAAGAGAGACAGAGACAGTAACAGCAACAGCAACAGAGAGGAGATGAGGGGTCTCTTTGTTGGCTTGATTAAAGAGACAGTGTCAGAGCAAGGCTTCTCCAAGTCAAATAAGTCAAATTCTTTTGTGTAATATTACTATTTTATTTAGTGCTTTCTCAGTGTATGACTCTGCTCTGCTCTGTGTGTGTGTGTGTGTGTGTGTGTATGTGTGTCTGTGTGTCTGTGTGTATGTGTGTGTGCCAGTCCTAGGGCTTGAATTCAAGGTCTCAGTGCTGGTCCCTGAGCTCTTTTGCTCAAGGCTAGTACTCTACCACTTGAACCACACCTCTGTTTCTGGCTTTTTGCTGGTTAATTGGAGATGAAGAGTCTCACAGGACTTTTTCTGCCTGGACTGGCTTTGAACCTTTATCTTCAGATCTCAGTCCGGAATAGCTAAGATTACAGGCATAAGACACTGGTGCCTGGCTATGATTTTTTTATATTCACAGTCTTTTATTTCTACCTCTTCCTGTTGCTGCAGCTTGTCTTAGAACTCTTCAAGGGCAAAAACTGAATTGCATTTATCTTTCTATCACCCATGCATGTATCTATTTTTAGATACATGGAATGTGAAGAGAAGGCCCACCTGCAAGTCTGTGACATAACCAGAAAACTATGTCCTATATACAAACCCTCTTCTATAAATAGCCCAGCACATGCGCTGGTCTAATCTGACTCAGATGCTTCATGTAGTGGAATGTCATGAATATGCCTGTCCTTATACACCAGCGAAAACCTCTAAGTTGAGCTAGTCTTTTAAAAGATATATTTCCACGACTGTGAAGATAAGGTGGCTTACCAAGAAGCAGAGGCTCTGTGAGCTTTGTGCCTGTGCTCTCCACAATTACCCCTTTCATTGCTTACCCTTAGTGAAAGCAAGGGCTTGAAGGACTCATGATCTGGGAAGACCACCCAAGAATCAGGCTGCACTTTCTGAAATGTGTAAGCATGAACTCTTAGGGCTACATACTCTGGGTCTAAAGCTTAGCTTTATTCTTTAACAAGCAGTGAGACCATAATGAGTGCTTGTGTGTCTCTGAGCTTTCTTTCTCTTTTTTTTCTTTTCTCACTGTCCCTCTTTTTTCTCTTTTCACTCTTTCTGTCCTTCCTTCCTTCCTTCCTTCCTTCCTTCCTTCCTTCCTTCCTTCCTTCCTTCCTTCCTTCCTTCCTTCCTTCCTTCCTTCCTCCGTTCCTCCCACTTTCCTTCTCTCTCTCCTTCCTTCCCTCTTCTCTTCCATGGCTCCCCCCTCTCTCTCTTTTTTTGTTTTTTGTTTTTCTCTCTGTTTCAACCAGCTTTTTGGTGGTTAGTTGGAGATAAGAGCCTCAAGGACTTTCCTGCTTAGGTTGTCTTCGAACCTCTATCCTTAGATCTAAGCCTCCTGAGTCATGAGGATTGTGGGTGTGAACTGCTGGCTCCCGATTATGTGACAGTACTTCTAGTGTAGATTTCAAATTTGATATTTTCTTTGCATCTTTATTACTTGCATGCTCATTTCCTCAGAAACCTGACGTCTAATTGTTACTTTTGTTAAGTGGTAAGGATTCAGATGAGATGATACAGTAAAAGAATACTTTAGGTCATAGAGTACAGCAGAAATGTACAAAATAACCACAAAAACATTTCCTCATGCAAGAAATACTTTCTTGGCTCTGTTTAATCCACTTTCTGGGCTTGAGCAGGAGGTATTTCTAGAACACACAGGTCACATCTTTTTCTCCAGTTCATACTCGTTCTGGCCTCAATACTTACAGTGGCAATTGTCCTCTGCAATAATTCCTGAGTTTTTTGCTAAATGGGCTAAGAAACCAAGGAGTCTAGAAAAACAATGACTCTTTTTCTTACTCTTTCTTCCCTTCCCAGTTCTGATCTCAGAGCAGACTTTGTAAAACTACTGCTGTGTTTAAGCTCTCCTGACATTCAGATGCCTTGGTAGAATTTCTAGGATTTTATTTATTTATTTATTTATTTTTGCCAGTCCTGGGCCTTGGACTCAGGCCCTGAGCACTGTCCCTGGCTTCTTTTTGCTCAACGCTAGCACTCTGCCACTTGAGCCACAGCGCCACCTCTGGCTTTTTCTATATATGTGGTGCTGAGGAATCGAACCCAGGGCTTCATGTATGCGAGGCAAACACTCTTGCCACTAGGCCACATTCCCAGCCCGAATTTCTAGGATTTTAAAATATTATTCAAAATGCAACTATAGTTGGATACCAGTTGCTCATGCTTATAATCCTAGCTAGCTACTTGGGAAGCTGAGATCTGAGGATTGTGTTTTGAAGCAAGGCTGGGCAGCCAAATTTGTGAGACTCTTACCTTTAATTAGCCAGCAAAAGGCCAGAATTGAAGTTGTGGCTCAAGTGGTAGAGTGCTAGCTTTGAGTAAAAGCTTAGGGAGAGTGTTTAGACCATCTTAAGCTCAAATCCCAGTACTGGAATATAAAAATTTAAAAAGTAACGATAGCATAATCACCTGTAGCAAGCCTGGAATATACTAAAAGGGAAAAAAAATAGGCCTTTACTTTTACTGCTGTAATATGACCATAGGTTACTTAACCATTACCACATTGATGGCTAAACCTCAAACAAATTATGCTATTATTTTTTTAAATTTTGGGATTTTGAAATGTTACTATAAATACTGTTACAGAAGACATCATTTAGCATATATTTTAAGGTTGTTTGCTTCAAATTGATCCTCCAAATTACAAAATCTGGGTCCAAGACTAGAATCATTTTTATAGGTCATCATGCTTATTATGAAACTGCCTTCAAAAATGAATCTGATACTACATGGCACAGATAGACAAAGGGACTTTGCCCATCCAAACCCTGAGCATTCCTTTTTGATATCTGACTAAATATCTCATTATTGTTTTCAAATCTAGGCTTTTTAATTTTCAGTTATAAAGAAATGTAAGTAGGGTGTTTTTAGTCTAAGTGTTTTTCTTGGTGGGAAGTTAATTAGTAAATTAATTAATTAAATTCTGGGATTTTAACTCAGGGCTTCAAGCTCTCCTCTAGCTTTTTTCTGCTCAGAGTTTGTGCTCTACCACTTGAGCCACACCTCCACTTCTGGCTTTTTGATGGTTTGTTGGAGATAAGAGTCTCGTAGACTTTTGGGCCTGGGCTAGCTTTAAACCTCCATCTTCAATCTCAGCCTCTTGAGTAGCTAGGATTATAGGTGTGAGCCACCAGTTCCTGGCTCTTAGTATAAAGTTTATTGAGACATAAGACTTAAAACTACTTTAAAACTTCCTTTCAAGATTCAACTTAAATTGGATTCAAAATTCAAAATAAATGTATTCAAAATAAATTTCAAAGAAATGGGATTTGCTTTTGAACTCTTGATGATCAACTGACTAGACATGATGAGCTCTAGTGTAACTATTTCATGTACTGATTAATATCTCTACCCTATTTTAGTTTCTATAATCCACTGCCATAGGAAATGGTGCAACAAATCACATGACATCTTCTGCTGGCCAAGAAAATAACTTTAATCTCTTCAGATGTCTGGCATGTGTCAACTCAGTGTATGGTGGAGTTTAGAAATGTTTCATTGATTTCTTTGTTCCAAAGTTTTGGGAAAACCAATTGGGCGCTGGTTGCTCAGGTTTGTAACTTTACTTAGGAGGCTGAGAGCTAAGGATTGTGGTTCTAAGAAAGTCAGAGTGGGAAAGTCCATGAGACTCTTTCTCCAGTTAACCACCAGAAAACTGGAAGTGGTGGTGCTATGGCTCAAGTGGTAGAATGCTAGTCTTGACTGACAAAGCTCAGAGACAGCATCCAGTCTCTGAGTTCAAGCCCCAGGACTGGAATAATACAACACAAAACAAAATTGAGACAATACCTCTGAGTTGCTTGCCTGTGGGTACATAGAGTGGTCCTTTAGTTCTCTGATTGAAGGGTCTGTGTGAGGGGCTAGAACAGCGGCCTCAATTAAATGCAAATCAAGACTTGACATTTTTCCTTTCTTTCTTCTTTGTTCACTGGAAATGATTTATAATGTGGTAAACAGAAATTCCACACCACCTTGAAGTATTAGCAGCTATGTGATGCCAACTTAGTAAGTGAACTGTAAATTTTGTTCTCAAGCCATTGTTTCATGCTATCTTTCACCAATGTACATAAATGGATTGATCGCAGAATCAAGACAGTTTCATGGCTGGCTAGTCCAATTGATCCACCTGCCTTAATGGGCCACTGTGCAACAGGGCGGAAAAATAGACTTCATTGAGGTGCCACTTTGACCAGAGGCTGGAGCCAAATGACGTATGTGTGAAGACCACATGACTCTCCTTCATTGATTCTGTCCTGTGGGAGCTCATCTGAAGTGGAAGGGGAACTCTGTTGGGTTCATGACAAATTGAGGTTTTTTTGGGTGTGTGTGTGTGTGGCAGTGACATGGGAGCATTTGATAGGTTTTGAGGTGAAGTTCAAATAGTTTAATTTTGGTTATTTTCTATATTGTGTGTGTGTGTGTGTGTGTGTGTGTGTGTGTGTGGTGTTTGTTGTGGTACTGGTGCTTGAACTCAGGGCCTGAGTGCTGTCCCTGAGCTTTTTTGTTCAAGGCTAGTGCTCTATGCTGTACCACTTGAGCTACATGTCTGAATTTTCCTGCCTGGGCTGGCTTTGAACCTCCATCCTCAATCCCAGCCTCCTGAGTAGCTAGGATTATAGGTGTGAGCTACTGGCACCCAACTCTGGGTTTTGTTTTTTTATAGATGCTGGTTCTCCTGGGGCTTAAACTCAGGGCCTGGGTGCTATCCCTGAGGTTCTTTTTTTGCTCAAGGCTAGAGCTCTACCGTTTGAGCCATAGCTCCACTTCTGACTTCTTGCTGGTTATTTAGAGATAAAGAGTTTCATGGACTTTCCTGCCCAAGATAGCTTTGAGCTGTGATCTTCAGATTTCAGCCTACTGAGTACCTAGGTTATAGGCATGAGCCGCTGGCACCTGGCTGTTTATTAGTTTTGTATAACAAGGTTCTACATGTTTGACTCAAGGGTGAGAAACACCAATTTCTCAGCACATGATTACTTGTGATGGAAAAATGTAACCTTCTTCAATCTTAGCTTCTTCTCAGCTTCTCATAACCTTTCTTCATCTACCTGTGGGGGATCTCACCATCTCACATCTCATACTAATCTTAGGAAAATACAAATGTCTCCCCCACATCAAGTGAGAGAAGCTTGGGAGCCATCTTCTATCATAAGTATGGGTCCCCAACCAGTTGTTTTATGTCATTCTTCAGAGTCAAATAAATGAGCTGTGCTAAGGAACCAAACAGCTTCATGGGTAACCATTAAAAAATATCTTCATCTGCCTTAATGGGTCCATTGTATAACAGAGTTAAACTATCACCACCACCAACCACAGAACCCACTTTGCTTGGGGGGGGGCGTATTGGAGCCCTGCCAGATCATTCCTGTTCAATGACAATGAACATGCAGCAGCTTCCTGGACCAAGACACGTTTTGGGAAGAACTGGGGGGCTGGGGATAGGGTGTGGAAGTACTGAGGCCCCAAACTGCCTGTTGTAATCTCTGCTCCCATCTTTATCTTAGTCTTTTTCTTAAGTTGGTTTTCCTTAACAGATTCCCTTCTCTCTTTACCTTCATACAGGTAGAATTTGGTTTTTACACCCACAAAATTTTATTTGTGTGTGCACACACATGTGTGAACTTAGAGCCTTATATGCTCTCATTTAACTATTTCACTCAAGGCTGGTATGCTCTACCACTTGAGCCACATTTCCACCATCAGCATTTTGCAAATTATTTGGAGATGAGCATCTCAGATTTGTCTACCCAGGCTGGCTTTGAACCTTGATCCTCAAATCTCATCCTCCTGAGTAGTTCAGATTAGAACTGTGAGCCACCCACACCTAGCCCCATCCACCAATCTCTTTATCCGCTTTAGCTAAGTATTCCCTATGCAGCGGGTATTCTAGCCTTGTACCTAGTCATATTGCCTTATTGACAGTCAGTTCTCTTAGACCTGAACATTTTTACCCACCTTGTTTTCATATTCATCTGACTTTTTTTTCATTTAAAAATTGATTAAGCCCTGAAGCTTCCTTTTCTTGGACTCTTGAGATAAGTGTGTGCCTGGAATTGAAGCAAAGTTTTGTCATTCTTCTCCCCCAAAGCCATACCTCTGCTGTGAGTGCGGTGCCCATGGTGGCTATTTTGCTGGTTTACTCTTTTTTTTTCCTCTTTGCCTGTGCTGTCTTTTCTGTGAGGTGGTCAGGATGGCTGTCTCTCCCTTTTTTTTTTTGGCCAGTCCTGGGGCTTGAACTCAGGGCCTGAGCACTGTCTCTGGCTTCTTTTTGCTCAAGGTTAGCACTCTACCACTTGAGCCACTCTGGCTTTTTCTATAGAAAAATCGAACCCAGAGGCAAGAACTCTACCACTAGGCCATATTCCAACTCCAGGGTGGCTCTCTTTTGAAGGCCCTTTTCACAACTGCATCAGTCATTTGCTTCCCGGATCCTGGCATACCTTTCTGTGAGCTATTGCTTGGTAGATGACGTTATAAAGACTAATACCATCAATGATGAGAACATGCAAGTGGGCAACACAAAGCCAAACACATGCATGGATGATGTGGCCAACATTTGTTCATAAGAACAAGGAATGGAAATATAGGTTTAGTTTTGACTTATTCATTGCTTAATAGGACATATTCCATGTCAACATTGGCAAATAAGAGAATGCACAAGTAATTAATTTATACACCCATGTAGTCAGTGTATTTTATTTGAATGTATTTTGTGAGTAAGATTTTTGCTTAAAATAATGGAGGATATAAAGATGAATAAAAAATTCCACCCACAGAGATCTAACAGTCTAAGAAAGAGGTGTACACCAAAACAAGCTCATCCAAAAGTGGCATAATATGTCTACTAATGGGGTATACTCATAGGAATAGGGGAGCATGAATACATGAATAATTGAATAAGTGAGCAAGTCAATCCATCCACATTCTTTGGTGAATTCCAAAACAAATAGTTCAACTACTACTTACTGGAAGTGGCACTTTGAAGATGCAGCTTCATTGTTTTTTCATATCCTATCAAGATGCTTAGATTGTGTTCTTTTTCTTAAAATTGGGCAGAATTTCTATCTGGTTTTGCTCAAATAATCTAAATCATAATGGGTGATATTTGCTAGAAGAGGTTTCCTGAGCTCTAGGAACTACTGCAAGGAAGTCCACGTTAGCCTATATAAAGAGATGACGTAGAGGAGCCAGGTTCTGGGGGTGCACACCTGTGATCCTACCTACTCAAGAGACTGAGATCTGAGGATCCTGACTTGAAGCCAGCCCAGGTAAGGAAAGTCCATGGAGCTGAGGCTCAAGTGGTAGACCTCTAGTCTTGAGTGAAAAAACTAAGGTATGGTGTTCAGGCCCCCGGTATTACTCCCCCCCCCCCTCAGCCCACACAAGAATACCCTATCTTGTCTTCCTCTTTTTGTGAATGTGTGCTAGGTGTCACATACCTAGCTAGGATGGACACCCACAACTCCATTTAATAAATCTTCAGGTTGAGAGTAACTGAAATTGAGCCATGTTCATGACATGGCACCTATGCAGCGCTACCCACAGTCACATTTGATTGAGATAACCCCTGTATTGATCACGCCTGATACTATGGTAGAATAAACTAAGAGCTTTTGGTAGGAAGAGAATATAGTTTGCGTGCAACACAGTAATTAATGGGAATTTTAGGAAAAACCGGGGAACTAGCTGGTACATTGAGGCATAGGACTTGCTGTGATATAGGTTTTGGGGTATCCAATGAGGTGAGCCTATCACTGAGCCCAATCTGCTTTAGTAGCTACTGAGCATGGCACTAACTGGCTCCAAAAGAGCAAAAGGACAGTAATAACTTCAGAGAAAGAGAGAGAGAGAGAGAGAGAGAGAGAGAGAGAGAGAGAGAGAGAGAGAGAGAGAGAGAGAGGCAGACAGAGGGAGAGACACAAAAACAGAAGCAAAGACAGAGAGAGACACACACAGAGACAGACAGTGAGAAACAAAAGCCAGACGGACACAGAGAAACAAAGAGACAGAGATATGGAGAGAGACTGAGCAAAACAATGTTCAGCCAGTGACCTCAGTGAGGATCTGTGTGTGTTGTTTCAGAAGGCAGTGTTTGGGAAACTTTATTATTCACAATGTCAACTCCTGTAATGTGAACATTTGTTTTGGTCAAGTTCTCTGAAAACTCTGTCTCTGTCTGTCTGTCTTTCTTGGAGGCATTACTGTACTAGGACTTTCAACCAGGAAGTCTCCTCCCTTAGTGGAGTCCTGTCTCTCTTGCTGGCTCTAAACCATTCCTGGGTGATGCAGAATTAGCAGAGGTGAAACTGCATGACTTGCAGGCATGCCTGGAGAGCCAGTGCCAAGCTGGCAATGGGAGCTAGATTCCACACTCTGGGAAGAGATAGCGTGTCCAAGCCCCTCACACATTATCTCCCAGGCGCTCTTCTGGAATTAGCAGCTTTTCTTATCCTACCAGTGTTTGCTTCTTTCTCACTGCTCTGGGAATTGTTTTCCCACATGGACATGCGGTTCAAGGTCATTTCTAATTTCCCACATTTGTTATTACTGGGAAACTGATGTCTTTCTACTCAGATTATACATGTCCACTTGCCTTCCCTATTGGAGAACTTTATATGTATGACTTTTAATCACTAGCAAAAAGCAATTATACAAAGGGACTTTATTGTGACATTAACACATACATGTAAATATAATGCAATTTGATCAAATAGTCTTCTTTTCCTTTTCAGTTTTTTTTAAATCGATTGTAGGGTTTGAACTCTGGGTCTAGGCCCTGTCCCTGAGCTCTTCACCTAAAGGCTAGCACTCTACCACTTGAGCCACAGCACCACTTCCGGTTTTCTGGTGGTTTATTGGAAATAAGAGTCTAATACACTTTCCTGCCTGGGCTAGCTTTGAACCATGAGCCTCAGATCTCAGCCATCTGAGTAGCTAGGACTACAGGATTAGACAGCACCTGGCCTGCCCTTCCTTCCTTCCTTCCTTCTTTCCTTCCTTCCTTCCTTCCTTCCTTCCTTCCTTCCTTCCTTCCTTCCTTCCTTCCTTCCTTCCTTCCTTCTTTCCTTCTTTCCTTCCTTCTTTCCTTCCTCTCTCTCTCTCTCTACCTTTTTTTTTTTTTGCCAGTCCTGGGGCTTGTCCTCAGAGCCAGGGCACTGTCCCCAAGCTTCATTTGCTTAAGGCTAGCACTCTGCCACTTGAGCCTAAGCACTTCTGGCTTTTCCTGTTTATGTGGTACTGAGGAATTGAACCCAGGGCTTCATGCATGCTAGGCAAGCACTCTTATCACTAAGCCACATTCCCAGGCCCTGTTAGTCTTTCTTAACCTCCCTTTTCCTCCTCCCTTTTAAAACAGTTTTTAGTGCTTTTCCTTATGATATATATATACACATATCTGCTGGGCTCAGGTCGCCTCCCCTGGCGCGGGGGTTCAGGCTCTACTCTACTCTAATCGCTCCCTTTCTCACCCTCTCCCCTGGTCACCCGACCCGCAGGTAAGGCCAGAGTGGAGTGGGGGGGGCTCAGGAAAGACCTCAGGTGCACGCGGCTGTAGGAGATCGCTTTACCTCCCTCCTTACCCGTGAAGAAAGCCAGGCGTACGCGGATCTCGGAGACACTTCAAGAGCAAATCTGATTTAATAAGGGAGTGGCTAGCAGTTGATATAGTAGGGGTGATGAGAAAAGGGGTGATCGATCAGAGAGTTGGCGATAGGCTGGCGAGCTTGTCATAGGACCCCCTCATGAGCTAACGTCACTTGCTTAGCACCACCCCAGGGGGAAAGCCCGTGAGAATGGGGGGCACATGGGCTGGCGAGAAAGTTGGGGGGCTGGTTGCAAAGCCAGTTCTTCTGGGTCTGGGCCCAGAGAATTGTGGCCTGCTTCCGCATTCCCCCAGGGCTGGGAGGAAGGGCGGCATCTCGGGAGCGCTCTCCATTGCCTTTCCCCCTCAAGGCCAAAGCTGAACCCCAACACATATCTATAGCATTCACTATAAATTTATACAAATGTATAGTATATTTAATATTATAGTACACAATAATATAATATATAAAATATATTACACACACATAAATATCTTGTCTCAATCTTCCACATATAGATATCTAGTTTTCCCAACACCATTTGTTGAAGACACCACACTTTTTTTTTTTTTTTTGCCGTTTGGTCAAAAATCAGATGTTATAGTTGTGTGGGTTTATTTTGGGATCTTCTATTCTATTTCTTACTCTATTTGTCTTTATGTCTGTTTTTGTGTCACTAACATTGTGTAACTAACTGTTTTTTCTGCCATGGCTCTGCAGGATAACTTAAAGGATTATAGTTCCAGAACTCTCTCTGTGTGTGCGTATGTGTGTGTGTGTGCGTGTGTGTGTGTGTGTGTGTGTGTGTGTGTGTGTGTTCTGGTTCTGGGGCTTGAACTCAGGGCTTTGCACTCATGCTAGACATTTTTTTTTTTTTTTTCCAGTCCTGGGCCTTGGACTCAGGGCCTGAGCACTGTCCCTGGCTTCTTTTTGCTCAAGGCTAGCACTCTGCCACTTGAGCCACAGCGCCACTTCTGGCCATTTTCTGTATATGTGGTGCTGGGGAATAGAACCTAGGGCTTCATGAATACGAGGCAAGCACTCTTGCCACTAGGCTATATCCCCAGCCCCATGCTAGACATTTTTGCTCAAGGTTAGCACTCTGCCACTTGAGCTACACCTCCACTTCTGGCTTTTTGTTAGTTAATTGGAAGTAAGAGTCTCATGAACTTTTCTGCCCAGGCTAACTTTGAGCCTCCACCCTCAGATCTTAGCCTCTTGAATAGCTAATATTATAGGCATGAGCCACCAGCACCTAGCCAGCAATGCCTTTTTAATTTGCTGGTTATCATGCTTTTATAGGAATTTTAGGATATAATATTATACTTCTGTGAAGAATAACATTTTGAATTGCATTGTGGATTGGTTTTGGTAGTATAGCCAAGTTTTCCATATCAATTGTTTCAATCCATGAATAAGAGGGGTATTCACATATGCTAGTGTCTTTTAGTGTCTTCTGTAATTTCTTTCTTCAGTGGCTTTATGTTTTCCTTGTAGAGGTTTTTCAACTTCTTATTTAAGTTTATTTCTGGGATATTGTGGATTGTTTTCCTGCTTTATTGGTTAGTTTGTTTTTGATATATAGGAGTGCTATTGATTTTTGCATGATACTTTTATATTCTGATACATTAATGAAAGTTTTCACAAAATCTAAGAGTCTTTTTCTTTTTTGATAGAATCTTTAGGATCTCTCAGGTATAGGACTACATTGGGATAATTTAACTTCATTGTTTCCTAGTTGTATTCCTTTTATTTATTTTTCTTGCTTTATTGCTCTGGCTATGAATGCAAAGTTTGGGTAGTGGCAGACTTTATTTGCAGTTTCTTGCTACAGGACTAGGTGTGTGTGTGTGTGTGTGTGTGTGTGTGTGTGTGTGCGCAATAATAAACTTTCCAATTAAAAATCAAGCCACAATTGTATTATTTTAGTTATTTAATTTTTTGGTGGTACTAGAGATAGAACTTAGGCCCTTGAAAGCACCCCAATTGAGTGATACCTCCAGCCCCAATCAGGTATTTAAATAAAGTAGATGACAATAGAAAACAATCTACACCCTCAAAATTGTTATATACAAAAGAAACTAAAGTTCTTACTAGTTTCACTAGGAGTTTAAATAACATTCATGGGAATTAAGGATTAATGGAATTTTTTTTTTCAAGCTGCTGCGTGCTAGTAGCTCACAGCAATAATCCTAGCTACTTAGGAGGTTTAGGTCTGAGGATCACAATTAGAAGCCAGTTTTGGCAGGAAGATCTGTGAGACTCTTATTTCCAACTAGCTACCAAAAAACAAAACAAAAACAAAAAGCTAAAAGTAGATTTGTGGCTCAAGTGTTAGAGCCTTGAGCACAAAAGCCCAGGTCCTGAGTTCAAGCCCAGGTCTGGTACAAAAAAAAAAAGAAAAGAATAAAGAAGAGGGCTGGTGATATGGCCTAGTGGCAAGAGTGCCTGCTTCGTATACATGAGGCCCCGGGTTCAATTCCCCAGCACCACATATACAGAAAACGGCCAGAAGTGGCGCTGTGGCTTAAGTCAGAGTGCTAGCCTTGAGCAAAAAGAAGCCAGGGGGGCTGGGGATATAGCCTAGTGGCAAGAGTGCCTGCCTCGGATACACGAGGCCCTAGGTTCGATTCCCCAGCACCACATATACAGAAAACGGCCAGAAGCGGCGCTGTGGCTCAAGTGGCAGAGTGCTAGCCTTGAGCAGGAAGAAGCCAGGGACAGTGCTCAGGCCCTGAGTCCAAGGCCCAGGACTGGCCAAAAAAAAAAAAAAAGAAGCCAGGGACAGTGCTCAGGCCCTGAGTCCAAGGCCCAGGATTGGCCAAAAAAAAAAAAAAAAAAAAAAAAAATAATAATAAATAAATAAAATAAAGAAGAATAACGAGAAAGTAAAAAATTTAAAAATCAAAGAGTATTAAAAGAATGTCAGTACTTTCTTCTCCCTTGTTCAGGAGGAGAGAGCATACAGTTTGTATTCCATCACTGCAACAGGTGTTCTCCCCTCTAGGCCATCTCTCTTGAGGTATCCTGTGTGCTTGCCCACTTCCAGTTCCCCAGCAGAGGTGATTGGCTGGGAGTACCCTTGAATGCAGCTGTAGAGTGGTTATTGGCGTTCGGTTAAGGTTGTGGGACAGGGAGAAGCTGCTAGGAATGGAGAGCTGTGCAGGTCCTGTTGAATAGCAGTAATTGCATGGGTGGAGACATTTCTGGTTTGGGTTGCTGTAGTGGTTCTGGTGGGCGCCTCTCCATCCCCAGCAACATGGGGTGGAGAATGGCCTGGAAGTGCAGCTAGTGGATTGGGGCTTGTTTTTTTTTTTTTTTTTTTTTTTTTTTTTAACCAAGTCTGCTCTCTCTTGTGGTCCATCTCTGACAGTCCTTCTGGCCCTACGTGGGTATCTTAGTGTGCTGGCCTACTTCTGCTCCTCCATGGTGAGGTACCATCCCTCCTTTGCCTATGACGCTGGAGCTATGTTGACAAATGTGGTATGAGTCTCCGTGTAGCTGAGGTGAATCAGGGTAGATCCTATGGGATCTGTGTATTTCCACAGCTCACTCTGTGCTTGTGGCCCACAGGGGAAGCACTCAGGGTTCTCTTGGCTTTGGGTCATATGCAAGCAAGGTTTATCTTTCCCCTAGCCGCCTGGTCCAGTACTCTGTCTACAGTGCACTGATTGGTGCTTTGCTGTTTCCCATTGTGCAGATGAATACACAGTGCATGGGGGTGGTGGTGGTGGTGGTGGAGTGGGTCAGGCACTTGCTCTGCAGAATGGCCTTTCCTGCATCTGCCACCCAGGGCAAGGAAGAGTGGGGTGGGAGAAGACAGAGGAGGAGAAAGGTGAAATTGGGACATGACTCAAAAATGGCAGTGCTCTGGTTTCCATCAGAGTGAGGTTTTCCCTTTGTTCTTTTTTCATTTTGGACAGGCGACAGCCATGGGGTTTGAACTTGGGACCTGACTGTCCCTGAGCTTATTTTGCTCAAGGCTAGCACTCTATCAAGTGAGCCACAGCTCCACTTCCGTCTTCTTGGTGCATAACTAAAGAGTCTCATGGGCTTTCTTGCATGGGCTGGCTTTGAACTCTGATCCTCAGATTTCAGTCTCCTGTGTAGTTAGGATTATAGTCATGAAATGTGGTGAATATTTCAAATCTGTCCTTTATCTCTTCTATATGTTTGACTTTTCTTGTTTCTCCATTTCTCTTTTCAACAGCTGGATCATGCCCTCAACTCAAAGAAAAGGAGGAAAGCAAGGGTTCTGCTCATCTGGAAAGCTCGGGCCTGCACAGTTACTCAACTTGGCAATGTCTCTGAGGTGCTTGGTCTAGAGTTCAGTGAGTCTCTGAAAGAACTCACAGTCTAGGGTATTTGCCTGTCTGTAAAACTATGCAATAAACAGGCAATTAGAGCACTCGCTTATAAATATCAGGAATGTATGGAGCCTGTACTTGGGTAAGCTATTCTAACTGGGATGATGTAATCTTTCAGGACATTGTAGCATTTCATTCCATACAGGAGTATTTCTTAATTTGTTCATTACCTTGATTTGCCATTCATTCGTTCATTAATTCACATGTCCTCTTTTTTTTTTTTTTTTTTGGTATCAGTCCTGAGGCTTGAACTCGGGGCTTGGGCACAGTTCATGAGCTTTAGGATCTCAAGGCTGGTGCTGTACTTGCATCACAGCTCCACTTCCAGCTTTTTGGTAGTTAATTGGAGATAAGAGCCTTGCAGACTGGACTTTCTTGCATGGGCTAGTTGAACCAAGATCCTCAGATCTCAGCCTCCTGAGCAGCTAGGATTAGAGTCATGAGCCATCAGCCCTTGCTCATTCATATATTCTTTAAGGACATTGTGGAGTTTCATTCCAGTCAAGGGTATTTCCTAATTTGCTCGTTAGTTTAATCTGTCATCCATCCATCCATTCATTCCATTCATTCTTTATCTCATCACACATTTATCAAGCATCTATTTACAATATACCATTACCACACTAGCCAGCAGGACTCCAACCTGAATAAGAAGGGCTCACAGTAGCCATGGAAACCAATGCCTGTAATGCTCTCAGTGCTGTGCCAGCAGGCCATGCCTGGGAGGTGCCAGGGGAGAGTTTCTGCAGGGGGCAGGGAGGGCTTCAGAGAGGTAATGCTAGAGCAGGACATGGACTCATTCAGGGTGATGGGGGAGGAAGGGCACGCATGAAGCCAAGGAGGCTGGAAAGAGCCTCCTGCCTTTGGGAGGATGGCAGGACACCCAGTCTGGTGCATTGTTGGGTGTTTGGGAGAGAAGGCCCAAAGCGGTGGGCAGGCATTTCTGAAGGCTTATATGCGGGTAGAAAGATGCATCACAAGGAGTTGCACTTAGGGATTCACAAAGGATCGAGCTGAGGCATAGAATGGTGAAGAAGCTGGAGAGGCAGAGAAATGCCAGACAAGAAGGGCCTTGGATACTGAAGGTTTTTTTATGCCAGTCATTGGAAGCTATGAATGGATGTTAAAAACCCCGAAACAATAGTTTTAAATCATTCATTCAGTGGAGTGCTGGTAGCTCATCCTTTATAATTCTAGCTATTCAGGAGGCTGAGATCTGAAGATTATGGTTCAAAGCCAACCTAGGAAGGAGAGTTTGTGAGGCCTTTATCTCCAACTCGCAAAAAGCTTGAGTGGAGGCATGGATTAATCAGAGCACTAGCCTTGAGTGAAAAAGCCACGTAAGAGTTCAAGGCCCTGAGTTCAAGCCCCAGTACTGGTACACACACACACACACACACACACACACACACACACACACACACACACACATTCACAGAGTAAAAACTATAGAGGGAGGTGGGAAAGAATTGTTTTGTTAAATGGCAACTCCTTTGTATGACTGCTTAAAGATAATTAAAACAAAACAAAACTAAAAGCAAGTAAAGAACAGATTACATAAGACCAGCGTGCTAAGAGAGGTTGTACTTGGCTCTGCTTATTCACAAAAATTTTTATAACTTTTTCATATCAATGTTTTAAAAAAGCCAGTCTTTTAGAGAACTCATGCAAAGTTTTATTTCTCTCCCTTTGGAAAAAAAGTCACCCTTGTAAATCATTAATGGCTCATTTTAAAAAGGAGATTGTAATCCTGGGAGTTACTTTTTTTCTATTCAGCAGAGAAATAAAAAGTAGCATACTGAATTATGTGAAATGAATTGGCCTTTGTGCTCCAGTACCTATCTGGGACAGATTTATAAATACCAAAATGATATAAATGACCATCATTCAGCCCCTTTAACATTATAGAGCTTTGAATGGCAAAGAAAGGATTTGGAAGAAAAAGTTTTAGAAAAAATAGTTGCAGACTAGAAATCTAAAAGTTATCCTTCTACTCTTTCATGTTGATTTATGTCTTTAACTAGGACTTGAGGATTTTTAGTTTATTGCCTACTCTTCCCAATTCTCAGAACATTTGAGGAAGTAAAAATTGACTTGTAGCCTGGTGCAGGTTGCTCACACCTGTAATCCGAGCTACTCAGGGGACTGAGATCTGAGGATCACAGTTCCACGCCAGCCTAGGCAGGGAAGTCCATGGGATTTTTATCTCCAATTAACCACCAAAAAGCCAGAAGTGGAGGTGTGGATCAAATGATAAAGTATCAGCTTTGAATGAAAATACTAAAGGACAGTCCCTATTCTCTGAGTTCAAGTCCCAGTACCACACACACAAAATTATTATTATAATAAATTATTTGCCTTTATGACTCCCTGAGCACATGTGAAATGTATTGGCACAATCTTAAAATTACTTGATCACGTTTATTATGCAGTATCATTGAGGTAGAGCTAAATTAATTTCCATAAAAGGTTTAATTAGTTCTAAAAATGACACAAGGTGTTTTCTTCCAGTATTGAATCTGATGTTTTTAAGAGTAATACTGGGAAATAGTGTTTGGAAGAACAGATAAAAAAAATTGTTCATTCTCTAGATTACACACATGACACTTTAGTTAACATTCCATAGTTGAAGAAAAATTTGTCCCAAGAATTTAACACAACCATTCATTTAGCCAATGCTCCAAGGTTGTTTCATTCTCACAGAGAAATTGCCTATATGACAATTGGGAATTATTTAAATCGTCTATGTCATCTATAAATTATTATTTAAAGAAAAATGATCAGAGTGGTAGAGTGCTGGCCTTGAGCAAAAGAGCTCAAGGATAGTGGCCAGGTGGAGCTTAAGTCCCAGAATGGAAAACAGTCAGGCTGGGATATAGCCTAGTGGCAAAGTGCTTGCCTAGCAAGCACAACATCCTGGGTTAGATCCCCAGTACGAAAAAAAAAAAATGGAAATGAAATTCCTAGGGTTTGAACTCATGACTTTATGCTTGGTAAGAAGGTGCTTTTGTATCTAACAATAACTCTAGCCCTTTTTGCTCTAATTATTTTTGTAATAGGGCCTCGATTTTTTCCCCAGGCAGGCCTAAAACACAATCCTTCTGTTTGTCCTTCCTGCTGTAATTACCACAGTCAGCTTCTGACTGAGATGGGAAGTCTTATAAACTCTTGGCCCAGCCTGGCTTTGAACTGTGATCCTCTGGATCTCTGCCGGTGACATAGTTAGGATTCTGGGCATGAATTACTAGTGCCAAGTGGCATTCAGAGTTTTCTACTGTAGTCTTTCTTTAGGCCTACCCCTACTAGTATTCTATTTCCTTAGGGCTCTGATTAAAAAACACCCCTCCCCCAATTTCAATTCAAAAAAATTTAAAATTATTTCTGTTAAAGTCACTTTTGAGTAATTTGCTCATTCCTTTTTTTTTTTTTTTTCAACACTGGGTTTTGAACTTTCTTCCTGATGCTCAATCAGTAGGTGCTTTACCCACTGCGCCATGCCTCCAGCTCTCCTTTCTGTGTGTGTGTGTGTGTGTTTGTGGGGTCTGAATTCAGGGTCTGGGCATTGTCCCTGAGCACCTTTGCTCAAGGCTAGTTAGTGCTCTACCATTTTGAGTGACAGCATCACTTCTCAGTGTTTGAGTGGCTAATTGGAGATAAGAATCTCACAGGGACTTTTCTGTCCAGGCTGGCTTTGAAATGTGATCATCAGATCTCAATCTCCTGAGTAGCTAGGATTATAGGCACCCAGCCACTTTCTACTTTTTGTTCTTCTTCTTTTTTTTTTCTTGTACTGTTGTGTACCTGTTTGTTTCCATTTTCTGGAGGAAAGTTAAACTTTTTCATCCTCCCTGCCCCCTTCCCACTTTCAGTGTGCAATTCCCTAAGGCTTTTCTTGATTCTCTTTGGCATTCAGGCTTTCAGAGCCAGTGAATGATAGGCAAACAAACAAAACAAGCAAAAAACAAAAGCAACAACAAAACCAACCCACCAACCTACCCACCAACCAAACAAACAAAAACCCAGGTCATTTAAGAAGAGAGTAAAGGAAGAATTCTTTCTGCTTTGCAACTCTGAACCTAGATATTTTAGTTCTATTGTACAATGTATTAATGTGTTCAATTAGATGGCAAACGATCTTGCTCTCTCCCCTTTCCCCCTCCTCTTCCTTCCCCTCCCCTGTCCTCCCTTCCTGTCTGCCGTCTTGTCTCTGGGTCTGTCTGTCTCTGTCTCTCCTCCTTTCCTCCCCCTATCCTATCTTTCCAGGCCTTTGTCCAAAGTATTTATTCAACTCAGACTGTCTCCCTTCATTTCCAGCAGAATTTCTCCCTCTTTCCATGCAAGTTTCTTGAGTCCCAGGCAGCCCTTGTAGCTCCTAAGTACCTTGTTGGCACTTCTTCTAGAATTCTCAACATTGTCAGCTCCCGTTTTCCCTGATACCATGAGCCGCCATTCTTGGCAGGGCCAGTATCTCATTTTCCTTCCTGACTTGGGCTGTGGTTTCTCAGCAAATGCGGGTCAATGCCTCAAGTCTGTCTGAGGTGGTGTCAAAGTTGTGTAATCAGAGTCCACACATAGGAGTTTTCCTCTCAGGTGTAAGCCAGGTCTGTCCATAGTACGTTCTAGAAAAGATCTTGTGACCCTAGAAGGTTCTTTACATTTCTGGGCTTCAGCTTTCCCATTTGTAAAAGGATAAGCTTTGAGAAGGTTGTGGCTCACAGCTCTAAACACTGGTGAATTCTCTTGTTCCTGGCAGGCTTTTTACATTCTTGGTTGCATATCTCATCTGGACCCATATCTCCTCTAGGCCTTCTGGTTCCAGTAAGAAAGGTAGGCTGGTGGGTATTTCTGTGGCTGTGGATTTCCTTCTGGAAAACTGTAGATCAGAATTATTACAGTTAGAGTTTCAGAGACATAGCCAAAAAAGTTATGACAATTCTATGAATAAGAATAGCTAGCATTTTTATTAAACTGGTCACAGTTCCCAAGCTCAGGACTGGGAATACATTATTTCATTCACTCTTTATAATCCCTATGGGGTTGGGGGAGGGCACAATGTTACCTCCATTGTATAGATGAAAAAAATCCTAAGGTTCAGAGCTGCTAGATAATAGGCCACCTTGTTGACTTACTATGAAGTGAGGAGTAAAGTCAAATCTAGGACTGGGAATATGGCCTAGTGGTAGAGTGCCTGCCTTGCATATGTGAAGCCCTGGGTTCTATTCCTCAGTACCACATATATAGAAAAAGCCAGAAGTGGCGCTGTGGCTCAAGTGGTAGAGTGCTAGCCTTGAGCAAAATGAAGCCAGGGACAGTGCTCAGGCTCTGAGTCTAAGCCCCAGGACTGGAAAAAAAGAAAAAAAACAATCAAATCCAGACAATTTGCCACAAAACAAGTCCTTCCTTCCCTCCCTCTCTCCCTCCCTCCCTCCCTCCCTCCCTCCCTCCCTCCCTCCTTCCCTCTCCTTTTTTCTTTTCTTGTTTTACTGGTCCTGAGGCTTGAACTCAGGGCCTGAGCACCGTTCTTGACTTATTGTTGTTTTTTCTTTTTCAAGGCTAGTGTTCTACCACTTGAACCATAGTTTCATGTCTGGCTATTTGGTGGTTCATTGCAAGTAAGAGTCCTAAGGACTTTCTTGCCTTGGCTGGCTTTGAAGTGTGATCCTCAGTCTTCAGCCTCCTGAGTAGCTAGGATTACATGCATAGGTGTGAGCCATGGTGCTGGGTACAACTGGTGTTTCTAACAACATCTGGCTGCCTTGCTCTTAGATTTTCTGGGGAGTTGGTCATCTGGTTATTAAAAATTATTGACTTGGGGCTGGGGATATGGCCTAGTGGCAACAGTGCTCACCTCATATACATGAGGTCCTGGGTTCAATTCCCTAGCACCACATATATAGAAAATGGCCGGAAGTGGCGCTGTGGCTCAAGTGGCAGAGTGCTAGCCTTGAGCAAAAAGAAGCCAGGGACAGACAGTGCTCAGGCCCTGAGTCCAAAGCTCAGGACTGGCAAAAAAAAAAAAAAATTATTGACTTTATCTTGGCTATTCCTTTCTATGTTCTGTATAATACCAGGTTATTGGGGCCCATAACATGATATGAGCACTCATAAATGTGACAGTTTTTGTGGAGATAGGGCATAGAGACATGATTTAGCCATTTAATTTTTGAAAACCACAGAATACCACACCAGATTCATGCGAAGGTGGCATTACCTAAATCTTTGTCATGGATGAGGGTGGGTTTTGTCACAAGAAAGGGCTTTGCGTGCTAAAGGAAGGAAACATTTGAAGCAAAAAGGATTTGATGTTTCAAGAATATCAAAGGTCCAGAAATGTAGCATGTCTTCTAGGAATGAGCTCAGAATTCTCATTAGTGGTAAGGAAAATGCTATTGTGTCATTGCATAGATGGGTAATGATAACCCATTCCCATTAGCAAAATGTTTCATCCTACAGAGTAATTAAGCAATTATGTGTGTGTATAAAACATATGCAGACAGACATATAACATATGTGTAAAACATATGCACACACATATAACATATGTATAAACATATATATTTATGTGTTTTTGTGTGTGTGTGCTTGTACTGGGGCTTGAACTCAGGGCATAGGTGCTGTCCTTGAGCTTTGGTGATTTAAAGTTAGTGTTCTACCACTTGAGTCACGCCTCCATTTCCAGCTTTTTGCTGGTTAATTGGAGAGTCTTCAGGTCTTTCCTGGCCAGGCTGACTTCAAATAGTGATCCTCACAACTTCAGTTTTCTGAGTAGCTAGGATTACAGGTTTGAGCCACTGGCACCTAGGAAGTCATTCGTATTTATCACACCCAATCCTCTGTGTGAACAGCTCCCCATGTCTTTCCTGTCACCGCTAATTTCCCTATCACTGTGCATTTCCTAGTTGCACCTGTCCCCTGAAAGCCTAAGTAGCTCTTGACCCTTGCTGAGCGTGACTGATGGGGTGCGTTTTCCCTTAGGCTCTTCTAGCAAGCGATTTCTTGGCCTGTGTTGGCAAAGCTTCTCTGTCCTAGGCACTTTTTCAGGTCAGTGCCGCTCATCCATTTGAGCCTGACATGACCAACATCTCTTCCCTTACTTTCCCTTCTTCCCAATCTGTCTTTTAGATTCAGCGGCTTGAAATCACATCCTTTTCTGTAGATTTATGATTTCATAATCCTCCCAGATCTCAGTTTTCCTTTTCAGGTTTTTTTTGTTTTTGCTAATGCTATGTGAATGGGCACAGGAGTTTTCCTTGAGCTATTTCACTCAAGGCACTCTATCACTTAAACCACAAGTTCTGCTTCTGGCTTTTGGTGGTTAACTAAAGATAAGAGTTTCTGCCCAGGCTAACTTTGAACCTAGCTCTTCAGATTTCAGCATCCTGACTAGCTAGGATTAAAGGTGTGAGCAGCCAGCATTTACTCATATTTATTGTTTATTGACAATGGGCTTTGAAATCTGCCCTTGCATTTGTTAGGCAGGTGCTCTTAACCACTAAGCTATGCCTCCAGCTCTCTTTCCCTTTTTGAACTTCTATATTTTTTAAAATTTAAATTTTATTTTTTATCTTTATTTTTCTCCACTTCAAAGCTTGTACAGCATGTCCATCTAAGTGCTTCTTGATCAAAGTCAGCCCTTCCATCATTCTTCCCCATCCCCACTGCATTTCATTTTCCCCTGTGTTAAAATTTTGTATTAAATCAAATTTTGTAAGGCAAATATTTTTTGGTAGTACTGGAGGTTGGATTGAGAGCCTTGCACTTGCCAGCAGGTGTTACACAATTTACACTGTGCCTCCAACCCCATTTTTTTGTGTGCCAGTTCTAGGGCTTGAACTTAGGGCCTGGGCACTGCCCCTGAGCTTCTTTTTTTTTAAAATTTATTTATTAATTGAACACAAATTTTTTGACAAGGTGTTGTGCAAAAAGGGTACAGTTACATAGTAGGGCAGTGTGTACATTTCTTGTGATATCTTACGCCCTGTTTTTCTATCCCTTCTCTAGGTCAGGTAGACATATATACAATATACAATGTATCAAGAACATATACAGTAGCCACGTGGCCATGCCCAAGAAAGTTTTCCTAGGGCTTTAAATGTAATGTTGATATTAGACCATATGTCGACAGTAGTCTTATATGAACGTACATACATAATAGCTTTTGAGCTATTGTATTCCCCTGAGAGGTCAATTTTTGACCTTTATATGTTTTGACCTTTATATGCTTTATATGTTGAGTAATTGTTTGGTTTTAGTTACATACTGTTGGGTCACTGCCCCAATCCTGTGGGGAATACTATTTGACAGGCAGTTTTTGGTTTCACAGACTTGGTCTCTACTGTCTCTCCGTCTCCCTTTGTTAACAGTCATATATCATGCCCCTTTGTTTTCTGTGTTCTAGGCTTGTCTTGCTCAACATTATTTGTTCGAGTTCTGACCATTTCCCTGTGAATAACAATATTTCACCATTCCTAATCGCTATGTAGTATTCCATTGTGTATAAGTACCATATTTTTTGGATCCATTCGTCTGTGGAGGAGCATCTGGGTTGCTTCCATATTTTGGCTATTGTGAATTGTGCTGCGATAAACATGGAAGTACAAATGTCTTTTTGATATCTTGGGGTTTGCTGTTTAGGATAGATGCCTAGGAGTGGTATGGCTGGGTCATAGGGTAGGTCTATATTGAGCTTTTTGAGAAACCTCCATAGTGTTCTCCAAAGTGGTTGTACTAATTTGCACTCCTAACAATGGAGAAGGGTTCCTCTTTCCCCGCACCCCCTCCAGCATTTGTTGTTGCCTGAGTTCAGAGTATAGGCCATTCTAACTGGGGTGAGGTGGTATCTCAGGGTTGTTTTTATTTGCATTTCCTTTACTACCAGGGATGTTGAGCATTTCCTCATGTGTTTCTTTGCCATTTTTATATCTTCTCTTGTGAAGTCTCTCTTTAGCTCCTTTGCCCTAATAGGTTTATTGGGCTTGGAGGGGCTTAGTTTGTTGAGTTCTCTGTAGATGACAGATATTAGGCCTTTGTCTGTTGCTGTGCTGGTAAATATCCTTTCCCATATCGTTGGCTGTCTTTCTATTTTGGTGGCTATGTCCTTAGCTGTGCAGAAACTTTTTAATTTGTAGTAGTCCCATTTGTCAAGTCTTTCCCCTATTTGTTGTGCCCCTGGGACTATATTCAGGAAGTTCCTTCCTGTGCCTATAAGTTCTAGCGTCTTTCTTACTCTGTCCTTCAGTAGTTTCATGGATTCAGGTCTGATATTGAGGTCCTTGATCCATTTTGAGTTGATCTTGGTGCATGGTGATAGGCTTGAGTTTTCTGCATATGGCTGCCCAGTTCTCCCAGCACCAGTAGTTAAAGAGGCTCTGTTTATTCCATTGTATGTCTTTAGCTCCTTTGTCGAATATCAGCTGGCTGTAAGAGTGCGGTTTTATTTCTGGATCTTCAATTCTAATCCATTGGTCTTCCGATCTGTTTTTATACCAATACCATGCTGTTTTTGTTATGATGGCCCTGTAGTAGAGCTTGAAGTCTGGTATTTTGATACCTCCTGCACTGCTTTTTTTTTTTTTTTTTTTTTTTTTTTTTTTTGCCTAGAATTGCTTTGGCTATTCTAGGTTTTTTGCTGTTCCATATGAATTTATGGGTTGCTTTCTCTATTTCAGTGAAGAATGTAGCTGGGATCTTGATGGGGATTACATTGAAATTGTATAACAATTTGGGCAATATGGCCATTTTCACTATATTGATTCTGCCTACCCATGAGCATGGGAGGTCTTTCCATCTCCTTGTGTCTTCTTTGATTTCCCTTATTAGATTTTTATAGTTTTCATTAAATAGGTCCATCACGTCCTTGGTTAAGTTGATCCCTAGGTACTTGATGCTTTTTTTTTGCTACTGTAAATGGAATTGTTTCCATAATTTCCTTTTCTGTTTGTGTATTGCTGGTGTACAGAAAAGCTGCTGACTTTTGTGGATTGATTTTGTATCCTGCTACTTTGCCAAATTGGTTTATTAGGTGTAGGAGTTTGGGTACTGAGTTTTTTGGGTCCTTCAGAGATAAGATCATGTCGTCTGCGAATAGGGATAACTTGATTTCTTCCTTGCCGATGTGGATCCCTTTGATGTCCTCCTCTTGCCTTATTGCTATGGCTAGGGATTCCAGCACTATGTTGAAAAGAAGTGAGGAGAGTGGGCATTCTTGTCTTGTTCCTGAGTTTAGGGGGAATGATTTAAGTTTCTCTCCATTTAATATGATGTTAGCAGTTGGTCTGTTGTATATGGCTTTTATTGTTTTGAGAAAAATATGGAACGCTTCACGAATTTGTGTGTCATCCTTGCGCAGGGGCCATGCTAATCTTCTCTGTATCGTTTCAATTTTAGTATATGTGCTGCCGAAGCGAGCACCCTGAGCTTCTTTTGTTCAAGGCTAGTGTTCTACCTCCTGTACTTCTGGTGTTTTTGGTGATTAATTGGAGATAAGAGTCTTATGAACTTTCCTTCCTAGGCTGACTTTGAACCTTAATTTTCAGGTCTCAGCCTCTTGAGTCACTAGGATTACAGACATGAGCCACTGACACCTTACAGCTAACCCCTTTTTTGCCTTGCTATTTTTTGTTCTTTTTTTTTTTTTTTGCTAGTCCTGGGGCTTGGACTCAGGGCCTGAGCATTGTCCCTGGCTTCTTTTTGCTCAAGGCTAGCACTCTGCCATTTGAGCCACAGCACCACTTCTGGCCATTTTCTGTATATGTGGTGCTGGGGAATTGAACCCAGGACTTCATGAATAAGAAGTAAGCACTCTTGCCACTAGGCCATATCCCCAGCCCCTTGCCTTGCTATTTTTGAGGTGTGGTTTCCCTTTATATGCTGGTTAGCCTGGGTGCCATTCTTCTACTTGTGTCTACTTGTGCTTCATGCATTGATAGGGCATCCATAACCATGCTTAGCCATGGAGTGAGATGGAGTCTCACTCATAAAGGATAAGTCTCCCTTTATGCTCAGGCTGGTGCCAAGCCACAATCTTCCAAATCTCTGCCTCTCAAGAACGTAGGATTAACAAGAACCTAATAGCTATGCCCTTATGAACACATAAGATGTTGCTAAGTGAAATGAACTCCATGTTATGGAAATGAGTGTTATATCATTGTTGTAATTACTTTCAACATGCCATGTGAAACCATAGCTTTTTTTGTTGTTGTTGATGATCCTCTTGTATCCCCTTCCTGTGGTTGTCCTCATGCTATCACTGTATCTCATCTGAGTACCCCGGATACTGTATATACTGGTATTAGAACAAGGGAAGGGAAAGGGAATATCAAAATCAGGAGACAAAGAATAAAAAAAACACAAATGACTCCAAAAGCAATACTTACAAAACCATTTGGTGTAAACCAACTGAACAACTCATGGGGGGAGAGGGATAGGGGGAGGGGGAGGGGGGAAATGAGGGAAGAGGTAACAAATTGTACAAGAAATGTACCGCTGCCTTATGTATTGTTGTGCCAAGTCGCGAGACGACCACCAAGAAGGCCACCGAGACTCAGACATTCCGAAATGCAAAAGCAAGGCAAGGCTTTATTTAAGCGAGCTGCAACTCGGGCCTCATCCTACCCACCGACACAGTGGAGGTTACGAGGGAGCCCCGAGCTGTGATTACACAGGGCTTATAAAGGCAAAAAACAAAGTTACAACAGTCAGGTGTTCAAGAAAGCAAGATTAGGACACAGGTACAAATCTGATTGGCTCAGGGCTCGAGGTATTCTGGGGGCAGTTAGAGTTAAGCATTCCCAGTGGTTAGAGTTCTTGACCGACTGGGCCCTAATAAGCTTGTCCTGGGTTTGCTCACAGGGCCTGCTGCTTATCTCAGGTTCATGTGGTAAAGTGGGGTTCGCGTGGTAAAGTGGGGCCTGACTTCAAAGTCTGGCACTTCAGTATGAAACTGTCACCCCTCTGTACATCACTTTGACAATAAATAAGTAACTATTCAGAGTAAGAAAAAGAAAGAAAAAAAGAAGGTAGGATTAGGGGCTTCAACCACCAATCCTAACTAGTTTGTTTATTTTATTTTCTTCTGATGCTAATACTGGGGCTTCAATTTAGAGTCTGGGTACTGACCCTTAGCTTTTTCATTCAAGGCTGTCACTCTATCACTTGAGCCAGGGCTTCATTTCTGGCTTTTAACTGGCTAATTGGAGATAAGAGTTTCATAGACTTTCCTACTCAGCCTGGTTTGAACCGCCATCCTTAGATCTCAGCTTCCTGAGTAGCTAGGATTATAGACATGAGCCACTGGTGCCCCACTGACTTACAGTTATGTAAGTCAGGTAATAAACGCATTTCTTTTTGAACAGTGTCACCTCCTCGTTTTCTCCTAGTTTTTCTCTCCTGTCCTCCATACAAATTGTATAGCTCATTTTCAACATAGTGTCTAGTGAGTATCATTGCTGCATTTGTTCACCCTTTGTCCCTCCATTTCTGTGCTCCCCCTTACCCCCCTCAAACAGATATACTTATATATCATTTTATATGATCATATGCAATCATAGGCTATTGAACCTTTGTGAACCTTTCCTAAGAATATCCTCCTTTGCTCGCATTGTGTGAATGTCTAGACTCCTGTATAATTTACCATGTTCAAATGTATTTTTTGATATTGTACCATTTGTGTAAGGAAAGAGAATGACTTGGAAAGAATTTACATTAAGCCGAGTAAGCCAGACACAAAGAAACATAGGTTGTATGGTCTCCCTCATTTGTGGTAAGGAGAATGTGCCTGTAAATCCACAAGTAAACACACTGGATCTTAATTGGCTTTATTTGTGATTCTAGAACCAAGCAGTTTCTGGATCAAAAAATGGTTCAGAATCCTCCACACTATGTATTACATGTGCCAATTACATGTGTAGCCAGACAAAAGGAAATGGCATAAAAAGAAAAGTTTGGTAAAGAGACAATCTAATTGGCCGATGTTCATGTCTCTCTTATTTGTACATGATTGAAACAGTTATCAGCTCATGACTGGATGTGATTGAGCTACTTGTTACTAGAGTAGATTACAGCCTGTTTACATATCAAGTTAGTTTACAGTTGTGTGGAGAAATCCTTAAGTCAAAATTAAAATGAGAAGTAGTTTTAGGCTAACTTTAGCATGTGTTTTCTTTGAACTCCTATAAGACCTCTGAGCTAGTTCTCAAGATTAAATTCCTAATACTCAACACCTTGGGTGAGCTTGTTTCCTTAGTTTGAATTTGACTGAGGTAGATTTTGTAGAAAATGCAATGAAAACTTTAAAACCATTAGTAAATAACCATGGTTAATTTCTTGTTTGTTTGCCTTCCTCCCCCTTCCCTTCCTCTCCTCCCTCCCTTTTCCCCTCCCTTCTCCCTTCCCTCCTTTCTCCCCTCCCTTCTCCCCTCCCTTCTCCCCTCCCTTCTCCCTCCCTCCCTCCCTCCCTCCCTTCCTTCCTCCTTTCTTGTGCCAGTTCTGGGGTTTGAACTCAGGACTCATGCTCTTGCTTTGTTTTCTTTTTTCCTCTCAAGGCAGGCCCTCCACTACTTGAGCCATACATAGGCTCCCCTTTCAGTTTTTTTTTTTTTTCTGTGTTAGTTGGAGATAAGAGTCTCATGGACTTTTCTTTCCAGGCTGTCTTTGAATCACAATTCTCAGATCTCACCCTTCTGAGTAGCTAGGATTATAGGCCTGAGCCACCAGTACCCAGAACAGGAATCTGTTTCTGATTGTTTCCTAAGGAAAGATGCAAAATCTAACTTGTATGAGAAGAGGGATTTGGCCTGTTTTCCCATTGTCGAGTGCTGTGTGCCCAGGGCGGGATCTGACCCATGGCAGACCTCTTTCTGGACGATTGCAGGACTATGTGAAGGGTTATAGAGAGCTCTTGGGCACGTCCACAGGCCTCTCCTTCCAGGGCCAAAGCTTAATCACTACATAGCAAACATTCAGCCTGGAGTTGGCTGGCTGCCTGCTGCCGTGCGCAGAATGGAGCCTCCTGGTTAGGAGAGCAGCTGGGTTCATTCAGATGGTGGAATCTGCCTGCTGCAACCAGAGTCAACTGGATGCAGAGTGGAGGCCAGAGCTGCATGGACCACTGCTGTGAAGCCCACTCCTGCTCCCCAGGACACAGCTGGCCCTGCTAGTGTGAGGCGGTGTGACTCCCCAGCCAGAGCCCAGCCCTCCAGCTGCCTGGAGCCTGCTGGCTCCCATCTCTCTGCTCTCCCATCTTCCTGACAGAGCTTTCAGGCCTTTGTCAACTGTAGACCTTTGAAAATGTTTTCAGCCCTTCCTTCCTTCCTTCCTTCCTTCCTTCCTTCCTTCCTTCCTTCCTTCCTTCCTTCCTTCCTTCCTTCCTTCCTTCCTTCCTTCCTTCCTTCCTCCCTTCCTCCCTTCCTCCCTTCCTTTCATTTTCTTTTTCATTCTGGTACTGGGATTGAATCCAAGGTCTTTTGCAGGCCAGGCAACTGTGCTACTATGGAACTCTGAGATCATTTTAATTTGAGGTTTTCAACTAAACTCTCCTAAACTACTGTTAAGGTCTCAAAGAAAGCCTTGACCATCAAGTAATAGTAAGGAAATTTTTGATTTTCTGACTTTACTTTTTCTAGCTTCTGAGTTAAAGTTTTTCTGTCCTCCCTCCCTCCCTCCTTCCTTTCCTTCCTTCCTTATTTCCTTCCTCCCTCTGTTCCTTTTTCTCTCCTTCCCTCCTCTCCTCCTTTGTCTTTCTTCCTTCCTCTATCCTCCCTCTTATAGCTCTTTTCTTTCCTTCCTCCTTTTCCCCTTTTCCTTCTATCTCTCCCTCTTTCCCCTCCTTCCTTCCATTCTCCCTCCCTTCCTCCTTCTCTCTCATTTTTCCTTTCATTCTCTCCCTTCCTTCTTCCCTTTTATCTCTCCCTCCCTCCCTCCCTCCATTCTATTCCTCTTTCCCTCCTTCCCTTTCTCCTGCCATTCTTCCTTCCCTCCTTTTCTTCCTCCATCCTTTCCTTCCTTTTTGTCTTTTTCATTTGTGGTCCTTGGAATATAGGTGTTATGCGTGCTCTACCAAATGCTCCACCACCAAGCCTCATCGTTCAACAGAGATGTTTTCTTAATCTGGAGTTTTCAAGCAAACTCGCAACTACAATATCTTGAGAGTTAGAAGGCTTGACCATCAAGTACATGTGAGGGAAATTCTATCCTTTCTGTCAGCTTCCTTTACCGGCTGATGAGTTTAAATAAGTTTGTGTCCCCCTAACGAAGCACTCGCAGGCAAACTAGAAACTCTGATTTCAGTTTATCTTTCAGTTGCATAAGGCTAAATAAATGACTTGTGGCTCAAGCTCACTAACAACAACATGGCAATAAAATAAAAACCACAAAGACAAGATGGAATGTGGAGGACGAGCAGATTTCATGCTGAGGATGAAACTAGAGGCTGATGATGTAGCTGAAGTCTTCAGTCCAGCGTAGCCAGTTACACACAACAGGTTTCAGATGACTTCAAGGGTTAGCTGACTTCAGCAATCCTTGGCGGGTCACGTATTAGGTGCTCATGTGCTCACAAGGGTCCCTTGGTGCCTCTTTGGGTTTCACCTAGAGAAGGGGAGCTGGAGGTCCAAATTCACATCTCAGTAGATAATAGAGAGCTTGGTTAGAGCCGACAGTAGGTTGCCTGGTTCTAAGCCTGGCTCCATCTTTTCTTGCTGTGTGGTCTAGGGGAAGTCAACACTTTCTTGAGTGCACTTTCATAATCTAAGAAGGTTGTTGTCTCCCGCAGATTTTGTGGGAAGAGTCAAGAGTTAATGTAGCTAATGCATTTGGAACCCTATCTGGGATACAAGACACCCATTCTGATACTCTAGAACTTTCCTCCAAGCTGAGTTCTCCTGGCAGAGGGAGTAAAGGAGAGTACCTGGGGTTGGGGTAGGGGGTTGTTGTCTATTTTTTTTTTTTTTTTTGGCCAGTCCTGGGCCTTGGACTCAGGGCCTGAGCACTGTCCCTGGCTTCTTCCCGCTCAAGGCTAGCACTCTGCCACTTGAGCCACAGCACCGCTTCTGGCCGTTTCCTGTATATGTGGTGCTGGGGAATCGAACCTAGGGCCTCGTGTATCCGAGGCAGGCACTCTTGCCACTAGGCTATATCCCCAGCCCCGGTTTTTGTCTATTTATGTGTTCTCTGTGCCTATAAAGACCATCTAGCTTTCATATATATATTTGTACTTATATCTCATATAAATGAAATGAAATGAAATATATACATACAAATGATATATATATGTGTGTGTATATATATGTGTGTGTATCTGTGTGTGTGTGCATGTGTGTGTGTGTTGCCAGTTCTGGGGCTTAAACTCAGGGCCTAGGCACTATCTCTGAGCTTTTTTTGTTAAAAGCTCATGCTCTACCACTTGAGCCACAGCTCCACTTCCATTTTTGTTTGTTTTTTTTTTTTTTGGTGATTCATTGGAGATAAGAGTCTCACAGACTTTCTTTCCCCTTCTGACTTTGAACTGTGATCCTCAGATCTTAGCCTCCTGAGTAGCTAGGATTACAGGTGTGAGCCACCATTGCCCAGTTAACATTGATATTTGTTTTTGTGGCTTTAAGAAATCTTGCTCTTGGGATACATGACCTTTGGCCCATGTTCTGCCCGTCCTGCTGCTAGGGGCGTATGCACACTAGGTTAGGGACCTTGCAAATAGAACCAGAAGATGTGGTCTTCTGCTAAGTTTGATCCCTAAGGGTCCAACACATTCTGAGGATCACAGCTGAAGACTTTCTGGGCAGGAAAGTCTGTGAGACTCTTCAATTAGTCAGCAAAAATTTGAAAGTGGAGATGTGGCTCAAGTGGTAGAGCACCAGCTTTGAGCATAAAAGTCAAATGAGAGCATGAGGAACTGAGTTCATGCCCCAATACTGGCAAAAAAAAGTTGAAATGAGGGGCAAATAAAACAAATTATTTAAGTATTTACCACAAATGCTGAATAAACAGGAACTATTTCATTAATTCTGTTATTTAACATGTTTCACCATTTTACTAACCAGTTGTCACAAAAATCTATTATAGGTTGGTTTGAAATTTCATGAACATAGTTACAATAGTCTCTTATCTTTGGTCTTCAGGAGTTTCCACTATTTTTGAAGAGTCTTAAGAACTAATTGGTGCTTGGCACTGGTGGTTCACACCTGTAATCCTAGCTATTCAAGAGGCTAAGATCTGAGGATCATGGTTTGAAGCCAGCCTGGGCAAGAAAGTCCATGAGACTTTGATCTTCAATTAATCACAAAAAAGCCAGAAGTGGTGTTGTGGTTCAATTGGTAGAGCCTTGAACAAAAGGAGCCCAGGGACAGCGCTCAGGTCCAGAGTTCAAGCCCATGACAGGCAAACACACACATATACACCAAAAAAACTAATTTGCAGTAGTCTTGAAGTAAAACTGAAGACTTGTTTGAGTAGCAACTGAGAGGAATTACAACTTCCTGTCGAGCTGCCCGTTAGCCTAGTGCAAATACAAATAATGCCATTAATTTGGATGCATGGGGAAAGGGATTCCATAGAGCTGATGCTGGAACCCAGAAGTATGTGGTATGCAGAAGTGGAAAACTAGACAGGCTAATGTTGACAAGATTTGATTCCAGAGCAGTCAGCATGATTTAGGGGCTGTGGCTCCCAAGGGAGGGGTTGATGTTTGGGTCTGTTTTGAACACTGCATCAATAATATCACAAAAATTAGAAGCTTCTGGGGCCAGATTACCCTGGCTCCACTATCTACCATCTTGGGTAAGTTTACTTTTCATTTAAAGGGTGTTGAGAAGGTAAGATAGGTGGGTGCTTACAGCTCACACCTGTAATCCTAGCTACTCAGGTGGCTGAGATCTGAGGATCATGGTTCAAAGCCAGCTCAGGACAGGATAGTTTGTGAGAATCTTTACCTCAAGCTAGAAGCAGAGCTGTGGCTCAAGTGGTAGAATGCCAGTGGTGAGAAAAATAGCTAAAGAATAGTGTCCAGGACCTTAGTTCAAGCCTCAGTGTCAGCACAAACAAAATAACAACAACCAAAACAAGAATGTAAGACACTTGGAGGGTTCTGGAACAGGTATGTCTGAAGTGCCACTGCAGTTCTAGTCTCAAGAACTCAAGAAATGATAGCCATGCTTTAAATTTATTTCAAAAGAAAATTTTACACTACACTCCTGAGAAGAAGAGTTGGTGCCTTTTGCAGAGCAGGCAGGATAGGTGATTGAGGGCTTTTATTCAGTGGAGGGCACAACAAACATTGTCACTGATGGACAGGCTGAGAGCAGCCTCCATCTGAGACTCCTAGCTGCTTGTAACTGAAATTCTGCTGATGAGCTGCATGCTGCCCCTGGGAGCCAAGGCAATGGGGGTCACTCGCGATGCAGTCCTCACGTGGACCCAGGGATGTTGCCTCTTCGGGACTTGACAGCTCCTGAAGCTTTCACTCTATTGACTCCTGACTGGTAAGAGAAGTAATAAATAATCTTGTATGCCTGTAAGAAATATATATATATACCCTACATATATTTTATATATTTAATATATATAATTCATATCACTATATACAATAATATAGTGATATTTTATTATATGTCATGTAATACATATTATATTATATAGTATGTATTATATAATATATGATGCATATTATATTATGTGTTAAAATAGCTCATATATAGTAATATACTATATATCATATATAATAATATAACATTTATCACATATATTATGTAATAATGTATCACATATATTATAAATTATATTACTATATCATTATATATTGTTATATATACTGAGGATATATTATATATACTACATAATAAGTACACAATATATTGTATACACATGTAATATATAACATACATATATGCAATAATATATCATATACCATATATTATATAAAATATATAACCATATATACATATATACACACATCTATATACATATATATAATTTTCTACAGTTAAATAGCTACTTGAATTAGCAATTTCCAGAACAGTGGTAGTTTCTAAAGTAGGCAGCCCTTTTGCCTTCAGTAATATCAGTGATTATCATCTTAGTTATTCATAAATATGAATTTCTGTCAGTGCTGTAGTCCTCTGAATTGGCTGTCCTTTGTCCAAAGTTCTGAAGAGTTCCAAAAGATCTTATTGCGATTTCATTGCTAAATCATAGTGATCATTGGACGCAGGAATTATAACAATTTCCTTGCAAATCGGTTATTTGCTGCTATTGGTACTGGATAATTTGAAACTTTCTTATATATAGTTTGAAAAGTATGAAACTGTGGTAAGTCATAATTTTCACACTGGTAGAGTCAGTTTTCAGAGGAAATAAAAACTTGGCAATTCCCCCCTCCTCCCAAATCACCAGGGACAGGAGGAAAAATGATAGCTTTATCTCTTTCAAGGAGGCCTGGGGAAGACCTGGTTTATTTTCTCCTTTCTCTCTGTGGTGTCCCATGTATGCGATGATGGGGTGGAGTTTGTTCAGTGTGGACATATTCCTGACTGAGTTAGCAGGTTGCAGGTTCTGCTGCACCTTCTTTCCGTAGGGGCATCCTACGGATGCCCTGGAGACTTGGACTTGACTTCTTCCGGGTTAGGAGTTCATGGTCAGGGAGCAGCAGACAGCATTACTGAATGGTTGCACAGTAGTCCCTGGAAGGGTTCCCATGCCATTTCCTAGCGAGCCAATGCTGACCCAGGGGCACATTCTTTAGTAGGTGTCAGAAATCAGCTCCATAATAATCTATTCTAGAACTATGTGAAACTTCAGATTTAGGATAGTATATGTCTCTCCCTTCTCCTTCCTTCCTTCCCTTCCTTCCTTCCTTCCTTCCTTCCTTCCTTCCTTCCTTCCTTCCTTCCTTCCTTCCTTCCTTCCTTCCTTCCTCCCTCCCTCCCTCCCTCCCTCCCTCCCTCCCTCCCTCCCTTCTTTCCTTCCTTCCTTGCTTCCTTTATTTATTTATTTATTTGTGTGTGCTGGTTCTGGGTGCTTGAACTTAGGGCCTGGGCACTGTCTCTGAGATTTTTTTTTTTTGCTCAAGGTGATTACCTATTACTTGACACAGATCCACTTCTGGCCTTTTTTTTTTTTTTTTTGGCCAGTCCTGAGCCTTGGACTCAGGGCCTGAGCACTGTCCCTGGCTTCTTCCCGCTCAAGGCTAGCACTCTGCCACTTGAGCCACAGCGCCGCTTCTGGCCGTTTTCTGTATATGTGGTGCTGGGGAATCGAACCTAGGGCCTCGTGTATCTGAGGCAGGCACTCTTGCCACTAGGCTATATCCCCAGCCCCCACTTCTGGCCTTTTGATGATTAATTGGAGGTACGAGTCTCATGGACTTTCCTATCTGAGTTAGCTTTGAACTGAAACACTCAGATCTCTGCTAGGATTCCAGGCATGAGCCACCACTTGTCTGATGATTTATTGAAGACTTTAGTTCATGGAACCCTGACTTTACCTCATCATTATTTCTTTGTTAATTATTGGAAATTTCCATTTGCACATAAAGATGCTTGACCATCATTCTTTAATTATTTCCTTCATACTTTCTAAATAAGCTCCTCTCATAATGACTCATACTCCAAGAGACTTGATGCTTACCCTTCAGTTTTTAAAAATCGAAGCTATGAGTCTTATGGACTTTCCTGACTGGGGTGGCTTTGAACCCTGATCCTCAGATCTCAGCCTCCTGAGTAGTAGCTAGGTGTAAAGTGTGAGCCACAACCACGGAGCAAACTTGGCTCAAATCCTACTTTTAAGCAGTCTACTCTCTGACCCCCTTTTTTCATTTTCCTGTAGCACATCCTGCAGTCCTAGCAGGGCCCTCACTCATGCAAGTGAATTAGGAAAAGGCATCCCTGCCCCTCGCGGGGATTGGGGGGAGTGGGCTGGCTTGCTCGGGATCCCAATGTCAGTGCAGACTCACCAGGGAGCTGGGCCTCCTTGGACAGGGCACTAACTTTGGAAGTGCAGCGACCTCATCCATTTCATCACACTTAAACCGCTCCTCACTCATCTCCCCGTGACTTCACTTCCATTTTTATCCAGCTTAAATGACTTTATTCATCATCATTATTGTTTGTTTGAGCACATCTTCACTCCCTTGCGCTTCTCTCTCTTGACTTGTTGTTCTCTCCTGGCCAAATTCCAAATCTGGTTAAGTCCCACTCATTTCTTCTCTGTGCCTATCACTCTTCAATTATATATGGCTAAGAAAAAAAACATTCAATGGTGCTCTCTAGTCTTATTTCAATTCATAGCCATCAGGACCACTATTTTGCCCAGCAACTGTGGTGTATTTTTCTTCTTTCTTTCTTTCCTTCCTTCCTTCCTTCCTTCCTTCCTTCCTTCCTTCCTTCCTTCCTTCCTTCCTTCCTTCCTTCCTTCCTCCCTCCCTCCCTCCCTCCCTCCTCCCGTCCCTCCCTCCCTCTTCTCTCTTCCTTCTCTTCTTTTTCTTCTGAGTTATTAAGGTTTAAAATGAGGGCCCCATTCTTGCTAAGCAAGTACTATACTACTTGAACCATGTCCCTGATCTTTTTCTGTGAGTGTATTATGAGTGCTGGTCCTGGGGCTTGAACTTAGGACCTGGATGCTATCCCTGAGCTTATTTGTTCAGAGCTGGTACTCTACTACTTGAGCCACAGCTTTACTCCTGTCTCTACTGCTTGAGCCACAGCTCTTATTCCTCTCTCTCTCTCTCTCTCTCTCTCTCTCTCTCTCTCTCTCTGTACACGTGTGTGTGTGTGTGTGTGTGTGTGTGATTAATTGGAGACAAGAGCCTTGGGAACTTTCCTGCCCGGGCTGGTTTGCACCATGATGCTCAGATCCTTGAGTCTTGGATTACAGGCCTGAGCCACTGGCATCCCTGGCCCAATCCTTTATTGATCTACTTTTTTTCCAGACAAGATCTTATGTTTCTGTCCCATAGCCATTTGGGACTATGATCCTCCTATCTATGCCTCTGGGGTCATAGGTGCCTGACTTAGTTGCTGAAATGGGATCCCACTAACTTCTTTGCCCACTAGCTTTGAACTATGATCCTCTTAATTTCACCCTCCTGTGTACCTGGGATTACAGGCATGGTCTACTATGTCCAGCATCCCTTTTTCTTCTTTAGTGACTGCTCCTTCTATTTTATGTCATGGAAAAATCCTTGAGTACATTTGAGGTCTCCCTTACTGTGGCCAGTCTGTCCCACCATACCAGCAACACTACTCTGCTTCCACCAGTATCTTCTAGGGTGACTTACATTGCCTAATCCAGCGATCACATCACATTGACAATTTTTTTTTTTTGTCCTTAGCGTGTTGGATTACTAGAGCCATTTAGCAGAGTGGATTTGCCTATTTTTTTTTGTTGTTGTTGTTTTTTTGCCAATCCTGGGGCTTGAACTCAGGGCCTTATCACTGTCCCTGGCTTCCTCTGCTCAAGGCTAGCACTCTGCCACTTGAGCCACAGCGCCACTTCTGGCTGTTTTCTATATATGTGGGGCTGGGGAATAGAACCCAGGGCTTCATGTATATGAGGCAAGCACTCTTGCCACTAGGCCATATTCCCAGGCCCTCGTCTGTCTTCTTTGGGAGGCTTTTTAATTTTGCTTAGTTTCTAGGGTGCCATGTTTTTGTTTTCCTTTTACATTTTTTGCAGATTGGGTTTTCCTCTACTGGCTCTTTGTGCATCTCTGTTTTCTAATTATTATGTTGCCCTGACTGACATCAGTTCTTTAGTTTCTTTTCTATTTCTCCCTGTCTGATTGTATCCAGTCTTATGTCTTCAAGCAATATTTGTCCGTTAATAATTCTGAGATTTATATCTTTATTGTAGGCCTTTCAAGAACTTCCAAGAACTTCAGATTTATATTCCTTCTCCCCTCATCCCCTGTACTGGGGATTGAACTCAGGGCCTCATGCTTGCCAGACAAGGGCTCTCCAACTAGAACCAAACCCTCAGTACTTTAGCTTGTAGTTTTTGGTCTTGTGATGACTTTGCCACCTAGAATTGTGATCCTCCTGCCACTCCATCTCTTGACTAGCTGGGATACAGGCTTGAAGCACCACACCTGGATGGATTTGTATCCTCTAATTTCCTATTGGAAATCTCAACTGGGATATAAAATGAGCATCCCAAATCGAACAAGCTCAGTTTTAACACTTGGTATGTACCCCTGCTCACTGAACCTGCTGTGTGTGTGTGTGTGTGTGTGTGTGTGTGTGTGTGTGCACACGTGTGGGCTCACGCTGGTCTGGGGGTTTGAACTCAGGGCCTGGGCACTGTCCCTGAGCTTTCCGCCCCCCCTCAAGATTAGCCACATTGGAGCCACAGTTCCACTTCTAGCTTTTTGGTGCTTAATTGGAAATAAGAGTCTCATGGACTTTCCAGACTGGGCAGGACAAACAGGTGGAGGAGTTAGTGGGTGTGTTGTTCACGCTCAAGTCCGTCTAAACCTAGAGCTCATCAGCAAGCAGCCTGTGTAATCACAGCCTCCAATCCACTTCATACTTTACCTTACCAAGATCATTCTTTGTATTCATCTTTTTTTTTGTAGCAGAGATTATAATTTTTAGTTCCTTGAGAGGTTTCTTTTTATAGTTTTTGTCTCTTTCTGTAGCCTCTTTCCTTTGATTCTTTTTCTTTAAACATCCTGTCTGAAATGTGGAAGAACACAAGAGTATACATTCTTCCTTTCTTTGTTTTCCTTAAACTTGAAAAATAACACTGTTGGGCCGGATGCTTTGGCTCAAGCCTATAATCCTAGCTACTCAAGAGGCTGAGATCTGAGGACTGTGGTTCAAAGCCAGCCAGGGTAAGGAAGTTCGCAAGACTCTTACTAATTACCAATTGGCCATCAGAAAAATAGAAGTGGAGCTAAGACTCAAAGTGGTAGAGCACTAGCCTGAGCATAAAGAGCTCAGGGACAGTGCCCAGGCCCTAAGCTCAAGCCCCATGACCAACAAAAAAAAAAAAAAAAAAAAAAAAAGAAAGAAAGAATGAATAAGTACCCTGTTATCTCTGCCAAGATTGTGGTCACCCCATTATCTCAGCCAGAGCTTCCTTGTTATTTAGGGGCTGGGGTGTCACATTCAGAGCAGCAAATCTACTTTCTGCACTCTCTATCTTCGTGAGCATCCGGCTAGGAAAATAGTATTATTTTTGGATGACAGGGTCAACGGCATGAAGTTGTCTAAACTGACCTGTTTTAACCTAATGGTCTTTCAAGTCAGCCTCATCCAGCACTCATGGAGTTCCAAGGTTATCCAGTTTGCCCATGTGTTCAATGCCACCCACCTTTGCCTCTTTAGCATGGTCTCCCAAAGACATCCACTCTTCTGATTTCAGAAGGAACTCCACCAGTCCCTTAGGGGACAGAAGTGAGAGTTTAAATCCTACTCTAAACACATGAGCTCATCATTTTAGAATCCTGCAGAGGAGAGAGTGGAATTCTGCCAACATTTCACATTGACCAGGCAAATGTTCAACATTGTCTATTTCCTTTCTCCGGTGTAGGGTTAATGACATCGTGGAAAAGACCACCCTCGATCTAGTCATGGTCTAAATTCTAAGGAAGTGCATACGATGAAGTAGAACAATTAGGCAGAGAGGAAGAAAAATGAATATAATTTTTATTTTATTATTCTTTTATTTTCCAGTACTGGAATTTGACCTCAGGGCCTTACACTTGCTTTGCTGGTGTTCTACCACTTAAGCCCTAGCCCCAGCCAAGTTTTTTTGCTGACTATTTTGAAGATAGAGTCTTGCAAATGTTTCTGCCTGATTGCCTCAAACTTCAATCCTCCAGGTCTTGGCTTCCTGAATAGCTAGGGTTATAGGTGCAAGCCAGTGGTCTTGAGCTTCAAATGATATTTTTTTCTGGTAAGCAAAAGTGTTGGAATGGAATGGTAACATAATTCTGGGAGCTCATAAAGGTCTTTCCAATTGTGGACTGTGACATACTTTGTTATATATTTTGTGGCATTGTATGGTATGATTTTGGAAGGAAGTGAATACAGTTGCTAATTAGTTTGAATTTATTTAATGTATGAAAGAAAAACCTCTTCCTGGGTAATTTGATTGCATGGAGTTCATGTCCTACGTCCTGTAGGAATGAAATAAATATGAATTGAACTGACAGTAGTTTTTCTTCGAATGAAGGAAGAACTTGTTAACTTCTCCCACTCCAATCTGTCATCTTCTCTTTGTGTAATTCTTAAGTGTCCAGCCTCATTGTGTTTTTGACATTCATTTCACTCTTGAATATAAATGAAAAAATTAGAAATGGAATTTTTTGTGTGTGTTCACGTGTGTGTATGTGTGTGTGTGTGTGTGTGAGAGAGAGAGAGAGAGAGCGAGAGAGAGAGAGAGAGAGAGAGAGGGGAGAGTGCGTCCTGGGGCTTGAACTAGGGGACTGGGCTCTGTCCTTAAGCTTGTTCACTCAAGGCTAGTGCTCTACCACTTGGACCATGGCTCCACTATGAACTTTTTGGTGGTTAATTGGTGGTGAGAGTCTCATGGACTTTCGTGCCCTGGCTAGCTTTGAACTTCACTTCTCAGGTCTCAGCTTCCTGTGTAGCTAAGATTACAGACATGAGCCACTGGTGCCTGGAAAAAATGAAATTTTTAAAGTTAGTTTTTTCTATCATTTGTTGTTCTTTTAAAAAACATAACTTATTTATTTTGTGATAGTACTGGGGCTTGAACTCAGAGCTTACATTCTTAACTTTGCTTTATCAAGGCTGGTGCTCTAACCCTTGAGCCACACTTTCACTCCCTGATTTTTACTGGTTAATTGGCGATAAGAGTCTCTTGGATTTGTCTTCCCAGGCTGGCTTTGAACCACAATCCTCAGATCTCAGCTTTCTGGGTAGTTAGGATTACAGGCATAAGCTATTAGTGCCCAATTGTTTTTAAATCTTTAAATGATTATACAAAGGAATCATGATTTTACATGCCTATTTATGTGTAGTGCATCTTGATTAGACTTACCCCTTCCATCATTTGTCTTCTACCCCCTCACTGCTCCACCATCAGTTGCAAGTTTCCCACTTCCTTTCATATACGTACGTCCACTGTGGTGACTGTATTTGTCTATGGCCATAGGTTCTTTAAAGAGGTATTCTCAAAGTGAGAGCCACAGCCTCTTATAGCAGCAGCATCTGGGCCAATGATGACACTTGCAGATTCTTAAGGCCACACCTATCCCACTAATCTGGCATTGGGTTTGGTGAGAAACAACACATGAATTTTAACAATGTCCCCAGGTGATTTCTCTTCATGTTCATCATTGAGAACCCCAGTGCTGTAAGGCAAGAAGCAGATCATGATGATTGGTCTGGACAACCTCCCACCGATACCTGGCAGATACCTTCAGAACAGGTTTTCAAGGAGCTGGGGATAGGAGGGCTGGGCTGGAGACCAGAACCCACGCCCCACGCCTGCTTCAATGCTAGCAATATGATCTGTTCACTCTGCTGGGGGCAGGCAGGAAGTTGGGAGAGGAGCAGAGACAGTTCTTGATCTGTGGATCATATGGGCCAGTCAGATGGCTTAGGGAAGCAAGAAGGAGTTCTTTTTACCTATTTATTTTTTGTGCCATTCAGGGCCTGGGTGCTGTCCATGAGCTTTTGTGATCAAGGCTAATGTTCTACCACTTGAGCCACAGCTCCATTTCCAGCTTATTTGGTGGTTAGAGGTAGGCATCTCAAGGACTTTTTTTTTCTCCCTTTCTGTCCCCTCCCTTCTCTCTCTCTCTCTCTCTCTCTCTCTCTCTCTCTCTCTCTCTCTCTCTCTCTCTCTCTTCCATGTGTATGAGTGCCAGTCCTGGGGTTTTGGTGCTATAGATGAACATTTTTGCTTAAGGCTAGTACTCTACCATTAGAACCATGGCTCTTCTTACAGGAACTTTTTTTTTTTTTTGGCCAGTCCTGGGCCTTGAACTCAGGGCCTGAGCACTGTCCCTGGCTTCTTTTTGCTCAAGGCTAGCACTCTGCCACTTGAGCCACAGTACCACTTCTGGCCGTTTTCTGTATATGTGGTGCTGGGGAATTGAACCCAGGGTCTCAAGTATACGAGGCAAGCACTCTTGCCGCTAGGCCATATCCCCAGCCATGGCTCTACTTACAGCTCTTTGGTTGTTCATTGGAGATAAGAGTCTCATGGACCCTCCTGTCTCTGAATCACTATTCTCAGAATTCAGCCTAGGGTGACAGGCATGAGCCGTCAGTACTTGATTTTAGAAATAATATTTTGATTAACATTTTCTCTTTCCCTTATTTCTCAGGTATCTAGTGAATATTTTCTATTAGCTAGATACTATGGAATGCTAAACAAGACAAAGACCCATTTCCCACTCATGGAGTTTACATTTTAGTATGGAGCAAAAGAAAATAAACAAGCAGAGCTAAACCCCTAAGTTAATTAGACTGCCGCTTTTGCAACCAAGTACATAAACACAACACTGTTATGAAGAGACTGCCTTCAAAGAGGAACCCTGGGCAGCCTGCTTCACTGGGTGCCATCTGAACTGAGGCTTGATGGATAGACTTTAGGTTGTGACAACACCTGGGCAGATCCTTTGAGACACACATGCAGATGGAATGCTGCCGCCATGACCAGAGACAGCTTGTGAGCATTTCCTCAGTGCCAGTTTGTGCCCAACAGTTTCTCTCTCTTTCTTCCTTCCCTTTCTTTCCCTTCCCTTCCCCCTTCCTCTCCCCTCCCCATTGTTCCCTTCCTTCCTTCTCTCTTTCTTTCTTTTGGATGAGGGGCTTAAACTCAGGGCCTGGGCATTGTCCCTGACCTTATGTGCTTAAGGCTAGTGCTCTACTACTTTGAGCGACAGCTCTTCTACTACTACGTCTCCTCTTCCTCTTCTTCCCCTTCTTCCCCTTCCTCCTCTTTCTTCCTTCCTTCCTCCTCCTCCTTCTTCCTCCTTTTCCTCCTCCTCCTCCGCCTTCTTCTTCTCCTTCCCCTTCCTCTTCTTCCTTCTTCTCCAGCTTCTTCTCTTTCTCCTCCTCCTCCTCCTCCTCCTCCTCCTCCTCCTCCTCCTCCTCCTCCTCCTCCTCCTCCTCCTCCTCCTCCTCCTCCTCCTCCTCCTCCTCTTCCTCCTCCTCTTCCTCCTCCTCCTCTCCCTCCTCTTCTTCTTTTTTCTTCTTCTTATTTTACCTAGTAATTAATTGGAAATAAGAGTCTCAGGGATTTTCCTGCCCAGGCTGGCTTTGAACCATGATTCTCACATCTTAGCCTGCTAGAATTACAGGTAGTGCCACCAGCACCCAGAAAGTTGTGCATTTTCTAGGCTGTAGCTCATTGGATCTTTGTAAGAAAACTAGGGAAGTAAAGGTGGCTCCCACTTTGAAATGAAGACTTCTCAGCTCAGAGAAGCTCAGAGAAGATAAGTGACTTGCTCAAGGTCACAATGGCCCAGCAAACAAACTGTGTGCTATGTGAGAGCCAAGCCTACATGCTTTGGAGAGTGATTTCTCTTTGGTGTTCCCAGCTACATAATGTATGAAGGGGACAAGCTTGTCATGAAGGTGACAAGCATACTAGCAATGACTTCATAGTGTTGAGCACCAATTATTTTGTGTAGGTCCTGGGGCTTGAACTCAGGACTTAGGCACTGTCCCTTAGCTATTTTGCTCAAGGATGGTGTTCTACCATTTGAGCCACAGCTCCACTTCCAGCATTTGGGTAGTTAATTGGAGATAGATGTCTCACAAACTTTCCTGCTTAAGCTGGCTTTGAATCATCATCCTTAGATCTCAGCCTCCTGAGTAGCTAGGATTATTATGGTGTGAGACACCCATGCCTAACTTGAGCACCCTCTTTGTGCAAGGCATTGAGTAAAGTATATTTATTTATACCTTCAAAAGATCCTGGACTACAGATGAAGACATTGGAGTTTGGAGAAGCACAGGATGTGGGCCAAGGTCACTCAACTGGTAAGTGGTAGCCGCCCATTTATGCCTCCTGCTCTGCTTCCAAGTTGCTGACTCTGCTTTTCTGCTTCCCCACTGAAAAGAACCAATCATACTGTGTTGGATGCAGACACAATTCGATGCTGTAAAGGTCAAAGCAATGAGATCCTTCCTGCTGGTTGTTAGTTGTAGCTCTCTGTCTTTTAGCTGCGTTCCTGAGTCAGATGACCTTGTCTTTTTTTTTTTTTTTTTTTTTTTGCCAGTCCTGGGCCTTGGACTCAGGGCCTGAGCACTGTCCCTGGCTTCTTTTTTGGTCAGGGCTAGTACTCTACCACTTGAGCCACAGCGCCCCTTCTGGCCATTTCTATATATGTGGTGCTGAGGAATTGAACCCAGGGCTTCATGTATAGGAAGCAAGCACTCTTGCCACTAGGCCATATTCCCAGCCCAACCTTGTCTTCTTGACTTTGGGGACACTTGATTTAGAATGGCTGTTTCTTCTCTCTTCTGATAGATGAGTTGATAATTATTGGCAACTACCTGGCTAGGCCATGACACAGGGGCATTTGTTATTCCTTCCTTCCTTCCTTCCTTCCTTCCTTCCTTCCTTCCTTCCTTCCTTCCTTCCTTCCTTCCTTCCTTCCTTCCTTCCTTCCTTCCTTCCTCCCTCCCTTCCTCCCTCCCTCCCTCCCTCCCCTTCCCCCTTTTTCCTCCCTCCCTCCTTCCCCTTCCCCCTCTTTCCTCTCTCCCTCCCTCCTTTTCTCCCTCTCTCTTTCTTGTGCTAGTACTGAAGACAGAGTTTGGGTGCTATCCCTTAGCATTTTTGCTAAGGCTGGTGCTCTACCATTTGAGCCACAGCTTTACTTCCAGCTTTTTGGTGGTTCATTGGAGAGAAGAATCTTGCAGACTTTCTTGCCTAGGCTGGCTTCAAACCATAATCCTTAGATCTCAGCCTGGCAAGATGTAAGGATTACATGTGTGAGCCCCTGGTGCCACCTGCATGTTCAGGTTCATGTCCACCACAGTTAACAGTACAGTCTCCAGCACCCCTCCCTGTGTCATGCAATGATGGCATGGGATGACAGTGAATACTAGGTTTATAATTCCATCTTGTGGATTGGCTTTGCAATGTTGGCTAAAATCTAAGCTTTCTGGCAAATGAACTGCTTTTAGAGTTTAGGTCTGTTCTGCTTGGGCTGTTTTGTGGCGCAGGCCTGGGACCTGCCCCTTTGTCTTCTGGGTTGGGTTGAGATTACAGATGTGGTGAAGGCCTGAGACCTGCCCCCTTTGTCTGCTGGGTTGGGATTCCTGGGATACAGCTGGGGTTGAGCTGGGTTGGGTTTGGGGAATAAAAACACACATGAGGACTTAGTCTACCAAATGGAAACGTCCAGGACCATACTACCTTGATTTCACCTATCCCGTGGTCCCATCATTAAAAGTTCCTTTTACCTTTGTAAAACTAAATCTGGAAAAATGGTAAGATTCTATACATTCCTAGAGTGGCTTTTATCTTCACCTTAACTTGCCTTTTTATGAGCAAAAATATTTTGTATCAGTATTCCATTTTCTTACTAACCCAGGCTATTCATATATCGCATTACCTATTCATGTTACACAAATTGAGTTTTTTTGCCAGTCCTGGGGCAAGGGACTCAGAGCCTGAGCACTGTCCCTGGCTTCTTTTTGCTCAAGGCTAGCATTCTAGCTCTTAAGCTACAGCATCACTTCTGGCTTTTTCTGTTTATGTGGTGCTGAGGAATCGAACCCAGGGCTTCATACATGTTAGGCAAGCACTCTACAGCTAAGCCACATTCCCAGCCCACACTGAGATTTTTAATAGATTCATTATAAAGAAAGATGGGGATTGAACTCAGGCTCTGGGTGCTGACCCTGAGCTTGTTTTGTTCAAGACTAGCACTCTACAACTTGAGTCACAGTTCCACCTTTGGCTTCCTTGTGTGTGGTAGTTTATTGGAGCTAGGAGGCTCATAGGCTTTGGTTAGCCATCCTCAGATTTCAGCCTTCTGAGTAGCTAGGATTATAGGTGCAAGCTGCTGGCACCTGGCTACAGAATATTTTTATTTTTGTTTTCAATGGGAGCTGAGAATGCAGCTCAGTGGTTGAATGCTGCTGTGTGAAACCCTGGGTCTGATGCCCAGCATTGTGGACAAACAAAACATTCTCAGTAAAGCTGGGTACTAGTGACTCATGCCTGTAATCCTAGGTACTCAGGAGGCTGAGGTCTGAGGATTGTAATTTTAAGACAGCCTGGGTAGTCTGTGAGACTCTAATTACCAATCAACCAGCAAAAATCCAGAAACTCTGGCTCAAGTGATAGAGCTTTAGAGCCTTGAGCACAAAAACCCAGGGACAGTACCCAGGCCCTGAGTTCAAGTTCCAGGACCAGTGTATGTGTGCACACACATACACACACACTCAAAAATTCTCAATAAATTCTATGTTGGTAACATCTCTAATGCTTGGGTATTAGAGATAAGTAAATCAGGAGTCAGCAAACATAGGCTCTGTTTTGTACCTTGAGGTTTGTCAGACTCTGACAAGAGGAGATTCACTGGCTCTTTATGCATTATTTTCCTCAAGGCAAGGTTAGGGGCAAAGAAAGCGAGGAAGGGAGGGAACTTGGAAGCTCCTATGCATTTTCCCAGCTGTGGTTCTCCTCCCTCCCTGCCTCCCTCCCCCCTCCTTTCCCCCTCCCTTCCCTCCCTTCCCTCCCTCCCTCCCTCCCTTCCCTCCCTCCCTCCCTCCCTCCCTCCCTCCCTCCCTCCCTCCCTCCTTCCCTCCCTTCTTTCCTTCCTTTCTTACTATGTGCCAATACTGGGGCTTTAACTCAGGGCCTTGCACTCTCACTTGGCTGCCACTTGAGCCACCTCTACTTCTGGAGCTAATTGGAGACAAGAGACTTCTAGATTTTTCTGCCTAGGCTGGTGTCCAACTGCAATTCTTAGATCTCAGCCACCTGAGTAGCTAGAATTACAGCAAGAGCCACTGGCACCAAATTATTTTTTCTTAAATATGAAACTTGACTTGTACAACTGTCTCATTATGTTGTTGTTGGAGGCCAGGAACTTGAAATTCCCTGAGTTTTAGCATTTGTATGTTTATGTTCTGTATTTATGTATTTATTTATTTATTGTGCTGGCACTTGGACTTGAAGTAAAGGCCTCAAGCTTCTTAGCTTTACTGTTCAAGGCTCTCCCATTTGAGCCATACAACCATCTTAAGATTTTTGCTGGTTAAGAGAGATAAGAATCTCAGTGGACTTTTCTTCTTGGGCTGTCTTTGAACAACCATCCTCAGATCTCAGTCTCCTGAGTAGTTCAGATTACATGATTGGGCCATAAACGTGTATTTTCTATCTTTATTTTTCAACCATAACTTTAATCTTTATCATGAATTCAGAGTTACTATATGACACTTGGATTAAAAAAAAGTTCTTACTGAGTTTTTAATTACTGTTCTACATTGTCTCCTCTACAAGTTTCCAAATTATAACATGCACATAATCTTGTCTTATTATCCACAACTTTACTAAAATCTTTAGACAACAGATACCAAAAAAGCCAATGAGCCTTAGGTACTGACTTTTTTTTGTTTCCCTTTAAACTCTTTCTGGAAAAGCTCAGAGAGACATACAGTGCATGTTTTCTCTCATATGTGGAAGCTAGATCAAAAATATAAGTGGAGGGGCTGGGAGTATGGCCTAGTGGCAAGAGTGCTTGCCTCCTACACGTGAAGCTCTCGGTTCGATTCCCCAGCACCACATATATGGAAAATGGCCAGAGGGGGCGCTGTGGCTCAAGTGGCAGAGTGCTAGCCTTGAGCGGGAAGAAGCCAGGGACAGTGCTCAGGCCCTGAGTCCAAGCCCCAGGACTGGCAAAAAAAATAAATAAATAAAAATAAATAAATATATATATGGACATAATAACCTATACAGGACTCCAGGCAAACTGACAGACTAAAGGAGGATTCACTGAACATTTAAAATACTGTTTATTGAAACCAATTCCAGAAAATGCAAACATGGGTTTGTGTTGTTTGTTTTCACTTTTACTTACTTTTGTCTTTTCAGGGGGCAAAAGCGTGGGGGCGCAGAAAGGGAGGGAGGAAGGGTGAACAAATGCAATCATGGCATTTAGTATATACTATGTGGATAAAAATCTATGTAACTTGTGGGCAGGGATGGGAGGGGAAACTGGGGGAACGTGAAGGAAGGGGTGACATTGTACAAAAAAGAAAATGTACTCATTACCTGACCTACAATATGGTAACTCCTTTGTATGACACCATAATAATAATAATATTAATAATAATAAACAACAGGTGCTAGGGGCTCACACCTATAATCCTAGCTGCCTAGGAGGCTGAGATCTGATGATCACGGTTCAAAGCCAGCCCAGGCAGAAAAGCCCATGAGACTCTTATCTCCAATAAACTCCTCAGAAAAAGCTGGAAGTGGATCTGTGGCTCAAGTGATAAGAGTGCTAGCCTTGAGCACAAAAGCTCAGGGATAGTGCCCAGGCCCCGAGTTCAAGCCCCAGGACTGGCACACACACAAAAAAAATTATAAGAATAAAATCATATTTTAAAAAATCCTTCTAGCAAGCTTCAATGTATGACTACTTTCTCCTGTTAATAGAAGAGCTAAGGATCAGGCCAACAGGTTTGCTGCAGAGCGAATACAGACAAATCCCTGCTAACTATAATTAATTCGTATTCTCCCCTCACAGGGGCGTCACCCCTAGCACTCTCAGCCTTCAGGATTGAGTCTTCTTCTGAGATCTGAGCAGGTGCTCCCAACAACTGTCCAGAGCTCCAGATGCTGTAGCTTGACTTTGTATGCATTTATCCTTGGCAGCAGCAGCAGCAGCTATTTTAAGAAGGTATTTTGACACTTTACCTCTTGGCTACACTGTCTGTAAAAATGCACCCAGTGAACTGAATGCTTTCTCCTTCTCCTCTTTCTTGCAGGACTTATGGGCGACAGTCAGACCTGGCATGTCCGCTGGCAGTCAGCTGGCCTGAGACCAAGGCAGCGAATCAGCTCTGCATTTATTCTGGGAAATAAGGAAGGATTGCTTGCTGTTCACAGCCAGCTTCCCCCTGGGCCTCCTCTTCTGCAGGACATTGCATTAAGGCACAAAGGTTGGGAGTTTGAATCAAGCTATGAAGGATGGAAAGAAGGATGTGGCTAGGTTCCTATGCACTTTTTCCTGGGTGTATCCTTGTACTGGGACTTGAACTCAAGGCCTGAGCCCAGTTCCTTTGCTTTTTCTTTTGCCTAAGACTGGTATTTCACTATTTGAGCTGTAGTTCCATTTATGGATTTTATTTATTTTTTGTGTGTGTGCTGGTCCTGGGGCTTGAACTTAGGGTCTGAGCACTGTCCCTGAGCTTTTTATTTCTTTTTTTTTTTCATTTGCTCAAGGCTAGTGCTCCACCACTTGAGCCATAGTTCCACTTCTAGCTTTTTTGGTAGTTAGTTGGAGATAAGGTTCTAGCAAACTTTCCTGCTGGGTCTGATTTTGAACCTTGATCCCAGATCTCGGCTTCTTGACTAGCTAGGCATGAGCCTCCAGCACCCTGCTTATTGCTTAAAAAAATAGATAATTGGAGATAACAGTTTTGCAGATTCACCTGCTCAGGCTGGCTTGGAACCTCAAACCTCAAATCTCAGCCTCCTGAATAGCTTGGATTCCAGATGTGAGTTACATATACCGGGCTTTTTTGACAACTCCCTGGCAATGGGTGGCCATGTTCCTGAGAGGAAGCTATCTTCCTGTGCATACTTTAGGAGAGTTGGGAAGCTGTATACTCCTTCTCTTTGGGCAAGGCTGAGAATCCTGATGTGAAAGCATTCAGCATGTCTCTCTAATATGTGCATAGATGAAAAATTAAGTTTTTAAACATAAAAAACCATTGGGCACTGGTAGCTCATGCCTGTAATCCTAGCTATTCAGGACACTGAGATCTGAGGATTGCGGTTCAAACCAGCCCAGGCAAGAAAGTCCATGACTCTTACCTCTAATAAACGACTCTGAAAAAGCTCAAAGTGGCACTGTGGCTCAAGTGGTAAAGTGCTAGCCTTGAGCACAGAGAAGCTCAGGGACAGTGCCCAGGCTCTGAGTTCAAGCCCCAGGACTGGCAAACAACAACAACAAAAACAACTCACCCACAGTTAATTTTCTAGGTGTAGGGTGTATGATAGATAGAATTCTATCGAATTCTATCAGAAAAGACAGATCTAGCCCAATGAGGGCATGGTAGGTTGTGATAGGAAGAACATAATGGGGAGGTTTCCATGAGTTTCTTCGTAGAATGAACCACAAGATTTTCTTCCTCAACTGTATTTTGGTTTCCTAGAAATTCACATTCTTTATATTCTCAAGCCTTAACTCCACAGCACTTAAGCAGCACTAGTAAGAGAACATTTGCCAACAACACAAAGTACCTGCAGAGGAAAAAGGAGACTATTCTTAATGCTCCTTATAGTAATTTTTTCTTATTTTTTGGTGCTAATCCTCAGGCTTGAAATCAGGGCCTAAGCACTGTTACTGAGCTTTTTTTTTGGCTCAAAACTAGTACTTTACCACTTGAGCCACAGACCCACTTCTGCCTTTTTGTTGTTGTTGTTTGTCTCTTTTTTTCTGGTTTTTGATTTTTAGTGGTTAATTAGAGATGAATCATATGGACTTTCTTGCCCATGCCTGTCTTTGACCTGTGTTCCTTAGAGCTCACTTCCCCCCGCCCCTTTTCTACATAGAACACAGCTGTTAAGCGTTCTGATATAAAACAAAGTTGAATTTGTTTTCAGGCACATTGGCTGTAGTCCTAACTTGTTCATTATTATGCTTTTCTTTTGTTTTCTTTTCCCCTCTATTGACTTCTGAAAGCTAGTCAGTGGAAGTGGGATAGGTCAATGTACACAGGTAAAAGCAGAGCCAGCTAACTGGAGGGGATGGGTGGGCTTGGATTGGATGGGAAAGGGAAAAAAATGACTGAAGGAGTGACATCGATCAAGATGCATTGGACTCAAAATTTGACATGTTGATTGAAACTCCTTTATACAACTACTTCAAGATAATAAAAAAACAATAGAAAAGGAAGTGGTATAGATCCATAAATTTCTCTACTGTTACCCTGTGTGCAGGAAGATCTCATCACAACATGTGTCCTGAATAAGGAAAGCTGTACAAATTATTGAGAATAACATCATGTGATCAATCACTTTGGCAAAAACAAAAACACAAGAAACCCCACCAAGACAACAACCCAAAATCCAACTAACCAACCAACCAAACTCAGAAACAAGTATCTGTTCAACTAGCTATGTGCTCTTCTGTAGTTTTCAAATATAATTACTGATTTTTGCTGTGGTTCTTCATTGGTGTCAGCAGGATTGTGGGAGAAAATAGACTTTCTGTAGCTTTAGAAAGCTTTGGCATGATCTCCCAAACAATCACATGACAATTTCCATGTATTGACAGCCCAAAGATTTGAAGAGAGATAAACTGTTCCAAGATTTAGAAAATAGTGATTTAGAATCAGGACATTTCCTGAGGATAAATGACCAGCTGGAAGGAATTAATTCACAGCATTAAGTTCAACCAAATGCCATTAACCCACCCATTGCCTGGGCTTGCTGTAGTTTGGTGACTGTATATGTTTTCTATCTGGGAGAACCAGAGAAAGCAGAACAATAGTTTCTGGAGAATATGTTGCATAAGTGTGTGTGTGTGTGTGTGTGTGTGTGTGTGTGTGTGTGTGTGTGTGTGCTTGAAAGTTTCCTTGGATAGTAAGTGCCATTAGCAGGAAAACTGAATGCTTTTATTTTATTTATACTGGTCATGGGGTTTGAATTCAGATCCTGGGCACTGTCCCTTAGCTGCTTTTGCTCAAGGGTAGCATTCTACTACTTGAGCCACAGCTCCACTTGCAGCTTTTTGGTGGTTAATTGGAGATAAGAGTCTCACAGACTTTCCTGCTTGGGCTGTCTTTGTATCAAAACCTTCAGATCTCAGCCTCCCAAATAGCTAGCATTACAGGTGTGAGCCACTGGCACTCAGCCTGAATACTCTTATTGGCAACTAGGGCTGTCAAAGCATATCTAACAGGCAGCAGGGTGGAGCCCTGGCATGGAGTCTCTGGTCTGTTAATTGTGCCAACAGTCTCCCAAGTCTATGCTATGTGCCTAGGGGTGGTCAGCAATTCTATAGTCTTGAAAGCTCCAACAAGAAAACCTATCTCAAGGCAACTTTTTGAGACTTGAATACTTTTGAGAAGAAATGATTGATTTAAATTAACAGAATAAGAAAGTAAGAAGTAACTATCTGGGAGACTTCATAAAATGAATGTTATTACTTTTAATGATATTTGTCATTTACTTCAAAGTCAGTAAGTACTGCCATACCCTCAGTTCTCTATTCTTCATTGTGTGTGTGTGTGTGTGTGTGTGTGTGTGTGTGTGTGTGTGTGTGCGCTGGTACTAGGGCTTGAACTCAGGCCCTTGCATTCTCCCCGGCTGGTGCTTTGCCATTAAAGCCACACCTCCACTTCCAGCTTTTTGTTGGTTAATTGGAGATGAGCATCTCTTGGTTTTGTCTGCCTTGGCTGGCTTTGATCTTTGGATCTCAGCCTCCTTAGAAGCTAGGATTGTAGGTGTGTTGGGCTGGGCAAGCAGCCAAATTTCTTTTAATCATTAATAATATCCCTTATTTGTTATTTTTATTACGGTATAGCAATTCCTACTAAGCAGATAAGTCAGCCAGCAATGTAGAGGCAACACAATTTCTAGATAGGAAAATGTGTTGTAACTTTAATTACAATATTTGGAATTAAATTGCTTTGTTAGTGTCATTTACATTTTTAGAGCTTAAACAAAACATTTTAAATGAGCAAAAAATGAAGCTCAGCATTTTTACTATTACAAATTCACATCTTAGTTTTCTGATCCAATGGAGGTCTCAGAAAAAGGTATACCTGGAGACAAAAAGAAATATCTAGAATATAGTACCATTACTCAAAAATATTCCACTTTGCATTTCTAATACATTTCAGAATGCAGAGTGAATATTCGATACAAAACCCATTTTTGACTTAAAGATGGTTTTATATTTAAAAGTCTCTATTCAGATGTGTTTGCAAAAAGAATACATTTAGCTATCCATTGTTTTCATGTCCAAAGTGCTGTCAGAAGGGAGTATTCGGTGATCTTCCAAGAGTAATTTTTCCATTTGTAGCAAAAAGTATGAGAGGCTATTTATGTTAATGTGTTATGCACAGTTGACCTTGGATGCTACATGTGGCTGTATAATCAGACGATAAAAATTTCTATGGCAAATGAGAGCCTGGCACATTTACCCAGAATTCCCTTACATTATCTCTGTGTTTACAGAAAATAGGTGAATATGTAAACGGCACAGATAAAGACAGAAATGGTTTGATAAAGTAATATTGTATGCAACACATTGTCTGTGTGTGGTCCTTGCTGGGCTGAGTTCTTTGGAAACTGAGTTCTTCCTAACCACTGAATTCTGGGTGTGGGAAGGCTTATCACCTTCTGATTTGGCACAAGGATAACTGAGTTGAGAAATATCTGATATTGTGTGAAAAATTAGACTGTGAATACGTGCCATAAAATGTCATTGGAGAGCTGGTGGTTCATACTTGTGATCAGGCTGAGATCTGAGGATCACAGTTCGAAGTCAGCCCAGGCAGGAAAGTCCATGAGACTCTTATTTTCATTTAATCGCTTAAGAGCCAGATATGGAGCTGTAGTTCAAGTGGTAGAGTGGCAGTGTTGAGCAATAAAGCTAAAGGGACAGTGAGTGCCCAGGCCCTGAGTTTAAGCCCCAGAAGTGGCACAAAACAAAGAAAAAAAAAATGTCATTGGAAGCCTGACTATTGTCACTAACTGAAAGGAGTTCTTGGTTAACTTATTGTATTATTTATTATAGGGACTACAAAATACCAGTAAACAGCTTGGTTTATAGATTCAAAGTAGGTTAGGATTGGAAGTTGCTTTTGAACTCAGTAGTAGTTCAGTGGTTTCTCATATCCCACTGATATGGAATAGATACAGTTAAAAAGTTCTGTAGATTTGTCGGGCCTAGGGCCCTTTGGAGAACATCTTGTAGTGAAAGGCATTGCTTACTTGGCTAAGAGAAACCAAACTGCAGAAAATGCAAGATTGTTTTGAAAAAGAAAAAAAAATCGCAGCCTGCATTGAATGCAATGTCTAGTCTCCATGCTTCCTAGTTCCACATAATCATAGCAGGAGGGTTGGGTGGCCTGGAATTTACTAGGAAGACCTAATTGAGAACTACAAGTCTGCAGGCCTCTATGATACAGCAGGTCTTCTCTGATTGATGGGTTATCCTGTACTTCTTTTGTATAGGGCCAACCAATCAGCATGCAGCCCAGATTTTTATACATCTCCTAAACTGCTGCTTGGAGGTGGAATGGTAATGGCAATCTACAGGTGCTTCAGTGTGGAATAATCACTCTTCGTGGTTCTTGGGGAATGTGACAACATTACAGTGGCCACCCTTGGAAGGGCTCTGCACCCCCTCCCCCAGACCCCTCGACCATCAGGTCAGATCTCATCTGATGTAGTGTGGTTCTGAGTCGGAGTGGTATTTCTTTATGGAAGAAGAGTTCTGCCATTTCCCCCCCCCCCCCTTTCCTATTAAAAGAGTTGAGAAACATTCTATGTGAGCATTTTACTAATGAGTACACAGAGTCTGGCAAGATATGTCTTAATTCAGTGTTGCTGGAAATTTTTTACCTAGACTTAAAATTCTGGTTGAGACTATATGCTATCTATCTATCTGTCTATCTATCTATCTATCTATCTATCTATCTATCTATCTATCTATTTATTTTTTTGTGTGTGTTAGTCCTGGTTTTTGAACTTAGTACCTGGATTCTGTCCCTGAGCTTTTTAGCTCAAGGCTAGTGCTCTACCACTTGAGCCACAACTTCACTTCCAGCTTTTTCATAGTTAATTGGAGATAAGAGTCTCACTGACTTTCCTAACTGAGCCAGCTTTAAACTGCAATCCTCAAATCTCAGCCTCCTGAGTAGCTAGGACTATAGGTGTGAGCCACCAATGTTCAGCTACTTTTTTCTGGGGGGGTTATAAAAGCCCTTTTATAAAGCCATTTTTAAACAAAACAAGAGAGTTTACAAAAGGAAAAAAAAAGATACAGAAAAAGAATAACTTGCTCCATATGTCCCCAAAAGAGGGAGGAAAAAATAAAGGGGACAATTCCAACATGCTCAACAATAATGGGTTTTCTTTTTAATACAAAATACAAGCAAAAGATACACATACTTAAAACAAAGCTTCAGCTACTTTTTTTTTGAAAGTCTATGAGCCCACCTGAGATAGTTAATACCGCTGACTAATGCTCCAAAGAACTAATGCTTTTTCAATGATTTTCACTTTCACTTCATCACGGTTCCCACCCCCACGTCATGGCACCCAAGATCAAGCTATAAACCCAAGAATTCTTGAAGGGACAAACCAAGCACATCCAAACCATAGCACAGGTAAAAAGATGTGAGGACTGGTCTGTGAGATACATCTAGTTTTCTGAAAGCACAGTTAGACTCTGGTGCTTTCATGGAAGCTTTGAAGGTTCTTGTGGCATTTTGCTTGGCTTCCTGCTACATAATGCACACTGTCTCTGAATCCACACCATTGAAGGCTGTTGCAGCACATATGGCTTTGCAGACATATTGTGGGCAGCTAACAAATATTAATCATTAGCAGCTGCTTTATCACCACGGTTATGCAGGCTGGAGAATGGCACTGCAGAGCAGTTAGCAGTCAACCTACAAAGGTCATCTTGGGACCACTTTGGAAAATGGTCACAACGTACTCTTTGTCTCTCTTAAAAGCAATTCCAAGTGGATGGAAGGAGAGAGGGAGGGAGGGAGGGAGGAGGAGGGAGGAGAGAGAGAGAGAGAGAGAGAGAGAGAGAGAGAGACAGAGAGAGAGAGAGAGAGAGAGAGAGAGAGAGAGAGAGAGAGAGAGAGATAGACTATGCTTACATCATAGTAAAAAGGCCAGGATATTTTAAAATAGTTTTGACATTTGTGTGGAATGAAGAACTGAGTAACTCACAATCTATGAAGCCCTGATCCAGTTAGACTATAAAGATACTTACTTGGCTCCTTGGCTTAAAGGAGACAGTCAAGTGTTTGCTTGATGGGTAATGGCTGGTGCAGCTATTGTTTTCCTATTATGTGCAATCACAATCATTCACTTTCTAGGTTTTATAATTCTATAATGGATACAATGGCTTATTGATTTTCTGAAGAGAGTAAAGATGTGTGTTTTTATGAAAATGAATTGAAATGATCATGTGGGCATTATTTCTAACAGATCAGTAGTCATTAAGATTAACATTTGCAACCTCCAAGCCTGTAATCCCAGCTACTTGAGAGGTGAAGATCAAGGCATCTTGGTTTGAGGTCAGCTTAGGCATAACTGTTTTCAAGACCCCATCTCACTCAATAGATGGGCATGCTTGCTATCCCAGCTACAAAGGAGGCACGATGGCTGGAGGCAGTGCTGCTGCTTGTCATCCTCAATGATACAGAGATGCTCACATAGGGGGATCACAGTCTAGGTGGGCTCCAGGCATAAAGCAAGACCCTACCTTGAAAATAAGGCAAAAAGGGGGCTGGAGGGATCGCTTAAGTGCTAGAACATCTGTCTGATCCCTAATACTCCTCTGCTCAAATCATAACTTCAAAGTTGGTATGCAGCACAGAATCAGTATTTTAAGCTAGGAAGAACTCCTAGAGATCATAGACTTCAACTTCAGTCTTTCTGACAAATAGATGAAGGCACAGAATGCTCAGCCATTGACTGCAGGCCACACAGTTGTGTGGACTCCAAGGCTCCCACTTCAGGGCAGGAATCATAATGGCTTCCTCACATGAATAGGTTCAACACTGGTTTCTGCTCTGTATTAATAAGTGAAATCCATGGCATGGAGTTGTAATTTTGTTGAAGCAGGGGTTTAAAGGCATATATGCTGATGAATCATTTCCCTGGGCCATGGGACCAGCTCAGCAGTTGTCATGTTTTCTGTTCTGATCCAGTTGTCATGTTTTCATTCTGAGAGAGCCATTTAAACAGTTTGGTTATATTTATGCACTGGCATATGTAGCAAGCTCTCAATAAAATGTGTGTGTGTGTGTGTGTGTGTGTGTGTGTGTGTGTGTTTAATTGGAGATAAAGAGTCTCACAGACTTTCCTGTCTGGACTTGCTTCAAACTTCAGTGTCAGACCTCAGCCTCCTGAGTAGCTAGGATTACAGACAGACATGAACCACTATGCCTGCTAAAGTATTTTCTTAAATAGAGGAGTATAATGCACAACTATTTTTATAGAGAAAATTATATGCTTCAGAGGCATTTGTAAACCTGAGCATTTGAAATTTCTCATGATGGTCACCTTTGTATATGTGAAGGTGTCAATTGCAGTTTGTATTAATAGAACAGATCTCCTGATATGGAGGTAGGATCTTGTTGGTTTCTCCAAAGGGAATTTAAACCAGACTCTTAATTTTAGGAGGTTAAAAGGTAAGACTGAAAAAGAGACTTAAAGTGATTAAACCAAATTCCTCCAGTTCTAAAACTCATCCTGAGATTAACTTTGGAACTTGTTGAATACAGGATCCAACTTCTCTTGTTCCTATGCCTTGTTCTATAGCATTGACTGGAGGAATAAGAGATTCCATGGCCAGCCCCCAAATGGAGCAGTGTGTGGCCAGGACTCTTCCTCTGAGCTCACAGCCATGCCTTGCTCTTGATCTCTACAGAGCTCTTGGTTTATCTCATTTGTAATACAGACAATGACACTGGCCACTAGAAAGGTTTTGGGGAGTTCTCGGGAGACCTTTGGGAAGACTGACTGGGGCCCAGCCAGCAGCCTTCTCCAGCAGCCTCTCTTGCTGCAAGCTTAGGGAGTAGAGGGGGCAGGGTCTCTTTGGTATTCTGCTCAATAAATGTTTACAGAATGAATATGATTACATAATATGAACGTACATAATATGATCCTTAAAATTTTATGACAGAAGTGTGGCTCTTAATCTGAAGGTACTAGAAACCTCTGTTTGGGCTTTGGTCATGCTCTTACTTCCTGTATTTAATTTGGGTCCCCAAAGAAAGTTTGAAGAATGCTTATAGAGGATTTTGGCATGTGATTTGATTGTGCCAGAATGTTGCTGAGTTGACATTTCTGAGCAGGAATTACTCCTGAGGAAATGGGTACTGTTTTGTACTTTACTTTTTTTTTTTCTGGGCCTGGGGCTTGAACTCAGGGCTTGGGCACTGTCTCTGAGTTGTTTTTTTCTCCCCCTCAAGGCTAGCCCTCGACCACTTGAGCTACAGCTCCACTTCTGCCTTTTTTGGATGGTTAATTGGAGATGAGTCTCCTGTCCAGGCTGGCTTCTAACTAGGATCCTCAGATCTCAGCCTCCTGAGAGGATGCACTTTTCTAATGGAAGAGAGGACTCTAGTACATTCTTCTCAGTTAAATAGCATCGCTATGGAATAATGTAGCTGCTAAATAAGATAGTCAGGTCATGGTAAGTCTCACAAACTCTGGTTTTCCTGCCTTCTTGAAAGTTTCCCACGTACAGTTCAGCGTTTCTGTGACTGGTGATTTTTTTTTGACCTGATTTTGCTGATTTCTATCTGATGATGATTTTTTGTTTTCCTTGAGGGGAGCTTCTTTCTCTATAGTGGCTCTAAGTAGGAGTCACCTTTGCCCCACATGCTAAGCTTTGGTTTTGTCTAGTGGTGGTTAAACTCCAATGGTGATGTCGGGTGGGTCTAGAGAGTAATTTGGCAAGGCTCCTGGGCTGTGAGAGGCTCGCACGCTGGGCAGGGGTGATGGCTTTTCTACTTGTCCCTCCCTCTCACCAGGCTTTCTGTGAGTGTTTCCTCTAACTCTTGACAAAACTCTCTTCTTCTTCTCTCTTGCCGTAGAATGAGCCCTTAGTCTGCTTCACAGGGACCGTACCCTTCCTTCCTGATTAGCAATACTTCAGTGGGGGAGGAGGAAAGATTATGTATGTTTGTTTGTGTGTACATGGTGTGTAATAAAGAGAGGCCTTTGGCCCTGGCTTCCATTTTACCTTTGTTAGAAATGGCTTGGGATGTTGGAGTTTCACGTAGGAATAAGGACACCAACTTGAAAGGAACTCGACAGGGCCAATTTCACTTCTGCTGAGCAGTGAGCCAACAGCCAAAAATCTGGCAAGCAAGTGCTCAGAGCAAGCAGGCTGCTCCTTCTTAATCTCTACCCAGCAGGCCCCGCCCCGCTGCACCCATTGGCTGAGCTCAGAGTCACAATCTGTTCCCAGCTGGCCAGTTTGAAGAGTTTGGGTGTTCTTAAATAAAGAGGACCACTAAAAGACTCGGATTCATTATTCACACCCTCGCTACTTTCTTGAACAATTTGAAATTTGTCTTAATTCTTCTTCCATTTTGGGGCGACCAGTTAAGGTAAAACGTTGCTTTCCAAAAATCCTTCCGTATCCCCAAATATTTCTCTTTTCCTTTCTTTACTTGCTGGTGCCATTTTAGCAGAATAACAACAAAAGCTAAGCTACCAGGTCAAAGCAAGAACATTTAAGCAACCCACCTGGGTAGAAAAGATGGTTTTTCTCACAATTTATTGCGTGAATTCAACTTATTGTTCCCACTGCAACAAGGATCATTGTTTCCTTGCCTTGCTCCTTGGAGCTGCTCAAGTCAAACTAAAAATAGCAAAGATCCTAAGCAATTATAGTAACAGGACTTGGGAAATCCACGGCTCTGAGATGACTTTAATGCAGCAAAGCATTTACTTGCTGTGATGTTTTATTGTTTTCTTCTCCCCAATGCATAATTTACAATGGTTTTGCTAAAGGGTTTCAAGCCATTTTGGTAAGTGATCTTTTGTTTATGTGACTTTTAATTACCCAGATCAGGTTTTCTTTTTCCTTGACTTCAGCTCATCTTAAAACATTTTCAGAGGCTGTGCCAGGATAGCTTAAGGGGCACTATATATTTGTTCTGGGGAATTGTAAAAAAATAAAAATAAAAATAAGAGGTGTAAGGGAGTGGTCTTTGCAATCACATGCTCTTCTGGGGCCTTAATCTAGTTATATGTTGTTTTCTAAGCCTAAACCCAAATCTGTATGTGGCATTGGAATGAAATGCCCTCATGCCAGAGATAATTATACTAGCGTCTGTCTTAGGATGACATTTCATGAGGAAAGTCTTATGATTCTGTAGCACCAAGCACTGGCCTGAGGCTGTTTACAAACCCCTCTATTAAAGACACAGTCCTTTAGGGGAAATGTTTATAACTTTGGAACTCCTCACAAGTGTTCACTTGAAGCCATTTGCAGATTTTCCTGTGGGCACAGCATTGAGTAAATACCCATTTAAAATGAGATTCTGATGATCACTCATGAACTGGTGGACATGAAATCTTTGGGAGAGCTAAGGTCTGAAACCAGTCAGTTTTGATGGCTGATTCACTATTGTGACATTGGATCTGCATCCCATGACATATTTCCTCAGGGAAGGGTGGGGTGGAGGTGCTGAGTTTTCATTCTCTACTCATTTCTCTATCAGTGATGGATGATGGAGCCTAGCTGTACAATGAATGCATTGTGCACAAGAGGAAGCCGAGGCTTTCCGGGGTGGGGAACACTCTGCAAGGCTTCACACATTTGGCATATGATGTTAGCTGGTATTGATGTTTATGCTACTGTGGAAAAAAAGATACTATATATACTGAATTTTGAGTTCCACCTGCAGCTGCTTTGGCAGGACCAGATCACATGATTGTGGTGTGTGTGTGGGGTGTGTGTGTGTGTGTGTGTGTGTGTGTGTGTGTGTGTGTGTGCTGTTCCTGGGGCTTGATTTGAAGACCTGGGCATTGTCCCCGAGCTTCTTTTACTCAAGGCTAGTGCTCTAACACTTTGAGCCATAGTAATACTTCTGGTTTTCTGGTGGCTAATTGGAGATAAGAGTCTCATGGACTTTCCTGTCTGGACTGGCTTTGAACTGTGATCCTCAGATCTCAGCCTCCTGAGTAGCTAGGATTACAGGTGTGAGACACCAGTGCCCAGCTAGATTACATGATTTTGAAGGCCTTATGTGACTGAGAGTGCAAGTCTTTAATAAAAGGTTTAAAAATCATTTTTAAGTAGTCGTACAAAGGTCAATTTATGAGTCAATTTTTGAGTACCATGCATCTCGGTCAGTGTCACCCCTTCTGTCATTCTTCCCCATCTCTTCTCCCCAACACCTCAAGCTCCCTGTGCCTTGTTCAGGATGTCTTGCATGTGGACGGGTTGTGACCTCCACCATCCACTCTCTTCTCGCCAAGTCCAGTCTCATCTTGGTCTCTAGAACTCAACCTGACCTTAGGAAGGATGAGTCCCCACTTTCTGGGCTGTGTTCCAGTGCCCAGAGCCTTTCATTCATCCTGTGAATCTCTCTGATTCACAGAGTGATAATGATAAAGATACTAATATTTATTAGATACTTATAATGTGTCAAACTCTGGGATTTACATCATCACACTTAATCTCCACAGAGACTTTACTAAGTAAATATGACTGCTATTCCTATTTACCGGTAGGTACATTGAGGCTCAAAAAGGTTGAATAGTTTTCCCATCATGACCATGTTTGCTGTGGTGTGCAGACAGCCATGTCTAAGTGTTTGCTCTGGACATTGTCCTTCTGTTGAGGGCAGAAGGTGGTGGTGGGGGGCAGGGACCCCCCCTTCTTGATGTGCAAGGCTCATCCACACTGTCAAATGTCTGCTCTTCCTGGATTTTCTGCACTTCTGCTCTGGCAGCTGGGGCACCTGGACTCTGTTCTGAGCCTCTCTGATGAGGCTTTCAGATGCTGATTGCTTGGTGGACTGGACCACATCGGCTGTCCATTCCCCGAGGCTTTGGACATGGCGCTCTGCTTTCTGGAATGGAAATTCTCCCATCAGACACTGCATGGTGATGATGTCCTACCTCCGGGGGGGGGGGCAATTTCAAGCTCTCCCCCTCTGAGGCTGCTCTGCTCCATTATTGCTAATTCAGCTGTATTCTTTGACACTGATACTCAGTTTGCAAGGGAGCATGTGGGGTGTGGGAAGAGATGCGGGGCTTGGCTTGAGGCCACATCCATCCAATCACATAGAGAAAACACCACAGTGTGAAGGGAGATCAGAAACTGGGTACTGGTGGCTCATGCTTGTAATCCTTGCCACTCAGGAAGCTGAGATCTGAGGATCATGGTTCAAAGCCAAACCGGGGCAGTAAGACTCTTATCTCCAATTAACTAGCACAAAGCCTAAAGTGGAGCTGTGGCCCAAGTGGTAGAGGGCCAGCCTTGAGTATAAAAGCTAAAAGAAAAAAAAAAAGAAAAAACGAAAAAAAGGACCGGCAGTTTCTTTGCGTTATAGGAAGAAACTGAAACTGATGATATAACTTTTAACATTTAGAACATTAACTTCGTAAATTCTCCTTGGTAAATTCCATAGTTTCCCCATTGTAACTTTATATTGTAAACATTTTTATTAGTCTGGAAAATTTGCATTTTTTTCTCAGTCTAGATGTGGTTAAGACTATCCTTTATTTTTTACAGTTACTGTAAATTTAGCTCAGAAATACTCCCGACTGCTCTCTTGGCCCATTATTTGTGTTCCAATTGGGTTGTACCAACTGTACACTGGTATTCACATTTCCAGCTGCCTTTTGCTGTCTGTATAGATTACCACAGTGCTTGAGATTCAGCCCAAACATCCAGCACATGTCAGTTGCCACAATCCCTACATCTGATTCCTCTCAGTCTTCAAGCAAACATCAGCCTCTCTTGTATCTGCAGACTTGCTAACCTCCACAGTTTTGTTAACTCTCATTACTTAATTAATTATGAGTATGCTGATACTGATTCTTGAATTCAGGGTCTGGACAGTGTCCCTTAGCTTTTTTACTCAGTACTGGTGCTTTCCCACTTGAGCCACACCTCTGCTCCTGGCTTTTTGGTGGTTTACTGGAGATAAGAATCTCAGAGAGGGGCTGGGAATATGGCCTAGTGGCAAGAGTGCTTGACTCGTATACATGAAGCCCTGGGTTCGATTCCTCAGCACCACATATACAGAAAACGGCCAGAAGTGGCACTGTGGCTCAAGAGGCAGAGTGCAAGCCTTGAGCAAAAAGAAGCCAGGGACAGTGCTCAGGCCCTAAGTCCAAGCCCCAGGACTGGCAAAAAAAAAAGAATCTCAGGGACTTTCTTGCCCTGGCTGGCTTCAAATCTTGGTCCTCAGATCTGTTGAGTAGCTAGCATCACAGGAGCGAGTCTGCATCCTGACCTTCTCTTTAGTCCTTAAGTGTGTTGCTTTGGATAGCTGCATAGACTGTGCCTTTGTGGCATCAGCTCCAAGTGGGAAGTAGCTGCTGAGCAAGGCAACGCATGCCTGCAATCCTCCCAAGGTAACACATGCCTGTAATCCTCGCAAGCTAACGCACACCTGTAATCCTCGCCACTTGGGAGGTGGAAGGAGTAGGTTTATGGTCTTAGTCCAGCATAGGCTAAAGCTATCTTGGCCCTATTTGAAAAGCAAACTAAAATAACAGGGCTGTCTCTACAAGGGTCCTGAGTTCCAAGCCCCACACTGCCAGAACACAAAAATAAAGCATGGCTTATAGGAAGTGGTGAGTAGGCAAGAGAGTCTTGTTCAACGTTATTTCTACCACAAACAAGACTTTCAAGATTTAATTTAGGATTTCCTTTTGACTTTATAATGGTGCAATAGCAATGGATATCTGGTAGAACCCATGCCTTGAATTTTGATCTTTTCCAGGGTTAGTAAGATGCAGAACTATCTCCTTACATTGAACAGTTTTGGGGAGCCACAGGGCCTGTCTGCCATGCAATTGATGCCATCCAGGGATTCAGTTCTGTTTGCCCATTAAAGAATTAAAAGCAAGGTGTTTAAAGCAGACTGAGCAAGTTCATTTGAAAGGGAAAGGATATTGCAAAAGAAAGTAGCAAGACTCTCATTGGGAAAGGGACCCCATACCAGGAATAAAAATATTTAATTAAAAAATAAAGAAATAAACAACCAAAGAAATCTTCAATCATTTTCTGGTTCTTTACCCAGGAAGAAAGATACTTCTATATTCTCTTTCAAATTAAGTGGCAAGAATCAAGGTCAAAAAGTCACCTGGGATTTGCAGCTTAGTGTATATCCTTCCTTCATCTTGTGGGTTTGGGCCAGACAATGAATGTGACCTCACCGTGGTGAAAACAGATTCTTGTCTGACTTGATCACACTTTCATCAGACACAGCCAGGGCCTCAGCAGCTTCTGACCTGTTCCGTTTTTCTTTTCTTTCTTTCTTTCTTTTCTTTCTTTTTTTTTTTTTTTTGATTGCCTCTGCTTTGATGCTTGTGGATTTATTAGCCAGCCAAGCACTCACCAGGAACATTAGCTCTGATGTATGTGTGTGTGTGTGTGTGTGTGTGTTGCAACGCGTGCCAAAATCACAAGGTGCTCTTTCCATCACACAAAGCTTTTTGTTTAAACATTTCTCAAAGGAACCCGCCTGTCTGGTCTGATTCTGTGGGAGAACATATTTGTAACACAAAGCAATGTTGCGGCCTACCAGGAGTCGGATGACTCTCACAGTGAATTATTCACCCTTCCTTCATCTTGTAGGACCTGCCAGGTCACTGGCGTTCACCACAGGGAGTGAGGCACTCTTCATTACCAGGCTCTGCTTCCCCTCCATTGCCCTTTCAGGCCTTAACAAGACATCACATTCTTCTCCCCTCCCCATGGGCGGCGAGGGGAGGTCTTCCTGGGCCCCTCCCTTTCTTTTGTGTGTTCACTTGCAGAAGGGCCAATCATAGAGAGAACGCTGGGACAGTTTAAATTGCAGCAGTTAAAGTAAAATTGATGGGGTAGTGATCCACTGAAGTTCATAGGCACACAATACAACCGGAGGGTGGAATGCCTGGTTAGCCTTCTCTAACAACATGGTTATAAAATCATAAAAAAAAAAAAAAGAACAGGAGACCTCTTTTGGAGAGGAGCAATAAATAGAAGTCATGTGGGTAGCCAGAACTATGCATGAGGATGAGACTGGACACTGGTTTTGAAGTGAGTTTGATGTTGAGGGACAGTGGAGCCTTATTAGAATGTCAGCACAGGGACATTTTGTGTGTTTGGATTTTCCCTATTTCCCCCTGGCCTTTCTAACCTTGGCTGTGGGAATAGCAGAGGAAGAGTCTGGCTGGCAAATAGCTGAGCTCAAACATGGTACACAGTCCATGCACAGGTAGAATGAGAGATTATCTCCCACAATGAACAGTTACAAAACACTGAAGAGCCAGCCAGGCACTGGTGGCTCATGCCTGTCATCCTAGCTACTCAAGGAGGCTGAGATCTGAGGATCGCAGTTGAAAGCCAGCCTGGGCAGAAAAATCTGTGAGACTCTTATATTACAGTTAACGATCCAAATCCTAGGGTTATAAAATCATATTAAAAAATAGAGTCTATGTTTCTTTGGGTCTGGCTCAATTCACTTAGTATGTCTAGGATAGTCCTTGCAGAAGATCACAATAGCTCAATACCTATGTTTATATGAACACATAAGATGATGCTAAGCAAAATGAACTCCAAGTTATGGAAACAAGTGGTTTATCATTGCTGTTATTTTCAACATATCATATAATATTATGCCCTTGTTCTTTTGTCTTTCTTTCCTGTGATTTTACTCCTGATATCACTGTAACTGATTTTAGTACCCTGGATATTGTATATACGTGTATTGGAACTAGGGAAGGGAAAGGGAATACCAAAGTCAAGAGACAAAGGATAAAAAGACAAACTAATGCAACAGCAATACTTAGAAAATTATATGGTATAAACCAACTGTACAAGTCATGGGAGGAGGGAAATGGGGAGGGGATGAGGGGGGATGAGGGAGGAGGTAACAAGTTGGATAAGAAATGTACGCACTGCTTTATGTATGAAACTGTAACCCCTCTGTATATCACTCTAACAGTAAAGAAATTTTAAAAAGATTTAAAAAAAGACTGGTACATGTGCACATACACACAAAAAATCACTTTGGGCCTCTTGTAAGAATACAGATTTATGAAATAACAGCAATGGTATTAACCACAGCAATGCTAGTCACACTATTAATAAAACTAATGTTGAATGAAAAAATAGAGTGACAATAAGTAGAAATGAACATTGAATGTCAGCCTTGAGTGGAAAAAACTAGGCAAAGACTGCAAGGCCTTGTATTCAAGCCCCACTACCAGCACAAAAACAACAAACACTGAAAAACCAATTACAGTTGATGGTATATAGAGGATTTCCTGCTCTCTGTTTAGCTGTAGGCAGAAGAAGGAAAAATGACTTGATGTGGAAAAACAGGGCAATAAAGACAATTAAAATGCTAGGTACCAGCGGCTCACAAGTATAATACTAGTTACTTTGGAGGCTGAGGTCTGGAGGATTGTGACTTGAAGCTAGCTGGAGAACAAAGTCTTTGAGACTCCATCTTCATAAAAAACAAAAGGAAATGAAAACACACACAAACCAGGGCTGGTGGTGTAGCTGAAGTAGTAGAGCATGGGCTTAGGAAGCAAGGCAAACAAGGCTTGATCCATGAGCTCCACATCTAGTACAAACAACACGAAACAAGGAGTAAGAAAAGGCTCTCACACATTCCATTTTTTGTGGAAGGGAAGAGAGGTCTGTTAACTGCCCTTCTCTCTTGGATGTCAGAGCCATTGGTACTGTGCAGTTGGTGAATTCAGAATGATTTAGTTGCAGGGAAAGGGGGAAATTGTGACTTGGTGGCCAATTGAATTGAAATAAATGGCAATGGCCATTCATTTATACCAGGGTCTCCTCCTTCTTTCTGTGGCTGAATGAGCTGATATTTTCCTCTTTCCTCCTCCCTCGCATGATGCCGGTATACTGCTAGTTCAGTGAATAATAACATCTTAGGCAGAATGGCTTTCCTTATTTTTAAGTTCTTTAAAGATACTTTTATTTCCAATTAATTAATTATCATTAATTATTATTTGGGTTACTCCTGGTGTTTGAACTCAGGGACTGGGCACTGTCCCTGAATTGTTTTGCTCAGGGCTTTCTTTTTGGTGGTTAATTGGAGAAAAGAGACAGACTTTCCTGCCTTGAGGGATGATCTTCAGATCTCAGCCTTCTGAGTAGCTAGGATCACAGGCATGAGCCACTGGTGCCAGACTCTAAGTTGGTTTTAGTAACGTATCTTGTAATTGTTGACATTATGGTTTGGAACATAACCGCTTTAATTAAGACTGGAAACACCAAGGGGGGATAATGGAACCTGCAAAATATGGACATTGACATAAACTTGTAAAGATATACACGTATGAAAACACACAAAGTACACAATGATACATTTATAGGGCTGGTCCACAAGAACCCAGAACACTGCATGCAACTGGGTAGTTCTGACAAACAGCTTTGCCTTAGCCTTAATTACTTCAATCAACATCGGTGTTGGGCCAGTTCTTTTTTTTTTAATTTTTTTATTATCAAACTGATGTACAGAGAGGTTACAGTTTCATACGTTAGGCATTGGATACATTTCTTGTACTGTTGTTGGGCCAGTTTTTGACTGAATATAATTGGAGTGGTTTTCTTTGATTGTATGGACTTGGGCATATGATAGGTTATAGTTCATTGCCTATCACTTAAAGGCATATATACAATCTAAATATTGTAAAGCTGGATATGGTTCCTGGAGAATGCTAGCATTTGCCCACTTATTGACCCGCTGAAAACCTGCAGCAACATGTTTTGCAGTTGTGGTCTGAAGACTGAATTAAAATAAATACTCACACCAGTGTCCTATTTAGATGGGTCTGATTAAAAAAGTTTGTGTACAAAGTTGATGATCCCCACATTACCTTCAAGCTAATAATGCCCACCAGCTCCACACAGCAAACAGCTGAGGCACAGGTGGGTACTACCAACACATGGAGGCTTCCAGGGAAGTCTGCTACAGAGCAGGGAGGTATTAACGGTAGCAGCCATGTCTTGGAGCCAATTTGGGGTTCAATTCCTAGTGGGGCCACTCTTCCTGTGATCCTGGATCACGTTGAGGAATCTGGTCAGGATTTTTTCATCTGTGAAATGGAGGAGATCATGGGGTTCTCGTGGAGGGTAGAGGGTGCGTGGGGTTGAGATGATTCTCTTCTTTGAAAGGAAGAGGAGATGGCTGGAAATGTCTTGGGACTTTGAGATGTCAGGTAGGGAGTAAGGACAGCAACTCCAAAGGAACTCAGCAAGGCAAGGTTTTCTTTTGCAGAAGGGTATGTGACAGTAAGCCAAGCAACTAGGGAGACTGTGGAGTCCCTAAGACATGATTGCCCTTTGTTCTGATTAGTCAGAACTTAGGTTCACAATCTTGTGTCGTTCACTAGCTTGACCCTAGCAATCCATCAAAACCAGGACACCTGGCCAAAGCAGAGTGTGTCAGAAAAACAATTCTTCTCGGTTCATGCTGTCAGGTGAGCCAGGCCTCCAGCCTCTTGAGAAACAACTCCTTTAACAAGATATGGCTCAATTAAAGTAACTTCCTTATATGATGACTTTAAATGGTGGTGCTCATGTCAAGCAACCACTTTGACATGTTTATCTTGACAAGAAAAGCTCCTACAGGACTCACATTTATTTGCCAGCTCTTTCCTGGGCACCATTGTGGGAGGCTGTGCTGGGAAAGGTT